>NW_026515541.1:1200000-2400000 GCF_014898815.1 Panonychus citri
AATTGGTTGATGTGATAGAGTAACAATTCGTTGTCAAGGTTATTACAATTACTTGAGTTACGAATGAGAAATATTCTTACTCACGTTTATGGAAAAAATAGAAAGAGACTCGAAATGGACAATGAAAGAGAAAAAGTTAAGGTAATAATGAGAATGAAAGAAAAGCCTATCAGCCTAAAAGCGATGATAATGATGAATTTACAGGTAACCAAATGAATAGAAAATCTTTTTCTACCTGAGAAAGATTAATATTTGAAAAGAATATATTTTCTTTCCCCAATATGGTTAACTGTTTGAGGAAAAAATAAACAAGATAACCTCTTGTTATTATCTTTTCAAATATTTATACTGATTGTTTGGTTAAAATGATGTAATTGAAATGATTAAATGTGTCGATAGGGAGATGAAATAATCTAAATTTGTGAGTAATCAGATTCATCTGAATGAATACAAACTATCACATACCCATAGAAAATGGTGACTTAGGATTAGTGAATTTGTCCTCGTAGCAAATGTGAACATTGTCAACCTGAATCTCCAAATTTCGGATAATCTGAGCGACCAATTTAGTGACGAAATCGTCACCTTGAGCTGATTCATCTTCTGAGCCTGAAAAAAAAGAGGAAATTGTAAGAGAGAATTAGAGAGAGAGAGAGAGAGAGAGAGAGGAAGTATAATTGTATTAGAGATAAAAGAGTTAAAGATAAATTGTAATCATGATTATCAATTTGTAATTGGAAAATGGATACTAGAGAAATCAGAGTAATCAACAAGATCAGGTAGGAGTTTCTTCAACAATCAAATGTAATCACCATGAAACCAAAGCATTTTAAATTGTTTAGAATGTTACAATTAACTTGGTGGATTTTGTTTTCCATATTGATGGCAAGGATTCTGTATGGTGATGATGATTGTTGACTTTTTTTGCTCTTGTCTCCTGATTGTTGTTGACATTAAATTGACATAATAAGCACCTTTTAGATTAGCTGTTCTCATTGCTTCTTCAATTTGTTTCAATTGTTTCTTTTTCTCTGCTTCCATTTGTTTCTTTTCAGTCTCAGCATCGTATTTGCTTTCTGGATGGGAAGAAGAAAAAAAATGATTGAGATGATCAATTTAGGAAATAATTAGTATACACATTTAGAATAGAATTCATGATTGAATTGGATTAGAGAAAAAGGTGAAACTTACCAACATTTGGAACACAAACAATGAAAATATCAGAGATTGAGAAAACAACTCGACTGGTGTAAAGGGAAACCCAAGGTATCTTCGCTTTGAATTTACCAATATGTCCATAGACAACCCTGAAGGGTAAGTTAAGTGAATCAAAGGCATTTCCCTTGATTGCCAAATTGTTCAGTTCAATATCACCTAGAATATTTATAAAAGAAAAAAGATTCGATTAGATTGGAAATTTGATAAATTCTGGTTAATCTGTCAGGTTACCAGAAAATGAGATGAAAATTGTACTCACCGGTAAAAGCAGCTATTTTTAACTGATTGGCAGACAAATCATCAACAAATTCATTTAAATAGGTATTTAGTAAATTGGAAGTTAATGATTCAAAAACCATCTTCAAATACACACAACAATCAAGTGATTAAATCACTCGTAATGAGATTATGATTAAAGATTTGCTAGAAAATATAATCAGCAAAAAGTAAAAGTCTCTTCTCTATCTGTTATATACACAAATGATTATATTCTAGGAGAAGAAGATGATTAATCCAATCCAATTAGAATAGTAATCAACACATAAGAGAAAGCAGATGTTAGTTAAACATAAAATGAGATAAATAAATTGTAACAATTAGATTAATTGTAAATGGTAGAAAATAAAAGTCTCAGTGAAAATACAAGAAAATGAAACACAAGGTAAACAAAATGAGAAAAAATCGGTTATGCTTTTTGTTGATTGTTCACATTTACATTCACAGTATTTAGATTAATTGTTTTCTCGTAATTAGATAATCACTATTCTTAAAGTAGTTAAATGGGTAAAAAGAAACAATTAGATACATAATTAGGTTGATTAAAATTTAGGAACAACAATTAACTCTATTGAAGAAAAGATGTAAACACAATCTCGTCAATAGAAAAAAAGAAAACGAATTTTTCTCAATCACATGTTAGAATTAAACTCCTCCCATTGAGAGAATTTATTTCTAATCATTAGCGACAATTAGAATTAATTTTTTGGAGAACAATTGATTTCCACATTTAATTGTTCGCAATTTAATTCCTAATTTGGTTTCCTTCTTTGAACAGTGTTAACAATTTATGTTTCCAAGAGACTGAGAACTTAATGGTTACTATGTTTCGAATTTTTTTCTTCTTTTCGTTTTGTTGCTAATTAACAATTAGTTTCGAATTTTGATTTATATTTGTGATAAGAGAACAATTATAAAGTGGATTATTTTAATGAATCGTCAATATTTTAATTCGATTTGGATTACATGTGATATGGAAAATAATCAATTTCAATATGAACAATTGAAACTCGTTGAGTTTTGGTTTTGTTTTTACAAAGATGATAACAATTTGTTAAATATGAATAATTTAAATTTTCGCCATGTGATTGAAGAGGTAAGAAGACAAAATTTACACAATATTGTAACTAAATTGATCGATTTTTGTGTATGGGGAGATGTGTTTGTCCGTTCGTTAAAATCTGACCACTTTGGGCTTCTTTTCCCTCGCAATTGGTATAAAATCTTGAGCATCGGCACTTCCCGTGGTTCCCATTGTGTCCAAAGTATATTCCTCTTCCGGTTCGCCATCTTCATCTTGTCCATTCCTCTCGTTTTCCGGACAATCTTTGGCTAAATGGTTAATACTTTCACATATTTTACAAGAACCACCTCTAGGATAAGCACCTCTCCTATTATCCGGACAATCTCGAGCAATATGACCTTCCTGTGAACAGACAAAACACCGAGCGAAATCAAGTCCTGGTTTACTACTTTTACATTCAAACAATTTATGTTCAGTTGAACCACATTTGTAGCAAACATCACTCATGGTATCATTTTTAGCCTGAGGACATTCAGCTAACTTATGGCCAAAACCACGACACCTGAAACAAGCATTTTTAACTGATTTTTTCGTATCATTTTCGGCATTTCGTCTCTCCATTCGTAATATTTTCTTTATCTCCTCTGGATCGGTTCCTTTGGCATTCAATGAATTCCGTAATTTGGTTAATCGGTTTTCAACATCATCTGGAAGTGGCATTAATCCATGATCAACAGCACTTTTCCAATTCTGTGACCTGTAACTGCCACCACCTCGTTGGAAACGATTACCACCATCTCTACCACCACGGAATCCACCGCCTCTCCTATTACCTCCACCACCACCTCTTGAAAAACCTCCGCGGCGAAAACCACCACCGCCACCACGTTCACCATCTCGATCGTAAGGTTTACCACCACCTCGACCTCCTCTTCTGAATCCACCACCACCACCTCGGGGTTTACGGTCGTATGATTCAGTTTCCGACATAATTGAGATTATTAGAGTTACAACACAAAGGGAAATCAATTACAATTTAGAATTTAAACTTTGATACAAAATTAAATGTCTGCCAACGAGAATCAAAAGCACATGTGAAGTTAAAAGTCTCAAGTCTCACATTGGAAAAGGTCTGACACCTACTGGTGATCAATAGAGTAAAACCTGAAATGGAAAAATTTTCTTCCGTTAATTTGAATTTTGATTTACAAAAATTATGGTTTGGTTATATTTTTGGATAATGGTAATGGCACACCTTTGCCTTTTGTTTCTTTAATTGTGATTTGGTGTCTCACGGCTATGAATTTGGAAGAAACAAAATTAATACAAAAGAAAAAAGGGATGAAGGGAAAATTTTGTTGAAACATTGATTAAATTTGATGAGATAGAACATGTTGAGAAAATGCCATTGATTCTTTCCATGTTGTTGAAAATTGGACCATTTTTAATGGTTTTTTTAATTTTTTTTTGTGTGGATATGTAGATGTGTATTTGGTGGATAATAATAATGGCTTTGGGATTTTCGATCCTTTGTTTTAATCATCTTCTTCAGATTCAGATGCATCCGAGTCCAATTTTTTTAAAGCAGCATCAACATCGTCAATACAATCTTTAAACTTTTTCCATTCATCCAAATTTAAGCTCAATCCTTTCTTTCCTGGGCATTTTTCACCTTTATCATTGATCCAAAATTCTCTAATATCAACTCTTAGACGACCTTTAAAGGAACCAACAGAAACGAAACGATTGTTACTCAATTGGAACCTGACATCGGAACCTTCTCCTTTACTATCACTGTCGCTGGCTTTACCCTTCGAACCTAAAGATAATAGACAGCAAAAAGAAAGAACAAGGAAAAGAACAACAAGAAAAAACATTAGCAATAATTACAAAATTGAGAGAAAATGAAAAAAGAATAGAGAAAACATGATGTAATGATAGAATCCAAAGCCAATGGTAGAAAAAGCCACAGAGGAAAGGAAGAAAAAGAGAACAAAAGAAAAATAAATTCGAAATAATCGAACAATTTTAAACAAAGAAAATTACCTCGAGATGGTTTAGGCATGATGAGAATATAATTAATTCAATTTAAGTCAATTAATCAAGAGACACAATTAATTTTAATCAAAATTAACGGAGAAAACAATTAGTCCGGAACAGAAAAAAAGACAGAGAAGAAACAACCGCGCTTAGTTATAGATGCGACAGGAAAAAGAAAGAGAAAAGAATAGAACAAAAATGGAAAATCTGATCTGCCATCTGTCGTTCTTTAAATGAACTAAATAGAAAAACAAAATCCTTCAGAATTTTAATTCTACTCAACAATTTAATCAACAGAATTTATCTCTAATTTAAAGTTCTACAATTTATTCATAGAAATTTATCATTTTCTAATCATCATGAATCATGGAATTGGATACTCTAGATAAAGGTAAGCCATTTAGTGACATAATTATGAGGTAACTTGGAACCACACCCGGTTATCAATGGTCGATTTTTATTAAACATCAAATTGAATATTGGTGATTTTTTTTGATTAATTAGTTTAATTGTATCATGAAATTACTTCTATTCAATTGTGTAACAATCAAGTTAATTCTTGATCTTTTTCCTTTTTTATCATCTTGAGAATTTGATGTTCTAAATTGTGCAAGTTGATACAATGAGTTTAATTGGAATTGTGATTCAACTGCTAACATAACATTCCTAATGTTGATTGTTTTCTTTTAATTGTTGTTTCTTAATTTCGTTTGTATTGTGGTAGTTATTTTAATTCTATTCTTTTTTTGTCTAATCTAAATCTCTGTTGGCAGTAAGTATATTCATCACTGATTTATTGTTACCAAGTGTTATTATGTTGTGAGTGAATAGTCAACGTGTTCGACTTAATTTGGATTATAAATTTAATCATTGATCACACTTATCAATTTAGGTTTTGTTCTGATTGTTTAAAGTGTCATTTCCCATCATTATACAACAATTCATCACTCGACTGAAAATTGTAAACGAATTTCAATATTATCTTGAGAATCTATCATGTTAATAATCTTGTATTTCTTTTTTTTCTCTATAGATTCCAATTCTTTTCAACTGAGCTGTTAATCGTCATTCTTTAAATTGATTGTCATTGATTACTAGTCTTCTATACAAGATATTCACCAAGAGGGAATGATTAACTTGGAGTTAATTTTCAACTAATTGCCGCTTGTTACATTTCCACCTTCCACCGATCAGAACGATATTCCAGAAAGTGAATAAACTCAACCCTAAATTTACGTAATTCCAAGAATTAAATCAAAGTAAGTTCTAAATCATGTTCAGTTCTTAGTCAACATTTAATTGTCACCACTAACTAATTCCAATAGTGGATTGAACCCCGAAAATTTGTACTCGTTTAGCTTGATGATGATGATGAAAAAACATCTCTACCTATGGAGGCTACTGAGAGTTACTATTTTTGCTGTTGATCCTATCAAATTGAATGCGAAAGATTAACAGAGCGATTATAAGATTTGGGTGAAAACAAATGTTGATTAACAAGAAATCTAAATGATTCATGGATGATCAGGACAATCAAGATATAAATTTGTAAAGAATATCATTTGTTTCATGTTCTTTTAACCTCTACCCTAAATAGAATCTAGTTAATCAACTTTACCAGTTTAACATGTTCCAAATGAGTTAAACAACATCATCTTTCCTCATCATCACCAATCACCATCATCATTTTAATCAAAAACAACAACAACAACAACAACAATAAACAACATTTGTTGAATTAATACTTAGCAACCAATGAGTTTCCTCTCCATCTTGATATTTATCCTTTTAATTCATCCTCTTTCTGGTTCCTCTCTCTCCTTATAGTCGTTTCAATTGATTCCTATTTGTTTTTATTACCTTTTGTTATTATTTACTAATTGAAAATTCATCTCTCTCTCCCTCTACAGTCTTAATTAAACAGGATAATTAATTCACTGGTACATGTAATCATGACTCTGGACAAATCTGGCCTAAACAATGTGATCCACAATATTTACAATCTCTGGTGTTTCATTTGTCTTTACCTGTTGGGTGCTTATTATGTTATCATTGAATTAAATCGTAAATTTGGTTTCATTAACAAAGTGAAAACCTTTGATGTGGATACTGCAGTTACCTGTACCCTGGAAGGTAGAGTTGCCATAATAACCGGCGGTGGAAGAGGAATCGGCTGGGAAACAGCTAAAAGTTTAATCAAAAAAGGATGTCATGTTATTGTTACCTCATCAACTAAGCCGGGACCACAACTTGATTCATTAAAAGAATCCCTGTCTCCACAAATTGATGGTTATATCGGTAAATTGGATATCTGGCATCTAGAATTATCAAGCCTTACATCAGTCTTAGAATTCATTAGGAAATTTAAATCATCGGGCCTTGGATTAAATCTTCTAATCAATAATGCAGGTAAGAAAAAGAAAACTGTTTTTCTATTCAATATTAACAATGAATTCTAATTATTTCTCTCTCTCTCACTCTTTTCTTCTTCTTATTCTCTTCCAGGAGTTATGTTTGCTCCCTTTTCATTGACAGAAGACGGTTTTGAATCTCATCTGTCCATCAACTATTTAGGCCATTGTTTATTAATCTGGGCTTTCCTTCCTATTCTCAATGAAACTGGATTTAAGAGTCGAAATCTTTCTCGGATAATCAACGTTTCCTCCAGTACACATTATGCTCGTAATTTACGGTTAGATGATCTAAACGGATCTAAAATGTATTCACCTTATCATGCATACGCTCAATCAAAATTGGCCCAGATAATGTTTACCTTTAAACTTCACCGTTACCTTAATGAAAAGGGTTCTTATGATTTGGTAACTGTAAACAGTGTCCACCCTGGAGTGGCCAAGACTGCTCTCTATGAGCATGTTTGGTGGGTCCAATTGTTTCCAGGTTTAGCTTCAATGGTCTTCCGAACTCCCAAAGAAGGAGCTGAAACCGTTCTTTATGCATCCCTATCACCCGAAATCGATGGTGTTGGCGGTAAATACCTCGAAGATTGTGCCATTGTCCGTGCATCTAAATACTCTTACAATGAATCTAAACAAGAAGAACTTTGGTCATTGACAAGATCACTATTAAAACCATGGATTGACCAAGTAGAAAATAATTCCAGTTAATTTTCCGGTTTCCAAACACCACCAACAACAAAGATCAATTCCCGTCAAAGAAAAAAACAAAGTTTAACTCTCCCAAATCCATAGATTTTTTCACCCTTGAAAATTTACCTTAATTGTGTTTCCAAATTGTATAACACAAAATCACACACACTTAAACTATTTATTTACCCTTTCCTTTTGTAACAACCACCAAATCAACAACAATTATCCTAAAACAATTAAGCAAACAGCAAACTCTTGTCATGTGATTGTAAACATTTACCAATTTTTTATATAATTATTATTATTATTATCAATTAATAATAATTAATGACTATCAACTTATTAAATTCTCTCTGTTGAAAATTGAATAATCATCAATCTTAATTGATTACAATTAAATTGTTCTCAGAACAAACAGAAAAATGAAAAAAGGATCGTATTGATTGTGCGTCGATTCCTAATGTTAATCAGTCTCAGTTTCACCTTTTTGTTTGTTTACATTTTTCTCTCAACTATTAACCTAATTGTGTTTTCTCTCACAATTAAACCAGTGTCATTTTACCCTTTTAATTTAATTGTGTTCCCAATCACAATCAACCAAATGATAATGACAACAGTGGAAGAGCTTAAAAATGAGATAATCCATCTCAGATTAGAAGCAAATATGAATCGTATCGCTGTTTCAAAAGCGATTGAAGAGTAAGTCACAATTTACTAATTGTCACCTGAGAAAATCACCTAATCACCATCACAATCAAATGACCAGTGAAAACAATGTTTACGTTGATTGTTAACTCGTTACAATCATCAGCTGATTTCGTGTTTACTTTCATCTTGGTTACATTGATTTTCTTGTTCATATCAACTGATAATCTTAATATTTTGCTCTGATTTTCATGTAAACAATTAGATGTAATTGTGATGTTATGATATATGATTTTCTCTCTGTTAATTGTTCTTGATTAACAATCAATCTAATTGCTTTTTATCTTAATTTCTCTTTAGGTTGAAACAATATTGTCTTGAGAACCAGGAAAATGATTTTCTGGTTTCTGGTTCCATTTATGATGAGAATCCATTCCGAGAATCTAAAACCTGTGGAATTTTTTAAATTATTTCTCATTTGGGTTAATTGTTGGCTGACAATTAATTATTTCCACATAAACAATGATCACCAATTGGCACCATCACCACAACCCCAATGAACAATTAACGATAATTTGCTTTTTTTTCTCGTCAACACTTTAATCACGTCCAAATCAAACCATCTCCACAATTAACTAATTGCAATCAGTCAATTGTTACTTTGTGTTAATTTGATCAACAACAACAACAACAACAACTGGATTAAAATTTTGATTTTCTTGTCGTTGATTAAATTTACCAATTTAACGATTGATTTTTAATGTTTCCTTTTTCGTCAATTGTTTAACTAATTGTGAGATTAAATTGTAATTTAAAAGCTTCCCCTCCAATGGACAAAGTTTCATTAAAGTTTCACTTTTAATCTTCAACAATTAGTTAATTGGTGACTGATTTCAACTCAACAATTAAAAGTAAACAACTTGAATCTATTGATAGAAATTTTCAGAAACAAACAATCAACTTGATTACACAATCAAATCAAAACGAAAACATCAAATAATTAACTTGAAAAACAATTTAATCAGTTAATTAAATGTCAATTTTTGGATTATAATCTTGACACTAAAATCAAATGATAACAAATTAACTAATTCACTTAGTTTAATTTAGATTGGAACAAGAAACTTTGATTAATTGTTGAAGATTAACAACAAAAATAGCGACTAATTAAGGATTCATTAAGAGTAATTAATTAATTATATTAATCCAATGCTAGAATGAGTTAATTCAGTTAATTTCGTGTTAATCATTTCATGATAATCTCAATGATGTTGAAATAAAATAAGACAATCAATTGATTCAAATGAAAGGTTAATTGTAATCAGTATCAAGAAAAACTTTCATTAGTTATTAACTGACCAATCAGTTAGTCAATTTAATCACTATTACAATTAACTAGATATTAATCAATTCAATTAAAATGAAACATTCAATTAAACGGCTTAAATTTGAAGGACATCATCTTAATTATTTGTTTATTATTTTCATCCACAATTTAATAATAACAGAGTTAAATTTGCCCGAGGGCAATTTAAATCACGATGGATAATTGTAATCAACGATTACCAAATGAAAGTTAATCATTAGAAGGTAAAGAAAACATTTACAACCATAGAAAATTTTTTTCCACAATTAGTTTAACTAAGTGATTGGGAAGAAGAAAAAAATTGATCACTTTTCCTTGTCAATCGTAATCAACGTTAATTGTTGATTGTTGATTGTTGAAAATTGATTGTGATTTGATTCATCAATATAAATAAGTGTATGTGGTTGATGGTTAACATATTTTTCCACCTCTTTCCTTGTGAGAAACTGAATTAACTTTAATTGTTTGTCATCTAAATAAAAGAAAACACAATTAAGTTAATTTCTAATCAATCAAGGTTATCATGTCCTAAATTGTCCAGTTGATTGCAATTTAGTTGATCATCAACATCATCAACTTAATCAAGGTTAATCAATAACCTTTCAATTTATTTAATCAACAATTAAATTAGAAATCAAACTTTTAATCCAGTTTGATTAACTACATTATTGTTATTAGATAATATTAATTGTTAGATTTAAATTGAAATTAATTCGGTTTCAATGATTAACATCAATCAATTGAAATCAATAAGCGAAAATTATCAAAATGTACAACAATTTGTTAATTGTTGTTAAATATATTACATATTCTGTGTATCAATATTAACAAATAGGTGAAAATTGAAATAATCACAACAATCAGTTGATTATTTGTATTTACAATCAACAATTGAAATTCATTGATTGTGATTAATGTAAAAATAAAACATAGGAAGATGATTATTGGTAAAATATCATTATAATTAACATTATCATCAACCAGCAATCAACAACAATTAACATTATTAGCCTTAAATGACCTTCTATTAACCTTCAATTTAAGGTTTAAATCATCATTAAATTGATTGTAGTTGATTGTTAATCACATAGCACATTTGTTATAACAACATTACAATAAAATTTAGTAAATTGTCTTAAATCACAAGCAACAATCAAGTTAACTTGTGTTGGTAATTCAAGTTTGACAATCAACTTAATTGTAATACAAATATCGTTTAATCAACCAAATTGTATCAACTATAATGTTTAATTGTTCATCATGTGCATGTAAAAGTTTATTGGTTAATAAACAATCAATTAACTTATATTTAATTTGATTATTTCTCATCAATCGAGTAATCAAAAGGTTGATAAGTAGCAATTTGTTAATTAAGAGACTTGAAAGTTATGCAATTTAAGTTAAATTTATGTAACAATTTAATTGCCTTTTGATGATTTTACGATTAAATTTTTATCCCTTAAAACTTTTGACAATTAGAAATTAATAAATTACCATGATAACCTTTTTCGCATACGAATTGATTGATTAAAGAGAAAGTAAATTGATTAGTTAATTTCCAAGAATCGTAAACAAAAGGTTAAAAATTAATAGTTGGGATTAAATTGTTATGACAATTAGAAGACGAGAAATTAAAGGAAATCCTTGAATTTGGGAGAGATTGTGAAAAGGGAAAATCGTAGTTAATTTGAATTGAATATTTGGTTGATTGTTAACCAATTGGAGGCGATTGTTGATCAACTAATAAGTAAATTGTTGTGATAATAACGACAAATTAAGGGAACAGGTAATGGAAAAAGGTAAATTGTTGGCTGACAATTAATTATTTCCACATAAACAATGATCACCAATTGGCACCATCACCACAACCCCAATGAACAATTAACGATAATTTGCTTTTTTTTCTCGTCAACACTTTAATCACGTCCAAATCAAACCATCTCCACAATTAACTAATTGCAATCAGTCAATTGTTACTTTGTGTTAATTTGATCAACAACAACAACAACAACAACTGGATTAAAATTTTGATTTTCTTGTCGTTGATTAAATTTACCAATTTAACGATTGATTTTTAATGTTTCCTTTTTCGTCAATTGTTTAACTAATTGTGAGATTAAATTGTAATTTAAAGCTTCCTCCAATGGACAAAGTTTCATTAAAGTTTCACTTTTAATCTTCAACAATTAGTTAATTGGTGATTTCAACTCAACAATTAAAAGTAAACAACTTGAATCTATTGATAGAAATTTTCAGAAACAAACAATCAACTTGATTACACAATCAAATCAAAACGAAAACATCAAATAATTAACTTGAAAAACAATTTAATCAGTTAATTAAATGTCAATTTTTGGATTATAATCTTGACACTAAAATCAAATGATAACAAATTAACTAATTCACTTAGTTTAATTTAGATTGGAACAAGAAACTTTGATTAATTGTTGAAGATTAACAACAAAAATAGCGACTAATTAAGGATTCATTAAGAGTAATTAATTAATTATATTAATCCAACGCTAGAATGAGTTAATTCAGTTAATTTCGTGTTAATTTCGTGTTAATCATTTCATGATAATCTCAATGATGTTGAAATAAAATAAGACAATCAATTGATCAAATGAAAGGTTAATTGTAATCAGTATCAAGAAAAACTTTCATTAGTTATTAACTGACCAATCAGTTAGTCAATTTAATCACTATTACAATTAACTAGATATTAATCAATTCAATTAAAATGAAACATTCAATTAAACGGCTTAAATTTGAAGGACATCATCTTAATTATTTGTTTATTATTTTCATCCACAATTTAATAATAACAGAGTTAAATTTGCCCGAGGGCAATTTAAATCACGATGGATAATTGTAATCAACGATTACCAAATGAAAGTTAATCATTAGAAGGTAAAGAAAACATTTACAACCATAGAAAATTTTTTTCCACAATTAGTTTAACTAGTGATTGGGAAGAAGAAAAAAAAATTGATCACTTTTCCTTGTCAATCGTAATCAACGTTAATTGTTGATTGTTGATTGTTGAAAATTGATTGTGATTTGATTCATCAATATAAATAAGTGTATGTGGTTGATGGTTAACATATTTTTCCACCTCTTTCCTTGTGAGAAACTGAATTAACTTTAATTGTTTGTCATCTAAATAAAAGAAAACACAATTAAGTTAATTTCTAATCAATCAAGGTTATCATGTCCTAAATTGTCCAGTTGATTGCAATTTAGTTGATCATCAACATCATCAACTTAATCAAGGTTAATCAATAACCTTTCAATTTATTTAATCAACAATTAAATTAGAAATCAAACTTTTAATCCAGTTTGATTAACTACATTATTGTTATTAGATAATATTAATTGTTAGATTTAAATTGAAATTAATTCGGTTTCAATGATTAACATCAATCAATTGAAATCAATAAGCAGAAAATTATCAAAATGTACACAACAATTTGTTAATTGTTGTTAAATATATTACATATTCTGTGTATCAATATTAACAAATAGGTGAAAATTGAAATAATCACAACAATCAGTTGATTATTTGTATTTACAATCAACAATTGAAATTCATTGATTGTGATTAATGTAAAAATAAAACATAGGAAGATGATTATTGGTAAAATATCATTATAATTAACATTATCATCAACCAGCAATCAACAACAATTAACATTATTAGCCTTAAATGACCTTCTATTAACCTTCAATTTAAGGTTTAAATCATCATTAAATTGATTGTAGTTGATTGTTAATCACATAGCACATTTGTTATAACAACATTACAATAAAATTTAGTAAATTGTGTCTTAAATCACAAGCAACTTAATCAAGTTAACTTGTGTTGGTAATTCAAGTTTGACAATCAACTTAATTGTAATACAAATATCGTTTAATCAACCAAATTGTATCAACTATAATGTTTAATTGTTCATCATGTGCATGTAAAAGTTTATTGGTTAATAAACAATCAATTAACTTATATTTAATTTGATTATTTCTCATCAATCGAGTAATCAAAAGGTTGATAAGTAGCAATTTGTTAATTAAGAGACTTGAAAGTTGTGCAATTTAAGTTAAATTTATGTAACAATTTAATTGCCTTTTGATGATTTTACGATTAAATTTTTATCCCTTAAAACTTTTGACAATTAGAAATTAATAAATTACCATGATAACCTTTTTCGCATACGAATTGATTGATTAAAGAGAAAGTAAATTGATTAGTTAATTTCCAAGAATCGTAAACAAAAGGTTAGAAATTAATAGTTGGGATTAAATTGTTATGACAATTAGAAGACGAGAAATTAAAGGAAATCCTTGAATTTGGGAAGAGATTGAAAAGGGAAAATCGTAGTTAATTTGAATTGAATATTTGGTTGATTGTTAACCAATTGGAGGCGATTGTTGATCAACTAATAAGTAAATTGTTGTGATAATAACGACAAATTAAGGGAACAGGTAATGGAAAAAGGTAAATACTAAATACAGGGAAGATAAGATGATGAAGATAGAAAAAAAAATTCTTTTACAAGAGAGAAAGAAAAAAACATCAATGGAGGATAAAAAATGGAAATGGATGCGAATTGTGACAGAGAAGAAAACAAGGAGTGAGAGAGAAAATGAGAGAGTTTGAGAGAGTGAGATTGAGAGAGAAAAGGATTGAGGAAAAAGTCAACAATTCGGGTAACACAAATTCTGTTTGGAAAATGGTTCTCATTGATTAGCTTCCATTGGGCATTTTGGAAGTGATTTAAATGGCCCCAAGCTCAAAGTCTCTATTTAGTGGATATGATCAGAGGAGAGAATCTGTTGAGAGAGAGAGAAGATAAATTAGAAGAGAGAGAGAGAGAGGAAGATGTTGATGTCCTTCGAAAATGAACTAAGCTGATTATTAAGGTAAGAATGCGAATTAAGACTAAAAAATAACGACAGGT
Source organism: Panonychus citri (assembly GCF_014898815.1). NCBI lineage: Eukaryota > Metazoa > Arthropoda > Arachnida > Trombidiformes > Tetranychidae > Panonychus > Panonychus citri. The sequence continues at coordinate 1,214,632 of NW_026515541.1, forward strand.
TTTCGAAAGAGAGCCAGAGGGAGGGATAATGGTGGAAAACTGAGTGAGGGTGAGAGAAGGAGAATGAGAGAGAGTGAGAGAGAGGAAAGGGTTTACTTAGAAATTGAGAAGGCTGATGATTAGCTGGTTCGGTCAGTAATTTGGTTGGAAAGGGAAAATATCCATTGGAATTACAATTATTAAATTATTTACTTTTTCTCTCCCTTCAGTTTACAATCAACAATAAGTTTACATTCGTAGTTGATTTGTCCACCATCATGATCTTCAGCTAAATTGTGACTTCCTCTCTCATGGATACACTTTCACTGACAATCAATAATCATCAATGATCACAATCAGTTAATTTTAGTTTCGCATCTTTTTATCATATTGTTTATCCTTCAAGTTACTTTCATTAATTTGATTTGGTTCCAATTTCCTCTGGATGTGATCTAGTTATTAATGTTAATTACAATTGACAATTAATGAACAATTAACTTGTTGATTGTTGGAAAACTTTTTTTTTTCTTTGAGTGTGTTTTTCAATTGATCTTTATAATCTTAATTGATTCGTTAAATTGTAATTACGATGGTTACATTTGATCCGAACAATAATCCATCGGCTTTAAGTGCTCCAGTCATTTCTATAAGTACAACATGTGAAACAAATAATTCGTTGGGTAAAAGTAACCTTGCCGTTCGTGGCCGTAACCTTTGTTTAACTTATGGTTCAGGTCCGAAAGCTGCCTATGTACTTAATAACCTTTCGATGTCCGTTCCCGCTGGTGGGATCTATGGGCTTCTTGGTCCATCAGGTTGTGGTAAAACTTCACTGCTCAAAATAATTTGTGGCCTTCAACGAGCGGACACTGGGACTGTTCGTATCTTTGGCTGTAAACCAGGTGAACGGGGCAGCGGTGTCCCTGGCCCTGGAATAGGTTACATGCCCCAAGATGTTGCTCTTCTTCCCGATTTAACGGTTGAAGAGATGTTGAGTTACTTTGGTAATTTGTATTATCTTCCCGCTCCCGTGATACGAAAACAGATCAATGATCTGGTCAGTCTACTTGAAATTCCAGATAAAAAGCGTATCATTGAAGCGATGAGCGGAGGTCAACAGAGACGATTATCATTGGCATGTACAATAATCCATAAGCCACGATTAGTGATTCTTGATGAACCAACGGTTGGTGTTGATCCACTTTTATGCTCACGAATATGGGAATTACTTTATGGCCTGGCCAGGGAGGAATCAATGACCATAATAGTGACCACTCATTATATTGAAGAGTGTCGAAGGGCCAAAATGGTCGGTTTCATGAGGAAAGGTGAAATTTTGGAAGAAGATGAACCTGAGGCGATGATTAAACGTTTCTCCGCCGAGAATTTGGAAGATGTTTTCTACAAAATTTGTTTGGCCCAAAAACGTCGCAATACTTTGATAGCCGCACCTTTGGTCAATCGAAAGGCAGTCCAACGAAAGTCACTTTCCGCCGTTGTAATGGACGATTCACATTTAGATAAAGTTGAACCATACAAATCGCCACAAGATTCCCGACCAATTTATTCAGCATTCTGGCCAACCTGGACTCTTTATAAACGTTACTTGCTTCAGGTCAAACGGCAGCCCATTTTTTTGATATTACTCTTCCTGTTTCCGATAACATCACTTGGATTTCTGTACATTTGTGTTGGCCATACACCTAAAGATTTACCCGTTGGCTGGGTTGTTGAAGAAGAAGCCGAGTACGGGTCACTTCACGCTCGACCGGAAGACTTTGACGAGGCCTTCAATTCGTACCTGATACCATATTATCCCGATCTACTGAAAAGCCACATCAACTCACAGATTATAAATCTAATCCCATACAATAGTTTAGACTCTGGTCTAGCGGATGTGCGACGGCTTAAACTGGACGGAGTGATTCATATGACCAAAGGCTTTTCTGAGGCCTTTCATGAGAGGTTAAATTATTTGAGTGCGAAAGATATTGACGATGATACCGTTAAGAGAGGGACAATTAACATCTATGGTGATCTATCGGATGCTTTTGCCATGACCACGATTGAATTGTGTCTTCAATTGTCTCTTCTTGAGGTGATGAATGAAACCGCACCGACGGCTAACCTTCCCTACCATAGTAGGTCACTTCCCTTTCAAATAGGTAAACCCATTTATGGTAATTTAGGTGATAAAAACAATTTCGGCCTTCAAGATTACGCTGCACCGGGTTTCATGGTGGTTGTGCTTTATGGTTGCTCATTAGGTTTATCGGCTTTAAGTTTGGCCGCTGAAGTTGCCGATAAAATGTTTGATCGTAACTATTCAACTGGTATAACAATTGGTCAACTTTTAATTGCTCAAGTTGCCGCTCGTTTCACTTATCTGGCCATTAATTGTGTTCTTGTTCATGTAATAACCATCTTTGTTTTCGGGGTAACAAATCACGGGTCTTTCGGCCTTGGAATTGCACTTTTACTCTTACAAACACTCGTAGGTCAGGTAAACGGGATGGTTTTTGCTGCCGTTTTCCCGGCTATTGAACATTTGGCCTTCGTTGCTCTTGGATCACTTCTCTATATGCTTTTCATTTCGGGTGTTTTCTGGCCTGTAGAGTCGCTCCCTTACTATTTCCGTTACCTGTCGATTTCCCTTCCGTTCACCGAACCCGCTAAAGCGCTGAGAGCGATCATGTTAAAACAAGGAGCTCCTTTCCACCCGTTAATCTGGCCTGGATTCGCTGTGTCAGCTTTCTGGTTCTTTGCGCTTCTCGCTTTATCCTATTTAATATTTTCAATTAAATTCAAACGAACTTGAAACAATTAGAAGATTTAATTTTCCATTAAACAAATCAAACGAAAAATAATCAACATACTCACTTTTATAAATAAATTCATTTGTTAAAAAAACGAAATAAGCAAATAAATTGCCTCAGGCTCTTTATCTTCGAGAAAAGTCATTTCAATCAAATGATTAATCCAACGATTAATTTTTCCATAATCCATGAAATCAATTGATTAGTAAATCTTTTGATCACTTCTGAGACTATTATTTAGATTATCGGTCTTATCCAAAGATGATTAACAATTAAAACTTTTCTGATCAAGTCTTTTTCTCGAGTGACAATTAACAGTAATAAAATAATTTCGGAATAATTTATAGAGTTAATTTCTTACCTTTATCAATAGAATAATTAATTAAGCTTCTAAAGGATTGAATTAATTGAGGTACAATTAGTTGAATAATTAGAATACAAATATTAATAATATAAAAATAGATCAACAATATTGTTGAAATTAAAATTGAAAGTATTGAAAATAAATTTAATTCTTTGATTAATTGATCTAAATTGTTATTAAATTAATTGTTTTTCAGTGATTAACAAGATAATTAGCTTGATGCTTGTTTTCAACTGATTCCTTGTTTAATCAGATTGTTTTTCATGAGATTTTTTCTGTTATTTTTGTTAATCAAATTTCAACGTAAATTAACAAAATTATGCTGATTCTTTTGGTATGATTTTGATGGTTCTCTTGGATAAGAATTTATTTAAGTTAATTGTGATCGTAAACACGCAATTAACTTAATTTCCATAGTGATTATGTTGCTCTTCCTCTATTCTCATCCTCTTTTCGTTTATGCAGCAAGAATTCAGTTAAACTTTTGTCTTTACCAAAGGAAACATTGAGTTGATTATCACTGAAGAAAAAGAAAAAGAAAACATTAATTATGAGGAGTAATTAGTGGAATTTGAATTTCTCTTGAATAATAATAATTACCTTTCGTTTTTGTCTTTAGTTTCTTTCTCCTCGACGGTTTTATCGAACTCATCGTGTTCATATTCTCGATTATCTTCTAGCTCTTTAGTTTGACCAGTGATAACTTTGAAAAGAAGCTTAATGATGAACTAGAGGAAAATGAGAAAAAATTAATGACAATTTAGAGAACAATCAACTCAAATTGAAGGTTAATTTTTCTAAAATTACAAGATTAAAACTTACCGAGAACCAGTAGAGATTCATGGTGAGTAAAATGTAAAGAAGTGAATTGAGGAAAAGTATAAATGGAACTTGAATCCCATTCTGATGAACATAAATTGAAGAGATGAAAATGTTTCTCAATGGGAACCAGTAAAGTCTTGTAATAAACCAAGTAACGGTAAATAATAAGAAGCCAATATTTGCGATTGTCTCAAAGAAATTGATATTCTTGTTATTCTGTCGTTTAAAATAGAGACAAGTTTTGGTTCCTTCCAAAATAATATCACAAGCATCATGAAGAAATATAGCAATTAAACCAGTTCGATGGCACCTGAACACGAGCGAAAGATATGCAAATTAAAATCACTTGAGAATTGAGCTAAAATTTCATCGACACGTAAAAATTGATGAAAATTTCTCTTCATCTTCCAATAATAGTTCTAAAGTAATTCGATATTGGGAAAGTCGAATCAATGATTATTCAATTGGTGTTCAAGGAAACAAAGACGATATAAGATTGGTAATGGACAGAGAATGATGATGACCATTCTTATTAATGTGATAGTTGATATATTACCTAATTGATAGAGTGAAGACAAGAAGAAATGAGGCAACAATATGATGTCCAATTAAGACCAATGAGTCACGTCTCCAATGGTCAACGAATATTGTTGCATAAAGTGAATGGAGATAAAAACCAATTTCAATTAAGAAAATGTTATAAATTTCTTTCGGAATATCAAGTGACATGGAATAATCTGCAAAACAAAGCAAAGGAAATTACTCAATATTATCAGAGAGTCTTGAAAGAAGCCAATTAAACAGAACAATTAACCAAATTGTCAAATTGGCGCGTAAAAATGGTCCAAATTTGTTGATCAGATGCAAAATAACCTGAGAGTTAGTTTCAATTATTATTCCAAATCTAAATTCTAGACTATTGAATAGTTTCATTTTTTTCTCTCCTTTTGCTGATCGGAACTTAATTTTTACCTCGTCATTTCAACGGAAAGAGAGAGATTTCATCATGATGATTACCTTTCCAGACATCGGTTGGTTTATAGAAATAATTTGTTCCTGGTTGCCAGAGTAAAATATATGCAGAGTAAGACCAAGTTGAGAGGTAGAACATGAATTTCCATGCACTTTCAGGTAACTTATCGCTTTCTTGCTTTGGTAACACATAGTAACGAGCAATTGGCTGAGATTAGTGGATTAGGGATGATGACGAAAAGGTCGTTAAAAGAGAAAAGAGAAAAATTAACGGTCGATTATTAATCCAGTTCAAAAAGAGATTAGATTTTCCAGTTGAGATACAAATGGGAAAAAAGGGAAAATATTGATGTACCTTGAAGATGTGACTTGTCAATTGATTTCGTAAAATTGTCCAAAAAATGGCCAAGATAAACATTAGAAGATAATCATTTCGATGAAGGTTAGTTAAGCACTTATTTAAATCTTTAATTGTATCCTCAGGGAAAGAGTAGTTGGTCAGTAATTGGTTAAAATTGTCACGAATAAAATCACCAGATTCCAAAAAGAATAGAAAATAACTTGATGTTGGTTCCCATGTATAATTTGAAGGTAATGAAAAACTGTTCATGGTGGAGATCAACTAAATCACTGAAAAAAAAGAAAAAAGAATTTTTTGTTATTCTAAAGAGAGAGAGAGAGGGAAATATTCATTGGTGATTAATTAATTCTTGTGATAATGACAAATATAAGGAACAGGTAATTGATAAAGAAAGGTAAATACTAAACAGGGAAGTTGATAATATACTGTAAATAGAACAAAATTTTCTGCAAGAGAGACGAAATTAAATACCAATGAAGATTAAAAATGGATGCAAATGGCGGAAAAGAAGATGAAGAAGAAGAAGAAGACGAAGGAGACAGAGAGAGAAGAATGGACTGAATAGAATTTCAGAGATCAGAATGAAATCAGAAAGATATTCTTTTTCTGGAAAAATGCTTCTCATTGATTGGTGCCCATTGGAAAAATATCCAGTCTCAAGCTGAAAGTTTCTACCAGTAAGAATAACAGGTTAGATATTCTGTTGAGAGAGAAAAGTGAACAACCAATTAAATTAGATTAAAATTATAGATCAGTTAATCATGAAATTTATCAATGATACCTTAATAAATTGTAATGACTTTCTGAAAATCTGATTCAGTCCTTCAAACTTACTTTTCCTCTCTAATGATAGTAACAAGTGTAACAATTTAAATCGGTTCACTCATTTCCCATGTTTACTTACCAATCGTCTCTTAAATCTCCATATAGCAACCTTAAAACAATTAGATAAATTTTTCCATTAACTAAAAAAAAAGAAACAAAAAAAAACACTTAACATAGAATCAAATTAAAAAAAATAAACAATAACAATCTTTTCAATCTGATTAATTAAGCTTATTAGATTGTCTTTCTTACCTTTGATTCCTTGTTGTGAAAATTTTATCAATATCGTTGCTAATTAAGCTAATTAAGCTTTCAAAATACTCAATTGGTTGTAGAAAATTAATCCAACAATTAAGATACTAAAAAGAGAAACCAAATTAACGATTAACTGAGATTTTAAAAGAAAAAGAAAAGAACAATTAACTTAAAAATTTTAAGTTAAAATTCTTTTTAGACAACAGAGGGCGACACATGTAATAGAACAAAAATTTTCTCTTTTTTTCTATTGATAGATTTGAATTTTTTGTTCTCTCTGTTAATTTGGTTTCTTCCTTTAAATGTTGTAGTTAATTGTTTTTACATTCGTTTTTAATTGACGTGGTTAGTTGACCAAATTATTATTTAATTAGTTTTAGTAAATTATAATTCTTGGAATTTAATGTGATTGAATTATGTTCCGATCAGAGAAACAAGTTCCCATTGGGTTGATTGTGGGTTTAGGTGCTGCTGCTTCGGCTGCTTTAGCTGCTTTTTATGTGCTAACCAGGAAGGAAGATGAAACCTTTGACCTTGACCCTCGATTGGAAGCTCCCACTTCGGTACCTGCTTCATTTCAATCAGTACAATCAACAACAGTCCATAAACATATACCTAGAGAGGCAATTGGATCGGTTATTGGTAAAGGTGGTGAAAATATCCGATTAATACAAAGGAAAACCAATACTAAGATCATTTGTTCAAATGGCAATTCAACTGTTGATGATTTAGATCGTACATTAGTTATTAAAGGTTCTCCCTCGGGTACTTTAGCTGCAGATGAGTTAATTGATTCCATTATTGAACAATCCTTGGCATGTATTGTTCATAGAGTTTATATTTCTCCCAGTGAGGTTGGTTTAATCATTGGTAAATGTGGTTCTACCATTAAAACAATTTCAGAAGAATCTGGAGCCAAGGTTAATATTCCAAAGAATCTCAAAGGATCAAGAAATCAACATGTAGCAATTGAAATTAGAGGTAAGTGTTTGGTTAATTTTTTATAGAAAAATTTACCCTTTTAACCCATTTAGAGATTTGATCATTATTACTCAAATTACCATCTAATCATTTTGTCAATTTTATTTCCTTTTTTTCCTTCAGGTGAACCGGTTAGCGTACAAACAGCAGTTAAAATGATCAATGCAAAGTTAAAATCAAGCAGATCGATGAGATCACCATCTTTTAACAATAGTCCAATTGACAATTACCGTAACGGAGATTCATCAAGTTATATTAATTTTGTACCAACATATATAAATATTTCCTCCGTTGGTATTGATAAATTTGAAAGACTCGAGTCCGAAGTGACAAATGGTTGTGAAAATGTTTATGTGGCCAGTGTACAAAGTCCGTCAAAATTTTGGGTCCAGCCGTGTGGTACAATAAGCGCTGACCTTGACCGTTTAATGATTGACATGACTGATTATTATGAGAAAAGTGATAATCAAATTAGAGCTCGATTAAATAATTTTAAAATCGGTGATATTGTAGCAGCTCCGCTCAAAGGTGATGAACATTGGTTCAGGGTGAAAATTGTAGCTCATGATAATAGTAAAGGTCAACCTGATGAAGGTGAAGTAACTGTATATTACCTTGACTTTGGCGATGAGTCAATTGTTCTAGAGACGCAGATATGTTCCCTTCATGAAGAATTTTTAAATCGTTTGAACTTCCAAGCAATTGAGTGCTCACTTTTTGGCGTTGAACCCATTTCAAGTGATTGGAGTGAAGAAGCCATTAACTATTTTAAGAAAACAGCTCGAACTTCACTTTGGGAAAAAGTTTTCGTAAAAACTCACAAAATAATCAACATAGATACTGAACCTCGCCAACATTATGTCATTGAAATGTTAACTCTTCAAGGCTCAACCGACATCAGTATTGCTGAATCTCTGATTGAGAAGCGATTTGCTGTTCCCACCGATGAAAGTTAACCTGTAAATTAATTAATCCACCATCAGAATCACTCCCAAGATTAAAAAAAACCTTTTGTAAATCTAATTAGATACTCTACTCAATCTCTCTATATATATTGTGGCCTAATCATCATTAATGTTTACCCATCTTCTTAAATTGAATGTAATCTAATTTTCTGTCAACCCTAAAATTTTTCTCAACTCTCATTGGAGTTAATTTTCTTGTCTTACAATCAAAATTTTGCCAAGTATAATTTATTATTTAGTATTTAATTTAGCTTTTCCAAAGATTAACAACTAAAAATAGTTACATGGGAATCAAGTCAATTACATCCTTGGTTACCAGATGAAAGGAACAATTGAAAGAACATCAAACAATTTAAACGCAGAAAATTTGGTTAATCAAAGATTAATTGGATTCCAATGTTGAATTGATGTTCACTGTGATAATCTAATGCTCATTTTTATCCAAATATATTGATCATTCAAAGATTGGAGTAATGAAGAAGAGGAGAAAAACAAAATTAGTTGATATTATGTGTGAGTGTTTAAAATTTTATTTGTCAAGTCAAAGATGAAAATGTTTGTCTTTTTGTTCCGATGGTGAAACAATCAACTAATTTCTATGATAACTGTTAATTGTGTCTCTTCACAAGCCCCATGGATCCATCATCATCTCTGGCTCATCTTCCATCTCAATTTCTGGCGATGACATTACCATTCCAACCATTGATTTAGTCTTTGAATATTGTAAATCATCTTTTTTACCCATATCAATGATTCGTATCCTAGGAACTTTAATTATCTTCTCCATGGCAATAACTTTCGTCTTCTCACCACCACCACCACAATTACAATTACACTTTCCACCGGTTGGATAAGCCTCCCAATCATCACCACCACCGCCACCGCCGCCACCTCCTTTATCTTTGCCCATTTTACCAGCACTTACATTGGTTATGGAAAAACACAAACAGAAGCAAAAAGCGATCACAATTAATTTTAATTTTAATCTCATCTTGATGATAATCTCTTCAACTATAATCAGTTTCAATTATGACAACCTCTCAGCACCACTTTGATTATCATCTTTCACTTGACAGCTCAACCTTTCCCCAATTAGAGACAAAGACAATTTTTTTTTACTGCAATTTGATCATCTTTTTTTAATCGTAATCAAATTATGCAAAAATGATTAACCTTTTTTTGCCCAGATGAACTTGAATAAGCGTTTCTTTTGTTGATGGTTAATTAATAACTTTCTTTAGCTTAATTGTGATCATAAAAAAACCAGCTAATTTCATCTTTTATTGGAGCAATCAACAATCACACTTTATGATTAATTACAATCATCACCAATACAGTGGTGATTTATTGCAACTTGAAGGGTACAATTAATGTTTACAATTAAAACTAAAATGATTACCTTTTAATGCCAATGACCTGAAATTATGTATAAAAAATAAGAAAGTAATTAAATTTAACCAATTCAGTCCAACAATCAATGACTCTCTTGATTCTCACTTAATTTGATTGAATTTTTTTCTTCTCGCAATCATCACAATTAACTTTCTTCAACAATTAGTTGGAATAATTTTTTTTCTTTCAATTCTGGTAAAGAATCTCAACTTTTCAAATATGTTAAAATCTCTAATTGTGATCAACTTAATTCTGTTAATTAACATGGTTCTCGCGGGTTTTTTCGCACAATTTAATCTTCGCCGTTGGTTAATTAAGGACAATTCCCGACGTAGGTCAATGATGATGCCGATGATGATGAATTCGGGGAAAAGCTCAAAAGGTGAGGACGAAAGTGAAGATTCTGAAGATGAATCAATGGCCGATTTTCCAATGGAAAGTGTCATTCAAGATTCATGGGGCTCGGAATCAAGTCAATCTAATCAACAATCGTCATGTAATTGTAAGTGTAACAATTAAACTCTTGAATTGGAGTCAAGTTGAACTGTCCAATTAAAGAGTTAATCTTGTTTTGTTCATTAAACTTAAATTGCTCTCAATGAAATGCTAACCCTTGTTTTCATTTCAATTATTGTTTATGGTTAATTTGTTGTTCAGTTTAATTGTTTGGTGTTAATTGTGTTTCCAGGTAATTGTGGCGGTGGAGGAGGCAAGGGAAAGAAAGGTAAGAAAGGTAAAGGAGGTGGAGGGACAATGGCGATAGTTATACCCAAGTAAGTAAATTGTTACTAATTGATTGTGATCTAAATCGTTACAATTAAAGAGACAAATGTAATAACAATCAACTGTTTATAGAAATCTTTGTATTGGTTGTGAAAATTGTGACAATAAGAATGAAATTAAAGTTGTAATTTGGTATTGGTTGATTTTCTATTACTTTCCTTTGATTAATTAACCAAATTAGTCGCTAATTAGATCAGTTAATTTAATTTTCTTTCCACAATTAGGTATGAATATTTTGACGTTCCAATGGCAAAGGAAATCGAAACTGAAAGTTTGGGTAAAGTCACTGAGAAATCAGTGACTTCTGGTTGGGGCGATAAAGGAGATTCTGGATGGTAATCAACAATTAGTTAATTGTTCGTCGTTTAATTACAATCATTTACATGGAAAATGATCAATGAGTAAAGAAATGGAACTTGGTTTTTAAATAGAAATTGAAAATTCAAGAATAATCAAAAGTACAAATCATTATAACGATTTAGCTTCAAAGTTAATCACGAAATAAATTGATTAATCAAATTGATTTGATTGTTTTTATCCTTTATTTACTTTTTTTTCAATTGATTTATTTAATTAGTTTAATACTTGCGATTCATAAAAAGATGATAATTAGCAAAGGGGATGCAGAATGATGATTAAAATTGTTTACGAAAATGTAGTTCGATTGGGAAGAAAAGTCAAATCAAGTTAATTGTCGATTATTGGGGTTAACAATTAAGGTAAAGTTGAAGATTATTGGGCAACTTGATTGAGTTTTACAATTAGATTTCTTCCCTTTCATTTTTCACAATTTAGTTATGGGAAATTTTGTTTTTAAATATTATCATGTCAGTGAAAGATTGAGGAAACAATTAATTGTGATGATAAAACAATTAACTAATATTTTGATGGGTATGGATGAAGATGAACACAAAAAGTAAATGAGAAAAGGAATAGAAAGTTAATTGTTTTTGATTTAAATTTGTGATTAATAATCAAAAACGTGAAAAACGTTGAGTTTTATGATGTATTAATAGTTGTGTGGGTCAATCGTTTATGTTGATTGTGGTCAGCAAAATAAAAACAATCTGATCTTGTTCAGCTCATTGGCACATGAAAGCAATCGGGTTGTAAATAGTATTAATTGTAGCTCTAATCGCCATCAAGTAATCATCAGAATCAAGATGATCCAGAAAGAGGGAATGTAATAAAAAGGAATCATTTAGTTGGATCATCCATCGATTTGATTTAGTAAAATCCTTGAGTAAAATAATTTAAATCCTTGTAATTGTGTAAATCCAGGAAAAGAGAGAGTGAGAGAGAAAAAAGGAGATTTAAATCAGTAACAATTAGCGGCGATTACATGTAAGTTATATGATGAGGATCATCTAACGATTCCATTGACGAGCTTCGGCTTTTCATGTTGTTAATTGCAGATACGGACAAAAGTACGGTGACAACCTGTAGATAATCATGATGGAGAAGATGAAAACAATTAGAATTGACAATTCTTAAAATGGTTGGAAAATGTTGTAACCCACAAAAGGTTAAATATATATTACAATCAACACCCAATTCTTAATCACAATTCAACCTAATCGAGACTTAATTGTAACTTGTTCTAACGGAGTAATAACCGTAAGACTATTAATCTTTTCATAATAATAACACAATTATGATTTGTGGTGAATAAAAAAAAACAACAACAATCAAAAATTTCAAGATGAATCAAGTTAATCTATTTTTTAACCATTAACTCATTTACCTTGTTAATGGTGACAATTAACCTCAACTGTTAACTATTTTTTTTCCTTCAGCTAATATATTTTTACCACTCCAACAATTTACAGATGATAAACAATCAGTCAATCACAATTGTCAAATACTTTAAATATGTTTTGTTGATTGTTTCTCATTTTGATTGATTATTTGTCAACATTAAGTTCAAGTTTAATTGTGATCAATTGATGATAATATAATTAGCCATTTTTGTAGGTGAATTGTGAAAGGTTGAGGTTTTACAAATTGTGATTAACTAATTGTAGAATCAGCTTGAGATTTTCTTGTTTACCTGGAACAATAAGAATCCACCAAAAGTTGAAATCCAAATCAATTTATGCTTGTAAATCCAATCAACAAGTTTGTCTTTGCAACCAGACTAAGAGGATAGATAAAGATACAATTAGTTAATTACGATTAGGTGACAATTAGTTGACAATTACTTACTTCATGGTAAATTGCTTCACTACTCATTGGATTAGATGATGGAGATGAAGTAAATCCTAATTCTTTGGGGATAATTGAGTAACATGATTTATCGGTCTCCTCAGTATTATGGGCAAACTCTTTGGGACCAGTTAATCCACAACATTCAAGCTAATTAATTAATAGAGATTGGAAAATTAAATAACCGTAACAATTTAGAAACACAATCAAATATAATAATAATAAAAGTCACGATGATTTAACAATCAAAATCAGTTTGATTATTGGTCTCATTTTAAATGATGAAATCATTTCTTTTCTCGGGATAATAATTTTCTTTTGATTGTTACAATTTTAATCCAATTTACCTGAGATTGAATTAAATTACGAGTTCGTTGATTCATCTCATTCCAACCTTCCTCTACGATCTCAGTTACTTTAGCACGTAAAATCGATAGCGATATGATTCCTCCAATTTCCGCTGCGATTGTCAATACCGATAAAAATAGAAACTGTAATTGCAAATCAATAAGAATGAGAGAGAAATTAAATTTACAATCAAATCAATTTTAAATTGTAGTGTTTTACCAATTATTATCAATGAAACAAGTGTAAACAATTTACTGATCGTCAACTTTTACACTTTAAACTCAATTGATTTGAAAAAAAAGGTAAACAGTTAATGTGATTACAATTTTATCGTGATTCTTGTTAAATTAACTTGTTGCTTTCTATCAATTCTGTTGATTGTTAACTTTGGAATTGAACAATTTGAACAAAATCAAACTGGATTAAAAAATCACATCGTGACCAAGATCACAATTACATCAACACTTGATTAATTTAACAGAAAAAAAAATTAAACTGAAGTTAATTTTAAATGATTAAGTGATTATCAACAACAACAACACCTAAAGGGAGTTGTCCTGATCAGAAAAAGTAACAATTTAAAAGTTTATATTGATAATCAAACAATTAATCGTAATAGAAAGTTTTTTTAACTGGATTAGTTAAAAAGTTTTAGCCACAATCAAAATCAACTAATTGTACTTACCAGTTTTAACATACATCCACCACGTCTATATGAACCCATCCAACCCAGAAGACCTGATAATTAATGGTGAACAATTAAAGATCGTGTTAATTAAGATTAATCTTAATCAAATATTGAAAGTAATCAAGTAATTCAGTTACCATTGGTGAAAAGTAAACCTCCAAGTCCCAAGAAAACGTAAATGATGGGCTATTATAATTAAAGAAAAAGAGAAAATAAATATTAATCATTTTAATTAATAAATCAATTTTTTGATAATCAAATTAATTGGTTGTCAAAAATTAGAGTGCAAATGATAAAAATATACAAACATAATTGAAGAAAACAGTTAAACCCTTTCAACTTGATTAGATTTTAATTGTTGATCAAGTGAAATTGATTTTTCCAAGTTAATCTTATTGTTGATATTTACTTTTTTCTGTTCAATTGGTAAATCAATTTTCAGTCTCAATTTAATTGTTTTATCGAGAGAGAGAGAGAGAAAATAAAGACAATCATTTGATGAGAAAGTGATTAATTATTGAGAAAAGCAAAGTAATTAACAATCAATATTATATCAGTTTTTGAATAAACACTAATATTGACCTGGAAAATAAGGAAATTGGTGTAAGGTGAATGCAAGGGTCAGTTTACACTGTCCAGTGATCTCAACAAACCGTAAAGTTGAATGTTAATTATCCGGTAAGATGACCTTAACATGGAGTAATTCACATTTCCGGTAATTTATGTTGATTAACTTAATTGTTATGAAAGAAAATGAGTTTGAAAAAGAATTGGAAATATTTCAAAACAATCAATGTAATAATAACATAAACTCACTCGCTCTCATTGAAATTTGATTGTTGCTTTGATTTTAATTGCGATATCGAGAAAATTTATTAATTGCAATTAAGTTATTGGCCTCTGATTGTTTACTTGTTTGTGATTAAAGTAAAAGAAGATATTATTTCAATTAAAGTAGATGAAAAAATTAAAATGAGGCTATTTGAGATTAGGGAATAATAATATAGTTAAAACTAATCATTGATCTGATTGGTGATTATTTAATCTTCCAGCAATTAATAGCATGATAATTAAACTTATAGCAATGCGGAACTACAATTATCTGAATGAAAAAATGTATCATCATATAAATTATTGAATAATAATTTGAATCAACTAATTATTATGACTGTTGATAAATATTACAATTAAAAGATCAAGGATATTAATTGAACAAATATTGATTCATCAAAGTGGTGGATTAATCAAACTTTAGGATTTCCTGTTGATAAATTCAAACTGAATTAACTTGAGTCACTTTGTTTAATTTAATCAAGCAAATTGATCAACACAATTAAGACAATAATAGTAATTGATTGTAATTGTTTGGCAACATTATCATGAAAGGTAAAATTAATTCAAACCAAATGAATCATTTAATCAATGCAACTCATCAAACATAATCATTAACCTTAAACTTCAATTGTAATTGTTAATGAAAGTTTACAATTAACAATTAAAAGGGTAACAAACTTAATTTGGCAAAAGTTTTCACTTGAACCGGAAGATGATTAAGTTAATCAACAGTTTAAATCTTAGAAGGATTTTACTTTTCCATGAAAATAATTCATGGGATTGAGAAGGAACGAAATTGATATTCATTTAATTGTTACGATAACAATTGTAATCAGCATGATTCCAACAATGAACAATTTGTACAAATACAAACTCGCAAATCGGATGGTTAACTTTCCATTGTATTTGATTTGCCAGAATGGAGATGAGACTTTATTACTATTGCGGGTGGTGAGAGTGACAATTAAGAGACAACAATCAAAGTGAATTTAAATTACACCAAGAGAAATACAATCATCACTTTTGATCATTGATGAAAAAGAAAACTTAAAATTGGAAAAAAATTTCCAAACTAAATTAAATTTCTCAGATACTTTAACCAAATTGATGTTACAATCAAACTTACAATTGTTGTCAATTGTTATTATGATTAAATTATTATTATTGTCATTAAATTTGGTTATGTTTACTCGTTGCGATCAACAATCAAGGTTAATTGTGTTAAATTGCCTTGAAAATAATAATCCTGTGGTTCTCAAGTACATGAGATGTTTAATTCAAGTCTTATTTTTAAATTGTTGAAATAATCTAAGCTAATTTGGTTGATTGATCACAAATTTGAGTGGTAAAATTAACAATGTAACAATTGAATTAACAACAGTTACTATGATATTCAATCATCTTTACAGTTATGATTCACTAATTGTTTACTCAATTTATCGCGAAAATATTGATTGATACAATAAGCAATTTAGTCTGAACAAGTAAAATCAACAAATGGAAATGATTAAAATTGAATTAAGCAAAACTAACAAGCAAACGATTAACAGTTAATTATTTTAGTTAATGATAAAAAATCTCGCTAATTCAACCATTCAGATAAATCATATTACCTGTCAAACTGATAAAAAAAAGTTAATTTAACTGATTAGTTGATTGGATAAGCAATAAAAAAAAGTTCAACTAAATCAAATTTAAGATTGTTTGTAAATCACAATTGATTTGGAATCAAGATGATTAAGATAAACGGATTAAGGTCCATTTTTGAGTTATCCCAAATGTTGACCTTGAAATGAAAATTTGACCCAAATTCAATATGTCATCATAGTAATGATGATGATGACATATTTTCACAAATCATCAGCATCAATAAAAAAAACAAATAGCAAAGTTTTTAAGCCCAAATCTTAATTGTCAAAATCTAAATTTAATCAATTCAGCTTAAAGATTGTCATTAATATCTAACTGATAATGACAGTAAAAATCAAGGATTCAAATGACTTGACCTGAGAGTAAAAGCTAAAAAAGGATTAAGATGATGAGGATAAGCATTAGACAAGATTAAGGATTAATGTAAAAAAGAAGTTGATTTTTTATTGAAAAAAACAAACTAAAAACATGAAACCAGTTTCATGATGAATATTAAAAAACTCAGGCTATTGAAATGAGCAGCAAATTTTGAACGGGACGGAGGATCAGGGGACTCAGAATTGGGCTTAGATCAGTTTATCGCTTGAGGCTGGGCGTGAGTAGATTACCCCAAAAGTACAATTAACTAATTGTCAGTAGTTATAGGAACTGATTGCTTGATAATTACATAACAATTGGGTTAGGAAAAGTTCAGGATCAGACTAAATTTTTTATCCTCATCGTTAATCAATATAATCAACAATTTCATTGATCATTTAGTAATAATTGAAATTAAATTATGTTATCGGCTGTCTGATTATGTTAACACATTGAAACAATTAAATAATTTTGTTTAGTTTAATGTCAATAATCAGATAAAACTATTAAAAAGCCAATCCTTTTTTTAAATTGTGATTGAAAACTAACTGATTGATAAAATATTAAAAAGTTAATTGTTGGGGAGAAATCGTATTATCAAAAGTTGTCAGATGAATCCTATTAATTGTTTAATCCTAAATTATTGATCAAGTGATGATGGACAATTTAATCAACCATTAGAAACATTAATTGCGAAGTAGGTGTAATTGATTCATCGTTTTTTCGGAAAGAAACTGAAAGATTAATATGAAAAAGAAAATGAATCAAAATGAATTTTCTCATCATGAACACCTTACCCTGTAATCATGTTCACGATTGATTATTCATAGGAATCAGTTTTTCATAACAATGATTAAGCTTCCGCTTTTTTTGATAATAATTGTTATTGGAAGCGAAAACTAATCAACTTTTTTTTCCCACTCACGAAAACTTTTCAATTCTGATTTCTGAGCTTTATTATTATCGGAACAACAATTATATCAACTATAGCTGATATAATATTGTTGTTAGTTTCTGATTGTTGGTGGTATCATTATTAACTATTATTAGTTAATTGTTAACATCTACCAATCCAATTGAATTGAAAGTTAACCAATAACAACAAATATCAAAAGTTATCTTGTATTTAGAGATATAATTAATATTTACAATTGCAAAGGTAAATAATATTACAACAACAGTTAAGGTAAGAGAAATGTTGATTGTTTGGGTCTAACTAATCAAATGAAAAAGCTTGAAATCTATAAGAAATTGATTGTAATCAATTTTGATACACTTTGATTTGTATTTTCAGCCATTCAAATCAGTTTAAGAATGAGAAAAAAAAACTAATTGTTAATGGTTGATTATCTTAATTTTAAAGGACTGGCTTTTCACCTGAGGGTCAAATATGAATATCATTATTATTATTATCGGTTTTATGATAATCAAAGTTGAATTATGTATGAAACGGGATTGAGAGAAAGATATTTGCTATTCAAGGTTGATCTAATTGTGGTGTAAAAAGTTTCAAGTTAATCATGTAAATTAAAAACTCATTAAACTCACCAAACCCCGTAGAGAGGCTAAAATATTATATACAACTAATAGTTTCATTCAAAGTTATCGTTAATTTCAATTCAGTTCATCATATTATCATCATGACCCTGATCTTGATACACTTTGATTATTCATCCTACATTTGTCCAATTCAATGTGCCCTTAAATTTGTATTTTCAACAACAATTTAAACAAATTGTAACGAAACGATGATACAATTTTACAAATGAAAATTTAACAACCAATTAATTGATTGATGATAATTTAATTATCTATTTACCGTTGTCCCGTTGAAAAAGTTCTTGGCTGTTGATGATGTACTCAGAATCCATAATGTAAACGCAATTAAGATGCTCCCAAGAAACTAAAATAGTAAAAGAGATGAAGAAGAAAAAAATTAAGAAGTTATTACAAAATTAGATTGAAAATTTAAGAGGTTCAACAATTAAGGTGAGTTAATCAAACGAAATTTAATAGTTAATTGTAATCAGGGTGTAGATATTGTTAGATTGATTAATAAAAGTGTGTATATGTGTATGTGTATATCCTGGTTGATTTAGTTATCATGAGATTGTGAGAGTTGATTGAATTAAACAAATCTTCAAATTTCAAGTTAATCATCAAAGATAATGAGTGACCTAATTTTATTTATAATCAGAGTTTATTGTTTATAAATTGAAATGATTTAAATTGTCATTTGAAAGTAAATCAAGTTAAGGCCATTTTAACGGTTCGATTGACAAAACAATTCCAATCGCCTGAATAACCATGATGATGATGTAAATATATCAGATTCACTAAATTAATCAATAATAATCAGGATGATGTTCAAATCAGTGAAAGGGAAAATTTTAAGTTAACATGATTAACTTTAACTGTTTATCATTTGTTGTTGATAAAATAATAAGTACCCAGTTAATTGTTGTGATAAATTGAAATTACAATTAACAATTTTTAGCATAAATTTCATTCAAAAGTTAAGTATGATCATCGATGAATCCATCATCTTGAATGTTTCTATTTGTTTAAAAAATCTTCTTAATTGTTGTTCAATTCACAGACAATCAAAGGTAAGAAAACAGTTATCACCATCATCATGATGAATATCAGCTCAATCTAAAAATTTAACAACTATTTTGGTAACAATAAAGTTAACTGTTAAATCATGATGTTATATTTATACAAGTTATATAAAATAAATCACAATCAACAATTAAACATTCACAATCAGCAATCAGATGATGGTGATGAGCAAAATCATTTGCATTGTTATAAAACAATTTACTGATCTAGATTTAGGATTTTGATTAAAAAAGTGAGAAACAGATGATAATATGAACAATTAACAGTTGATATTGAAAACCATAACCAACAATCAAATTGGATGAATAAATTATAAGTAAATTATATGGAAAAAGTTTAAATATGTCTAGTTAATCATAAATATCACAATCATCATTAACTAATGGTCATTAAACATCATCAAAATGGACAATAACAATTAGCAGAAAGAAACATCAAAAAGAGATAAAGTTTTTTTTTCTTCTAGTGATATAACTGAAAATGATTGTTGATTGTTGTTCTAAATTGTAATAATAATAATGATAATAACAATGAAGATGATGATGATGATAAAGAAGATGATTTTTCTCGGGTTACTGTAAAAAAATCATAGTAAAATTAAATAGGAAAAGGTCAGTTACCCGATAAGAAGATGAAACTGGTTTTACCTTTTTTCTTTCATCTTCTACCTGATACCTGGAGCATAAAAGAAAACGTATTCACGGTAGTATGTTAACTTGGAATTTGCAAGTAACCAGGTCATTAACGGCTTTTGGCCGGGTATCGACAATGATACACCGACACTGGCCTGAGAATAGTCGAGCGTAACCTTTCAATGAGTTAAACTGGTACTGTGACTTGGGTTACACTTTTTGATTGTTTTTCATTTTGGTCAAAGTAACAATTAACTAATTGATAGGTTACATTGGGCTACTGTTAATTGTGATGATACTCTAATTAAATCAATATCTAGATAAGATCAGACTGAAAAGCCTTACGGCAATTGTAATGATCGTTAACTTTAATAACAAGGTTACCTTAATCATTAAAGAAATAATAGTTTTGTTAATCATTTGGATAGAGTTCAATTGTTGTTATGTATAATTAGGTAAAACAATCAGTTGTATCATAATGATAATTAACTATTAGATTTTATAATTAGTAAGTATTTGTGGTTAACCTTTACAGAGGTAATTAAAAGCTTCCCAAATGATAATTAATCTTGAAAAATTAACTGATGATGGGACTAATTGTAAGCATCAATAATTTAAAACTATCAACAAAATCAGAACTAAACAGTGAAGCTTTGATATTGTATTGTAACAGTAAAAAAAATTAATCAATTGACCATCAATCAAGTTGATTACAAGAGATAAATATTTACTTAATCATCACCATGGTCACTATTGTGTCAATAGTTAATCATTGAGATAATCAAAGTGTTTGACAAGAATACAAAAAAAAATTGATTAAACAATTGGTCAGTTAAATTGTGAAGGTAATCATAAGGAGACAGTTAAATGTTGAAATTAAAGGTGCAATCAAAATTAGCCACTTGGCTTAATCCAAATGTCAACATTGGAATCAGATTAAGAGGATTAAGTGAAAAAAGTAAATTTAAACCTCGTTCATTGTTACAAACTTGTGTTAATTGTTGTTGGTTAATCACTTTTCTTCAGGTTAATCGTTTCGGTGTGATTATCTTTCGATTGATTAATTTACTCTCAATAAGCATCGCATCAACGAGAATGGGAAGGACAAGTTATGATATTTTCAATGGAGTTTTTATCAAGAGACAAAACTTATTGAATGACAGGACCAACATGATGATCACTAGTTTTTTCAGAAATTCAGCCAATGTATCAACAATTTGGATCGGATTATCTCTTAATCTTCCTCTCCTTCTCAGCTCATTGGATTTACTCTGGTTTCATTTACCGTTCATAGAAAACACTACGATAATCAAAGAGCAACGGATCGAATTAATCAAAGCTAAACTAATACTTGCTCTAAGCTATGGAGCTGAATATTCATTTCGAATTGCAATCAAGTTAATCTATCCAACATTCAGTAATAATCCTGATTCGTTAATTTTTACCTTTTCGTATTATAATTCTAATTATGTAAATTATACCGAATCTATTTAACTTACATTTTACTAGTGATTAATATTTTCGTCTCTTCAGGATTTAATTATATTGCAAAACAATTAGAATCTGTTGATAAAAAAACTAACAATTTAGGTGAACCCAAATTGTTTACAGTATTTACTTATAATGGATCAATTTGGCTTCAAGATTATCGGAAATCGTTTGAATTGCTCAGTGAAATGATCCATGTTATCAATACCACTTTTAGTAGTTATCTTTTCATCAGCTATTTTACAGTTATTCCTATTGGGATAACTGTTATTTATGATATAATGTTCAGTCAAATGGAGTTCAAGTTATATCATGTAGCTGATATTACCATTTACTTCATTCATATTCAAATTCTAAACTATTATTTAAGTTTATCTGCACAGAATTCAGAGAAAATTTGGAATTCACTTTATAGATTAACGTTAATCAGTAAAAATGATTCATTACAATCTGAGGTTAGTGTTGATTTTGTTTCTCTTTCCAATTATTGCCAAAATAGAAACTGGTTGTTGCTCTGATTACCTTGATTAAATTACGTTCATGATAATTTTCATCTTAATCTTGATTAATTTCAATTTCTATCTCCGTTACAGGCTACCTTATTCATGAGTAGAGTTGTTCATCTACCTGTTGGAATTAAGGTCTCAGATCAGTTGATTACATTTGGAATAGGACCAAGTTTAATAGCTGTTGTTTTTACCGTTTTCGTATCGATAACTTCACTTAATTCGGTTTTCTTGAACAAACCAACAAACTCAACAACTACACAAGCATGAGAAGTTCTTACTAATCTAATCAGAAAATCTACCGATGGAAAAAAAAGTTCAACATATGAAATTGTAACGGAGAGAAAAAGTGAGAAATCAATTAAACAGAAATAAATTAGAGAAAAAAATGTAATTGGTCAATTTGATGTTAGAAAAAAAGAAAAGAAAACCTGTTGAAAATAAACGTAAACACTTGAATGTGCAACTGTAGAAATGGATAAAAAGAGATACAAGGAAAAGCTCATATGGTGAACAAGAGATGGAAAGAAGGAGAAGAAAAAGAAAAAGAAACAAGAGAAACAAAAATGGCCGAAAAGTCCATTGACGGTTTGGTAAAGGCCGAAGAGAAAAAGAAAGAAAGAGAAAAAGAATAGAATAAAATAGAAAATAGAAAACGGATATTATCAATTTCAGAATCTAATCATAATTGTGTCGATAGTTAATTGAAATGACATTGAGATGGTATATTTGTTGTTACTTTTGGAAAATTAAGAAAATGACAAATTCAATCTTGACAACAAGTAAATCACAATTTTCCCAATGGATTAACATTACAAAGAGAGAGAGAAACTGTTTTACCAAAAATGGTTACTAGTTATTTAACAACATTTAGAGAAAGATATTAACCAATATGAATATATAACACATATAACACATTATTTATTCCAATGAGAGATATAAAGGAAGGAAGAAGAAGCAAAATAGAATAGAATTTGAAAAAATAATAATGGAGGAAGAAAAGGGAGAGAGAGAGAGAGAAAACTAGGAACTAGAAAAGAGAAATAGAAATGAAAGATTTAGATAAAGGGGAAAATGGAGAAATTGGTGCAAACAGATATGGATTATGACTTTTTGAGAGAAACTTATTAGTCATAATTAGTTAATTACACACACAATCAAAGGGAAACAAAGGAGAGAAGAATATGAGAAAAGAATAAATTTCCATAACTTACCCAAGTAGCAAAAGCCAACATACAAACTAAATGTTTAACAAAAGCTCTACAACAACCCATGGTTATGGTGATATTAATCTGGATTAACGGTTAATCAAAAGTGGATTTAAGACACACACTGTAAGGTGAGAATGTTGAAGAGAAGGTAAAAAAAATAAAGGTAAAGATGTAAAAACATAAGAAAAGATTAGAGAAAAATTGAAAAAAGAATAGAACATTTTTGTTCCATGTTCTTTTCTAAAATTATTGTATCCAATTATTTGTTCTTCAAATTATAATCGAATACACAACAAAAAGAAATTAATTGATTGTTGAATTAGTGAAAATTCTGTGACAATCAAACGTGGAGAAAAGTTAATTGTTGATAGTTGAAAACACTTACAATTAAGGAGAAGAGAAATAAACAGTTGATGTAAATGTTTTTCTCTCTTTAAGGTAAAAGATATTTTGATGTTTCCACAACCGAAGATAAACTTAAAGTGGCGAAAGAAAAAAAAACTCTAAACAACATTTTCTCTTTAATCTTTCTCTCTCTTTTTCTTCTCTCTCTCTCTCTCTTCATCTTTTTTTCTTCTCTTTCGAAAATGTTCTATTCTCTTTCATCATGAGAACAGCAAAATCGCTCCAAAAGGCTCAGAATATTATTTCAAATTCTATGGAACAACCGATCGCCCACCAAAAAGCTTCTCATCAAATTCTCACCTTTTCTCCTTTGGTGGTTTTCCTTTTTTTCTTCTCTTCAATTTGTTTCATTTTCTTTTCTTCCAAGTGTCTTAATTATCTTCTTCTCCAATTGTTGATCATCATCTTCTTCTTCTAGTGATTAACTACAATTCCATAATTGTGTAACTATCAAGTTCATTTCTATCAATACACTTTTGGATTGTTGTTTTGTTGTTGTTCACTTTGGGCTTTTCCTTAGGCCTTTGGGTTCACTTGGATTTTTTTTCTTTTTCATTTCAATTGTTCATCTAATTGATTGGGATGGTAACAGTTACCATTTAATTTACTTTTCTATCTCTTTTTTAATTGTGTGTTTACCTTTTTTTTTGTTTTGTTCTTCATTCTTTTTCTTGTTCCTTTCATTTTCTCTTCTGTCTATAAATTGTGTTATTTTCTTACAAACAACATTATAGATTTGGATTATTTGGATCATCAGGGAATTGAATTTCTCTCTCTTTTTATTGAAGCTTCAATGGTCTGGAAAAATGGCTACAATTTAATCTAATTAACAGTTTTCCATTTTTCTCTAATTAATAATTGTTACCTGTTTTCCACTAACAATTAACAACCCAACCAAATCATACTGATTGTGTCACCTTTCACTGATTATTTTAAAAAGTGTTTCTCTTTTTGCTATCCCAATCAAACTGGTTAAACAATTTAACTGTATCCTTAATTGTTAACAAGTAACAATTTGGACAGTAATTAATTATATAAAATCCACAAAAATCTTTCATTTTTTTTTAAACAATTTATATCAATTCAAGTTGAGCGGGTTTAGGTTGTCATGGTAACCGAAATTTTTACCGCTTTTTCTTGTTCTTATTTTGATCCGAGTGAATCATATGGAGAAAAATTTTGTTTTTGATTGTTTAGTGTTAATTTTTTTTCTTCTTCTCATTTTCGTTAATTAATGTTGGTGTTTTTTCTTTTGTAGTTGATTAATTTACATTCGATCAGATGAGTGACAATGTTGACAAAATTCGCCAAAGGTTGGCTGCGAGTGCGAGTTGTTTGCATTCATTTTTTGAATTTATTTTTGACAATCCGTTGAAAGGTAAACCTTTTTTTTTTCTTCTTTTCTCTTTAAAAATTTGTAGTTTTTATTCTATTCTCTTTTTTATTCTTTTTCTTTTTCTTTTCCCTTCAATTTATTTAGTTGGTCAAGTTTTCGATGATCCAGTGCTTAGTTGCCATGCTAAGAAAGCTCATCCTGTTTTCAATTTTCTCGGTGATTTGGCAGAGGAGATTTCAAAGATGACGATCATGCATCTACTCAAATTGATAAGCTTATGCTTGAATTTTCGTGTCTCACCGAATGGGCAGTTCGTTTACTTTTACATATCTGTTCCCATATAACACCATACACTGAAAATGAGACAGTTAGACTTTTCATCGATCAGATTGGAAAATTTTTCAATCGTCTTAGTGAAAGTAAACGAGAACTTTTCGATTATCTTATGAAAGAATTTGAAGATCTGGTTTCTAAACTCTGCCTCTTCTATGATCAAAATCGGATCGGCCACAAATACGAGATCCTTAATCTAACGACTAAAAAATTGGCCCTGTTAACTGCTAAAATGAGAGAAACAGAAGAACATTATGATCCAACCCGTGAATTTGATTTCTCTCTGGAAAATATTCATCAAGTTGAATCTCTATTCATCAGTTGTATTGAAATTCTAATACTTACCGGTAAACCAGTTATCGTTTCCATTGGATTGAAAAATGCTTGTCAAATGATGTACAACGCGGTCTCTATCTGTATCTCCTTTGCAAGTCCCAAAATGGTTATTGCATCTCTCAAGTTTTTTCACACTTTTTATCCAGTCAAATGTATTCAACTTGATCCAAATGCTGGATTTTACTATAATATCTGTTGGCTCACAGTTCACTTATTTAAATCAACCAGTTTAGACAAAGATTTTTGTGTTTGCGTTGAGAAAAGTTGGGATTTGTTATTAAAACGTTTCGACCTGGAATTGCAAAAAGCACAAAAAGGAGAGGACACAATCGATATAAACGGAAATTTCGATGCAATAATAATTGTTATTGGTTGTCTAAGTAAAATGAGCCCAATTGGAACAACCAACTTGGTTCCTGATTCAATTGCCAAAGTGCTTCATAAGTTACTCGATTTATGTCATCTGAAGGAGCAAAAACTTACCGATATAAATGTTTTCGAGCTTCATTCATTATTCTGTGATAAAATTTCATCATCAATTAACCATGACAGTGTTTGGTTAACATTAATGAAAAGATTATATACCAAAAATTATTTGGAAATTAACTCTTCCTCTGTTCATAGTTTTGTTATTGACTCTGATATTGAGCTTCTCGAAGATGAGGCCAATTCAAGTCGTAAACATGAAACTTTCCTCACCAATTTGTGCCTTCAAAATACTCAAATTATTTCATCGATAACTTCATCCAAATCTCTTGAAGAAATTTGTCGTTTACATAATATGTACACAGTCGAATGGGAAACAATTGCCACTCTTAGGATGGTTGGTCATTGCCTCTTAAATCAAGGGAATTTTGTCCAAATTTTAAAATTAGCTAATTGGATTTGTGATACTGTTGTTACCAATATGATGGATGAAAAAATGTTCAAATTTATTCTGTCCCTGTTGATAACAATTCTTAAAGCAATCAAAGATTTCGCTCCAACCGATGTTAAAGATTTGGAACAAAAGATTCAATTGGTTTTTCTATTACCTCATGTTTCTGAAACCTCACCACAAGAGGTTCTTTCCTCCATTAATCGAGAATGGACAAAAAAACATCTCTCCTCAAATGAAGAGCTTAATATTTTATCCGTCCATGGATTGGCCTTGGTTAATTCTCAAACAACGTCCAAATTTATCTCCAGTATTTTAATCACTCAACTTTGTCGTTGGAAAGGAGATGATTACATGTTTAATCAAACACTTACCTTTGTCCTTCTAAAAAATGACCAATTGGTTAATCAAGTTTTCGCCGCTATCGAAGATCGTGATAATATGCCATTTATTGCTCGAAGTATCGGTTTAGTTACATGTTTCTTAAGTTCAGCTGATAGAAATGTTTCTTTTTCCTGTAAAGGTCCATTCGAAAGGTGTCACCTAACCTTTCAGTGTAATGGTTGCGCTGATTGGGATTCGTCGCACCAAAAGACATCATTGTCGGAAGACGCTGAATGTAAAATAATGGACATATTTCACGAACTAATTAAGAGCCAAGAGTCAAATCTACTAACGACTCTAGGCAAATGGAGCGCATCTCGAGTTCTTCGTCATTGTGGCTTCGATCGATATTTCATCACCTCACTTTTCAAACTTTTCTCAATCGAGGACAAAGAAGTTGTTGAAGCTCTTCGAACGGTCTTTTTACCGCTCATCATAAAGCCAATGAGCAGTGGATCTTCGAGAGTTCCGAAAAATGAGGTTTTCTTCAGCACTTTTAGTAAATTTTTCTGTACAATTCGACCTGAGATCAATTACTCAATTGAAATAACCGAAATCGCCAATATAACCAATCTAGCAACTCATTTGGCTGAAAGTAAACTCATTTATGTTTTCGCTGCTTTTTTCTGTAAACTTTGGTCTGATACTCAGTTGATGAAATACATCCATGGTCAAGTGATTGCAATTTCCTCTTTCCGTCAAATTGAACCTCGAACTTTATTCAACCGTAATAAAGCCGAAATTTGTACTAAAATTGTCCACCTGATAATGGATCAAATTCTACCTGAAAGTAATTTACGTGAATCCATTTTTCTCCTTCAAGAAGCCTTGGTACTATTTCTTGATGATCGAAGTGAACTTGCATCGCTGTTCACCGAATGTTTGAAATATTTCGTCACAGCGATCATTCTTAGAGCAAATAATCATGCCCGCTCCCTTCTCGAGATTATGGTTAAAGAGACTACAGACCTTAACTTGGACAGAGTACTTGAGACTAATACCGGGCGACTTCCCCGTCAGTTTGTTACTCGGTCACTCGAAAGTATCGAGAAAAGTTTAACTTTCATAAAGAATATTCAAGACAATCGATCCTTATCATCAATATTTAAAGGCGATTTCTTGTATTCAATGTTACTTGAATATCATCGTAATCCAAATGTAACTTCATATGTTGTCTACAAAATTTACATTTCAGAAAGTGTTGATCGTTCAAGAAAACTTTCATCGATTCAAAGTTTATCCAAAAGTTGGAAGATCATTTGGTTCCTTTAATTGTTTCATTGAACAAATTTCTACTTAAACAAGGAGATTTTTATGAGGACAAAAAGTGCGCAATAGAAAGTCTCGGTGATATACTCGTTATTCTTGGACCACGAACCATTTCAATCGCTAAAATGAACATCATGGGAATCCTGTTAACCGCTTTTGATAAAGCAAATGGGAATAATGATGTTCTAAAGGCTTTATTGAATGTGTGGCAAATTTTTCTCAACAATTGTGGTCCAAATGATATCGGTCCTCATCTATCTGTCATTTGTAAAGATTTGATTCCATATTTTGATGTAGATTCCAGAATAACTGCTTCAATACTTGGAAAGATAATCATTGACAACGAAGAGCATTTGAAGGATCATTTCAAAGAACTTCATTTTCTACCTAATCTTCCATGTATGAAAGAAATTCATGATGTTCTCAACAAATATCTAATCACTAAACCGCCGAGCGATGTTGTCGAAGCTCAAGATTATTTGGTTGAAAATATTCGCTTCTTTGATGAACTTCTCGACATCAATAATCCCGATGTAAAAGCTTTACACTGTCAAAAATTGCGACAAATTTTAACCGAATGTAAAACAGCTTTGGCCTGCCTTTGTGTTCCCAATAAGGAAGTTTCAACTGATAAAATGATCACTTTGATTATAAAAAAGTTACTCACAAATTCACAGATCTCAGATGCGAATCTATTGACACGAATTGCTGAGTGTCTTGGCGAAATCGGTGCCATCGATCCAGGTCGTCTTGATCTTAACCTCTTGTCCGCTAGTCAAAATGTTGACGGAGGATTGATTGAATTTGACGAACTTCCAATTACTCTATTATCTAAACTGGCCTACTCATTGGATTCCATTGACCAATCCCGAATTCGTGACTGTGGTTGTTACGCTATCCAAGAAACGCTTAAAAGTTACGATGTTACCGAAAACGATCAAATCTGGAAAAAGCTACCACCCGATGTCCAGCGTGATGTTAAACGCTTTTTGACAACTAAATATGTTTTCGTTGAACGGGAACCTGTCACATCTCCTGTTTTCAAGGCTGAAATAACTTACGAGGAATGGGTTTACCGCTGGTCAGTTGCGCTGATTGAGGTGATAAAACGGCAAACCCATAAAAGAGCCTTCGAA
This sequence comes from Panonychus citri, assembly GCF_014898815.1. Taxonomy (NCBI): domain Eukaryota; kingdom Metazoa; phylum Arthropoda; class Arachnida; order Trombidiformes; family Tetranychidae; genus Panonychus; species Panonychus citri. The sequence continues at coordinate 1,243,764 of NW_026515541.1, forward strand.
GCCTGTCTAGCCTTTATAAAGTACAATACAACTATCGCTCGATTTGTTTTACCGACCATTTTCTGGATGGCCTTACTAGATTCCGATGAAGACGAGATAAAATCTTTCATTGTTGGTGAAATAGATGCAATATATGAACAAAGACCTAAAGACGCACAAAACTGTCAACTCATTTTCAACGACACTCTAAATCCAGTTACATCTTTACCTCGATCTGATGGACAACAGAATAAAAGTGAATTCTCAAAGGCTAGACTTCGATGTGCTCGAACAGTTTTCGCTATTTTTGACAGTATTGCTCAATTGAAGCATAGAATGTTTCAAAATGTAAAAACAAGCTCAAAGGATGAAATTGAAGCAACATCACAAATGGAATTACTTGAAAAAAATTTAAACAAAGCTGAATTAGCTGAATTGGCTTTTGAATGTCAAGCATCAGCTCGTGCCTTGCTTTATTTGGAAGAGTTTATTGGTTCAAATCGTGCAGCTCTCGAGTTATCATCAACACTCGCGTCTTTTCAAAGTTATTTTCTCGCTCTCGATGAACCGGACGGAGTTGAAGGAATCAGTGCAATCAGGAGAGTCCACCTTCACTAGTCGACTCAATAATCAACCATGAGGCCAATAGTGAACTTCATTATTCACTATCATGTTGTGAAATTGCCATAAAAAAGGATCCAGATAATATTGTTTATCCTCAAATGTTATTAAGATGTTTGATGAATCTTGATCAACAAGCGACAGCTTTGAATTATGCTACTGGTATAATGAAGCGAAAAAAAGAATGGCTTGAGGCGATTTATCCATTTGCAGTTGAAGCTTCATGGAAATTGAATAGTTGGGATGATTTAAGTGGAATACTTAAAGAAAATCAAACAATACAATGTGATTCATTAGGTGTTAGTATTGGACATCTGATTGATTTGATTCGTAAACAAGATCAGATTAACTTTAATCTTATGTTAAAGGAGATGCGTAAACGTGAGATGGACCCGTTATCTGGATGTGCATTGGAACAAGGAGCTTACATTCGGGGTTATCAACATGTTTTACGACTTCACATGTTGACCGATGTAGAAATGTTTTCTCAATTTGTTTTCAAGCATCTTAATAGACCAGGTTGTTCAACAAATTATCAAGAAAACGGAATGGAAATCGATCTAGAAATTGATTTAGAAAACGATACGGAAAATGTTAGAAAAAACGATCAAAGTCTCATTGACTTTCAAAATCTCATTCGTGACTGGCAGCGTCGTAATGATCTTGTCCAATCTTCACTTCGATGTCAAGAACAAGTATTTAACCTTCAACGCGTTTTACTTTCACTGAAAGACGTACTACCTGTTCAAACCAGCTATGAACGCGCGACCTTTTCCTTGGCGAGCGCTAAACTTGCACGAAAAAGCCAAAATTTACAACGAGCGTACACTCATCTTGTAGAAAGTAAAGATTTAATCAAAGCCGCTAAATTGCCGATTGCCCTTGCTATGCACTCGGAAATTGAAATGGCCAAATTTAATTGGAGTAAAGGGGACCAAGAATCAAGAGAACGCTGTTATAAAGGTCTTAAAAAAGCTCTCGATAAGTTTCAAGATATAAGTGATTCGCCAGGTTTTGATCGTGGAAAACTGACCAAAATTAAATTATTGTTCTCAAAATTTTCTGAGCATTTAGCTAATCTTGAAACTGATGCTTTAATTGACAAGTACAAAGATATAATTAATGACATGCGTAACTTGAAATCGGTCTCTGAAGAGCCGTATTTCTGTGTGGCCCGGTACATGGACAGTTTAATGAAGGCCATGGAGCTGAAGAATCCTAAGCGGCCATCTTTAATGATGAAAGTAGCGAAATATTATTTCACTTCATTAAGATTTGGATCGAAACATGTTTACGAATCGATGCCTCGTCTATTATCAATATGGTTTGATTTGGGCTCTTCTAATGCAGAAATTTCAAAGGCAAAGGCCAATGAAACATTACGAAATGATTACACAAAATACTGTAATGATTTGACCGAGTTCATGGGTAAAACGAGAGGGTCAATACCCATACACCTTTTCTACACTGCATTTGCTCAGATTTTATCTCGTATTTGTCACAGCAATTTGGCAATTAGTGAAGTGCTTATGAACATACTCTCGAGTTTACTGCAAGAATATCCAAATCAATCGATGTGGATGTTGATGGGAGTTCTTATGAATGGTAAAAATAAAGTTCGTGCCGAGAAATGTTCACAAATAATCCGTAGAGCGATCGCTGAAATCGAGAAAAGTGTAACGGGTTCCAAGAAACTAGCAGATTTGACCCATAGAATGCAATATTTTGCTAAATTGTTGATCAAATTGTGTCACCATGAAGTTCCTCCTAACGCCCGATCATTTCATGTTAACAAAGTGGTGCCCGAATTAAATGATAGACTTACCAAAGGTCAACTAGGTAAAATTATGTTACCTTATCAATCCTCCATGAGTGTACGTATGAATAACAAATACGAATCACCAGGATCATTTCGACCATTTCCCAGTGATGCGGTTTACATTTTGAAATTCGACCCCGTTGGTGAGGTACTTTCTTCTCAAGCGAAGCCGAAAAAAGTTATCATCCATTGTTCGGATGGTAAAAAGTACGTGGTAATGTGTAAACCGAAAGATGACCTTCGTAAAGATGCTCGAACTATGGAGTTTAACAATCTTATTAATCGACTTTTAAAGAGAGATCCCGAAACTCGTAAACGGCGTCTTCACATTCGCACTTATACCGTTGTGCCGTTGGACAATGATTGTGGCCTCATCGAATGGGTAAATAATACTAGAAGTTTGAAAGACTCCATTGACCTTGCTCGTATCTTCCGTCACCCAAAGAGTCCTTATCCAAATGTCCAATATTTGGCCGCAAATGTAATGCATCCAAAGATAACCAAAGAAGGTCCAGAGGAAACTCGTGTGAAAAATTTTCGCGATGTAATGAAACTTTTCAGTCCACCAATTATGGGCGATTATTATGTTCAAACGTTTCCCGATCCAACTTCATGGTACATGGCAAGAGTTGCTTTCACCCGATCAGCAGCGGTAATGAGTGTTGTCGGTTATATCATTGGACTTGGTGATCGACACTCTGAAAATTTATTACTCGACTCGAGTAACGGTGAAGTATTACATGTTGATTTTAACATGTTGTTCAATATCGGTGAGAAACTAGAAGTTCCCGAGCGAGTACCATTCAGATTGACCCATAATATGATCGCCGCGATGGGAGTGACCGGTTATGAAGGTGCTTTCCGACGAACCTGTGAGGTCACTTTAAAATTGATGAGAGAAAAGAAAGAAGCGCTTATGAGTGTCTTACAACCATTCGTTTATGATCCACTTTGCGAATGGAAAAAACCTCAACCCAGAACTCGAAATTCGACCGCTCGAAGTGGATCGACCAATGACAAAGAAACCGTTGAAACGACAAACGTTTTGGTAAAATTGATTATCTATTTCTCTTTAATTGTTGACTATTTTCAATTTCTATTTATTAGTCATTTTAATTGTTGTTTATATTTTTTAGGCTGTTGAGTATCTCGATTTAATTGCGAATCGTCTCAAGGGAAGCGTTAAAACTACTTCTTCGTTATCTGTTTCAGGTCAAGTGCAATACCTAATTGACGTAAGCTAATCATTGATTTAATTTTCTTCTAATTGATTAATTAATTGCTGTTTACTTTTTTCTTTTCCAGGAAGCAACGAATGAAACTAATCTCAACAGGATGTACATTGGTTGGTGTGCTTTCTACTGAATCTCAACTTTAATCGACTTGATGACTTACAATTAACACTTTCAACAATTACTAATCAACTATACAATTATCTCCAATTATCAAAATTCATTAAACGAAATTGCAAACAATCAGGAATTAGATTTTCCATTTAATGACAATTCAAGCACCTCAACACTTACCCTTCCTATTATACTCTTGAAATTATTAATTATTACATGTAATTAGTTAAAATTATTATACACGATCAAGTACAAACTGACAAATTCCCTCTAATTGTTATAAAACTTTCTCAAAGACTTTTATTCTGGTAGATTAATTCAAATTATTTTCTCCCCACAAATCCAAAGATTCAATTTCTATTAATATTAATAGTTTATCAATTGTGTTAATTGTATCAAATCAACGATTCAACTTGAAATCATCATCTCAACTAATCATGATGCTAATTGTTACTCTATCTTTTGCCACCAAATGCAAAACTAAATTGTTACTAGTAAATAACATGACCAACGATTGACCTTGAAAACAGTTTTGCGTTTATCCTCATCCTCGTCATCTTCATCTTCATCTTCATCTTCATCATCTTCAACAGGTCAACCTATTTTTGTATTAAACTTAATGTTAACCTGGTTAATTGTAAGACCAGGAAAATTGTACCAAACAAAAAACAACAATAAATATGTAATTGTTTTGTTTTCCCATCTAATAATAATCAACTTCCTCTCTTAATTGTGATCAGTTTTATCCTGGACAATCAATCAATCCAAAGAGACAACTAAAAGAAGATCGTAAATGGTTTAAACGAAATGACGAGAAAATTTATTCTGATTGTAACTGTTAATTTAATTGTGTCAATCATTTGGATTTAATTTATGATGACCAATGGTCAAGCTTTAAGTGTGATGTAACCAATTAATTAATCCTTAAAATCCAAGTAAAATTTAAATCTTAAGGTTAAAAATTTACTCCAGTCAATGAAAGTTGGTTAGTGTTAACATTGTATAAAAAATGAACATTGCCCGAGGCGATTCATCAGGTGTTCAATATGTTCATGTAAATGAAACCGATTTTGATAATAATAAAACTCAAGGATTTTTGAATTAAGGATAACATATAATTAGAAGGAAAAAAAAGTTTTTCCTGATCAGATTAAATTGATTTTCTTTGTGCAAGAAAGTTAAAGTTATTAACATTAATAATCTTGATATTTAACATTGAATAACAATTATTGTGATTATAAATTCAACGATTTACCATCAAGACCAGAATGATATGAATGAAAACCATGATGGTTATATATGAATAGCCTGTGAAAACGATTGGATGAGAGATGTCATCTGCATACATGATGATTCTGATTATGGCCTCAGACGGAATGAAACAAGGAGTTAAGTAGGTCAATGGCTGAATGAAATAAACGACCGATTCGTAAGGCCAAGAGATGCAACCATAGGCATAAGTTGTCGCAGAGTAAAACAAGTTGATTATGAAACAGGTCACATCGGATTTGATTAGCGACCCCAATAGGATTCCCTTACAAAGGCCACAAACGACACAGCCAAATATCATCGGCAGAATTGATATTAAATGACCTTTGTATGGAATATTGAAAATGGGGATGAAAATTGCATACACCAAATAGTAAGCGGGAACTACGATTAAAGTGGCCAAAGTTAGAGCGGTGGTTCGTAGGTGGTATCGTCGTATACCCAGAGAGGCCAGTCGCTCGTTCATGGGTTCGTGCGTTTCCTTGGTTATCCAATAGGTTGTTAATAACATCGGGTAAGTTTCAACAAAAAGGGTCACTAAACGAATCAGAAACAAGGGCATGGAAACGAACAGTTCTGGGTCATCGGTTCGGTTGATTACTCCTTGAATTTTGATAAACTCGAGTCGATTACCGATTAGTCCTTTCGATTTGACTATAGAATTCATAATATCATTTAAAGCTTCGTAGATCTTTTTTACTACTGTTGACGAAATGATCGCATGTGAGTTATCTTGGTACATTGTGATTCGCCCGGCCAGTTGCAGAGCTTCATCGGTTGTTGAGCTGAGAGCAGAAGTGACTCGAGTTTCAAGTCCAAGGTCAAACTCTTGTGGGACAATAAAATAGGCGGAAGCTTGGCCACTTTCAACCATTTTCCGTCCGATAATCTCATCGGAAACATTAACTAAATGAATATCATGAGCAGTCAAATGATCAGTTAACTTGGAAATGTATTCCGATGAATTGGCCAAGTTAACGTAGGCCAATGTAAGGTCAACCATTGGGCGGCCGATGAAATTGGTCATAAAATAGCCGACAAATATTACCGATGTAACTAGTATGATAAAAGGTACAAGTAAGGTCACTTTCCAACGGAGTAAATATCGCCACATCAATAGAAGAGCTAATTGTAAACTATTATTGGTCAAGTTCACTTTTGGCTCCGATGAAGTTGACGATGAAACGGAAATCGATGGGACTGTGAACGGTGATGACGAAACTGATGAAGATTTTTCTGACTGTTGTTCGACTTGATAGTAATCAATTTCACTGATTTTCTCATCTTTTTGATACTCTTTCTTTCGTAAATTATATTTAATCAGAATCGCTTCTTCAAAAGTGATCGCACCAACTGACCTCATGAACTCTTTTGGTTCACCCTGGAACTTAATCTGACCGTTTGCCATGAAACCGAAATGATCAGTTTTAGTTACCTCTTCAAGATAATGAGTTGTAATCACAATTGTTGTCGCGAGAGTTTCATTTAATTGTCGCAAATAAGTCCATATTTTATGGACAAGGACAATGTCCGAGCCGACGGTTGGTTCATCAAGAAGTAACAATTCAGGTGAATGAATCAACGAACAGGCCAATGAGATTCTCCTTCGTTGTCCAATTGAAAATTGTGTTGACCTTTTCGATGGATCATCAATCGACATGATGGATAATATTTCACAACACTGAGAGTTAATTGTTTCAATTGGTAGTCCAGCTAATCGACCCAAGAAAGTTAATTGTTCACTGACAGTTAATTCATCATCGAGAGCAATTTCTTGAGGCATATAACCAATTAATGGACCAGGAACATTTGATCCTCTGGAATTGGGAGTTTGATTAAACACTTTCAACGAACCATAATCTGGTCTTTGTAGGCCAATTATCGTCCGTTGTAAAGTGGTCTTCCCACAACCTGATGGACCAATCAGTCCATAGATACAACCCTTAGGAATTGAGATGAACAATTTATCAAGCACAAAATTTGGTCTCGAAGTTGAACCAAGATTAACAGTCACATTTTCACCGTAAACGGCAAATTGGTCAAAAATTGATTGACGATTAATACTTTCTCATTTGAATCACTAGAGATACAGGTTGTCGACATGCTAACTCTTGATTGTTAACTAACAACAAGCTTGAAATGGGCGATATGATTAAGTTGGAACTTAATTTTCTTCGATTAATTCAATTGAATTAGAAAACTGGTTCACTAGATAATTTTAATTAAATTATAACATGTGTTGATTTTCATCTGATAAAATCGATAAATTCACAGTTAACATAGAAAAATGATTACATACTTTGAAAGATTGTAATTAATTGTGTTAACTGTAATAAAATTAAGCAGAAACTTTCTTAATAACGATCAAATTTACTTCGTTATCGAATCTGACCTTACTTTTCCTTCTTACTGGATATTTGAATTTAATTTTTTCGCCCATTCAATGGACGATCCTTTCTAATTAGAGGTCGTTTTTCCTTGTCATTGATCAATTCAAGGTCGATTTAAATAATTTCAATAACAGGAAGATGATAATCACATCCGAGGAAACGATTTTTCTGATCAATCAGCTGATTTTCAATCATTTTCTGACCAGTCGACTAGTTTTGACTTGAATAAAATAATAAACCTCTGATTACGTTAACTTAGTTTGGAGAGAATTGATAAATTGATTTATAGTAACTTTACTTCAAATTCAATTAATTAATCCATTAGAGTTTAAAAATCAAATCGAGTTGCATTGATTTTCAGTTTGAGACCCTTTTGGTTAAATTTGATTTGAATTCGTGAACATTTATGAAATTTCGAGTGATAAACAATAGTGATCTTTTCATATAAGTCATTAATATAATATCTAAATAATCACTAGATCGACAGTAAAGTCAATCTGAAAATCACTTTTTAGCTTAGCAATGTGTTAATTGTAGCATTTAATCAACAATCTGACTTAAAAATCATCGTTCCAAATAATTATGATGCTAATTGTTGATTTTCACTTTATTGAAATCAAGTTTTACTATCAAATGAAAAAACTAAATTGTTACAAGTAAATAACAGGATCAACGTCAACAGATTCTAATACCAGTTTGCCCTTAGTTCATCCTCATCCTCATCCTCATCATATTCATCTTCATTTTCATCTTCATCTTCATCATCTTCAACAGGTCAACCTATTTTTGTATTAAACTTAATGTTAACCTGGTTAATTGTAAGACCAGGAAAATTGTACCAAACAAAAAACAACAATAAATATGTAATTGTTTTGTTTTCCCATCTGATAATAATCAACTTCCTCTCTTAATTGTGATCAGTTTTATCCTGGACAATCAATCAATCCAAAGAGATAATTAATAAGTTTGTGGTAAAAAAAAGAGGCTTGAAAATGAGTCAACCCTTGGAACCATCAAAGTTGAATGAAATCATCAGAAAGGTAACAATGATTGTGATTGAAATTGTTACACTAATTGTTTCAATACTTGTTATTTATATCAAAAGTTTGATACATTTAATTGTTGGTAAACCTGAGAAAAATGTATCTGGTCAAGTGGCAGTAGTCACTGGAGCTGGACATGGATTAGGTAAACAATTATCACTACAATTATCTCGTAAAGGTGTTAAAGTTGCTTTAATTGATATAAATCAATTTGGAATTGATTCAGTTAAAGATGAAATTATGATGACCGGTGGTCAAGCTTTCGCATACAAATGTGATGTAACCAATGAATCAATGGTAAAACAAGTGATGGAGACAATCAAAAGTGACCTTGGACCTGTTGATATTTTAATCAATAACGCAGGTATAACACATTGTACACCTTTCGTTGACCTTTCACCTGGACAGATAAGGAAAACCTTTGAGGTGAACACTTTATCTCATTTCTGGACAATATCTGCTGTCCTAACGGAGATGATTGAACGGGATCAAGGTCACATTGTGGCCATTTCATCAATCGCCGGACTATTGGGCACTCCGAATGTGGTTGAATATTGTTCATCAAAGTTTGCGGTCAACGGACTAATGACCGCTCTCGAGAAAGAGATGCATATTGGCGGAGCAAATGCCAATGTCCATTTTACAACCGTTTGTCCGCTCATCATGAACACCGGAATGTTCAAAAGGCCAAAAACCCGTTTCTCTTCATTATTGCCAATCTGTTCACCTGAAGATGTTGCATCGACCATAATTAAATCAATGCTTCAAAATGATTCCTTAATTACAGTTCCTCAATCAGCAATGGCAATTTACAGATTAGAAAAGTAAGTTAATCAATTGATGTGACAATCAAATTAAACTAATTGTTATCCTTTTAATTGTTCAACAGGATTGTACCAGAAGAAGCTGCTAAAAAGGTTCAAGATTGGCTCGATTATGGAGTTGGTTCCCATTGATTAACAATCAATTCCTTCAATTGAGTCTATTAATTAACATGTTTAATTGTCTCAATTTGAGATCAAGTGATTTACTAATGATGAAAAGTTTTGATACTTTAATTGTAAACATTTTATGTGATATTAAATTGAGTTTTTCTTTTGATTGTTTCAATTTGAAAGTGAATGATTATTAGAATCCTTTGATTAGATTAATTGGAGAGCTAATTATCTTTGAGCAATTTAAAATGTCATCTAATTCGGTATCTAAATCTTGCGTGTTTAAATGTTGCCGATCGACCTGGAAAATATTTCGACCTTTAGTGACATCGACGATTTACCCGTGGAGACACTCGAAAGGTTCAACGGTCTCTCGACTTGGACTTTGGGAGTTTTATCAAGAGTTGAATGTTATTCGAGAAGAGGGAATTGTGATCATTGGACATTCGGTTAAATATTCCATGTACCATGTGCTTGTCCGTCGATCAAAGTCCAACCTTAATGTTCCAGCCCGAAAATTACGAGCCGTTTACACGGTTTTCCGTGATTCGGACGAGACGATTGTCAATCAAATCTGGGATCAAGTGGCCTCAATTATCAACGCACTTTTACCGTTTCTCAAACCTTACCTTTACCTGACTGAGATTCGGATGTTGACTGACATTATGAAAATAGTCACTTGTGATAATCCGAACTACACTTCAGCCCATGTTGCCGCTAAGCTCCAACTAATGCCAGTTTTTAATGCTAAAAATAAACTTGTAATCGATCATCTTAACGATCGTGTTGAGCCCATCGGACAAACGCCTTTAATGATTGCGATTCAATCTCAGAACTTTGTGCTTGTTAAACTGCTCGTTGATCTTGGGGCCAGTTTATTGCTGACCGATTTTCGTTCAGATTCAATTCTTCATTATGCCGCTTTATCGAATAATATTATATTTAAGTACTTATTGGATCGGGTGAAATCGAAACACAATTTGCTTAGTATGTTAAGACGTCGTAATAATAAAGGTTATTTGCCGCTTCATTGGTGTTGTTACTCAGGTCACGTTGAGAATATGTGTGATCTGCTTAGACTGTCACTTCCGTCATCCCTGTTACTCCTTGAACCACAAGTTAAGAGTAAATCCAACAATAAGGTCAAAAAATGTAACTCACTAAGTGACGACTTAACTGGAATTATTAATTACAAGGAATCGGAAGTTACTAACACTTCTCATGGGACTGGTGCTCAGCAAGGTCACTATTCGCGTACTTTAAGTTCCTCTGGTTCTGAGCGTAATGTTATGGTCTGTATGACAATCGCGAACGATGAAAAGATAGTATTCACTTCTGAGATGATCGCCGATCTTGACCCTTCAGAGATGATGCTTGGCGGGTCACCGATCCATTGGGCCAAAACTCGGCGTTTATTGGAAAACCTTCTCGAAAATACCAACATCCCGCTTGATGCGGTCAACTTTAAACAAGAAACTCCACTTCATGTGATGACTCGAAGACGTCGGTTAAAATGTGCGGTCATTTTATTATCAAGAGGTGTCGATGTACTCGCTCAAGATGCTAAAGGTAACACTCCGATGCATCGAGCGGTACAAAAAGAGGATATTTCTATGGTCCAAGCTTTGATCGCTTTCGATTCAGATATAAATGGCCTTAACAATCGCCGTCAAACCCCTCGACACATCGCGGCAACCAAAGGTTCAGCTGTGTCAAGTATTATAGTTAATGTTTTACACCGAGTGGGAGCCAAAAGATGCCCTCCGGGTAGGAAAAAGTGTAAAGATGATTGTGCACACGAAGCGAAAGGTTAGTCAACAATTAAGCGCAACAATTAACAAACAGTTAATGAGCATAAAAAAACCTCGACAACAAACAAAGCAATTAAATACTTTTACCTTGAATCATTAAAACCAATTAACTAGATAATTGTTACCAATTTGAAAACAATTTACTGATCACAATCAAAACCTGTAATTCAACCTAATTAAAGTTTGATTTACTTTCGCAATTCGTTCAGGTATTGGTACATCGTTTCCAAAATGGGTTAATTATGAAAACGAATCACCGTACGAAGATTTTATGAACGTTCGAGGAGCTGAAATCGAAAGGAAATTAAGTAAATGTAATAATCCCGCTCGAATGATTTGCCTTGACGGCGGTGGAACTCGAGGTTTATTTACTTGTTGCGCTCTAATTGAGATTGAACGTCGATTGAAAAAGCCACTTCGAGAATACTTTGAATGGTGGGTTGGTACATCTTCGGGTGCGTTGATTGCTTCGCTAATTGTACTCGGAACACCTTTACATCAGATCAGATCAATGTACTATCAGACGAAGGACAAAATTTTCACGGGTCCGAGGCCATACAACTCGGAGCTTCTCGAAAAGTTGATGAAGGAGCGGATGGGACCTTCAACGAAAATGGATGACATCAAAGACGGGAAAAGATTATTGATCACGGCAGTTACGACTCATCATAATCCGGCTGAACTTTACATGTTCCGTAACATCCCGTCGACGACTGAGCTATTGAATCCTGGCGAAGAGCCCGTTAGTCCTCCAAAATCATCGCCTTCGTCCTCTAAATCAAATGCCAGTTTACCCAATTTAGCCTGTAATTATAAAGATCATTTGATCTGGCATGCGTGTCGAGCCTCTGGTGCTGCACCGAGTTATTTCAGCGCTTTTGGACCTTTTATCGACGGTGGAGTCTTATCCAATAACCCGACCCTTGACGGGATGTGTGAATTTTTCCAATACAATAGAGCTCTTGAAACGGTCAACAAGAAAACGGAAATTCAACAATTAACTCTTGTTCTGTCCATGGGAACAGGTAAAGCACCGATTTTACCAGCGCATCTTGTTGACATTGGACCAATTATGGCCTCGTCGATATTTACTCTACCAGAAGCGCTCAAAACCGCTCTTTCTCTTCAAGAATTGGTACACATGATGATTACGACGACCCTTCAAACCGATGGTCATGTCAACAAAAGAGCTCAAGCTTGGTGCAGTTCGTTGTCCATTCCCTATTACCGCTTAACTCCACCGATGTCCGAGGAATTGCTGCTCAATGTCACCGATGATATCGAAATCGTAAACGGGATGTGGGAAACCAAGGCCTACATGTACGCTCTGAGTCCATTTCTCGATTCGCTGGTTCGAACTCTGGAAAGTCCCGTAAACAGATAACTAAAGTATGGGGAGAAAAAAAACTTTTTCGAGATTAATTGAATTCTTGAATAATCGATGAATCGATTTTTTTTTGTTTTCTTGAATTTGTCATTTTAATGATTATCATTTGATACTAGAGGTAAATACAATAATGAATAAAATAAAACATCAACATTATTTTTTTTTCGTTTGTTAAATGAGACCAGAGAAAGCAAATTAATGGGTATACATATTGATGATAAACATGATGATGATTAACAATTAAATCAACATTGGTACACATATGAGTTTGCAGGATTTGTAATTATTGTCAACCGGGTTAATTAAGATAATAAACAAATTATTTGGATTTTGTTTTGGTTAGATAAGTAATATGTTTGTGTATTGGGAAGGGGTAATATGAGAGAGTTTGTTGAAATGTTGATTAATGAAGATTATGTTTTGGTCTTTGTTGTTTTTGTTGTTGTTGTTGTTGTATGAGTTATACAATATGAAGTTTAAGAAAATCAGAAAAATAAATTGTGTTAATTTAATCTGAGATTGAAGTTAAACTAAACATTAGAGATTAAAAAATAAGAAACTATTATTACGTAAGGTTGATGTTGTTGTTGATGTTGTGCATATTTTAAAGATGTATGAAGGTGAAGAGTAAATTTCATTGAACATTTAATTATCCTTAAAGATTGAATCGTGATGGGGTATCAAGTTGGAGGAACAATTAATGTTAATTTATCTCTGTTGTTATTGTTGTTATGACGAATTTTTTTTTGTTGACTTTCCTTCAAGAAAATGATTACTTTTTGTTCAGGTGATGAAACTATTAGTTATGTTCACACATCCAAATTGTATCCATAGACTACTGGATATTGTTTAATGTATTACTACCCTCATAGGTAGATGAAATTTCTGTCGGTCTTGTCCAACTAATCGCTTAAATCAATTGTATGCATGTCTTCAATCCCTTCTTCATCGGATTCACTTCCGCTCAGTTCTCGGTAAGCCGTACATGTGAAAAAAACAATACGTTTCAACTTTTTGTTGTGGAAAAAATAGTTGAATGACCAGAGGCTACCATCTTCCGCGTAAGGATCTGAACTTAAATCAGGATTGTAACTGTAAATTTCACACTCGGAGCAATTTATTTCTGCATCAATTGCAGACCAAAGTTGACTTCGAATGGCAGCAAATGCTTGATGAGCCGAAGTTGATAAAAAATTTGAATCAACAGCACTCATAACCCAACGTAAACTTGGTTCCTTACTAAATTCATCGCTTTTAGCATCACTGAAATCATAATCAGGTTGAAATGATGAATTCAACGTAGAGATGAGATAGAATAAGGTTTTACGAGATATTGTATCACAAAGGTGACCATTACCTTCACCACCATCATCACTGTAGCTCAAACTTCGGGCTGGACTGAAGGAAAAAGATTGTATACTCTGTGGTGGAGAGAGAGCGTGAAGATCTGCAAAGGTTGTTCCAGGTTCGGCTCTCATTGTTTTGTATAATCTTTTATCATTACCAGCAAGTTTGCAAGAGTAGCTTTCAACTCGTCCGACAATAGTAAATTGTCCGGTATGAATTCTCAAAGCTGAATTGAGAGCTTCAAATTTAGTACTTTCCAGTAATTTCATTTTCTTCCCTCTTTTTTTTATGTTGTTGTTACAAGGATATTGTAATGTATGTGTGACTGTTGTTAAGGGTTTTCAAGAGGTGAGAATGAATGGTTGATGAATATCTCTTTTTTTCTCTCTTTTTTTTCCTTTGGTTTCACAGAACAAAATTATAAGATGGAATCTTTGTAATCACTTTAATAACGAACTGTTCTTACTTTGGCTTCCATTTTGAACGATAAAATTAAGTCTTCTCCTGAACACAAATACTGGGTGAAAGAATAGAGATGATAAGAAGAAAGGTGAGAACATTTGACCAACACGAACAGTAAAGGAAAATGAACGATGAAGGTGAAGAAGTAAACGATTTACAAGTAGATGTTGAAGGTTAAGTAGAGAAAAGAACGAAGAATAAAAAAATTGTTGTTGATTTAATTCACAGTGGAAAGGAAATATCAGCCAAAATTGAAGAGAATTTTTTATGTTGCTCAGAGATTGAGTGCAGATATTGAGCGAGAGAGACAAAGTGAGTGAGAACAGTAAACACTAGAGGTAATAAAATTGTTCACAATTGGTCACTAGTGGCAAATAAAGTAAGAGAATCAAAACAAAGATGATAGAAGAAAGAGAGAACCAGAAAAAAAGAGAGGGAGCGAAAGATGAAAACACAATCAACAGCAGCAGTTATGTAATTCAAGATGCTTAGATACTCTCACACAATAGAATGAAAGGACAGAGGAGGTAAAATAGAGAGAAATTCTCTCAGAGAATCAACCAAAGATATTAGAGAAAGAGAAAAAGCAAAATAAAGAGCAGGAGAGAGAAAGAGAAAGAAAAAAGAGAGAGGGAAAAAGGTTAAAAAAAGCGAAAACTGGAAGAGAGGAGAGAGAAGAAAAATATTCTGAGGTTGGTATAAACAAGGTTCTCATAGACAAAAAGAGAGAGAGAGAGAAAAAGTTAATCAGGTTATTCACTGAGAAATGGGGCAGCAGAATAAATTGTTGATAGCGATGCAATTTAAGTGGACACAGTTGATTGTTTCACTTAATTAATTGGATAACAATTAGTCAATCACCAAGAAAAAGGTTAATTAAATTGGTTAACTTGACTTACCGTTTAGATGACAGTTGGTTGACAAGAAGCTTAACACTGAAACTCCTCCTCTTTCCTCTTTCCTCTTATCTCATTTTTCTCTTTTTCTCTGTCTACTTTTCTGTCTACAAAAGAATAAAATTTTATTCTATTCTCTTTGCGTTCTGATGGTGGCGCCACTTTCGTTTTCTATTCTTTTTTGTTTTGGTTTTGTTTTTCTTTCTTTTGATGATTTAATTATGATTGATTGAGAATTTGATTGTAGCTACTGTGTTGTTTTTTCCCGTTTTCGTTTTTTTTTTATGTTTCTTAATTTCTGCTAATTGTGTGATTTAATTACTTGTTTAACATTGATGATCGATCATCTCCTTAATCTTAAAGGTCATTGATTTGTTTGTTTTTATCTTTGTAAGGAAAGGATTTTAATGTTGATGACCGATCGTTGAAGTGACTAATTGTTGTTGGTGTTTTTTTTTGTTATCTCTTGATTTAGACAATTTATCATTGACTCTTGTTAATTGTTAATTGTTTATCATTTTCTTATTCTTGTCTGGCATTTAATCAACTTTCAAGTAATCTGTTTACTGTTAATCTAAAGTCTCATGTTTCTTTTTTACTTCAAGTTGTTCAATCGGTTGTCATAGTTTTCTTTTCTCTAACATTTTGATTATTTTTTGAATATTAAGTGTTAATCATCATGACATCGTCAAGGTAACTATATTTGGTTGTTCATTTTTCAAATTCGAATAATTTTTACTAATTTTGTGTGTATTTTCTTCTCATTTTCTTCAGGTTACCTTTGCCTAAATTTATTTCTGATGATGAGAATAAACAACAACCCGATGATTCATCTATTGTTACATCTGATGGTCGAGTCCGATCTTATCCTCATGTTCGAGGTCAATGGACAACATTCATCTACAGTGAAGGTAAATCATTGTTTCCATTTGGTGACTTAATCGTTTTCTATTCAATCTAATGGATAATTGTTTTGTTTATTTCTCTTATTAGTTCCTTGTCATTCACTCATTCATTTAACTGATTATATCGCTGATTATGGTGATAATATTGATCTAATTGATGATATTCATGTTTCATTGATTAGAGGTCATCATGCTCTCTCTTTTCATCAAATTACTCCTTTTATATCATCTCTCCGAGATAGATTGTCTAATTGTCAATCTTTCGATGTTTATTTATCTACTTTCAAATTATTTACCAATGATGAAGGTACCAGATCTTTCGTGTGCCTTTGTGAGCCCAAATTACAAATTGATTCAACTAATTGTCGTAATTCTCGATTGGTTCGTGATAAGATTATGAAAACATTGGATGAATTTAAAAGTGCAGTTAAAATATCAACAGGTGATGATGAACGTTTCATAAGTGATAACTCAGAAACTGATGAGTTCACTTTCCATACTAGTCTTGCTTGGTGTTCACCAGAATCAAATGAATCAGCCAAAAAGTTAATCACACAATTAGATGTAAGTTAAAAGTACCTGTGAATTGGTTAATTATCTCAATTGGTCAAACATTCATAAGTTATTTTTACTTTTCGTTATCATCAACAGGAACTAATGGATGGATACCTAAAGATAAATATTAACACGATCAAGATTAATACTGGAAATATTTGCCATACAATTGATCTGAAAAGTTGATGAAAATGAAAACAAAATCAGTTGTGATTCATTTTTGATTACCTTTGTTACTAAAAATATATTCTTTTGTCTTGCTAAATTAATGTTAACATGTGAAGATTTACAGAAATAGAAAGAAAAAAGTATAAATTGAAGTGATATGTTTAGGTTTGGTTAGGGAAGTGTCACGGAAATTACTCCAGGGTTAATGATTTCATAACGATAATGTTTCTGTTTAAGATAATTAATGACCAAAGGTTTTAATCGAGGACCAGCAACACTATGAGCTCCTCGGCCAGTGATGATTAAAAGTCGAAGTCGATTCAATTTACGTCGATTCAATTCGTCAAGTTTATTGCTCAAGTAACTACCAAGTGTTGTTAATACTTCATTCGTATGGACTCCGTGTAGATCAAGAGTATTTGCTGGATTAGCTCGAACAACAGTCTCGATAACTTGACTTCGTAGTTGTAAGATTTTACGATCAAATTCCTGAGCTTGTCCTTTATAATAACTCGCAACTGCGTACATTTTTGCTTGGAAGGCGGTATTTCCTTTCTCAGAAAATTCCCTCTTTTTGTCAACACATTGAGTAATTTCACCGCGTAATTGTCTGATCACATCGCCAGCATTAAAGGAGCCACTTGGTGATGATGATCGTTGTGAATTGATGTAAAAAGTGGCTTCACCATGATCATTAACGTAACCAGTTTCTTCCTTGATTAAGGCATCAACTTCGGGAGTTATGGTAATCTGGATGCCTAAAGTATCTTCAATGCATTCAATTGTTTCCTTGATTCGGTAAGCATTGGCTTCAAACAATTCCTCCAAAGCTTTTTCGTCCAAACCTGGAAATGAACGTTTCAATGCTTCTCTCTTCAACTTTGTGGATATTGCATGTTTAGAATTGGCTTGATTTGGTTGTGATGAATTAAATTCCTTCCGACTAAGACTGATGGCCATTTCTAGATCCATGATCTCTTGAAAGGCACTTTTAGGCTCAATAGGCGCTTCTTTACTTATATTTGCTTTAGATTCCTTTTTATTTGTATTGACAGTGTTGGTTACCTTGGCACTCGAAGGTTTGTTAAACGATAAAAAGCTGAAAGGGTTAACGTATTGAGCGGGTTTATCTTTTGATTGTGAGTTGTAAGCATTGATCCAAAGATAGTGAATCAATCGGGCCACTTCTTTACTACAATTCACTCTAAGGTATTTCTCATCAATTTCGCCTTCTTTCAATACTTGGCCGAATGAAGATTGCAATTCAACAGCAAACGCAGGATCAAGATAGAAAGAATATTGAGCAGATTGTTGATCCAAATTTCCTAAACCTAATTGATTTGCAATGTCAAACGCATCATTTTCCAATTGACAAGAGTTGAACTCCTCAGCTGATGGTGATGGTGATGAAGTTGTAGACGATGATTCTAGAATATTCTCATCAAAATTGGCAGCATTAACCTGATTGCCCATTGTAGAAGACGTGGTGAAATGTTGTTCATTAAATTGACTTAGCAAATTAAAGGCCCATTGATAATCACCGTGACAGGCATTGAGTACTTCTTCAATGTGGGTTGATTCAGCAAGCGGGAAATCATAAGAAAGCTTAGCCACCTTCTCATCGTAACCAAGATAACCAGCAAATCCTTCACAATATGTACCCCGATCAATCTTGGGATCACATCGAGATCTAAGATATTCCTTTGAGAAAACAATCCCATCGTCGTCTATAGTTGTCTCAACACCATTACACCAACCACCATCATGATCAGGTTTAGATACACTTGGATATACAATCTCATCAGCGCCTAAATCAAAAGCAAACCCATTCTGCTCAACTTCCAATAAAGCCCAATCTCGATCTTCAACTTGGGTTGAACGATTGCATAAAAGTTTTACTTCAAATTCTTCCTCCACCTTTGGTTCAACCTTTGATTCTCCTGGAAATGGTGGAATCTCCCAATTGAATGCACCACCATTAGCACCCAAACCAAGTGAACCGATGAGTCTTTTGGGTCCTTTTTTTCCACCAAATGAACTTGCTAAAGAATTAGTAGCAGGCGTAGTTGTTGTTGAGGATAATGAGGTAGAAGATGAAGAAGAAATTGTCGGTGATCCATTCATCATTAACAGCGACTAAAAATTTAGTAATATGACTCAAAACAAACAGTGGCAAAGAACAAAAGTAAGATAACAAAATATCAGCAGAAAATGTGAAATAAAAACAATTGAAGTAAGAAAATAATGAACGTGGATTACAATGAATGGCAGGAATCAGATTAAAATGATGAAAAGAAAAAATTGAACATTTAAACAGATATAGTAACAATTATCATTCAGACAATTCCAATAGTAAGATTATCAATGGCACCAAAAAAAATAGAGAGCAAATAAAACAAAAACTGGAAATTTCTTTTATCTTATGGACTTTCTTAAACGTATCGGAAGATAATAAGGTTCACTGATAATGATGGATATTAATTGATTAATTAAATTATTAATTAGAATCATTTTCACACCGAATTTGTTAAGTGTTTATGACTGATGTCAACTTGTAATCACTAATTACGCTTAGGCTTAAGAGTGACAGCGCATTCTCATTAATTTGAGTCAATTTTTCAATTTGGAAACATGTGACTGTTGTTAAGGGTTTTCAAGAGAATTAATGGTTGATGAATATCTCTTTTTTTCTCTCTTTTTTTCCTTTGGTTTCACAGAACAAAATTATAAGATGGAATCTTTGTAATCACTTTAATAACGAACTGTTCTTACTTTGGCTTCCATTTTGAACGATAAAATTAAGTCTTCTCCTGAACACAAATACTGGGTGAAAGAATAGAGATGATAAGAAGAAAGGTGAGAACATTTGACCAACACGAACAGCAAAGGAAAATGAACGATGAAGGTGAAGAAGTAAACGATTTGCAAGTAGATGTAGAAGGTGAAGTAGAGAAAAGAACGAAGAATAAAAAAATTGTTGTTGATTTAATTCACAATCGAAATTAAAGAGAATTTTTTATGTTGCCGAGCAACAGTTGATCTTTTCTTACTTTTTCTCTGTCTACTTTTCTGTCTACAAAAGAATAAAATTTTATTCTATTCTCTTTGCGTTCTGATGGTGGCGACACTTTCGTTTTCTATTCGCTTTTGTTTTGGATTTTTTTCTTCCTCTCTTTAGATGATTTAATTACCATCGAGAATTTAATTGCAACCACTGTGTTGGTTTGAATTAAATTACTTCTACAACCGAGATAAAGTCATTTTTAAGTGTTTAGTTTCATGACATGGTCAAGGTGATTGGAAAAAATTTTCCAAGTGTCAAAATTTGAAATTTTCTTGTCACAGAAACAAAAATTCACATTTTGTTTTCTAAAATTGGCTCAAACTTTTTTCCTTTAAAACTATTTACCACTTCTGGATCAATGATGGAACTCAATCAAGATAAATTGATTGAAGGTAATCACTTAAGTTATCTAAGTTTAATTGTCAGAAAAAAGTTTAACTTAATCACAATTAATTTTTTTCAATCGTCTATTGGTACTGCGCATGTGTCAGAGTTTTGAAAAGAAACAAAGTCAAGTAGCTCCACCAGGTGATTCCTTATATAAGCTACTGTTCACTTCTTCAATCGGAGTTAATTTATCAAGGAACTAAATTTATTTGTTATCGTGTTAAATTGTTATAATTACTAATTGTTTCTGTATATAAATTAATTAGTAAGTGTTGGAGTCTCTTTTGAGACAATTACCGATTAAATCTGTTGATCATGGCTGGTGCTTCACAAGAATATGTTGTCAGAGCTCCAAAGTAAGTGATCTCTATTAATGATTTTCTTCTTGTCCTATCTCTTTATTTGTATTTCTTTTCATCCGTTTCTCTTTCACTCTCTGAGATTTTAATAACTTGATCTTTGGCGGTAATTAGCTTTCGGTTGAGATTGGTAGTTTGTCATTCATTTTATCTTTCGAATATTTGGTTATTAATGTTTAACTTTTTTTTTCTCTCACTTTTTGTTTTCTACAGTGAAAACAGTAAACGTTTCAATGTTATGCGATTTGCCAACTCATTGAATGTTGATGTTACCAAATGGAAGAGTGCTCGAATGGAAAGAGAACGAAACAATGTTAAACAAGCTGAAAGGGCGGTTACTGAAGAGGCACCTAAATTTGGCTTTGGTTCGGAATATGGTAAAGATGCTAAGGATGAGGCTAGAAGAAGACGATGGGGACAATATGCAAAGAAAAAAGATGATTGTCCATGGACTTTGAGAGTTGGTGGTAAAAATGGAAAAAAGTTAGTTGAAAGAGATTAAGAGGTGTTGGTCATTAGTTTATTTCTAAACATTTCTTGTGTTACTCATTAGATTTAAAGGGACCCGTGAAGGAGGTGTCACTGAGAATACTTCGTATTATGTATTTTTTCAAGCCCATGATGGAGCGTTTGAAGCCTTTCCGGTCAGTGAATGGTACAATTTCACGGCAATTCCTAGATACAAACCATTAACTTCTGAGGAAGCTGAGGAAAGATACGAAGAGAGAGATAAGATTCTCAATCATTTCGCTGTGATGGCCTCCAGGAAAAACACCGAAGGTGGTGAAGCCGAGCAAACAGGGACTAAATTACAGAAGAATGTTAAAAAATCGAAAGATTTCAAGGTAACTGATATTGATGACTGGGTTGACTCTGATCAATCAGGTGGAGGTAGTGATGAAGAAGGAGAAGATGGAGATACCAAAAAGAATGGTAAAGGTAAAGCCAAAGGAGCCGCTAAAAAGAAAGGAGGAAAAAAGAAGAAAAAAGGATCAGATGATGATGATGACGATAGTGAACCAGGCGAAGAAAGTGACGAGGGAGACCATGAAGCTCGAGAAGTTGATTACATGTCCGACACTTCGTCTGAATCAGGAGCAGAAGATCTAGAAGAAAAGTTGAACAAAGAGTTAAAAGGAGTTGAAGATGAAGATGCTCTTAGAAAATTAGTACTTTCTGATGATGACGAAGAAGAGGAAGAAGGTAAAGCAAAAGAAGATGTAGCCGGTACTAATAAAGGAAATGGAGAAGATGCCCCAAAGGGCAATGATTCAGACGGTAAAGTTAAAGTTAAACAAGAAAAAAGTTGTAAGTATTTGCGTTAATTTTGATATTCAGTTGATAAACCGAAATATTTATAAAAATGTAACGTAAACATAACCGGTAATTTTAACATTCTCTTTCTCATTTCTTTTTTTCTCTCTCTTCCTCAGCTGATTCTGATACTTCTGCATCGGATGATTCAGATGACTCAGATTTAGATGATTCCAAATTCCAAAGTGCTATGTTCTTACAAAAGAAAGCTGCGTCGAAAAATAAAAAAGAATCAGAGCAAAAATCTTCAAGCTCTAAGTCGAGTACTCCCATGGCCGATCAACCAGGTCAATCCAATAGCACCTCGAATAATGGTAACAACAAAGAGACTAATTCTAATGGTGAAAATGGTAACGGAAGTGGTACCAGTTCTATTGTTGGTAATAATGACGGAGATTCCAAGTCTTCGGTGAAGAGGAAATTCCCCTCGGCGGAAAATAGTCCAGTTATTAGTAAAAAATCAAAGACAAGTGATTCTGGAGGTGAAGCAATTAGCGAGGAGGCAGTTCGACGATATCTAATGAGGAAGCCAATGACTGCTGCTGAACTTTTACAAAAATTCAAAGGACGAAAGGTTCCGTTGAGAGGACACGATTTAGTTCAAACAATAGCTCATATTTTAAAGAAATTAAATCCAGATAAACAAACAATCAAAGGAAAATTACATCTTTACATTAAACCACCAACTGGACCATAAATGAATTCATTTAACATTTGACCAGATCAAACTCATCGACACACAAACACAAACACAACCAGTATCAAAAGTCTTGTCTTTTTGCATCATCTACTCTACACTCTCGAAAAGCAATGATTTATACACTTAAAGCCATTAATTAATTGTTCACAACGAGCTAATTTATTTATGAAATGTTAACTCGAGTGTTTATAAGAGCCTGTTCTTGGTTTTTACTCTTATCAATTTTTTTCTCCCTTTTTTTTTTTGCTTTCACCAACAATCAACTCAACAATTTATGTATATCAAAAATAATCAAGTTGAGTTAATTTTCCAAAAACCCGTTTAAATCACAAACAACCATTAACAAACTGTGATCAGTATGTAATGACAATTAACACTAACCTAATCGACACAAATTGTATGTCAACTTTTGCTTGTTCCTATTGAATGTTGACTAAAAATGAGTCGATCTCAACATAAAACAACCAACAAATCTAATGTCAATTATTACAATCAGATTGACATGTTAATTCATTCAATCGGATTAAATTGCGAATTAATATCAATGGTTACAAAAGAAAAGTAATTAATTTTAATTGCTTGATAAGAGATAAACAAGAAGAGAAGAAAAAAATTTATATATGAGATTGGCAATTGATATAATATTTGTCACCTTGGAAGAGAAATTAATTGTTAACAATCAATTGTTATTGATACGTTTCTTTTTCATTAATTCCCATAACTCTAATACCTGATCCTTTTTTGATTCTAATTGTTGATTATAATGATCCCAAGGATAATCAATATTAGTGCCACCCAACGAAGCGGGTAAACAAGATTTTGGGACATAATTGTAAAGACTTGTTAAATTGTGACCATGAAAGATGATACGATTTTTTAATTTCTCATCAAGAAACGGTTTGAACAGCGAATAGGCCAAATTGGTGAGTCGATTCTCGTAAATAACGTGAAGATTAATCAACTTGAAGGGAATATACTTGTCGGTCAAATCGGAGGCCAGTTTAGCGTTGGTAATGCCGACATTGTAGATCTGTGACCAGCCCAATCCTCTCATATCGATGATACCGATGAAACCATTTTCTTGTACCTGTTTATCAAGAAGGGAAACCTCGTCAAAGAACAGGGTGGTTGTGATGATCGTCTCAATGTTGAACGATCGGGTGTCCCAACGACCTGGATGACTGATCAACAATTTACATCCATTTGGTGTTTTGACCGGATAGTGATAGTACATATCGGATGAGATGACCTTTTTGATTGAATCGCTCCAGGCAAATATGTCAGGTCGATCTTCAAGAATTGAAATGAAACCTGATAAAACCTTATGAGATTCCCGAAGGTCATAATCACGAGAACGCAGAAACTTCAAGATAATTTCATCATCAAGATCATAATCTCGTAATTTAGTTTTAGAGGTTAATAGTGAACGAAATTCAATTAAACATTTTGATTCATCTATTTTCATGACAATTGGTTTTATCGATGATTTATCATCAGAATTAATCACTGAAGATGTTGGTGTTGTTACTAAGCTGGTTTGAGTTACTGGAGCCATTTTCTCATCACTTTACAAGGAAATCAACTTGGACAATTAACTGGACACACTATAAATGAAATACGACAATTAAGTTGAAAGCAATAGAGAAAAGGGAGAGAAAGAGAGAGAGAGAAACGAAAGTGAGTGAGTGAAATAATTATGTTAATTGATGAACGAAAACGAGTTTCTCTTGATAAAAAAACGTATCACCTGATTCTGGGAAGAAAAAGATTGTTAATTTACCGCTTTTTAATTAATTCCGAGATAATTAGTTGATGGTGTTTACTAGGATGTGATCAGGATGATGATTAAACAAACAGCTAGAATAATATTGAATTGAAATTGGCAAAAGTTGTCACATTGAACTAGAACTTAAACTGATTCGATTGACTGAATTTTTTGTGTTTCTGTGCCACGAGTGAGATGAAAATTCACTTCAAATGTATATTCAGTGAGTGGAGATAATGTAAAATAGGAGAGAGAGAGAGGGAGATAATAAGAAATTCCTTGAAGGAGTTGGAGGAAGGAGGGAGCTAAGGATGATAAAAGATGATAGGAAATGATAACTGGAAAGTTTTCAAGTTTAAAAGAAAGTAACAAGATGATGATTCATTTTGAAAGAAACAACAACAATCAACTATCCATGAAAAAGATTAAGGATTAAGGTGTAAATAGATTATGATTACTTTCACCCTGTCGAATTAACAAATTGCCAATGGCAGGGGATTGGAAATTAAACCGATCAAGATGATAAATCTCGGAATGAACTTTAAACAGGTCAGAGTTTTTGTCCATTGTAAAGTTTTAACATGGAAATGGGAAACATATCATTTCCTATCGAGTTTATCTCGTTACAATCTCGATTTCCCCTTGAAACTTACCTGGTGTTTTGATTATTTCCGTTTGCACCTCTGTGAGAATCAACTGATTGTTATAATCTAAAGTTAATCAACCTGTAAACTCAATGAGACCTCAAGTGATCCAGATACAAATCATTGACTTGTGATGGAGAGGATATCAACCATCAAGAGAAATTAATTTCTACAGTTGAAAGGAACAATCAATTTCCATGGTGGAGAGAAGTGAATTTCAACTAATCAGACACCGAAAGGATGAGAGATTCCCAATCAATTTAATTACCGAAGCGTAAACAATCAACAATTATAATCCAATGAGATTAAGAGATAAAAACAATCAGCAAATTGCTCGGAAACTTAATCAAAACACTGATTAGTTATAACATACATATGAGACTATTTATTGATTGTGAATGTAAAAAGTTAGATGAAGTGGTTTTCGAGTTTACAATTAACGTGAAAATAAAGTTAATCATAACAATTAACTTTTCCAATGGATGAAGAGAGTGAAAGAGAGACCAATCATCAGAATAATCAATTCCTTCCATCATCATTTATTATTAATTGTTAGAGACAATTTTTCTTCTGTTGATTTTAATTCTCGTTTGAGTTTATCTGCCATTCCCAAAGAGTTGATACTTGATCCGTTGATTTAAACCTTTTGATTGTTGTTAAATTGCGATGATTACAGAATCAATTATCAATCTTCATAAGAAAGAAAGAAAAAATTAAGAAGAAGATGAAAACAATTGCAATTTGGAAACGTTAATTGTAAATATAAAATTGATTTAAATCATGTCCATGTGAAGATAAAAGAGATTGAGAGAGTGAGAGAGAGAGAGAGAGAGAGATGAGGATGAGGATGAGGAAAAGGGATCAATGGGATAATCCAATCAATGTTAATCCGATAATCGATCATCTCAACTGATTATCTCAAGGAATGATTTGAACAATGATTAAGCCAGTGTGATATTTATACGGTCAATTTAGTGTAGATATAAAAACCATCATCGACATTGTAGTTTTCTCATATTGACCCAATTAAATCAGGTCACTTTTGATATTAAGATTGGCCTCCTTTCGAGCTCGTAGTGCACAATCCTCCAGAGTGACCGCCGCTTCGTATTTCCCTTGACGCCTGTACAGTGCACCCAAATTTTTTAAGGTTGTAGCCACGGTGGGACTGTAGGGAAGGAGGAGAAAAAAAATTCAATTAAAATCATTGGCAAAGAATTAAATTCCCATCGAATCATGAGAAGCTGATTAAAAACAAACAACAATTTAGTTTGATTGTTGATCAAAATTATTTGATCAACAGTCTTTGCACTTGGATAGTTGGGGTTAATGAAGGTTTTCCAGTTGAACAATTAAAACAATCACCAAACAATTGCTCATCCTAATCTGTATTTTAATGGTTAGTTGATGATAAAATTTGTCTTTTAATTAATTAAACAAAAATATAAATTTAATTAATCAAGAGACATTGGAAATTACTATTGCCTGTTAATTGTTATAATTTGAGTATCACAAGTAAATTGTCTTGATAATTTACTTGATTGTTATATAGCAAACGTAAATTGTCATTGACAAATAGCTGTAAATAGTAATTATAATCACCTAATTGGAAACAATTAAGGAAAATGATTAAATTGTTAAGGAGGAAAAGGCTTAACATCCTACATAAAAAGTAAAATGATTAATCTTAATCATTTAGTAAAAACTTATGATCCAGTTAAGTTAAACTACAATTAACATAAAAATAGTTTTATTATTAAAAAACATTAGTTAATTAATTGTTGTTCAGTAAATTGTAAGTTCCTGATCATCATCATGATAAATATATAAATAAAAACTTACAGAAAACAACAACAACAACAACAACTAATTGATTATATTTTCAATTAACCACAAAACATGAAAATGAATCGAGAAATTAATTAAATGAAACAACAAGGAATGAGAGAAGCAAAAATTAAGGAAAGAGAGGAAACAATTAACCTAAAGAAAATTCAGTTCGATTATCAATTAATCAAATTAGAAGGATAAACAAAAACAACAACAAGAATAAAACAAATTGCTGATCTCACTTTTCACTGATTTCTATTATCAGAATTGTGGATCATCATAATAAACAATTAGAACACATGATAACTCATCTTCATCTTTATCTCTCTCATTTCTCTTCCTATTCACCTTAAATATCATCTGATTGAAAACATAATCTGTTGACCTAATCAAAGATTCAGGTAAATGAACAGAATGAAAATTGGGTTGGGTTCGTTGATCACAATGAATTAAAAGGTATAATAATAGCAGGAACATGCAATTGGAGACCGTGTTAAATGCTCTTAAATTGTTCCTCTCTCTCATATGATGATGAATATAAAGATGAAGATGATGAAGCAAATAATAGCCATTGTGAACGCTGTTTGGACAAGAAGAAAAAAGAAAACAAAAAATAACGGTTAATAAGAGTAACAACAAACACCCTCCTTAATATCATGTTAACGATTTCATCTCTTCCTCTTAATTTTTGTTGATTCATCTTTAGCATCTTCATCATTATCATCTTCATGTATGTGTGTATATATATTTTTATGAATGAGATGCTGTTCAATTAAATGATCATTTTCAGTAAAATTTGTTCTTCTTCTTGTTGTTTCATTAATAGTCCTTTTTTTTGCAACCCCTGTAACAAGTACAATCAGTAACCTGAATTGTAAATTTCAATCATGCTGAGGATTGAATTTGTGGATTACGAGATTTCAATTGGTTCATCTTGAGTCTTTTTTTTATGTGATGGGATGAGAGTTAAATCAAATGATAATAATGAACAAAATATGAAATGAAATAGATGATAAATTATAATAATAATAATAATAATAATGATAAACGTTAAAATAATAATAATAGTATTAGTGATATAGGGACAATAATAGTAACAATTAATAAATAATAGTTTTTAAAATGGAAATTTAAATTTAAAAACACAACCAATAACAGTTAACATGTAATGTTAATCAATGACAACCATTACCATGACCAGAAAAAGTGTTGTTTCAATTGATTGTTTGATTGTCTGAATTGTCAATGTTGAGAAAAATAGTTTCAATATCATAAATCACTTGAGGTTTTTGGGTTAGTTGATTAATATCAGAATTATGTGAGAATCATAAATAATAATACTAATATATATATTTGGAATGGGAATGGATAAGGTAAGAGAGATTAGAATGATTAGTGAGTGTGTGAGAGAGAGAGAGAGAAAATAACGAAAAAAATTAGTCCAGAACATTTTCTTTTATATCTTACCATTTATCGACTGCTTTATACCAGGTACCAGAATCTACATTCGGGAAAGGTGTATTATCCTTATTCTTATTTTTACTTTCTTCTCTTTCTTCTGCTATCTGCCATATTGGCTTGTTTTCACCTTCTATGTTACCAAATTCTCGAACATGGGCTCGAGTTAAGACTTGTTTGTACAACATTTCGGCTTCCTTGTATTTGCCTTGCTTAAGGTAGGAAGAGGCAAGATTGTTTTTCGTTTTCGCTACATTTGGATCATCAGGTCCAAGTACTTTCTCATAGATTTCCAGTGCTCTTAAATAATATTTTTCCACTTCATCATATTTTCCTTGATTCTGACAGAGGAGAGCTAAATTGTTCAACTGTTTAGCAACATCCGGATGATTTTTACCCAAAACACGTTCACGAATTTCTAATGCTCTCATACAAAGTGGTTCAGCTTCTTTGTAACGTCCTCTTTTACCATAAAGAACCGCTAGATTGTTTAATGTTGCCGCTACTGCTGGATGATTCTCTCCAAGGGTTTTCTCTCGAATGGCCAGAGCATCGTTTAAAAGGTTTGCAGCTTCTCGATATTTATATTGATCACGGTAAACAAGTGCCAAGATATTTAACATGGTCGCCACATCAGGATGATCATGGCCACTTGTTTTCTCCAAGTCTTCCAGGGCTTGTTTACACAATGGTACTGCCACTTCGTACCTTCCCTGAGATGCATATTGAATGACTAAATTGTGAAGGGTTCGTAGTCGAGCAGGAATCTCATAACCAGCATTGGCTACGGCTGCCATTTGTCCAGGTGGGGTTGGTGTTAAGCCCTCGGGATGTTGTTCCTCTTCATCATCAGGAAAACCAAGATCAAGAGGAGCTTCACTTTCTGTTTTACTTTTTTCCATGGGATCATCGGCTGTCGGCTAAATAGGCAGAAAAGAAAAAAAGACAGAGAGAAGAGAGAGAGGATAGAGAAAGAGAGAAAGGAAGGAAAATAATTAGACAATTTTGTAAACAAGAACTTAAAATAAACCGAATGCCGGTTAATGG
Source organism: Panonychus citri (assembly GCF_014898815.1). Lineage (NCBI taxonomy): Eukaryota > Metazoa > Arthropoda > Arachnida > Trombidiformes > Tetranychidae > Panonychus > Panonychus citri. The sequence goes on from NW_026515541.1 coordinate 1,273,265, forward strand.
CCTAAGTGGAAAGAAAAACATGAGTACACTAGAGAGAGAAAAATTAGATGAATTTACGTACACTGGCTTCACCGAAGTCATACTTTTTAATGGAATTTAAAAACTCGAGATGTTTTTTCTCCTCCTCAAGGTGAGCAACTTTTTGTTCAGAGATTTGTAAATTTTGTTGAGTGTTAGCCAACTCATCGCGAAGCCAAGCATTCTCTTGACACAACCTTCGAACCTGTGCTCGTAATTTTTGTTTCTCTGCTTCAACGGTTTGCAAGTGACCCGCTAAAGCGATCATAACTTGAGCCTCAGAAAGTCCAAGTTCAATACTTTCTATTATTTTATCGACAATTGCTGTCTTCTCTTCCATCAGTCTAAGATTAGAATCATTTTCACAATGTTCTGATTTTTGAATAGCCTCTAATGATGATAATAAGCCACTATGGATGGATAGATTTTCATTTCTCAGAGCATCAAGTCCTTGGATCACAGTTTTGGTATTTGCAACGATATCTTCTTGCGTCATTGCAGTCATTTTGACGAGATGGAGGTGGTAGTGATAATGGTGAAAAGGTGAAAACGATTATAGCTACAAAAATAAATAATAATCCAGAATGTAATATATATAAAATATATGTAATTAGAATGAGAGAAGAAGATTAAAGACAAGAAGAACATATAATATAATAATGAAAACAAGGAGAAGATAATTGATTAAACATGAAATTGGAATAAAACAATTTAAGGAGAATCACAATGTTATTGGGAAAGAGACGAAACTTAAATTGAACGTCACAAACATACAACACACACAAAAACAAGACAATGAACACAATAGACTGAAAGAAAACCAATAATAATTAAAAATGGAGTTGTATTCAGTTTGGTTACCAGTAACCAAGTGACTTGTTACTTGACAACAAAAAAATAAACCAGTAATAGTAATAGTATCACTTCTGTTGTTATTGTATTTACACACACACACACTTTCATTCATTCCCAACAGAGTCACCTATTGAGATTGTATTGTAATGTTATTGGAAATGTTTTCATGATGAAAAACGAAAACGAGACGAAATTGATTTGGAGAAAACGGTTTACATAATACTAGGCAATGGTCAATGGAATGGGGTTAATGTGAATTACAGATTAAATGGACATTGAGAGTGAGAATATGAAAAAGAGAACACATTCAATCGAGAGAGAGAGAGAAAAAAAAGATCATGGAGAAAAAAAGAAAACATTGAATTCTATTAATAGAAAAAAAGAATTCTCTTCAAAGATTCTTCATATTCTACTTACCTTAACTAATCACTAAATCATTCAAATTAAAATAAGATGATTGACGAACAGAGTTGATGTCACAATTTAATAAAAAATGTCACAATTAAAAAGTAATCACAATTAACTGTCAAAGAAAAAAAATTAAATTCTTCAATTAAAATCATAACATCAATTCAATTGTTTTCCTCTATCGGAGTAACTTGGAAATAGAAAAAAGAGAAAAAAGTGGCTCCATCTTTCGATTGGAAAAGTAACATTTTGAATTGGATTTTTTTCTTTCTAAATAATTAATTAGTTTTTTCCATTAATTAGAAGGATACGAGAGAAAAAAAGAAATGAGAAATAATCTAATCCAAGAGTATGTCTTTGGCAAGGCTGTTGTTGTAGAAAAAAAGGTTAACATGTTGGTAGAAAAGTGAAAAGAATTTGTTTTGTTACCTTGTTCGAACTTGAAAATCAGTTCGATGAATTGTTCTGGAATTTAGTTCTAACTGTCAAAGAACAATTTGTTATGGATAAATTACGAACAAATTTACCTGGAGATATTAAATCAACCATTTCAGAAGGTGTTAAACCGATTAAACTGTCAACTGATCCATTGTTCACCGTAATCCAAATAATACCCGAACTCCAAGGTCGATATGAGAAAATAATTTTCTGCGGTCGAATTTTAAGTTTATTCGCAATTCTATCGATAATTATGTCCATGGTGGCCACAGTTTTCTACGACAATAAACTGCACCTTCAAATCATGGGATTAATCAGTTTACTTCACATAATCAGTTTAATCTTGGGAGAAATTAATCAAAAATTGAAACATCGATACATTTTAATATCGTTAATTGTGATCAATTGCCTTTGGCTTGGATCGACTTTAATTTTCCTGATGACTTATATTTTCTTACGTAAGTATCAAGTTAATCATCACACGACAATTAATCCAATCAATCGACCAGAATACTAATCCAATACCAATCTAATTACAGTTGATTCCAAGGTTAATCCATCTAAAGCTGATTTTTCCAAAGAAATTCATTTCCATGTAGTTGTATTGTTTTATATTGGAATTGCTAATTGTTTCTTTTACCTTTGTGATCAACTTTTCCGGAAATTGATTAAAAATCCTCCCGAATCATTAATTCAACGACCAGGTAAATCATCACCGATTAAAGTAACAACCGCACAAGATTTAACTAACATTGTTGTCGATAAAGTAATTAAGCAACAGCAAAATTTATCCAAAACAATTAATCAATCGATTAAGGTAATTGCCAAATCAACTAATACAATTGGAAAGACTAAATCATCACCAGCGATTTTATCAAAATCAATTGGTCAATCAACTAATCCAAATACTAAATCATCAATAGTTAATTCATTGGAATCTAATAAACTTAAATATAAAGATTCAAGTAAATCAAATCAATTTAAATTATCGCAGAGTAAATGATTTAAGTTGATTAGTGTAAATATGGATTCCAAATGTAAAATAAACAAATTTGATTAACAATTTCTTTCTTCATCTTCATTCAAGTTAATTTATTTGATAGTAAATTGTTGTTGTTGTTGTTTTGTGTTCTGACTCAAGAGGATTAAGGAAAAAGGATTAAGAGAAAGAGAGAGAGAGAGAGAGAGAGAGAGAGAGAGAGAGAGAGAGAGAGAGATTTGAAAAAATATAATCATAGAGAAATAAATCAATCAATGTAAACCCAATATACCAAGAGAGATACATTTTCGTGATAATTGTGTGTTGATAGTTAATTAATTATCAAGTGTTTCCTTCGGTGTTTTCTTTGTTAAAGTCAAGGCAGTATTACAGTGAGAGTGAAAAAGTTGCAACGACAATGACTAAATGATAATTGTAACAATATGAACCGGGTAAGAAATTGATTAAGATGATTTGTTGTTGCTCTTGTTGTAAACCAATTTAAGCTGATCATCAATAATCATGTCATTTTGTTTTTGCTGTGTAATTATTTGTCTAATCAATGCTTTGGTTCAATTTTAAAGGGAAACGACAAAAGTAAAGAGAAGGAGAGTAATTAGATTATCAAGAGAATTGTTTACAATTGAATAATTGGTTTCCTGTGAATTTTGTTCATCATAATCATCATCGTCTTCCTTTTTCTTTCTTTGTTTGGTTGTATATTGTGTTGGTGTCTTTTTGGTGTTCATGCTAAATAAATACACGGATGGTTGGTAACTTAACTCGCAATGAAAATATCGTTCAGTTTTCTTGAAGAAAGGAGAGAGAGAGGGAGAGGGAGAGGGAGAAATAATTAAAGGTTTTGGCTCAGGTAGCTAAAGAAAATGGGGATGAGAGAGCTTCTCGTGAAGAGAGGGAGATATATATTCACTTGTTATATAAGGGATGATGAAAGTGAGCTCTTTTCATTATAATACATAAACAAAGAAATTTTCATTAGTTGTTAAATTAATCATCGATAGTGAAGTTTTTCAAATTAACTAGAGGGAGACTAAGTAATAGGAAGAGATGGAGGGGAGAGAGAGAGAGTTTGTGTGTGTGTGTATAGTAGGAGGAAGAGAACAGCAAAAAATAATGATGAATCTTTCTCCGAGAGTTAATTTTACAAGAGTTTTGTGATTGACATGCACTCTTATTGTCGTTTGTATAATTTCCACTTTAATTTGACCAAAATAGTTTTATTAAATTGCCTTGTCAATGAAATTGGATCCTAAATGGAAAGGTGGCTTTTTCTTCTGGTTGTATATGTGTGTGTATTTGAATAGATCATGTTCTTTGAATAAATATTTTCCACATTAATTTAAAGCAAAATGAAAAAGGTTTCATAGAACCATGGCAGATTTCCATGGAAATTATGAATTTAAGTTGATAAATATGATGTGGTTAATGTAAGTGTTGTTGATTTTTGTGTACGTTGGTGTAGAGTGATCTCTCTCTCTCTCTCTCTGTATGTGTATCCGTTGGTCAAATGGTGATAATTAATTGAATAAAACACCAATTAATGTATATATAGAATCTTTTTGCTTCCTTGGTGGAAAAAAAATCTTTGTAATAATGTAGTGATGGTGGTATAAGAACGAAAGAAGAGGAAAAAAACAGTGATAAGAATCAATGAGAAAGAGAGAGAGTGAGAGAGAGAGAAAAAAAAGCAAATGCAGATGATGATGGAGATGAAGATGATGAATGAGACAGACAAAAAATCGAAAAATTGAAGATGAAATGATGATGGTGTTCATTTGGTTTTCCTTTTGCTTTTTTTCTCCTTCTTCTCTCAATGAAAGAGAGCACATTCATGTCACAAAAAAAGGTCCATGCAAAGCGTATATCAGAAAACCAGGTTGCATACCAATCAGATGAGAGAATTTAGTGAATGAAAGATGCGATTTGCTTTGTAATATCTTCTTAAGTCTTTTCTTCCATAAATAGTAAGTTCTATAGATCCAATTGATTTCCTTAATTGTCTTCAAATTGACTTGACGTTTCGCCTTTGCTTTTTGTTTTAACACAACTTCCAAAAAAAGTGTTCAGATGTATAATATGTATATATAGAGAAGATAAAATGGAAAAGAGAGAGAGAGAGAGACAAAAAAATCACATCCACTTGGAAGATAAAGAAATGATGATGTTCCTTTCCCAGTTTTGTTTTTATCACGTTGGATGTTTCAATTTTTTATGTTCTTTCAGATAATCTTTACGAGAATATGATTTAAGACAAATGTCACAAACATATCTCTCTCGATCAGCAAAGTGGCGCTGCATATGCCTCCTTAAGCTACTATAAGCTGTAAATGTTAAACCACAATGTTGACATCGACAAATTTTGCCTAAAGGAAATGAATTTATAAAGAAAAAGAAATGAAAAACATTGATTAATAGGATTAGTGGTGTTCAGGTGACATTAATTGTTCTGTACCTGTGTTGGATGCATTAGATGGTGTTGATCCCGTTGAGCCTGGAGATAATGAAGGATAATCCATATGAGCAACAATCATGTTTTCCGATGAAACTGACATATTGTTCATTGATGCACCAACCGAACCTTCATCAAATGATACAATTGGTTTGATATCTATCGATGTGAATAAGAGATGGAGAGGAAAATAAAATTATTAGAATGTAAAGCAAATAAAATCACTGATTATCAATCCAAGATAAAGAGAATTAAAAGAGAGGGAGAGAATAAATTAACTGCAATTAAATTAATTACCAATCATTCCATTTGATTCCTCCGATGCATCTCCCATTGGATTGTTCATAGACATTTGCTCACCATCTTGCCACGTTTCGGAGCTCTATTATTATTATATGACAAATGAGAAAAGTAAAGTTATTAGTATAAATTGTGTGTGTGTGTGAGAGAGAGAGATGGTTACAAAAAGCATATTATTTTTTGGTGCAATATGGTTACACTTACATCATCTAAATGTCCATAATCACTGTTATTTACTAATTCTCTGTGAGATTGTAAACCAGATGAAACTACAGGCGGTGGAGGTGGTGGTGGTAGGGCTAAAGGTTGTCGCCTTCGAGAAGTCAAGGAATGATTTGAATGATCTAAACTTGAACTGTTTCCTTGTTGCGGAGGTATTGGAGGTTTTAACCTTTTCGATATTGAATTATCACCTGATACAGAATCATCGTCACCTGAAGCGGATCCAGAGGCTTCATCACTTCCAGACCCTTCTTCAACACTAGAACTATCAACTGATCTTTTTGACCTCCTACGACGTCGTTTACGGGGTTGTATTGTTTGTTTATGTAGCGTTTGGGGTAAAGATGGTTGTTGTTGTTGTTGTTGTTGTTGCTGCTGCTGCTGTTGAGCAGCAAGTTGATTAGTATGAATTTGTTGAGACACATCTATGTCTTGTTTAATCTGAGGAACAAGGGGAGCAGGGGGAGGTGATTGTTGAGACAGAGGTGGAGTGAGCGATTGTGGTTGAAGTTGAAGTTGAAGTTGAGGTTGAGGTTGGATAATAGGAGTTGGTGTTGATGTCGGTGTAGGTTGTTTCTGGATTGGAGATAGAGGAGGTTGTTGGTGATTTTGCTGGGGTTGTTGTTGTGGTTGTTGTTGTTGTTGTTGTTGTGCTGGCTGAGATTGGGATTGTTGCTGTTGATTCAGATTAATTTGAGGTTGAACATTATTACTATTATTACTATTATTATTAACTTGTGATTGAATTTGAACTGTTGATGAAACCGCGAGTGGCTGAGATAAGGTGAGTGCTTGTTGTTGTTGCTGCTGCTGTTGGGAGATTTGTTGAATAGGATGTTGAGGTGGAGGGGGTTGAGCTGGTGGTTGATAATGTGCTTGGGAAGAGACACCGTTCATATGGCATTCATTTTCTGTCAAAATAGTTGCATGATCACCAACAACAGTTCGGGGTAATTCATTATTAACCGGCTCATTTTCTTTATCCATTTCCCTCATCTCTTGGTTTAATTTGTTCTCATCATCGTCATCCTTTGCCTCAGTTAAACCTTTAACCTTAAGTATCTCGGCTGTTTTAAGAAGAGCACCAAGCTGATGTTGGAAAACATTTATCTCTCCTTTATACATGAAATCAACGATCGCCTTTAAATCATCCATTTTCATATCTTTCAGTATAACAATTGGGTGTTTACATGGATTAGATAGAAATAGCTCCTTAAAATAGTTAGAACAAGCAGATAGAACGACTTTATGAGCTTTAATTGATGATCCTTCACATGCCAGGGTAACATCAACAAAATTTTGATCATAAGCCATTGATGAAAAGGTTTTCACTAAATTATATGAATGGTCATTCCATTTGAGACAAAACTGTTGAGATACCGGTGGTGGAACCATCATGCAACCAGGATGTTCTTCGGTTAATTTACTGGAACTGAACATTATACATCATCACCATAACATTACAAGTACGATTTTGTTTTCAATTTAAAACTTATCTTTAAGTTAACCTTCCTCCCTCATTAAATCTCCATTGAAATCCAACCTCTGAGATCAATTCCTTTGCTTTTTCCTTCTTTAATTTAACTTATCACTTTTCTTGAAAATTTTACCAGCAGATTTTAAGAATAAGATAGATAAGCCAATCAAGAGGATTCACTATTGATCTAGATGATGGAAAACAAGATCACTGGTCAAGGATGTCAATCAATTTAAGAACCATAGACAATTTTTTTCTTCCTTCAAGACAAATGATAATATAAGAGAAAAATAGAGAGAGAAAAAAATATATAAAGATTAGAAGAAAGAGAATAAAAGTAAGAAAAACATAGACATACAGACACAGAAACAAAATAGAGAGAGAGAGAGAGAGAGAGAGAGAGAGAGAGAGAGAGAGTAAATGAAAGACACGGTGAGAGAGAGAGAAAGAGAATTTAATAAAAACGAGAGAGAGAAAGTGATATCGAATAGATGAACATAACAATTAGCTAAATTACCTTTGTAACATTGATAATGATGGAAGAGAAGAAAAATAATAATGGTGGAATAAAGGTAAAGATAAAGGCAGAATTTACAGGAAAGGGAAAGAGAAAGAGAGAGAGAAGCACAGAGAGAATGAAAAAGAAAGAGAGAGAAAGAAGATCATCTCTGATACTAAGGAGGAGCAATGGAGATACACTCACAATGTGAAAAACTAACTACTCTCACTAAGGAAAATAGGGAAACCTTTTCGATTGTTTAAACCATTTAACTATTGAAAATGTTCGACATGAAAAGACAAACAGAGAAATCGTTTACTTACCTAATTAAGGTTTTATCGAAAAGAGAAATCAATTAATTAGTTGATTACAATTAAGTTAAAAATTTGAACCATCACCAGACATGCGATCACTTTTAGCTTTTTAATTGACAACAAAGAGAGAAAAAAAAACAGAGAAAAGTTCATAATTCTAACGACAGATGTCGCTCGAAATGGAAAAAAAATCAAAAATATAAACAACATTTTCTCCTCGTGTTGATTTGATTCACATTTTTTTTTGTTTCTCGTTTGGTTTTAATTAGTTTAATTGTTTCTCTCTTTACTGGATTAAATTTTTTTTTCTGTTATGAAGAATGTCTATCTCATCGGAAAATGATATTGATCTTGTCAAGAAACTTGCATCTCTTGATGTAAATGTTGATCAGAAACGAATTCAATCAAAAGCTTATCACCAACTATCTAAGGAACAATATGAGGTAAGATTAGTTTTTGGAATTTTATTTGTTTTAATTGTGTGGTTGATATTTATTTTTTTTTCTGTGTTTTTTGATTTATTTGATTGTTTAGGTTATGCAAAAAATTTCTAAGGCTCATATTGACTCTTTTGATTATATGATTGATCATGGATTGATTGATGGGCTAAAGGTAAGTACTTTTGGTTAATTATTTTGGAATTAGTATTTTAATTTGTCTTTTTTGTTGATTGTTTCAATTTTCGTTTCTTATTTTGATTTAGTATCTACGTCCAGCAGAGGTGGAATTTCCCGGTGGTCAAATTCTCGTCATTAAAATAACCGTAAGTAGTGAATTTGAACCGAAAAGCTGAACCAATAGACATAAAATTCTGGTTTTTCTGTAGACTTGATTCAAAGTAAATTTCGTTCCAAATTCATGTTTGTTTTCAATTAATTCTCCGATTTTTTCTTTCTTTTTTTTCAGAGATTCGAAGTAGGAAAACCTATGATCCACAAAGATGCTGTTGCCAGGACGAAGCAGCTTTTCCCTGCAGAGGTAGACTTTAATTTCTAGTTCCAATTTCGACAGAATTTTAAATGAACAGTCATCATTGATTTTCTATTCTTTTCTCCGCCATATTCAGTGTCGAATGAGAGGAATCAGTTACAAGGCTCCATTACAAGTGTCATTTTCTCTAACACTAAACGGAAGACTAATCGATGAGGTTACCGATATAGTCGGTGAAATTCCAATGATGTTAAAAGTATTTTTCTTTTCATATTCTCCTATTACTTTGATCATAAAATTCTCTTTAGAATTGATAAGATTTTCTCATAATTTCCTTGATATTTATTCTTTCAGTCGAAAAGATGTAATCTCTATGGATTATCTCCAAAACAAATGGTTTCCCGTTTCGAGGATTCTGAAGAACTGGGTGGTTACTTTGTAATCAATGGAAATGAAAAATTACTCCGTTTTCTAATAGCAACTCGACGTAATTATGTAAGAAGAAAACTTGAAGAAAACAAATAATCATAACTAATCACTAATCGTTCCCTTGATTATCTCTTTCAGCCATTGGCAATTAAACGATCAACATGGAAAGACAGTGGTCAACTTTTCACCGAATATGGTATTCTAGTTAGATGTGTTCGATCAGATGAGATGGCAACAGTTAGTAAATCAACAGTTTACCCTTTCCAACAAATGGAATCAACAATTTAACTAATTTTCACTATTAACCGATTATTATTATTCTCAATTTAGAATATGGTTCTTCATTATCTCAATAATGGTACAGCTCGATTGCGACTAATTTACATGAGGCAAATTGTCTTCCTACCAATTGTCATGATATTAAAAGCTTTATGTGATTCCACTGACCAATACATTTACAAGGAATTGATTAAGGGAAGGACAGATGATACTTATTATCAAAGTTGTATCGTTAACATGTTACGACTTGTCCAAAATGAGGGTCTAATTACTCAGCAGCACGTTAAACAATATATCGGTGAAAGATTTCGTATTAAAGTTAATCTACCTCATTGGTATTCAGATGAACAGGTTACCGATTTTGTTTTAAAGTGAGTAAATTATCATCATTGAAATTCATTGGTGTTGATTGTTAATTTGTTTTCATTTTTCTCCTTTTCTACAGAAATTGTGTTGCTACTCATTTAGAAAACGATATGGATAAATTTAATCTTCTAATTTATATGACACGTAAATTGTACAAATTTGTTAAAGGAGGTTGTGCCCCAGAGAATCCCGATAATCCAATGTTTCATGAACTTCATCTTAGTGGTCATATTTATTTCACTTGTCTTCTGGAGAGGATGGACAATTTTCTTGAAATGACCGGTAGAATAATTAAGAAAAATATCGATTCAGCAGCTCAATCGGGTAAAGAATATAAACCAACTAGTACCACAATTCGTCGGGTTTTAGCCTCAACTTATTCTTCAATGACCCGACCATTAGATTACATGTTAAGTACTGGTAATTTAATCTCTCGAACTGGAACTGGATTAATGCAAACAGCGGGTCTTTCAATTGTCGGTGAAAAGATTAACTTTTGGCGTTTTCTGGCTCATTTTCGTTGTGTCCACAGAGGATCAGCTTTCACTGAACGACGAACCACCGAAGCTCGTAAACTTTATCCAGAAGCCTGGGGATTTATGTGTCCAGTTCATACTCCCGATGGTACACCTTGTGGTCTATTAAATCACTTAGCCGATGCTTGTTTCATATCTAACTTTCAACCGCCTGTTGATAAACTATTATCGACCCTTGTTAAACTTGGTATGCGTTTAAAAGATTGTCCATTTAACATTGACCATTCAGATTACTATTCCGTTCTGTTTGATGGTAAAGAAATTGGTTATGTTGATTATGGTGAAGCAGGAAAACTTGTTGAGACAATAAGAGTTATGAAAACTAATCCCGAATCTGGTATCCCATCGGTTACGGAAATTGGTTTCGTACCAAAAACCGATGCACCGACTCAATATCCAGGAATATACATTTTCACAACACCAACACGAATGTTACGACCTGTGATAAACCTGAAAGCTCAGAAAATTGAACTTATCGGGACTTTTGAACAATGTTACATGGATATTGCTCTTGTTGATGGTGAAATACACGAGAAAACGACTCACAAGGAGGTCAAACAAACCTCGTTCTTATCGATTTTAGCCTCATTCATACCCTATCCCGACTTTAACCAAAGTCCACGTAACATGTATGCCTGTCAAATGGGCAAACAAACAATGGGAACTGCAACTCATACATCAAAATATCGAAGCGATAACAAAATGTATTCCATACTTTATCCTCAATCTCCTCTAGTCCGTCCAAAGTCCCATGATATTTATCATATGGACGATTATCCAATAGGTACCAATGCAGTTGTGGCCGTTATTTCATACACCGGCTATGATATGGAAGATGCGTTAATATTGAATAAACACTCGGTAGAAAGAGGTTTCAAGTTTGGTATAATAACGAAAACTCAGAAAATTGATCTGCGTCAATTGGACAAAGAATCTTCAGAAGTACTGTACATATTTGGCCGTAATCCAGCCGATGATAGACATCGAGATAAAATCGACGACGATGGTTTACCAATTATTGGTGCTAAAGTTGAATACGATGATCCAATTTGTAGTTACATCGATATGTCCACCGGAGTGGTTAAATTTGAGAAATACCATTCAATGGAAACCGCTTTTATTACCGATGTTAAAATTTGTGGCAATTCTCAGGGTAAAGGTATTCTTCAAGAGATACACGTATCATTTTACATTCCCCGTCGACCGGTGGTCGGTGACAAGTTTGCCAATCGTCACGGACAAAAAGGAGTTTGTAGTTTCCTTTGGTCTTGTGAAAATATGCCCTTCACGGGCGATGGACTAGTGCCCGATGTTATTTTCAACCCTCACGGTTATCCCTCTCGTATGACCATCGGTATGATGTTGGAAAGTATGGCCGGTAAATCGGCCTCATGTCACGGTTTAATCCACGAAGCGACACCATTTATTTTCAGTGAAAATAATAAAGCATCTGAATATTATGCTGACATGTTGAACAAAGCGGGTTACAATCATTTCGGTACCGAAATGATGTACTCAGGAATCGATGGTCGTCCACTTCGAGCTGATATTTTTATCGGTGTCATCTATTATATTAGACTTCGTCACATGGTTGGCGATAAGTATCAAGTCCGTTCGACTGGACCTATTGACCCAATAACCCATCAACCTGTTAAAGGTCGTAAAAGGTGCGGTGGTATTAGATTCGGTGAGATGGAGCGAGATTCCTTACTTGCTCATGGAGCTTCATTCTTGATTCATGATCGTCTTTTCACCCAATCAGATAAGACAAAGGTAACCATTCAATTTTCCAATAATTGAGATTTTCCATTAAATCAACTAATTGTTTATCTTTCTTTTATAACCCAGTGTTATGGATGCTCGAAATGTGGCTCAATCATATCGACGACACCGATTACCAAGGATCTTTTTGATTCTAATCAGAACAATCTTTGTAATCAAGTTTGGTATTGTACTTCTTGTAATACAAATGCTCACGTTTGTTCATTAAGTCTCCCCTATTCCCTACGTTATCTTGTCGCTGAATTGGCCTCCGTTGGTATAAAACTACAATTTAATTTTGAATAATCAAAATTTTCTCAGCTCACAAAAATTTAATAATAATTCAAAAATTATGTGTAAATGATTGAAAAATATTTTTTTCGAGCCAAATAATTGTTAAAATTTGCAAACAAAACATTAATGTAATTGAATTAAATTCATTTACCACAGTAATAATTTGCTTAAATGTTCAATTAGGATGTTAAATTGCTTGGAATCAAGTGTTACAATTAATCTTGTAAATAATTTAGCTAACAGTATGATCTTACATATACATGTCTAAACAATCAAACTAATCAATCAAGTAGCAGTGTTGAAAACAAACCATAATCAAAGGAACCAAGAACCAACCAACGATTAACCCAAACAATTTAGATTAGTTTTTGATTAATAACACTGGTGTTTATACAATTAGACTGTAAACTTGAACCAATTATCATTAATAATCAGCTCTTGATGATGATTATTATTATTGATTAAAACAAAAAGCATGTTAGATGAACATAAAAATTAACTACCAACCTGGAAAATTAAGGAAAATAAATTAACCAACAGTTGAAGGTAATGATGGAAAACTGGTTAAGAAAAAAGTTCTAACTTTCGAGTTAGAACCTTTTGGGAAACCATTTAGACTCTTCTCCCGTCTCGAGTTTTTATCGTTATTATAAATGATTTCGAAGATGAAATGACGAGAGAGAGAGAGAGAGAGAGAGAGAGAGAGAGAGAGAGAGAGAGAGAGAGAGAGAGAGAGAGAGAGAGAGAGAGAGAGAGAGAGAGAGAGAGAGAGAGAGAGATGATAATGATGATGAACTTGAGATCAGTAAAAAATTGAAGAAACCATGAACCAAGACTATGATGAAGATGGTTAATGAATCGACTTGATCTGAGTCAATGGAATACAATGAAGATGAAGATGATAGAAATGATGATAGAGATGATGATAGAGATGATGATAGAGATGATGATAGAGAGAAAGTTCTGATGAAAAAAAGTTCTAACCACGCAAGTGTAAGTTCTGAAATAATCTGAACTCGGGTTAGTTTATCACTTGGAGTGAAACAGTTTGCCATTGAGAAGATAACAGTTAACATTATCATTATTTAAGCGAAAATCAAATCAACTTGTATGTTAATTGATTCCTCAGTTAATCACCGCAATCACAACACATATCTAATTGATCAGAACAATTTGCTTGGAACAACTTTAATCGACAAAATCGATAAAAAAAGTTTTCTTTCAACAAATTCAATTGATTATTATTCCGATAAACATAATATCAAACTGTGAATTTTGATTATTTTTAATTCCTGAGTCTGAATTAAATTGTTCAACTGATTAACATTACAAGTGCATCATCATCAACATCAACAGTACAACGTCATTACCATAATCAAGTTGATTGTTTGGTGATTTAAATTGTTTGATTTCAAGTAAATGAAAAACTAATCCAATTTCAAGTTAACCAAACGGAAATGATTCCAACCTAATTTTTGATACAAGTTAATTTCCTGTGTATGTTTGTTTTTAATTGTTCACAATCAAAACCTAATCAACAATACAATCAAGTGGATTAACTACAAGTGTAACCAAGCAAAACAATCAAACAGCAAATACTAATTAACACATAACCAAATTAACGATAATCTTCAATCAGATTTATTGGAATAAGAAAAAAAACCGAAAATACCAAAAAAAAAAGATGACCAACAATTTAATCAATTATCTCAATGATAATGACAATTTAATTTGATCATAATCATGTTTAAATCAGCGACCAACATAACATGATAGTCACCTAATAGTTAGTAATTAGCTAATCATCAGTTTAGAATTGAAACTTTGAAAGGATTAGAATCCGAAAGCCTGTTGATATTTAAATCCATTTAAATCTAAATCGTTTTGATAACAATCATTAAATTGTTTTCGTTGCCACCACAATTTACCATCACCTCCACCTCCATCCACCCACTTTCCTCCTTCCTCTGAATAGGAACTAGAATTTAATTCATATAATCACATGAGTTACTCTCAATTTCATTTGTTTATCTTTTTCTAATATCGATTTTTTTTTCTTTTCGAACTTTTTTTTTCTTCTTTTCTTACCTGAAAGAAACAGTTACTTCTCGATTCTGTAACTGAACTTTATTTTCTTCTTGTTCTTCTTAAGTATATTTATATTATTACTTTTACATCTTCATGATATTTTCATGATCTATGCTATTACCATGAAAAAACACTGAGACAGAATTGATGAGATCAGAACTTTTTTTTTATTAGAAAAACAAAAATTTGAAATAAAAAATTTTCAATCAGAACTTTTTTTTCACAATAAATATCAATACATTGAGAAACTTATTGACTTTTAATGAGAAGACAGTTACATAAGTAATCAAATTATGTTCACAATTAAGGGAATACTTTATTTACCAGAACAATTAAATATTCACAATCAATCATTACTGTTGACAATCAATTGCTTTCATAGAGTTAATTGCAGCCAACAATTAATTTTACTCCAATCAATGTTAATCAATCAAGTCTCCCAATCCCAATCAATTAATCAAATCAAATTGTTATTATTTACATTAATTGTTAATAAAGGATTGAACGAGAATCATCAATTTATACCATTTGATTGTAACAATTAACGAGAGTAGTAAAAATAATTTCAACTCCCAACAATTAGTTCAATTGAAATGGAAAAGTTTGTTTTATTTTCTGTGTGTTGATGTTAGTGTTTTAATCAGTGTTTGTCTGTGTAATTATAATCATTTAGCAATTAACTAATTGTCACCATGCCATCAGATAATATTATCATTGATTCAACTGATTTACGATACAAAAATTCAACCAACAATCAAATTTACTCACCACAATCAACAACTGACAAATACTCAGATGGAGACAATGAATTATTATTTTCCAATCAATTGATCGAGTCAAACTTTTCCAATCAACTATTAAATTCATTATCAAATGTTGATCATCATTTATCATCATCTTTACCTCATCATCACCATCGGCAACATTATCAACCACCATCAACAATATCTACATACACACCAACTGAAACTGAGGGTGGGTATTCAATTGAAGAGAGTGGGATAATCAGTCCAAATCAGTTCATCATATCAACATCATCTTCATCTCATCTTCATCAACAATCAAATCACAATTTAAACAAATTATCATCATCATCAACACCAACACCAACCTCAACTCCAATCCCACCAATATCGGGAACAATATACCGACCCAATATCACCGGTCGATCAGCAACAATTAACACCAATGGAAACATAATTTACAACAACAAAAGTCACAATTCAACAAGTCAATCAACAGTAATCCGAATTAATGGAAATTGTTCAAATCATTATTCATCATATTCATCATCATCTAATCATCCTGTTAATCATCAACCTAATCAACAACAACAACAACACCAACATCTTAAACATGTTAATCATTATCAATCAAATGCCAATAATCACTCTCGTCCCCATCACAATCAACGTCAATCAACATCATCATCATTATCAGGAATGATGATTACAAATAAGCAACTTTTATCACCATCAAATGGTGATAATAACAATGACGATGATGATGATGATTGTGATGATGGTGATGATGAGGATGATGATGATGTTACCCTTGATTATAAAGCTGGTTTTATAACATCAAATTCAAATGCAAATACCAACATGATACTCAATGGTAATCATCATCATCTTCATAATGGTAACAATAATAACACCATCATGATGAAATCATCTCAATCAATGGGAACAACTGGATCAATTCATTATCCATTGTATTCAGAATTTGTTCAAATAGATTCAAATAACAATAATAATGCTAATAATCATCATCATCAACAACAACAAAATCATCTTCATCTTCATCCTCATCATCAAAACGATAATACTAATTCAGTTTACAAAAGGCTTTTCCATTGGGATGTTAAATATAATGTCGCTCTTTGTTTGATAATCATTTTCATCATTCTCGGTATAACTGTTATCGTTTTACTATTACAATCATTATCAATTGGACATCAGAATGGTGAGTAAATTTATGATAATCATCATGTTCATCTTCATGCATTTACCTTCATGAGGAGATAACAATCAACTTGGAATTGTAGAGAAAAAAAAATTGGAACTTTTTTTTTTACTCTTCAACTTTTTCTTTGTATTATTTATCTTTGTTGATAGAAAGGTAAACAATTTAATTGATTGTGATGATGATTAGGCAATAGAATAATTAATTTAATGTTGATTAATTAAATGGGAAAGTTTTTTTCTTCTTCCTCTTGTAATTCAAATTGTTGGGAGTTTATTTTAAGCTTCATTTCTCAGCCTAATGAATTGGAACTCTTTTTTTATTGTTATTATTTAGTATATGTATTAACCATTGTAACATTTTACTCAAAGTTTACTTATAATATGATAGTTAATTTAATTCAATACTGTTCGTTTTGTGGTGATTATCATGATAAATTCATGATCATCATTCATTGGAACGGATAAAAATAATACTTACCTTGTATTCATTATTATTTACTCATTGCATTTACGATTCATTTTCATTCCCTCAAGGTTTTTCCCTTTTCATTTGCTTTCCATCAACTGATCAATAGTTAATTGCCCGATTCTAATTAGTTTAAGTTCATTGGTCACTTATTAAATTGTCTGACTTTTAATTAATACAAATAAAAAGTTTACCCAATCAACAAGTTTATTATCAAAGTGATTAGAACTATTTTTTTTCTCAGTATAATGTAATAGTTAATACTTTGCAAAAGAAAAATAATAACAAAATTATTGAATTAATTTTCGAAAGGTTCACAATAATTAACATTGATCTCTAATTAGTATTATCAAGAGTCAATTTAATCCGATTTCAATGTGATCAGAATTATCTATCGAGATACTTTGCAGGGGAAAATAAATATCATCATGATACATTTAGAGGTTTGTATTAGTAAAAGCTCAGTTTTGTTCAATTCCCAGAACTGATAACTGATCTTCTCTTATTATTATCATCATTTTCTTCCCCATGAACATTTGATTCTTGGAAAAATTTATCCAACCCTCAGAACTTTTTGAGTTTCATCTTCTGTATTTTCCTCTGTAATCATCATTCTACCTTGATATTTAATTCCTATTATCTTCATCCTTATCACCCTCATCCTCTTCCAAATAACTGACCGATTCCCTTGTTTATTAGTTGTCTCTGTTTTCTCTTGTCCATCCTCATTTCTTTTTGAGTATTCAGTTGATATCTCACAAATTCTCAGACATTTACTGAGACAATTCTTTGCTCTTTCTCTCTCTCTCTCTCTCTCTCTCTCAATGAATCAGAATTAACAATTTCATTCATTTTCTTAATCTCTGTTTATTTTACCCTTTCATTCACCAATTTCATCTTACCCTTTGGCTAATTTTCACTTTCATAATAATCGTAAAAACCAACAAATATCTGTCACTCAATGTGGACGATTCCATTCATTGAAATGAAATCAACTTTTTCTTTCATAATATTTACACACAACAAACCCAAAAGCCTTTTAATTGCATCATTAAGAGTCACAATTAACTGTGTAAACAATTATCCAATCACACAATCACACAATCACACAATCAACACACAGACACACTCACACAAATCAAGCTCTACATTCAATTAAATAATTATCACAGAACCAAAACTTTCCTGATCACCTGAACAAGTAAATTTCCTTGTCCAGTTTCATATCGGTCAAATAATCAGTCTCCTTTTAATATAACAATTAAATTAGACGAAAGCCAAGACAACCAATCTCTCCAACCATTAACTCACAATTAAAGAATCAGCTGATTACTGTTAATTCATAGCCAATAAAATGAATTCATGGTTGGTTGAGTTAATATCATTGAGTAATCATGATGATACACAAACATTGAGAATTGAGAGCAAAAAAAAGACAAAGACATATGATAAACTCATTGAACCAGCAAACCATGAATCAAGTTTCCTCGTGTTTCCTTGTTAATTGTTACGATTATCTTTATTATTATTATCATGATTATCACTATAATCAATATGAAACAAAGGGCTTTCAATCAACAACAATCAACATTTCACTTTTTCCCCTTTTACTGATTATTATCAGATGAAGAGGAGGATGACAGATAAAAATTACTATCACAATCAACAATATATACACTAAGAAATTGATTAATCAGCTGAGAAAATAACAACTAACAATCAACTGTCCAGATAAACAAAAAATTCTGACCATTGGTGATAAAAATATCATGATAATCATTTTCATTCTTCCACTGATTAAGCTGATTATTTACAATTCAACTCTCAGAGGAATCAATATTTCATCATTTTCTTAACCTTAACATAGTCTATTTTACAGATATCATCCTCATCCTCATCCTCACCCTCATCCTCATCTTCATCTTCATCTTCATCACCTTATCACCAATGGTAATTGATTTTCTATCAACCTGAAAGTAATTCATTCAATTGAAAATGAACTGTTATCATCATTTAAGCCGCAATGTTGTTTTCCGATTGAATTAATCAAACTAAACTTAACCAAAGTTTCAGGTTTTCATGTGATGATTTCCATGGTATTATTATTACAACACATTCATTTCATGATGATGATCTTGATGAAGCATTATATTCAATTATTCAATGAATAATAAATAACAACAATTGACGGTAATAGAATTAACAATCTGACCAATTGAATTAGTGATTAATCAGTTTAAATTGTTATAGTATAAAAACAAAGATCACGAATCTTTAGACCGAAAAGATAAACTCATGATATTGAAATTTTCGCTAGAAAAGTTTTTCATTAGTTTAATTATCACCTAAAGATAATTTAGTAACGATAATAATAATTTATATATATACACCTTCAGTTGATTAACTGATTATCAGATTTTCAAATTTACATATCAAAAATATATTTCAATTCTGATTTTTTGTTGTTGTTGTTATTCAGTTTCCATTGTATATCAACTTAAATATTCAGTTTGGTTCATGAATAATTTTATCTCTCATGAAGTTTAATCATTCATCCATCGGAATTGCATGAACATTTTTCCGTTCAATCAACCCCCAATGAATTGACAGAGATAAAAAGGAAAGGAGAAAGAGAAAGTTCTGAAAAAAAGTTCTGAACTGAATTGAAATTTGTGATCAACTGAAAGTGAAGGTAAACCTTTTTTACTTCAACTCTGAATATACATTCAATTTCCCATGAGAAATGACTGATGGAGTGAATTTTAAAACATCATGCTAAGTATTCATATGATGATAAACAATCAGGGTATAGACTTTAATCATCAGCTTTGGAAATGATCAGTTAATCACCATGAAACTTTTCAATATGAATGCTAAATATCAAATTGAAGATCAACTTAAGAGGAAATTAAATAAATTATATAAATAAAATTTTGTTGTTACAATTAAGATAAATCAGTTCAACTGAATGAACTTTTTTTCAAATTTCAATTTAAAAATTCAATCAATGAAAATTATCAGATACAGATGTATATAAGTTAATTGCTCAGTCTAATTGATTGTAGATGATAATAAATAGTATTTACAAATCAAAGGTAAAATTGATCATAAAATAATTATCATAGTGAATACAATTAATGGGTTAGCAATTAATTATCTTGATGATTTAAATTTGCGTGATTAAAGTGTTTAACTTTTGTAAAGAGAAGTTGAAAAAACAAAACAAAATATATAACATAATAATCATTTTCAATTAATGTTAACAATTAATAACAATTTACAGCCGAGAGTAAAACTAATAATTATCATCATGTTGATGTTCAACATGATCAAATCATTAACATGATCATTATCAGATTAACAATCAATTTTCAAGCTCTCTAATGATAAAAGTAAAGTAAAGTAAAAATAACAGAAAGTAAATTAATCCGATAATTTTATCAGAAAATTCAACCGATTTTTAAGATTCAGATTTTCAATTGTCCAAGAGGTAAGAATGACCTTCCCTTTGGTCAGTTAAAGATTCACATTCAATTATCATGATGACCTTTTCCACCTCCTCAACCACCACCACCCACTCACATCCATTCATTGAATTTCCCACTCTCTCTCTCTCTCTCTCTCTCTGGCTCATCATCAATCAGTCAAATTTAATGGTTCCTCTTGTCATCTTCATTGTATGTGTATCATTCAAGGTAAATAGACAATAATAGGATGAGAAAACTGTTACTCTTGACCATTGTGAATACTTGACCTTAACTAACATGATATTTATTATTTACTCCTGAACTTTATTTTTCTTCATAACAAGTTTCTTTATATTATATTTTTCCAACTCAACTTTCAACCAACTCATTCATTCATCATAATCACCATGATGATCATGATAATAATGGTTAGTACATTTTAGAAACAATGATATTGAATAAAGAAAAGAAACAAAATTTTTCATGTTGATCAAAATCATGTAAACTTAATCATTCTGATACACATTGTTTTCAATTGAATTTCATCCCATGAATTCCGGGTTATCATTTATTTCAATACGTTTTCTTCTTGTTCAACTTTGACCTAATTTCATCTCTTGTTGTTTCATTTTCTTGATGAAAATTTCCATCATATTCACATGAAACATGCTAAAAGCAGGGTAGCCAAATTTTGTACCTTAAATTATGAATCATGTTAGTTCATAATTTTCATAGTTTATCATGAAATATTCATTGAAACTTTCGCTTCAATATTAACTTTGGAAACTCAAAATTCTCTAGCGATTCCAACCGAGCAATGATAACCCTTCAGGCTAATCTTTGGTTATTGTCATCAAGAGATATTCACCTTTCCCAGAATCACAATCAATTAAGTTGAAACCTTCAATTTAAATTCCATTGAATTATCACAAATGAACTTCTTCAAATTTCACTAGAATTTCATTTCAATACTTAACATTTTTCTTTGTATCTTCTTTCATTTATAGATACTGCTTATTCAATTGCTTCAGCAAACGATTCAAATGATTTAACATCAGCGGGATCGTCATCAGATAAAGGTAAGGCCTCTTTAACTGCAACAATTAAAACAAAGATCAGCCCAACGATTGATTGGCTTAACTTATTGAGCAAAGACTCGATAATCAAATGATAAAGAAAGATTAGACAAATTATTAGGTTCGATTAGCCTAAAACTCACGGAAACTTAAGTCTTAAAGTAAATCAAATTTACTCTTCTTCAAGACCAAGATGAGCTCTACCTTAGAACCAGAATGTGACCTGACATCTGATAAATATAATTTCAGGTTGATTCATTTTTAGAATCAACGAAACAAACTTGATAACTTTATCAACATTTCTCCCGCTCAGCTTTATTGTGATTTTTTTTATCAAAACGTTCATCTTGATCGTAAAGTAAGTAATAACTACCATAATTATGGTAACAGTTAATTGATTTTAGTCAGAAAACATAATCTTTTTCAATGTAACGTTTAATTTTGTTATTTTCCTGTGCACTTTTTGCTTTGAGGCTTTCCTATTCTTGTTTCCTCCTTTTTTTGTCGAGTCCAGTTCATCTTTATCAGAATTGCACACATGAATTCATGATTATGAGTTCATTGTTAGGATGAAAAGTTTTTTTTATCTCAAAAATAAATATCTAACAATTACTATTGAACGAAAAACAGTCAAAAATTTTATGATAATTGTTAACTTGATTACTATTGATTAGCTAAATAGAAAAATAATTTTTAGATTCAATATTTAACTTATTGATTGCAATATTTCAAGTACGATTAATATAATCACTCAATTAATCAATAATATCAAATATCAACAACTTATATTATTATAACTTATTTCTTAGTAATTAAATTTTATTTGATTGTTAGGAGAGATAATCTTGCAAAGGATGATAGCCAGAATGGCCTATGAATCCGAATTTTATGAAATAGGTATCAATCAAAAGCTCTCAGTGAGCTAAGCGGAACAGTCTGATTAGAATAAAAAAGTTCTTTTTCCCTTGGGGATTAAATATAAATTTTTTGGGACAACATGATGTACCAATCAGACCCAATTTTTTAGATGCAACTTTTTATGACAAGTTCAACGGTGTAATCAGTTTACTTGTAAAGTTCCGCGTTTTTTCCCTGAAACAAACTAAACTTAGCGGTGGCATTTCTTTGGGACCATATGATGCACCGATCAGACCTGTTTTTCTAGACCTAGTTTTCATGAACAGCTCAATGATACCAATAACTTTTTTTGAACATCGCGTCTTTGAATAATTCCAGTTTTTCAATACTTATATTTGCTCTTCATAAATATAATTAAATAATACAAATAGAACGATAATAAGTATATCCGCGCAAAAGACTAATTTGGAATTTAGATTTGTTTTGATTTGATTGTAAATTTATTCTAATTCTGTGAATTAGTTGATTTAATTGTTATGGCCATAAGTGGAAGAAATTTGATCCGATGTGAACTGCCCAAATTAAATTGATCGTATCTCGTAATTGATATGATCGTTTTCGCACAAAACAATGACTTTTTCCTTTAACAAATTTTTTATTCCCATTGATTGTCTGGGAGTTAACAATTGATCTTGATGTCGGTTTTGGGGACAGTATCAGATTGGATCATCTACCAGGAGATTAAAATAAGAAAAAAGAAAATCATTCTAAGTTCATCATTGTTATAATATGTTGTAATATTCTTTACGATGTTTTCATTCGATTTACTAATCCATATTTACCTTTTTATGAACAACTCAACGATATTAACTTTTTTCTTGACCCCAGTGTTTTTGAGTGATTCCGAATTTTCAATATTTATCTTATATCCAATACAGAACGTTTTTTTATCCACTACGGGTATGACACTGAATATCTCCAGAACTAAAATTCATGTGAATGTCAGACTTGACCAGAGGACTGCACAGAATTGAAGCGCTCGACCTTACGATTGAGTCGATAGGTAGTGTATTATTCCGAAATCCCTTAACATGAAGTTTAAACGCTTCGAATTCGGAGCACCACCATCTTCACTAAAAAACGTATTTTCAATTTGAAGTCGCCGACCAAAATCAAACCATTCACTGGTTTGATATCGAGGTTTCTTTGGTCGTAACCTCCAAAGGTCAATAAATCGAGACCTGCATGAACTTTTGGTAGCCATTCATACCATGGAAGGTGCTACAATATTGAGTAACAAGCTCAAGTGTTGAAAATGAACAAAGATAAAATCAATTAGAAAAAAAACAAAGTACTCAATTAGATTCATAAATAGATAAATTATGATCAATATAAAAACAATTTTTTCATTGTTAATTAAGTCTGATCAGTGAAGATCGATTGATTCGTTTGTTTGATCAATGAAGATCAAACCAAAGTCAAACTTTACCCTTCATCATTTTATTGTGATTAAATAAAACTAAATTTGTTTTTAAATTATGTAAAATTCAAATTATATTGTGAAAAAGTTAAACGGCCAGTGAAGGCCAATAATAAGTGTCAGTGGTTAATCAATTCAGTCAGTGAAGACTGATCGATTAACCAGGTGAATCAATTCAGTCAGTGAAGACTGGATTTCACCTGAGTCTCAAAAATCTACAATAACCAGTGAAAGTTAAAAGGTTAAATTATACAAAAAAGTAAAACAATCATTAATTGTGCTAAATTCGAATCAATTCAACCCCTTTTTTAATATTCATGTAATAATTACATTACAGAAGGTCTGGCCTATGGTAAGTATTTATGTTGCCTAATTTAAATTTACCAAGAGTAAAAATTGCAGCGTTATAAAAACACTCCGGCCCAATATCAACTTTTTGAGGAGACAAGGTTGTTTCGGAAATTAATATTTTCATATTGTGGGCCGTCGCCGTTCTGTTTGAACCAAACCAATGAGTTCTTGGCAAATCATAGCCTCTTGTGGAGCCGAACTGTGGTGAAGCACCAAATCCATTTAACTTCATCTCTACAAAAGATGCAGCCACTTCTTGAAATCCACAAATGAATTGTTTTCTTCGGCTTGTTAAGAAACTAATCGGGTTTTGGCAATGATTCGCATCACCACGAACATTGTGGCTGTATACATGTAACATAATGAAATAAAAAAGGTATTAAATTTCAAATCGAAAATCACCAACAAAAAAGAAAGATGAAACAAAAAAATGATCACTTAAAAACGGAGAAAAATAAAAAAAATATGAAGAATAAAAAGCTTAAAAGAAAAAAGCTAAGAAGCTTAATAAAAGAAAAAGAATATTAACCTTTTGTTTTGATTCATCTTCTGGTCATTGAGGTCATTTTCCGAAGGTAGCGTTTAAAGGTCATTTTAAGTCTTAAGTGTATTTTTAGGTCTTCTTGTGAAAGAACACAAAAAGTTACACTTAAGTCTTAGGTTTGATGATATTCCGTCAAAAGGCAGCTGAGATACAAAATTTTCTTATAAACTTGGCTCTTAAAGTGTTCTCCGAATTGATTCTTGCAATGTCAGCAAGTCAGCAACTACTTCCAGTTAAATTAGTTTAATAAAGACCTGTTCTGGGACAACCGTCCGCTCTGTGACAAAATTTCAGGGGTAACTTTTTTTGATGAGTTTTTTTAGTGATATTTTTTCACGACCGCTAGATTTTGAAAAGACCTTGAAGAGGCTGGGAACTTTTCCCTTTTTATTCCATGTCTAAAATTTAGCCTTCTGAGTGCCCAATCAATAAATTTAACTTCTTTCTGGCCTTCTGGACCTTCTTGGATCTTGAGAAATTCCTTTAACATTTTGTTTTCCTCTTCGAGATTATTATTGACTTCTTTGAGATCATCAAATTAAGCAATTATTTGGTCAATTTGGTCAAACAACTCATACAGTTTAGCCCGAAAACCAATCATTTTGGAGGTGATACCAGAGTCAATAAGTCGTTTTATTTGTAACGTAATATTTTGCTTAAGCAAAATCCTATCAGAAGCATCCAATGCTGGATACGATTCCATAACATGAAAAATACTGCCAATTTTGGCAGAGAGAGGATTCCATTTATTCATTAACCGAAACTTTGTCCCAGAATGTTTGTCCTAGAGCGGACAGTTTGTCCCAGAACAGGTCTTTATTTAACTACTGGTTGAAACTGTTGACTATCATGTTAATTGTGACATTTTGAAAAGTTCAGATCACTAACTACATAGTTAGTCATTTACTCTTTTAAAAAGAGTCTTTTTAAACTAGAAAAATCTTGGTGAAATTATCAATAGCTGAACTGAATATAAAATCTGGTTCAATCCAAGATGAGTTGATAATATCAAGAATAAAAAAGGAAAATGAAAAATTCATCAAATCTTGGATAAGGTATTATTTTCGTTTTGAGGTCGATCTTTACTAAATTCTTACCTGATTGAAACGAACATTTCTGTAGAAATGATCTCAAAGCGAAGTATTGTCTCTCACAACAGGGTGCATATGATGTTCATGATAAACGATAATAATAATGAATGAGTTTCAATCTCTAAATTCATTCACTTCTTATATCTCATTAAATTTGAACTTTTGATAATCAATCTAAGTTATCATGATGTTTGATTGAAAAATTAGCTTATTGAATGAAATTATTGTTAACTATTTTATGATATCATTGAGATTAACATTGTTGTGAGGAAATTGAAATTATCTGTTGATATTGAATTGTGAGAGTTTTTCTTTTCTCTTCATAAATATGATGACCAACACCACGATTGGTCAGCTTACTCCACCCACTGAATTCATGATTTGAAGATGAAATCGTTATACTTTCTCTTTTTTCATCAATATTTCATTTCATTTCTTTTCTTTTTTCTCTTTCTATCAGCTATCAAATTTTATCTTCATCTTCAGTTGATTTATTAGTTTCAATCTTGAAGGTTTATTATCATGATGATATTATGTTGGTGAGAAGAGAAGAAGGCAAAAAATACTTGAGAAAACTTTTTTTTTCTTCTTCCATGTGAATATATATTCCAATTCTAAAGGTGAGATAGAACCAGAATTCACCATGTAAGTGGTTCTCGTTAATCTTGTCACGTTGCTGCTTTGTTGTGGTTTCAAGATTGGGATCATGATCATTATTTGATTTTCATATTCGAAATTTTCTTCCATAAAAATGAAACAAAATTTTAGAACAATGTTAATGATGAGTGAGTATAAGAGAAAGTTCAATTCGATCAATTCAAAATTTTATCTCCATTCAGTGTCTCTCAGTTTTCACCCAAAAACCTCTGGTCAAAATGTTACGATCTCCAAGTTTATCCATTCATCTGCTATATTCTCAAGTCATGATAACCTGTGGATAATTTCATGATATCAGATATTTTGATGGAAACTGTTGATTCTAACTTGATATTTTTTCTCCTCGGTGATAATTCATATTTCCTCATGAGTACCAGAATTAATTATCAAGAGTAAATATTTAATATTTACCTTCAATGATAATGTAACCATAGCTTTTTGATCAGATGAAAGTAACAATTATCATTCAATTTTCATGGCAAATAAAATGTTACTCGGTTTGTATTAATGAGTAAAAATTTTATATTATCATAAACATTTGATACCTGTCCAGGTAAATATCATTAATATACATATGTGTTAACATTAATTGTTTCAATGTACAGATTATCAAGTAATCAGATGAGAGGAGGGAAAAAATTATCACCAAGATGATCATCATGAGACTGTAATATTCATGAATAAGTTACTCTATTTACAATGTTGATCCAATTCTGTTGATTAGCTTGTAGTTGTAATATATTAACTTGTTATCATCTGTTAATGAAGATGAAGAAAAAAAATGTTCTCAAAAAAGAAAGAGAAATAGACATGGAAGAAGATGATGGTGAAGATAAATTCTTATTGATATTGATATGAAAAGTGAGAGTGAGAGAGAGAGTAAAACTGAATTCCAGTCACTAGAACTTCATCAATCTTGATTATGCCATTTTTAGCTCTCCCATCTTGTTGTCTTTTACGTGTCATACTCACCATGAGGCTCATCGTTTCATCATCTTCTTGTATCATCCTTTCATCATCATCATCATCATCAGCATTTCTCTCTCTTTCTCTCCCTCTGAATCCAAAACTCTCCCCAATTCCCAATTCTCCCTACGAAGCCCGGATTATTTTCTCTACCTTGACTTCTGGAAACAAGATGAATATGAAGCTCATGGAATGAAAAAACAGCAGACAGAAAGTAAAATAATCTCAACGTTGAGAGAAACCCCAAGAAAGCCACCGAGATAATGACGAATATAATAATCACTTTAATCCACTATTTCAACTAATCCAATTTCACCATGAGTTCATCATTCATGATAATCATACTCCAGAAGAAGCAAAAAATTCCCACTAAAAAACCATAACTGAGTAATTGTTTACCTCTCACCAAGAATATTTCATGAAATGCAATAAATATTCATGAGAGAAAAAAACCTTTCATGATAAACTAAGAATTCAACAGAAATTGAGATAATTAGAACAGTTCCAATAATCAGTCTCCAATTGAGAAACATTTACCTTCATGATATTGATTTTTAAATCTCGATAATAATGTGAAGATGATGAAATAAACACATACTTAATACATATCCAGGTAAATATAAATCTCCATGATAACGACTACAGAATTGTAATCAAACTTAAATTGATAAATTTTCCTGATAATAGTCAACAGGTTGATATCAATAAATATATTTGAAACTTTGAGAGTTCCTTCAACTTGTAACCATCAAGATTTCATGGATGTATGAAATGAATTTGTCCCTTTTCATGGTAATATAAAAGGTTTAGTTCAAGTGAGATGATGATGAAAGAGATGATGATGATGCTGATCACTTTAATATTGGAATAAAAGAAAAGCAAAATTTAAAGATAAACAAGATGATAAACTATCATAAGAATGATGATGACGATGATTTTCAATGAGATAAATCAATTGAAGATTGGATTATATTAAACTTGGAATGTTAAAAGTCAATTCAACTAAATTGGCTTCATTCAAGTTTAATTGAACAATCTGTTCAGGTTGAATTTGTCAATCAAATTTTAAACGATACCTGATGAAAGTGTATGAAAAAACCTCCACCCCGCCGCCATTTCAGTCAGACTCTTATGTAAACCAGGGTTTGAATACCAATTGAGTTATATAAACAGGGATTTTTTTTCCTCATGCTCATCCTGAATTCAAGATCTGTATTGTTGGGAGCAGTTAGAAAATTAAATGATAAGATAACAGAGTGAAAGGGAAGAAGAAGATGAAAAGGTGAGACTGGAAGAGAGAGAAAAAATTAACCCTGAAAGAAAATGCTTTTGGTGGAAAGGAAGAAAAAAATAAACAGAATTCTCGTTATTTTCTACAGAACTTCTGAAAGACGTCGACAGAGGAACAGAGAGAGAGAGAGAGAGAGAGAGAGAGAGAGAGAGAGAGAGAGAGAGATGGGTTGAGGTATTCAGAGGAAGAATAGTATGTGTGTGTCTCAGAGACTGAAGAAGCAGAGAGAGAGAGAGAGAGAGAGAGAGAGAGAGAGAGAGAGAATTGGGTGAGTGGGGAAAGGGAGCGTGGAAAATCAATAATCTAATCAGAATAGTTTGAGAAGGAAAATGCCAGAATATTAACTAGGAAAAGAATGTTTTTTCTTCTTCTTTTCTTTACCAACGAATATTTCTCTTCACCTTCATCAGCATGAAGATAAAGATAAAGATGAAGATGATAATGGGAACAATGAAACAACATTGAACAATATCAGAACTTTGATCGAAGTGGAAAACAAAATTTGTTACCGTTATTTGTTGTCTCTCTCATTCATCATAAATAAACATCATGATAATGATTATGATATTGATTTTTGTGATAACATTGTAATTGAGTGATGAAAAAATATATGATAACGATTAAATTGTTTACTATTTACTGAAACAATCAACTGATTGACCTCAATTAACGATATCTTATCTGTGGTTTGATGAATTGTTGTAATATCAGAATTGAAAAAAAAGTAAATGTTTACCTTGAATTGAGATCGATATTGTTACCAAATCAAGTTAAATGATTAATAGATTGATTTGATTGTTGCAATGATTACATTAATTATACTTGACTGTTTGACTTATCAAATGATTGATTAACAATTGATTATGATAATATGATAGTTAACCCATGGAATCGTTGATACAACTAAAGTTAATCTTTGTGCTTTGTTTTTCACCTAATTGTTGTTAAATAATCATGATTGAAGCTGATCTGATCATGTAAATGATATTCATTCATGTTTTTGTTCATGGCAATTTCATGGTGATGGTGGTTATTCATTCAACATTCACTATGAATATAAGTTTTCATGGGAGTAGAAAACATTTCATTACAATTAAATTCTCAATGGGAATCATGTTTTATCCCCTCAGAAATCATCATGAAATGATGATGATATTTTCATGTGTTCATCATGAAGTTTCAACAACATGAGCTGAAAGAAAAAGAAATACACCAAACAATTGAAAAGATTAAAGAGAAAAATGTTTATCTGAAGATTGAGTCATGGAATTAAAGTTCAAATTCAGTTACCTGAGATATGTTTTTCTCATCATCATGTTGCTGTTTACTATTTAATATCAATGAAAGTGAAGGTTTAAATAGAAAGGTAAACATGATATTCAAGCTGAACCACCGGTGGTTTCTGTAGGTTGCGATTATCAGAGTTAAAGATATGAAATAATGAGCGAATAAAATTCAAATGAGACTGAAAAAATCAGCTCCAGGGTAAATATATTAACATGGTGTGGACGATTAAGTAGTATGAAAATATGGAGGTAAAATTTTCCACCGGTGGTAATATTTTCTTACAGCTTCTATTCGTTATATTATCATAATATTTAACCGCATCATCTTCAGGATGAATACATTGTTAACTTTTTATTCTGTAAGAGAAAGTTAATATTGGTGAGAACACTTTTTACTCTTCCATGATAACTATTCAGGAAACTGAGAGAGAGAGAGAGAGAGAGAGAGAGAGAGAGAGAGAGAGAGAAATTCAAGTTCAGAGTTCGAAATAATAATAGATAATAGTCATGTTTAATTCTGTGATGAGCTTAAATTGTTAACTGATTAGAGAATCCAAGTTAATCAGATTAGTTTCTGTTAATAAGATTTCAAGTTTTTCTTGTTTATATTTTTTATATTTCACTTTGTTTCTATTTTTACTCGTTATAAGCCAAACTGAAACTCATGAATCTGAATATTCCAGAATTTATCATGTGATAATGCTCAGAACTTTTCTCGTTTCCTGTAGTTATAAATCTTATCATTAGGTCAATCTGTTATTCAATGGATCGTGATGATAGTCTTGAGCTTCTCATTCATTTAGATTCAGTTATCTGGTGGATTCCATTGACTGACCACATGAGACTTTAAATTTACATGGTATTGAAAACGAAAATCTTTCAACATTTGAAAATTGATCATGTTTTCTGAACCAGAATTTATCCTGAAAATAAAAAGGTCTCTCAATGATTTCTTATTGGTCATGAGCTCAATGAAAGATTCATTTTTATTTCAAATCTCATATTCAATCTGTGAATGAATCATGAAAATCTCCATGAATAAAGTCACCGTTATCTTGATCAATTGGTTATAAATCAGTAATCATGCTGGTTCAAGGTATACATAAGATTGTAATATACCAATTGTTTTATCTGAAGTATGAATTATTGAATCATTTTAATATTTTTCATAAAACTTCAGAACCGAGGGGCTGGAAAGAGTGAATAGATTTTTGAATGAAAATAAACATTATCATTACTATTGTCATCATGATGATGAAGACAATGAACAAGATATCAAAAAATAGGTTTCATTGTTGAATTGAAAACCAGAAAATACATACTAGTAGTTTCCATTAAGCTCCCATCGGAATTACATGGAGAGGAGAGGGTAAAGTTGATATAACTAGAGTAACTTTGGGATTCTGAAGGAGGATAAGGATGAGAAGGTGGAAGATGAAGAGATGCCTGAAAGAAGTAAGAAAAAAAAGTGAGTTGTGAGTAGAAAAGAATCTCAATGAAATGAACTTTTTCTGAAAAAAGATTTCCTTTTATTCTGTAAAGCTAATTGAGTTACATCTTAGAAAACCATTTGAACCATGAACAAAGTTGAGTATATACACAATCAGGGGATGGATGGTGGATGAACAAGGTAAGATGAGGAAGAGGAGAAAAGATTGTGGTGAAAGAGGAAAAATTTAAATTAATTTTATCGTAAAACTTTCGACAACATATAGTTGAACTATTAGAGGAAATTATCATGCAAGAGAATCAGGTAACATGGAGAAAAGAGAGAAAGTATTGTTGTCACTGAAATTCTAGCCAACAGTTGATACTTGTTGAGTCTCGTTCGAAGTTTGAAAAGTTTAGATTCTAAGAAAATCTTTTCAATGATTAATTTCATGAGAAAATTGGGAAAAACAAATCTCGAAGTGTTTTCTTCAGTGAAGATTAGAATTGAATAGTTGTTGAGAAAGAAAAGTTCTGGCTTAAGATTAAATCTCAATGGCTGAAAGTTACTTACATGATAATGTAATTAGTTAATTCTTACTGATTAAAATTCATTTCATGAATTTTAACTTAGACATTAGACCCGCAGGAAAATTGGAATGAGCAGTTAACACAAAGGCAGCAAAAACGAAATGAAATATTCACCATGAAGATTAAATTATGAACTGAATGAGAAAAGTTCATGACGAACTTTTTTCCTTCTGAATTAACCTTTGCTCTTCCGCTTTCGTGATAATTTCAGATACAATTTGAATTTTTTTAAAACCCAAAGAGATTAAAAGTTTCATTTAGATAATATCACTCATGTTATCATCATGAAGAGTTTGACTCGATGTTGGGAATTTTGTTTTTCCATGAGGAAAAACATGATACCAGGTAAATCAGATTAACTGAGATAAGATGAATTCCCAAATGAATCTGATCTTCTGATAATCCTTTTTGACTTATCCTTTTTAATACCATAATTCATACAAGGGAATCACAATGTTACCTTATTAGTATTATCATGGACAAATCAATGATAATAACATCTCACCATCATGGATTTCATGATGATGAAAATTTATACCAGAATATTGTCTATCTAATCAACAATTCAGCATTTCCAATTTCATGATGATGATATTTTCTCATGATTGATCAATCTAAAGCTACATGATCATCATGATTTTGATTCATTGATCATCAGAACTGTTTCATGATAATTCAAGAATCAAGCATCTAATGAATTCTTGGTGAATGTTTTTAAATTATTGAATTTTCAACTTTCTCAAGAATAAGAAATTTATTTCCTCCTCTTGCATGATGACTTTTCACTCGTTGATTATGATCACGCAATTTCAATCGTAGATGAATCTTGATAATATTTCAGGGGGAAATATAAAGTTCAAGAGACCAATTAATCATGTAAAAATGTTCATCATCATGACAGTTTCAACTTTACCTTAGAACATTGAATCAAATACCCAAATGAATGATTACCCAGTAATTTTTTCCCTAAAATTTTTTTGCCAACATTCATTAAGTTAATTAATTAATCAACTGATTGCTTGAGCATGATGATGATTGTAATAGTCTCAATATAATGAGAATTACATGATAAGAGAGAGAGAGAATGATGGAGAAATTTGTGTTTTATTCTTCTCTTCAGATAAACACACATGAAACTCATAAGATAAAAAGAAATTGAAAAGTTTTATTGATTAACTGTTTTTGAATAACAAAATCAAACTTACCTTCTGAAAGGAAAAGGTTTTAATTAAGATTCAATTGTAATGATCAGATGAAAATAATAATAACAATAAAAAGTAATCATCATGAATACTATTCAGTTGTAATCATCATTCTCATGAAAGAGATTGGAAAAGATGATAAAAGAAAATTAGAAAACAGAGAAAAGTGATAAATACAATAAATTGACTCCTTCAACATTATAACCATTTACGATTATCATTATAATATTATCATGATCGTAATCATGATTACCACCAACCAGCCGATTCTAAATCCCTTCTCATGAACAAAAAGAAAACTGTTTACATTTTGATGATTATTCTGATTCCCCTGCAATCCAAAGGAAACATTTCCAATTGAAATCCAATATGGAACCTCTTGTTTTACTTATAACAATTTTATCAATTTTAACGATAAAATTATTGACCAACCAAAAGCTCATGAAACTTTCGCCATGAATAAAAAGTAATCAGTTTTAACCAAACCCGCCGATGAAGATGGTGAAAAAACTCAGTAACATATTTAACTATCTCAACTATTATATATATTATACTATTATTATCATCAAATGAGAAACTTTATCATCTTTCAAAGTGACTTTCCTCTTCCTTTTTCACCTCCACTATCACCTATTTATTTCATACTATTCACAAAATAATAATAATAATAATAAAGTTCTTGAACAAGAAAATCTCATGGTAAGAAAGAAAATATAACCTGAACCATTATTCAAGTGATAACAATAAATGTCCTTATTGGCTTAACGTTCATATTATCATTATTATCGGTTGCCTTTTTTTCATGATACTTTTTTCCCCATGAAGGGAAACCTTAACAATATATAAATGTAATGAGTCTTTTGTATTCAACGTTTAGTTTTTTTCAGTGTTAAAACTTTTCATCTTCAATTCCACCCACTCATCCACTTCTTTCATTCCCTTTCCGCCTCCTCTTCCTCTTCTCATTATCTTTTTTGATTGGAGTCGGTGGGTATTAGTTTTGTGTGTATATATATACACCACCCTGAGTATCCTTTTCCCACCCTGAAGCTTGAAAAAGCCTTTTAACCTCCTTAACAAGATGTTATTTTTTGTTCCACCTCCAAAGTGTTTTCCATCTACCCTGTAAGTTGAATATCAAGTAATTAAATAAACCATGAAGATTCTCATGATGTTGATGATGATGATAAAAAAGTAAAGTGTAAACCATGATAATTTCATCTTCAAGTGTTTCAGTGTAAGTTGTTTTATCTCAGTAATGGTTCACTATTATTATTACAATCACTTTACATGAGGTAATAAGTATCATCCATTTGCGGTTGATTGTTTTCATGGTCTCATTCATTTGGTGTTATTTTCAGTATACGGAAATTTGGCATTAAATGAATTACTTTGAATCATCTTATACTGTACTAGAAGTGTAAGATGAATGAAATAAATGACCAGAGGAGGTTAACGTTGAATTAATAAAAGTTAACATCATGGTCAATGATTAAATTACAAAGTGTTGCAATTACAATTGTTACGTTCATTATGAATAATAATAATCACCCAATGATAAAATGTATTTTGATATTATTAACAGAGGGCGATGAGCTTAATGATAATGGTTAAAGAACCGTTAATAGTTGAATATTAAATGCTTTATTGTTTTAATTTCATTCCTTGGATGTTAATTGAAATAGTTACAATGATATTACCTTCAGATGATCTTGAAACGCTTTTAGAAATGACCTGAATGGCCTTGATTTTGCTAAGACAATTGAGTCACGCTCAAACTCATACCACCAAGTCGCGAGCTTGTGTCTAAAAAGCCAATCTCCTGTTTCCGTTTTCAACCCAACAATAGCTGAGCCCCTTTAGTCATTTCTACCAGGTTAAAGGTTAACTATTGAAATTTAGTGGCGGAAATTTTTCAAAGTTAATTTAACCCAGAAAACGAGTTTCTGAGTATTTTAATCTCTATCCAATGATCATTGATAGAGATTTGGGTGTCTGTTCCTTCGAACTTATCACCTTCAACTCAGTTATAAAGATATTGTAGTTATTCTCGTTCTTGTTTGGAAATATTGTGAAATTTGGCCAACCAGATGAAAGTCCGTTTTTCCTTACGATTTTATGATGACTAATAAAAGGTCAATGTTTTTTATTCATCATAAATCTATGTAAAATTGAATAATTATCGTTGATTGGGTAATATTTTTGGTGACATTTATCTTAATATATCAAATTACATGGAAACAAAATAAGTTTAATCCAAACATCAGAACAATTTGTTACACACATGAAAGTTGATACTTATGTTAATTAGTAAACAATATTAAAAATCGAATCACAAAGATTCACTAGCGAAGTAGCCTAATTAACTTTAATTAAAAGATGTTCGTTATTATTACACTTAAATTTTGATGATAAAAGAGTCTGAGAAATATTGATGAAACTATTGAGTTTCAATATGAAACCTCATTGAAAAGTTCATTCTCTCGATTCTAACTCCTTAATATCAAAAGTTCTCAAATGTTTTACTCAATTCATGATCTCATTCTAATGGTCATTTACATGAAAATGATGGAAAGAATAACAATATCAACATCTTCGAACTGAAAAATGTAAATAATAATCAAGGCTCAGAATTTCAATATCAGATGAGCTTTTCAATTCCAATTCAAATAAGTAATAGAACTTTTTTTCAACCTATTTATCTGTTTTTCTATGATATCGAAAGTGAACATAATCCATCGAGTGAGTAACTATATCAAGGAAAGAATAAATAAATTCTAGACTTTAACTAAAGAAGTGACTAATAATAACATTCATCTGGATACTCACAAGCGAGATTATTATTATTATACCAAGAAAGTTGAAGATAAATTTAATGATAACAGAATCATGATGAACATGATGTTACTTTGATCTTCTAGAATGAGAGAGGGAAAAACTCCCAGATAGTAAGAGAATCGCCTCAGGGTACCAGAAAATATGAAGAAGATAAAAAAGTTATTCTTTTCCTAATATTTATCATCATTATCTTCATGATCATTACCAACATTTACCACCATGAAAGTTACTGGTATCTTATCAGGTTATTTTATCTTCCAATGAATTTATTTCATTCAACTTTTATTATTCTTGTTTAGTTATGATGATGATCATATTTTCAGATCAATATCTCATGATTACCATGTAGATGATGAAGAAAAATCAAAATTAGAATCTGGATATTGTAATAACATTCATCTGGATACTCACAAGCGAGATTATTATATTATACCAAGAAAGTTGAAGATAAATTTAATGATAACAGAATCATGATGAACATGATGTTACTTTGATCTTCTAGAATGAGAGAGGGAAAAACTCCCAGATAGTAAGAGAATCGCCTCAGGGTACCAGAAAATATGAAGAAGATAAAAAAGTTATTCTTTTCCTAATATTTATCATCATTATCTTCATGATCATTACCAACATTTACCACCATGAAAGTTACTGGTATCTTATCAGGTTATTTTATCTTCCAATGAATTTATTTCATTCAACTTTTATTATTCTTGTTTAGTTATGATGATGATCATTTCAGATCAATATCTCATGATTACCATGTAGATGATGAAGAAAAATCAAGAATTAGAACCTGGATATTGTTGTTGGTTACTCTTTAATGAGGGTGTGAAGTTGATAGTCACCAAATTTAAAGATGAAGATGAAGTTTATCATCAAGGGTGGAAGAAAAATTTTTCACCATGAAGTAAATTTATCCTGATTTACTATAACATTTACCTTATCATCTTTTGCCAACTTGCTCAAGACAAAATCGATAAATATTATGACACATCCTGAGAAATCAATGTCTCATGAATTATCAGGTTAAAGATGTTCAGAAAACAGGGAGAAGATGAAGAAGTTATCTAACAACATGATGAAATTATGGTAATTGAACATAACTTCAAGTTGGAAGAAGGAAAAAAATTTTCTTTTCATGATAATCTAATGTTTCATATTAATATTACTTCATTTGCTGAGAGAACTCACAATCATGACTCTCATCATCATCATCATCATGGTGAAGATTTTCTCGTGTAAAGATGAGCAGATAAATCATTGAATAAATTGTTGATGTTTAATTCTGATAATGATTAAGTTGACAGTTGATGTTGATCTGTAAATATGAAACATTGTTACGAAGCAAAAAGTTACAGTTTAATATTGTAGCTCGAGATTATTGTAATTCAGTTGAATTTTCATTGATGATGATTCTTATCATAAAAAACTAGACAAAGAGGATAAAATGGTAAATTTAATCTCAATTTAATCTTCAAGTAATCATTATCATCCAAATTGTATTGTATCTCAGTTATTTAGTTAACTCACCGAGGTGATGGTGATAATAACAACATGAGATAAGTATGATTACCTTGATGATAACGATAATATTTGAAATAATATTATCATCATCATCTTCAGCATCATGATCTGAATGTTAAACTTAAGTACCATTGGTCAAGTACCTTTATTTTTGCCTTACTGATTAGAGTTATCATAAAACTGTCAAGTCTTTTAGTGGTCATTGGCTATTTTCATTATAATCATGAAGCTTCATTGTTATTGTTATCATTATATTTACCGTTATCTTCATCAATATAATATTGCTTTTCTTTATCGATTCAATATTAACCTGGACAATTGATCCTGATTACAATTATCACTGATGATTAAGATTCAAGAGTTTTTTTTTATCATTCGGGTTTGGGTTTATCATTTTTCATGTGACAATCAATCAATTGGGTTAATGTTTGTGTCTCATTTTTTTGTTTCCAATTGATTTGAGTTGAGTTAATTGTTAATTTTTCTTTCTCTTTTTATTTCAATTTAAGGTCCTTGTGAATCATTAAGGTGCTCATTTCGTCATTTTCTTTATCGATTCAATATTAACCTGGACAATTGATCCTGATTACAATTATCACTGATGATTAAGATTCAAGAGTTTTTTTATCATTCGGGTTTGGGTTTATCATTTTCATGTGACAATCAATCAATTGGGTTAATGTTTGTCTCATTTTTGTTTCAATTGATTTGAGTTGAGTTAATTGTTAATTTTTCTTTTCTCTTTTATTTCAATTTAAGGTCCTTGAAATCATTAAGGTGCTCATTTCGTCAACATTGTATCATCGACACTACTGGGACACCTCTTTGTACCTGTAGAGTTTGTTCAGCCCATGATATGAATCAAGAAATTATCTGTGGTTCTGATAATAAAACCTATTTCTCTGAATGTGATATTGAACGTTCATCGTGCCTTAACAATTTAGATATTTCAATTAAACACCGAGGTCATTGTGTAAGTCCAATCGATAGATCATCAATTGACCCTTGTGCCAATGTCGTCTGTAATTATGGATCGGTTTGTATACCGCCAACTTTTGAAGGTGAAAATAATCCTAAAGGGTCACCTTTAACTTTATGGAAAAGGTATAAAGATGATTCAACCGGTTCTCCTGTTAAACCAACCAACTCAGATGATTCCAATCAACACCATGAAAGTACCAATGTCAATCTATGCCAATGCCCTTACTGTGAAGACTCAGGGTCAAGTGTTTGTGGGTCAGATGGAATCACTTATACAAGTCAATGTTCACTGACCACTGCCTCGTGTACAGAGAAACGTTACATTACCACAAGATATGAAGGACCATGTCGTAAGTATTGATGAAACTTTTCAAATCTCTTGACCATTTGCAGTGGTCAAGATTTGTCTTCAACATTCAAATGCTGGCATGAAGTAGATAAAATGTTTCTTTCCTTGATTCATCCAAGTTCTGAGATTTATCTTTCAGGAAATAAAAAGTTTTCTTCTCTCTCTCTCTCTTTACTGCCTGCAAAAACTTTCGCATGATTTGTGAATCTTTCTGAATGGAATTGAAACTGAGTAGAGAAAATGAATAATCTAGTAGTTTTCTTCTCAAACAGAGTTAAAGGTTAGAACCTCTCTCTCTCTCTCTCTCTCTCTCTCTCTCTCTCTCTGCTCTTCGTTTTCTTGATTAGACAGAGACATTCACATGATAATAATGATAACGAAAAGACTAAAGGACAAATTATAATGGAAATGAATAGGACCCATGAGATATTATCACTTTCGTTGAATTATATTAGTTTTTTTTCTATGTTGATATTACTTTGAAAAATGTTGGAACTGGGAGTTCGAGAGTAAGTTCTGTAGTCATGTTGTTGTCTCTTTCTCTCATGTAAACTAATATTATTCTTTATTTTCTTATCGCTTCAATTTCTTACAAACACTACAAATATAATCGAATAGATTATGAAATAAATAAACACAATCAACATGAACAATCATGAAGCCTTGGAGCTGTTTCAAGATAATCATCATCACCATGAATGATTATCTTATCGCTTTTTTTTACATTCATGATATTCACATGCAAAGATTGTGTTATTATCTTGAACATTTTCAAACTATTCATTTAAAGTTAACCTTGTTTCGTACCATGAAAATATTATTACAGAATTAATCTTAACCTTGATTGTTGCTAAAGTTGTGAGTATCAAGTATAACAATCAGCTGATATTATGAATACAAGGCTGTTTTATTTGCTCATCATTGAGAGTTTCAAACCTTGAGATGTCCTTCAAGTGTCTATCCCCTGATGGTTGTTGAAATACTTGAACTTTTTTTTCAGGAGAAAAGTTTCAAGTTCAGTTTTTTCCATGGAAAAAAATTCTGATCCTGGATAATATCATGAGTAAGAAAACAACTTGTTGGTCTCAAAGTTGATTGTTTTTTTTTTCCTTGCCTGGGTTAGTCTAATCAGTTTGAACGTTTCCAATTAACTTGATTACTCAATTTGATTTTATCCTTGATTTTTTTCACCTAATTTTTGACAATCAAAATGATTACAATCAATTTGTCTTGTTGATTAGATTGATTTCTCGATGATAATGGTTCAGGTAATTTGAGATAATCTAATCAGTAATTGGAAAACAATTTAGTCATTCTTATTCTGATATCGTCTAAAACTGTCAATTTAACAATCACTCAATTGTTGAGTTTCATCTTGATTTTAATTCAATCAGATTTA
The DNA here is from genome assembly GCF_014898815.1 of Panonychus citri. NCBI lineage: Eukaryota > Metazoa > Arthropoda > Arachnida > Trombidiformes > Tetranychidae > Panonychus > Panonychus citri. The sequence goes on from NW_026515541.1 coordinate 1,313,740, forward strand.
AGATTAGATTGTGTTCATTTTCAACAGTTCAATATTCATCACCAGAATCTCCAGTGTCTCTAATGATATTGTTTTGATTTTCCACAGAGAAAAATTATCTCATTTCATGATTACATGAGAAAAGAAATTGAAAATTTTCAAGGAATCGGTTTTAAATTGATTCCAATCAAATTGATAACAAAAAGGTAATTACAGTGAATGAAAATTCCAATAATTTAGATAACTTTTATTATCATGATGATAGCTGATTTTATCTCTTATTTTGTAATGATATTGACTGAAGGTACATTTTCATATATTTATCACCATGCTATGAATACTTTGATGATTGTAAGAACTTTTCCTGCCAAATTTATTCATAACTTTCAGCATTTCATCCCAATCATGATTGTCATTAGCTGAAGATAAATGTTTACAGGTCAAAGTTTAATGTCAATGTCTTTAGATGACTTTATATTTGTATAAATCTACAATTAGTGTATCAGAACTTGCTGAATGATTATCATAACCATGGTGTGGTGGTGATAAACATGATGAGGATAATGAGGATGAGGATGGTGGTAGTGGTGATGTAGGAAAAGTTTAGCTTCCTCTCAACAAAATGTTATACAACCTTTCAAGTGTTTGTATCTTGAAACATGATGAATTCATGATGATGAATGAATGAAAGAATCGTAACCTAAATACTTGAATACCATTCTTTCATTTGTATTGTTGAATTATGAATTACAATGAATCAGGTTGAAATTATCATGGTTGAAAGTGATAGTTGAGTATGAATGCTTTTGTATCATATTATATATCTTATATCATGGTGACTCTGAATTGAAAGGTGTGTGTATTCATCATGAATGTAATGATAATGACTTTTCATGATTTCCTTGAATCAGATCAGTCAATTGAAGCTGATTAATTGGACTCTGGTTGTTAGAGATTGATGAATTTTGGTTTTATGATTAAAATGAACTTTTTGAAATGCTCGTTGTCCAAATTGACCATTTCAACTTCTGGACATGATTTTATGATTATCCTTGAAAGTCACGAAGACTATTAATTTATTTTCATGTATATTTTGATTACAGTTGTGATGATCATGAATCAAAATTCATTCATAAATGTTACAATCGGTCTCGTTTTGGGCGTTTGACATCCATGGAAATTCAGAGTTATCATGATTATTATTGTTTCCATTTTTTTCCTTTTTGTTTCTTTTTCATCCAACATTTCATATCATTTCAATTCCATCTTACATGAGACAATCTACTCACACTGAATCATCCTCATCTTTCACAATCTACTCTGTTAACATTTCAACGTCAAAATTTTACCCTGTCAATCATGAAGAAAGAATCTAAAACTGAGAATCAGAACTTTTGTCAGAGTAAAAACTCAGAGATTTGGATTTATCTTCCTCTTTCTCTGAGGGTAACATGCAAAGTGAATAAATGATGATGATGATCGTTGAAAGAAACAGAAAAGATAAAAGATCTCATGAAAAGGAATAGAAAATATGAAACAAGAGGTTATCATGAAATTCAATATGAATTTTATTCTCTCAACTTTTCTTCCTCTTTTCACTTATGAATAACTAATACAAGGTAATAATAAGGTAACCTAAACAACAAAGGGAGATCTTTGTGAGAGTGAAGAAGAAGAAGGAAAAGAAATGATGAGATGAAAAATATTTCGAAAAGCAACTGATGCGATAATTATGGTTGATATGATTTCTATGGTAACTTTTTTCTCTCTCTGTTCATTTCCATGAATCGACCAGAATCATGATTATTCCTTTTCTATCTATTATCATGATGATTATTATTTCGAGAACTTTTTATATTATCACCAACTCCCTTTACGAAGTTGATTACGAATAATTTTCTAAATTTTCCTTCAACATTGTAAATGAAAATCAGAATCAGATTTCAATTCGCATGTATATTTATTCAACTTGAGGGATATTTTTTCAATTAATTAACAAAGAAAACTTTCCACTGGTCACGCAATAGGAAAACTGACCAGCAATGAATTGAAAGATAATACTACAGAATTGGAATCGAGAGTAACTAAATGTCCAATGTTTCGTGTCATGTTATCGTATCCATTTAGATGCAAATGATTGCATTCAAATTTCCCCCAATTCCTTTGACATTATCTCAAGAAACAGGAAAAGATTTTGCAAAAGGAAAATTAATCAACTTCTCTCAATGTCTTAATCCTTTAATCCAGATACCTCAAATTTAACCTGTTCCCATTATGCTGTTTGTGAGATTGACCCGGAAACCAGTAAACCTCAATGTGTTTGTCCAAAAGTTTGTATTCGTGACGATAATCCCGTTTGTGGGTCAAATGGCCGTAACTATGAGAGTGAATGTGAATTACAGATGGCCTCATGTCTCCAGAAAATTAACTTGACCATTGTCCATCATGGTTCTTGTAGTAAGTAATCACGTAATCATTAATCTGATGGAACTTTTTTTCCCTCCCTTCCCTTTCCCTTTAACCCACCATGTGAATCATTAAATTAGATACAATTCCTAAAATCAATCAATATCCCCAATCCACTCAACTCATCACCTTAATGACACTTTCACCTTAATCATCATTAACAATCAACCAATTACAAGACTTAATCACAATTTTTTTCTCTCTCTCTCTCTCTCTCTCTCTCTCTCTCTCTCTCTCTCTCTTATATAATCATCATGATCATCATGATCATGTTGATGATAATAATAATTAGTGATTCGATTGATCAAAAGTAAACATTAACATGAATGTTGATTATTATTCATGTTTCAATGAGAAAAAGCTCATGATATAATTATCATTATCTGTATTAACTAATCACAATCAGCTAATGATGATGATGATGATAATTATTATTATCACAATTGACACTTTTCCTTCATTCTGATAATGATAATCAATGATAAATCATCGGATTCATTAGTTAATATTAAATTCACCATACACTTGTCATTAAGACCTCCAAGTGATATTTGAATATTGTTTATCATTATGATAATAATATTAATTGTAATTCTCATATGATGCTAATTAACAATTACAATTATCTGAAATTAGCTTGAAGCTATATGATGATGATAATAATATTTAGTATTGACAATTAATTCACATTCGCAACAACAACAATCAAAGTAACAATCAAACTTTTGATATGATTTACTTGTTGGAAACTTAATTCTCATCCTAATACTTATTCAATTAGTCTAATAAGTTAATTTGATTCTAATCAATAGTAACAATTATTTAATTAGTTGTGTCAGATAAAAATGATTCACAATTAACTCATTTTGCAGAATTAATTAACTTTGTAATAGGAAAATGAGATTAAATGGATTAGAAGAAAACAATTAAACTTTTGTTTCGAGTTCTATTTTAATTGTAATATTAATAGTGGAATAAATTTTCGGATCCTTTCAGATTATTGAACAATTTAAATAAAATTACAATCAAATTATTAATGATGAGAAATTATCACGATAAGTAAATTGATCATTTTCTTTATCGAATTAAACTTTTATTAGAACTTTTCTTTCGAGAAACTTTTGTTTCTCCAAAGTTTTTCTTTCTCATCTTGGTAATCATGATTATCCCTATTAATAGATCAACCTGATGACAATTAAGTTGAGCCTTCAAATGTCTATTATAATGTTGAACAAATGATGATCATCATCATGATAATCGAGTATGAAAAAAGTGGATTCATTAAAGTTCAATTGTTTCCATTGACTTATCTTTGTTCATGGTGCCTATTGTTTCATATCGGATGCTGATGATGATGATGATCAAATCTATTATTATTATTATCTTCATCATCTTTGTTTTGACTTAAAACAATTCTGACATGATGATGATGATTCCTAATAAATGAATTTTTTTCAAAAAAAAACGATAAGAGTTTTCTGAATAAACGAGCAAGAAAAAGTTCTGAGTTAAATCTTCCAAGTTCAATGTTACTCTCAACTTTATTTGGGGCTAACATGGGAAGATTTACTATTATTATCATTATCATCATCATCTTCTTCTTCCAATCTTCCTCCTTTCCTTTTCACTTTCTCGTTGCTCTTTTCTCAGTAGTAGGAGTTGTTGTTGTTTCTCAACTTCATCTTCATCTTTATCTTTACCATCTACAACAAAATTACAAACAACAACAACAACAACATGAACATTATCTGAAACAAGCTCATCATCATGATAATCACCATGATCATGGAGACAGAACCATTTTGTTCATAATGAATATGCTACAATAATGAATCCAAAGGATTGAGTTCAGCTTGGATTCAACCTTATCTGATTTCCTCGAAAGTAAAACTTATATAATAATAATTCATAGAAATGATTATTAACTCTGATATAACTAAATTGTTGATCATGACGATGATAATTAATGATTAGGTTAGTTTAATTTGCTCGGAGATAAGCCTGATTAACTAATCCATGTATATTAATACAAACAAAGGATTGATCTGGTTGATAAAACAAAGATGATCAAGTAATTGTCAACAATTAAATTTCCAATTACAACTCTTTTCAACCTCAAATTTATTTTAATCACGTTACAGTTAATTAATAAATAATGTTGACGATTTAACATCTCAAACTTTTCTCTCTCTAATTTCGTCCCAATTAAATTGAAGCTATTAATAAATCGAAATCAATTAGATGAGAAATTATTAATTTCTTACCTTTGATTTAGTTATAATTACATATGAATAGCAATGGAAACTCGTAGCTATAAAATGATGATTAAATTTCAATTAAATTGTGATCACAGAGGTAAATTGTTTCCATCATTATCTAAATTGTAGTAATTTACTATTTGATTGTTGAAATTAATTCAAACAATTTTTTCTCCACCATCTCATCCCAAAGTTGTCATAATGATGCCTCAATCCTTTGCAATTGAACTTCCTATTTGCCCAAAAGTTAATCATCATCATTATTTAGTCTTTGACTGTTATTAAATTGACATTAACTGTAAATTGTATTTACTTTTAAACATGATGGCGATGAATGAACAAAAAAATATACTAACAGTTTCCAGTTTATGCAAATCAGTTGATTGCAAAACCGTTGATGAACCTGGTAAATGCCTTGAAGGTCAATCTTGTGATTGCAATCAATTTAATTGTCAAATTGAACCAATTGAACCAGTTTGTGGAGATGATGGTATTACCTATGCTAATCAATGTGAATTAAGACAATCATCTTGTCGCAAGCAATTTAAATTATCACAATTATATTTTGGTACATGTGATCAAATGATGATTAGTTTAATCACAACTTCCACCATTACCATTGATCCGATAACTTCACCATCTTCATCAATTGTCAATCAAAACTCAAATGATATCAATGATTTACTTAATTCTGCCAATCGTGCCAAAAATAATCACGATAATCATGATCAGGTTGTGAATTCAAAGGTGCTGATTCAATTGGACCAATGATTTAGATAATATTGACTCGCAATTAGAATCATATCAAACTTCAACCTCGAACCAGCATCATCATCATCAACATCATCACCATCATAATCGTCATCATCACTCCCACAAACAACCACAATCAACGAATGACCATCATCCCAACCAAATAAGCGATCCTAAAGTGACCTTAATAACAACATGTGATAACCTTTTATGCCTTTTCGGTGCTTCATGTCAATATAATTCATCTGATTATCCATATTGCCATTGCTCCTTTCACTGTGATGCTGAGCCATTCAATCGTCCCCACCCTTACCAGGTGATCCTTTTGATGAATCATCACTTTCATCTCTTCCTCTTTCCGGTTCCGCTGCTTTTGAAAATGATCAGAGACTTATTTTTGTCTCTTCTTCATGAATCAATCTGCGGTTCTGATGGACAATATTATGATAATGAATGTCAAATAAACAGGAATCATGTAACCAACAGAAAGATATTTCAATTGTTGATGATAAATTTTGTGAGCAACAATCAACTCCGTTTCAGTCAGTTAAATACTGATGATAATAAATTGTTAACCAATTCTAATGGTAAGTCATTATAATAATCTTACAATTTATAATAAGAAAACTTTCGTTCATGATAATCAACGAATCTCAAATGTTCATGATAATTGATTCATTTTAGAAATGAAAACTTTTTCTCTCTCATCATATTAATTGAGTAACTATCATGAGATAAATACGATAATTTTCATAATAAATTCTCATTGAATTCATTCATCATTTTCATGCGGAAATATTTCTAACAGAATTTAAATTCCAAATGCTAAGATTACAATATTCGGAATCAATTTGAGTAAATAAATAATAACAAAGAATTAACCAAATTAACTATTCCAAGTTGTTAGAGTTCATCAAGAGATATTAACGGTATATATGTTATGATATGAAAGATGATGAGGATGCTGGAAAGAACAAGAAAGAGAATTTTTTATTCAAGAGAATAAAGAATAAAGAATAAATTCTAAAATATATTATCTCATTTCATTTGAGAACTGGGAGTTGATTGGAATCCTATTGGAATTGTTTTCTCCTCGAGAAAAACACTTGAAGTAAATCAGAATTTCATGCCCCAGGGCAAACACACCTTTCCATTTTCAACTTTACTCCGATAGTTCTGATTCTCAGACTACATATAAGTTCACCATCATCACCATGAAAATAATCATCATCATCTCTCAATAACTTTCACTTTTCCTCCCAATATCTATAACCTTTTTTTATAACATCTTCTTTGTTTTTTTTATTCTCGATTTAGAACTTTTTTCTCCTGATTTTATCTCTTGAACCTTCATGATATCATCATGATGATGGTGATGATGATAACCAATAACCACCCACTTTTGAAACTGCATCAGACAGCATGAGGAGATAATAATAACACTCATATTCATATAATACATGAGAAGAAGAGGAAAAAAAAAGTCAAATACTCAAAGAGTATTTAACTTGGATTCTATTTTTTTATCTTCATCTTTTTACCTGGAATTTTATTATTTTTTTCTTATTCTTTTTTATTTCTTCCCCTGTAAATCTAGTTGAACACCTTTTCCATGTTTTTCAATTCATTTTTTTCTCCTTCATGAATCAATCGTTTTGTTCAATATTATATTATAGATATTCTTCCATGATATTCATCATTTATCTGTCAGATAAAAAGATGTAGATAAAATTCAATCTTGAATCCATTAAGATTATCGTTGAATTGTAAGTGAAGAAAGCAAAATGTACTAAGCTGATTCTGAAGAACGGAACAAATCATGAACAGAATTTACAGTTACATGTGTATACATATACAGTGGAGGTGGAAAACATAATACATGATAAGATGATGATCATCTCCAGAAGCATCATGATGATAATGAATAAAATATGCAACAAGAAGTAGAAATCAGAAAAAAACTGAATTGCTTTTACTTTATATATTTCATCATTATTCTGAGTCTGAATAATATTTTCCTGTTACCTGAATTGATATGCTCATAGTTTTATCGTGTTTCCTGATGATGAAGGATGAACTTATCTGAATCTGATGAATTTTTTTCTCCTCTTGCAATTTATCATCTGATAATCAAAGTGAAATAAAAGTTGATAGATGCAAGATTATGAGAAAGTAATTTATCAATTGGTTTTCATCTAATATTCACCATGGACTCTTGAAAATTCATGATCATGATTTAATCTCGATTCAGATTTTGTTCCGTTCTTCCGTTATACAGACAATTGACTCTCTCTCTCTCCTCCCTCTTTGAAATCATTCAGGAAATTAATGGAATCTCATGATAAAAATTCAACATCATGATGAACTTTTACTACAATCTCTTTAAGAATAATCTTATCTAATACCTTTGAAGGAGTAAAAGGAGAGAGAGAGAGAGAGAAATTAACCAGTAGACAAGATCCGGAGTAGGACGATGAAGTAGATTTGAGATTTGAGAACAGGAAAAGGTAACTCAAAATTTTCAGGGAGGATATGATAACATAATGAATATGATAAAGTATATATATAACTTTATAGTTGAATGTAAATTGAATTCCCCTGAGGCTTTGATCATGATGAGGATGATTGAATAGATGAATTAAAAGTTATATATGTAAATAAAGATTACATATTATTCATGAGAATCCACTTCTCTCTCATGTCCATGAATGAATAACATCATTGATGGGAAATTAGTAATTCATTTCATGATAGACGATCAACTTTTTACCAGATTAAACGATCAAAATATCAACCAATTTAATTTTGTCAATTTTCCAGCTATTATTTAATTAACTTTTGTGTCCATCAAACTGATGGAAATATTCATTGAATTAATATATAATCATGTAGATTTCATGTAATACATTTAACCATTTACTCTGAGCGGTTGAAACCAACAAGAAAATGGATCAATTGAATATTTCCTGAGTATCGAATGGAATTGAAATCGTTGGTGATGATCATGATTCTGAATAATAGACGGATTCATGTGATTTCACCTTTCTAATGGTTTTCAAAGTTCTTGACACAGAAAACAGAGTAAACAGAGAACTCAATGAACCATTGAAATGATAGAAAACAATAAGAGATAATGTTACATTTGCAGAAGAATTTTTAATTCAGGGTGAAATTTCATCATTCTCATGACCTCTCTATTGTAATCATGCAACTTGAATCTGAAATTTGACAATAACAATCAATCCAGATTAAATTGGGTGAAATAAAGAGAACGAAACAACTCATTTTTAAGCCGAAAGTTAAATGATAATTTGTTTCATCTATTGAATTGTTCATGAAAATGTATCATTATTATCATGCTTTCCATCCTGAATATAACTCATTCCATGAAATAATAACAACAGCTATTGAATTGTTGTTCTTCAGCTAAATGTTTACTTTTTATCCCACAGTGGTTATGATGAATTACTATTATCTAAACCATTTTCATGGTCTGATTCATTCATATATCTATTTGTTTTTATCCCATGTATTTGATTCAGAGATTAAAGATGATTAGAACTTTTCTATTTTCTATTACCACTGAAAATTGAGATTCCGTGATTACAGTTTCATGTATCTGAATCTCTCTCTCTCTCTGCTATTATTGTCCACTATTGGAATTGAATTGAATTGATAAGATGTAGTACTAATGTAGATTTTCATTGGAGATAAAAGTTCATAAATTATCTGAACTGAATGACGATTACTTTTGGATTATTGTTGGTATACATCATGATTATTGATTATTTTATCAGATAGTTGAACCATAATGAACTCGATAATGATATTAGTTAGTTGGAGGAGGTTGAAGGTGGAAAAGCCAGTGGGTGTCTTGGTGGTACAGTAAATTTATTGGGTTAAATGTTTTGCCTCTGAGAGTGTGAAACATGATGAAAATTTGTGATGATAAAAGTGATGAATGATTGTGATGAAGTGATTGGTACAAGATGATAAACTTATCTGCTATCTGAAATTATTAGGATAAGATTCATAAAGAAGGATTAACATTATCCAATTAGATTCTGAACGATTTAGATAAAGAAGAATCGAGGATGAAGATAAAATGATGATAATGATAATGAGGAAGATAAAATGAAAGTGGTTAAGATTTTTTTTCTCCTGATAAAGGAATCAGAATAATGATCATCATTATCATCAAATTGAGAGCATGATGATGATGATGAAATAAGAAATATTTGTTATCAAGTTTTCCTACTCAATTGATTGGAGGATTGGACACTGAATTGATCATGATGAAAATTTGTTCAACAAAATGATGAACAACAAAAGCTAAGAGAGAGAGAGAGAGAGAGAGAGAGAGAGAGAGAGAGAGATGATATTATTGATTAGGATTTGGAATGAGATAAACCATTGAAAATATCTCATCTAAACTAAATCAGTGATTAAATTGACTCCAATTGAGTTTCAATGAGCTGTCACCTTTCACATGGTTGAGAAAAAAATTTGGAACCAAAATGATTTCAGATAACAAGGTCAAGCTAATAATGACCATAAGTTTGCAGCTCGAGTATGGACAGTTCAGGAAAAAACGAACTTTAATTTCCCCTCTGAGCGTCAGAATTTTTGGTGAACGAAAAAATCGAAGAAATAATTTTGCTAATCGATTTTATTATTACTATAAAGAAGCAAAAAAAAACGAAAAAATTTTTTTCTTCTCCAATTACTCTAATCTCTAAACTTTATATCTAATATAACAATCAACTAATTGCGTTTAGATTGAAGGACATGAGAAAAAAATGGTCAATGGGTCAATCATACTTTTCGAAAGTTGAACATTTACTCTCGTTTTCTTTTGATTATCATGGAATATCCTGACATTAATCAGATGGATAGAGAAGTTAATTTGATTGTTAATTGATTAGAATAGTAAATTATTAATTATAATAGCAAATTTCTAATGCAAATTCAAAGAGAGACAAGAAAAAGTAAAATAATGAAAATTTTCTCCAATTTAATCAACTTACCAACATGAAGATTTAAATATTCATCTCATGAATGTTAATTAATTTGTTCCTTCCACCTTCTCCAGGAACTAATCATGAGACCAAAATGAAGTGTGAATCAAGTGAATTTGGTTGTTGCCTTGATGGACAAACACAAGCCCTTGGTTCTGATTATCTTGGTTGTCCAGGTAAGTGTCCAGTTGATTAGAATCATCATCATCTGATTAACTTGAATCCTCTTTCTCCATGTAAATTATTTAAAAAACTTTCTCTCTATTTCTCTGTCTCAGTCGAAACTGACAAGATGATATTAATTAGATGAAAACAGGAAGAGAATGAAAAAAAAAATATTGAAACCACATGAGAAGAGAAAATTTTTTTCTCTCTTTATTAAATAATAATAATGAAGAAACTAGAACGTAACCATGGTAACCTTGAGTTCTAACTGAAATTAGTCACTCATTCAATACCTTAACTTAATATAAATGATATATACTTAATAACGAAAGCTTATCTGTTATCATTAATAGTAACACTCTGTAAATGCCTAAGGGTGAGTTGGATAAAAGAAAGGTGAAAAGTGAAATTTCAAAATCGATCGACTTTATGATAACAAGAGATAGAAAAAGTTCTAAGTTGACAGAGAAATATTTACTGAAGATGTAAGACTAATGAACAGAATAAATAGACTGTAAGAATAACTTTCAATTCAAGTTAATATAAATTGAAAATTTTCATTACTATTACATTAAAATTTCCATTGGAAATTCTGACATTTCTTTCTCTTTTCTTTTATTCTTCCATTAGAACGATGTTTCTGTAATCGTCGAGGTTCCATTGGTTCTAATGTGATCCGGTTACTCGACAATGTCGATGTAAACCAGGATTGGTGGCCTTAAATGTAACCGATGTGAGGCCGATTTCTGGGGATTACATATGGCCAAGGTCAAGACGGATGCTTACGTAAGTATTACAGCTATTGGAGTATCTTTGAAATTGGATGAATGAAAGTTCTGACACAATCACTGAATAGATACATGAACACATATGAGTTAATCATGAAGCAGAAAAAAACAAACCATGATAATATAACTTGATTATATTCCAGTTGAATTGATTCGTGTTAGTTTAATATTTGTTGATGTCTTTATTTTATCATCATCATCATCATTGTTTTCTCTTTCTTGCATCACTTACTTTTATTGATTTAGTCTCGTTAATCAACAAACTGTAACTTGTTGTGATAATATTCATTACTCAGCATTCATTTAATCAATTATCATTAAGGTAACTAAAGTTTTCTATCATTATAACATGATATTTGTTTGCCGTTATAATAAATTCCCAAAATCCTTTACTTTGTCTCAGATTATTATCATTTCTAAGCCCAGTTCCACCCTCTCTCTCTCTCTCTCTCTCTCTCTCTCTCTCTCTCTCTCTCTCTCTCTCTCTCTGTAATAGTTTCAATACTTGAAAATTTCAACTGAATATCAGATGATATTAATCATGAGAATAAAAATGTTGAACACTAAATAGTTAGCACTTTTTACATGGTAACATTTCAACGGATTTCCGATGTAACTTAAGACCTTCAACTTATCTATTTTTTTTCATCTTCTCCTTTTGTTTATCCATTTTCGTTTCACTTCCGGTTCAGTCTCTGAGTTTGTATTTAATCAGCAGTAAGAATCAAGTTTCAGAAAACAAAATACTCAATCAGCATTTATCAAGCGTATTAGACAGGGAGAAATGTTTAAATTCTGTGAAATTCAGTTGCATATTTTATTCAACGAAAACTTCAACCCACAGGTAAAGGAAAAGGAAATGATTACAACCAAAAGTTGGTATTTCAGTTCAGAGGTTGATAATTTTTCCATTGTAAAACGATAATAAAGTAAATCTTATAAATCGAGAGCATCACAATGGAGATGATGAAAACTTCAGAGGATTTTTTATCATCTTCCCATGAAATTAGCTCATGATTAACGGATCTAAATTTTAAATGATTCGGATGAACAGGTAACAGTTAACGAGGGGATAAGTAGGTGACTTAAGTCTATCCAATTTCAATTAGAATTTTATTTTCAATTCCAATTGCATGATGATAATGAGGATGCTGAGGAAGATGATGGAAGAACTAAATTGGATAATAGTCTAAAGGAAGAGATGAACTTCTCGAAAGTTGTATTTCCATTGATAGAAAACATTTTCCTTCTCCTTTTCATTTCTCTTATTGGATTCTTGTTTACAACCAACTTGTTTCTCTCTCAATTACCTGCACTCACCTTTACTTAAACTAATTCACTGTTTATTCAATTCTAAATGATACAACAATCAAGTAATTGGAATTTACTCTACAGATACAAACTAAAATCTAACATCAGGTAACATTTACCTCTTCCTTTATACTTAATATGTTTTATTTAACAAATTCTCTTCCACCAAGATGAGTGAATGAAGATAAATTGTCCACTCTCAGTTAGAGTTAACAGTAAATTGTGATTGTAATCTTAATCAATTCACTCGAACTCGATAACTACACAACTAAATTTTTAGATTTTCATGGGAAAATTTTCAGTTCACCTTCTCATCTTAGAAATGAGGTAACGGTACTTTGTAGATAAAGTTTGACAATAAAGGTAAACATGATAAATCTGAATATAAGATGAATACTTTTGTTCAGTGATTCGTTTCGTTCAATTGAATTGATTCTCCTGTGATCATGTTAATTTATTTTCATAAAGAAAAACTTTCCCTCTTCTTCTGGAACTTTTCCCTTCCACCTCAACTCATTTTATCCTTTTCTTTAGCTTGTAACTGTAATAAATTTGGTTCAGTTCAAGTGATTGTGAACAAACAACAGGTAAATGTGTTTGTATTCCCGTATCAAAGGTCCAAAGTGTGATATTTGCCCACAATTCTTGGACTTCATGGTTGTACTCATGGTAAGTTTCATCTTTTAAGATAACAGGGAATCATATGAATAGATTGAACTTTTCTGTTCGAAAAGTTACAAAAACAAACAAACAAGTTACAAGAAAATACTCAATGAATTGTTTACATGGAATAGTAAAGGTAAATATTAACATGGAACAATTTTTTTCATATATTTGAATTCTCAATAAACTTTAAGATAAGTAGCTTTGATTATTGTATTGGTTTTACTACTTGATCGAACCATTGATTCGTGAACTTGTTCACATTTAAATATATATATTTTTCCTTATCGTTGTTTCATCGTCATCATAATCATCTAACATGATGATAAAAATTTTCATGTCAATCCATTCTCGGATCAGTTGAGTTGATTTTATATAATATCCATGAATAGTAAAGTAAATGTCAATTTCCAATCGATGATTAAGTTTCCTAAAGCGACAATTACGATTCTATTCACGTTCGTCAGAGCTTCTAGATGCAATGGGAATGGCGAAATTGTGACTTTCACTCAATGGTTAATATTATGGAGTAATAATGATAATAATAATAATTGGGAGAAAAGCTTTTCTCTTGAAATAGGAAATCAGATGAAATTAAGGTTGGAGTGTTGGGAAGTGGCAGTTGAGATGAAATTGTGATGATTTAAATGGTTAAGCTTATAAATTGATAACTTCCGTTTCCATTCATTTCCTTATTATCATTGAGTTGATTGTGATAATTGATGAAATCGATGAATAATCCAAAATGATGGTGATTAACTTTACAGCTTGAGTATTAATTGTAAAATCAGTTTCCACTTGAATTGATTTTTAATCACTTTCATTAATCTAATTATCGTCAGTTTTGTCATTCGCCATCATCAGTTAATTGTTAAACTTTTTGACAGCATCAGTTCCGTTTCCTTGATTTACCTTTTTCTCTTCTTGTTCCTTTTTTTTTCATCTAATGTGTTTTTCCTTTGTTTTTCTTCATCTATCGATTTAAATTATATACAATTAAATGAACAATTTTCTTTAATCAATTTTAAACCCATCATAACAGAAGCATTTTAAATGAAGTTAATTATTTTCTCAACAATTAAGTTAATCACTGAATTGTTTTAACAGAATAATTTACCTTTTAAAGGAAAAGTTTAAAAAGATAAACAATGTTACTCTTTTTCTTTCAATTTCTTTACTTTTTTTTACTTTTTTTTCCAATGGATTCAGGGTAATTTCTTATGAGAACTTCAATGAACCAGAATAGAAGTGTTTTCTTTTTTTTGTTTGGAAAACAATCTACAAATAAGATTAGAACTTTTTTTCATTGGAATTGTTAATAAAACATCGTTGCAAGTTGAAGATTTAATTGCTGAGAAATTGAAAAAATTGAGACTCAATTGAATTCGCAAGGTAACATTTGGAACTTTTGTCTTCATGGTTCAGAATCGGTTTCAGAATTGACGATTCAGGCAAAGGCCAAGGATAAGGTTGGATTATCATGTAACTATTATCGTTATTTTGACAATGTTTTTCTCATTGTAGATTCTCATGTAACTTAAGACAACATATATAACATGATGATTCAGTAGAAAGAGATGAAAGAAAGAGAAAGAGAGAGAGAGAGAGAGAGAGAGAGAGAGAAAGTTCCAAGTCCAATGAACCATGAAATTCAATGGGAGATGAAATAAAGAAAAGGAGAAATTCTTTACATTCTCAATGGGCATTTTCTCACTCAATTGTTATTCTATCGACATGACGATAATCATCATGATCATCATTAAGTGTATCATGATGATTATCTGCATACAAATATCATTAATGCTGAATAAACAAATGGTTTGATTGTTTCGAGTAAAAAAAATCAAGACGAGTCCAATTGCAAATTGGTTAAAGGTAATTACATGTTGGTGGTTTAATTGTTATTAATTAGTTGCTTGTAAAGTTAGTGTATCATGAACATCATGGTCAATGAGATTAATTGTACCAATGAATTAACTTTGTTATTGTTTCTGTTTTCCTATTGTATTGTTCATTGGTAATGAACATTCAGATTTCTCATGAATAATCAATGTTACAGTACAGAATTTTTGATTCATTTTCCTTTTACAGTTGAAGATTAATATTCATTCAAATTCAATGGTGATTGAAATGAACTTTCCATGATTCAAATGTAACATAGGAATTCAATTCTAAATTCAGTAGAATAGGTTTATCTTAATAATAACAATCGAATAATTAAATTAATATTTTCTCTCCCTCTCTCTCTCTCTCTCCATTGTAATTAACTGTTTTACTAATCTTTTTCTTTGGAATTATTTTTTCATGATAAACAAAGGTTCAATTGCTTTTCCTCGGAATGGATTCTGTCATGATATTACCTGTTTTCATGGAGCAGTTTGTGTCCAGAATGGAAATATAGCCCAATGTATCTGTGATTTTAATTGTAGAAAAAATTCAACCATGGCAGGGGGAGATTCCAATGATGATTTGATGGATTATTCAGTTATCTGTGCTTCAGATTCCAATACTTACCAATCAGATTGCCAAATGAAAAGAGCCTCATGTCTCCATCAAACTGATATTCTTGTTATTCACAAAGGTCCATGTTAACAGTTTTACACCATAGGAAAGGAAAAATTAGTCAACAAAATTGGAAATTCAACTTTTGTTCTGCTTCCATTTCATTTTTTATTCTGGAAAATTTGAAACTACTTCAGGGTGAATTCTAACCGTCCAATGTTGGGCTCAAAGGCTATTCGGTATTCACCCCAAATTTTCAACTTTACCACTGAAAGAAATTGAAACGAATGATAAAAACTCACAATTCGTTTCTTCATCCTGATATAATCTCTTTAATCATGTATCCTAATCACCAACATCTATTTATTACCATGTTAATAATCATCAATCTCTGGAGTTCTCTATCTCTCTCTCTCTCAGTCTTTTCTTTTTCTTATTCCAAAAGAAATGCAACAGATCAAATACTCGATTCTGAATGTGTGATATTTTCATCAACCTTTTGCTGTTTTCTCTTCCCATGCATTTCATTTAGAACTGTTGTTGTGTTCTCTGTCTTTTTTTAAGAATAAAACAATTTCGAAAAATATAATTACAATTCTACTTCGTTGGTACATTTATTTTATCTCTTTCTATTTAAACAAATTCAAATTTCTTGGAGTAGATCAAACTTCCGATTGGAATGAAACGCATTTCGTTTATCTTCTCACTTTAATTGTGATTTTTTTATATTAATTTTCTTTTACATTAATAGTAATGTAATAAGAACTTTTTTTAGTTTTTTAGCCATAACAATTATATTGGTAATAATAATAGGAAAATTGAATAAGACTCTTTCTGTTTTATACAAATCAACTGAGTTTATTGTTCAACTATCGGCTGATGTAGAGTAGGAAGATGTGGTTGTTGCTGCAACGTTGGTGAATGTAATTGTTGTGGTGGAAATTGTTGGTTTTGTTGTTGTTGTTGTTGTTGTTGTTGTTGATGCTGTTGTGGTTGTGGTTGTGGGGTGTGGTTTGTTGAGGTGGATTTTCTGGTTCTGGTGCTGGAAGAGGTGGCGGTGGTGGCGATGGCATGATTTCCTCTTTAAGATTGGGTAAGAAACAGTGAATACGATCCCATGTGATCGATGCGAGTAGAATTGAAACAATTTGCTGTGTCCATAACTAGAAGCATATTTTTCAACGATTCGGGAATAGACTCTTTAACCAGGTCAGTTTGCATCTCGGCTTTCATGTATTTATCCATAAAGTCCAAGATGGTCAACCAAAGAGCTGTGAAAGTGGGTAAATCCAGGAGAGGTTGAAGATGTTGAAGGAAAACTTTACAGAGTAAATTAGTTGCTCTCATTCGAGTCTCATCCATGCCCACAGGATCCCGGGTATTTAATGGTTCTAATAGTTTGGCCAACAAAGGAAATAGAACCTTATTGAAGCAACTTTCCCACTGGTGGGCATTTAGGATTCTCATATCGTGATTTAGAAGGGCTCGTTGAAGAAAGGTAAGTGCACAGGTACGAACCGGCCTACGGGAATCACAGCAAAGTAGTGCCATCCCTTGGAGAAGGGGACACCAAACAGATGACCAGAGATACTCATTGGCACCATGATCACTGGCGATACCAGCGTTTAGATGAAGATGATGCATTAAATCAAGTAACTTTAATGAACATGATTCAGTAAATGAAGTTAATTTTTGCTTATTAATCTCCTCTCCTTCTGAAATACCCTCCATTAAATTGCTAAACTCTTCATCTGAATCACTATAAGCCCCACTTGAACCAATCGCTGAGGTGTTACGACGATTGGATAGAGATCGATTGGAAGATCGTGATGATGATGATAATTGACCAGTTCTTTGTCCACTATTATGATAAGATGTACTTCGTTTCAAATTATGATGATGATGATGATGATGGGAATGATGACCATGATTATAAATAGAATTCATTTTAATCGAAGCTTCAACAAATTTTCTCAATGTATCAATGGCCATTTGAGTAACGGAACCACTAAAATCATCAATCTCTTGACCATTTGACTTAATCAAATTTTTGGGTAAAATTTCACGAATAATCAAAGTTAAGATTTCGGTACATCTCTCATATGCTGTTAAATCCATGATAGAGTAAACACTTCCTTTACCAGTTCCTATCGAATCACCAGTCATCAGTTTATATGGATTACCTCCACCTAATCCTAATCCACCACTTCCACTTCCGTCTGAATTAATTGACTCTAAGCTACCTGATTTATGCGAAGCTTGTAAATTAATTTCAGAATCTGAAGTATAACCACGACCGGGAAGGGAAGATAAAGATGATGATGATTCTTTCATTAGATTACGTGGATTAATTTCCTCATTATCACTTTGAACATTAATCGATTCAACTGATCCCACTCCTCCTTTACTTGTAATTAATCCCGAAGGTCTATAACCAATACCAACATAGAGTAAAGTATCAAATATTAATCTCCAACTTTCCACATTGACTAGTGATGAATGAATATGGGTAATAAAGGAATGCAAAGCCATCGCTGTGTAATATTTTTGGAAAACTTTCGGCTCAAAGGTTGTTAACATGAGCTGAATTAATTGATAAATCTATTGGAATAATAATGATGAAAGAAATGATAATATTCACAAATTAGTATCATAAATCACCATTAATTGATTGTAAATCACTCACTTGTCCACTGAAAGCATCCGGTCTTGGACTGAATCTAATTGCTAATCTGAAGATTGCTGAAATATATCTTTCAGCAAATAGTTCACTGTGATTACAGATTTTTGATATTCTTTGAAGGTAAGATTGAAGATGAGGCCAAAAAACGGAAGCTCGATCCCTAGAACGATGTTGAATATAAAATATAAAATATTAGAAAATTTGATTGTTCATTATTGATGAGAACAATGTTGTTAAATTGTTCAATTTACGAATGATAAATTACCTATTAGAAAGGATAATTTGTAATAACATTTCAAGTCTAAATGCTTCCACATCATCACCGTCTTCATCTTCCAATTCAATTTCAGCGTTAATTAAAGCTCTAATTAGTTCAACCAATGAATCAGTGTGTAGAAATTTTGATTCCTCAATTATGGACAATGGTTTACAGTAACATTTAATTACTTCAATTGATTGTGAGGCACAATCATAATCACCAGAATCTTTTAAATTTGAACCATTAAATCCAGTTGAATATCCATCTGATTGATTACTTGTTTCCTCTTGATTACCAGCAAAATAAGAGTAAAAAGATGATAGGAAATTAGATGAACCCTCATTTGCACTTTTATTTATCGGTTTAGGTTTTTCTTTCCTCTTCATGGCGATACGTTTACCCCCGAGGGCAAAATCTTCAAACTCCAACGATTCCTCCAAAAATTTGGCAATAAACCAATTCAATATCATTTTAACAATCTCAATCCATGCTGATCGTATCTCGTTAACATAATCACGGGCAATTTTAAATAAACACTGAGCGGCTAGTTGACTTTTCTGTGAGGCCAAGGGACTTGTCGGTCCACCGGCAGAGTTAATTGTAAATTTACACAGGCTACTAATCAAATTATCAAGGTGTCCATATTTAGCACAAAGCAGGGCACAAACGGTGAAACCTTGGCCTAAAATTTTACGAGTTAAAACTGAATTTTGGTGAACGTTAATCTTATCAAAAACAAAGGTCATCGCTGATAAAACGGGTCCCCAAAGGATCTTGAAAATTGGCCCATTCATTAAAGATAATTGTAAACATCGATCTTCATCCCGAATAATTGAATTATCTGACGATAATCCTTCTTGAGATGATGATGATGTTGTTGTTGTTGTTTTTAATTCAGTTGCAAACCAATAAGTTCCTGAATCGGTTTCACTACGACGAAGTAAACATTTCCAGAGATACTTTTCTCTGACGATTCCATGCTGCTCGGCAGGCATAACAATCTCATTGTTTTTAATTGTTATATAAATATCACGAAGTAGATTAGGGTCAAAATCTTGTTTACCGTTAACCTTTCGTAACATACTGATAAACTCTTCGCAGGTCATTGGTTCCTTTTGTTTTTTGGCATTTGCGTTATGATGTTCAACGTTTAACATAATTATAGCATAAGCTAAACTGAAGGCAGCGTCTTCATCGACAAAAGGTTCATCATTTGATTCAAACCAATGGTGCGCAAATTGTTCAAGAACTAGAGAGATCAACGGAGATTCACCGGGTAATCTGAATGATTCCAAATAGAGACGGAGAGCTTCATCGATTCGTAAATCTTTAAATTGAAAGGATTTGACGAAAGCCTCGAGAACGATAAGATTTTTCTTATTGGCCAAATATTCACCGATTTGTTTCTTATCGAGTCGGGAATTGTCTCTAATAAAGTTGACAATATCTTTCTCATCGGTGATTAATTTATGTTCTTGGAGAAAATTAATCCCTTTGATTGGTTTAGCGTTAAATTGTTCCGATGCCATCCAAAGAAGTTTCTTTTTCTGTTTTAATTGTTCAATTTCTGATATACTTTTGGGAAGATATAAAACTGTTGGTTTCCGTCGGGTGATCACTGGAATTACTTCTGGATCTTCATTTTTCTCAGATGGTGGTGAAGGTTTAACGGGTGAAAGGTCACCCTCATCTCGGACAACTACAATTTCAGTTAATGGTTCCTCGAAAGAGTTTGTTTCCATTGTGTTTAACGAGTTAACGATTCCCAGGTCAATATGTTGGGGAGAATTTGAGTTTACATCGCCAATATCGATACTCTCACTTGGTTCACCGGGGATAATTTTTTGCTCGTTTACTCTTGAAACTGCTCGAATAAATTGTAACACCTCAACATCGGCATATTTAAGGACCATTTCATTTGATTTTAATTCGACCCTTTGTAAGCTTCGTAAACAGACCAGGAGAGTGTAAAGTGAAGTCCTTTGGATGGTGGAAAAAGTTGCAGGATTGGGCTGTAAGGGATTACCACCGCTTCCACCACCACCACCTCCCATTCCAGGGTAGGTTAGGGCAGGGGTGAAACAATTTTTCGATAAAAGGTTAAGAACATCTTCCAATAAATTGGATGCATAAGGATCACAGTCAAAATTGATGAACATCTCATGACAAAGGTGGGGAATATGTTGAAAGAATGAATATAAACTGTCCAATGCAATCTCCCTAAATTCAGTTGGTGAATTACTGGTAACAATTATGTCCATTAGACGAACAATTAAAGCCTCTAATTGATATTTCAAGTGAATTCGGTGATATTTAAATATTATAAATGATAACCATATGGATGAATAGAAAGGTGTAAGATGTTTATCATGTTGTAAAAGCTAAATGAAGAGAGAGAGAGAGAGAGAAATAAATTAGATTATTCTGATTGATTGGGATAATTGGTAAATTAAGTCAATCGTTGGGGTTTAATTTTCTTACCAATAAAAGGTTCCAACATAATTCATTTTTAACTATAGCAAGGAGACATTGTTTATTTCCTATCTCATCTACCGCTGTCTCAAAGGCAACCGTTAATAGATTAAGGCCAACGTTGACACTTGCATCGGTATTGTTACTTTCGGGAAGTGGATTGATTAATGATGTTAGGTAGGTTAATAGTTCGTGAATACAGACAAGGTCATAATTTTTACGTCCCAATTTACGGGAGAAAATATCACCAGCCCTTGGAATTGAAGTATCTTCAGAAAATTTGATCCCATGTCTATTAACAAACTCTGATGTTCCTGCTGGTTGTTGATGACCAGATGATGATGATGTTGGTTGATTAACCGATTCTGTCGTAGTGGTTGTTGTTGTTGTTGTTAACGGGGGTGATGATGATGATGTTGGTATTGTTGTTGTTGTTGGTGGTGGTGGTGTTGTTGTTGTTCCTGATGATGGTGATGCTACTGGAGATGGAGCAATAGATGTTGTTGATTGTGTTGGTTGAGATTGTGAAACTGTTGATGTTGTTGTTGATTTAATTTGATGTTGTTCATTTGATTTGTTGACTATTTTACGATTTGTAGCAAGTGTTGGAAATTTAACTGGACCCGAAATTTTAACAACAGTTCCATACCCTGGAGAGATATCATCAAATTCATGGATTCGACTGAACAAAACTCGACACATATCCATTAGAGCTTGTTCGGAGGTTCGACGTAATTGTTCACTTAATCGGGACTCGAAAGCAATTCTGAAACACGATTGCATAATCTCACAAACGGTATCATTGGTAATCGACTTGAAACCTCTGACAATTATTTCTCGAAGAGCGGTAAGTATCCTCATTAGAACAATTTTATCATTGGCAGTGTCGGTGGCCACAAAACGAGCCTTTATAATAGAATCACCAACTAATTGAGCTGATCCCATTTCCTCTGTTGGATCAATTATACCATTGTGAAGAAATTTAATCAATGATTGTAATGCTAAATCGGTAATTGGTCCACTTATATCAGGATCTTTGATCACCTCACAAAAAGGTAAAAGATAGGAAACATCGGTTAAAGGATTTAAATTTCGAACCAATTTCTCTTTCAGCTTTTTTAACCCATAATATGCTGCGCTTATTGAATTGGTCAATTGTTGATTAGAACCACTGGACGATGAACCACCAAGATCATCAACAAAGGTATCTTCATCTTCCTCAGTCTCACTGGTAATCGAGGAGATGACGGGTTTACTTGTTTTATTACTCCAAAGACGACGACCACCACCATAGGCTTGAAGATTATTACTTAACGAATAAGCTTTGCGAATATGAATCTCAAGCCTGGAAACTTCACCCATAACAATTAACCTTGCCCTTGATTCATCGATAGAAGGTAAATTACAATCAACCAGACGATTTGAGGAAGAACCATAATAATATTGTTGACTATTTTGATGATAAAATTGCTGCTGATGCTTTTGTTGTTGTTTGTTGTTGTTGTTGTTGTTGGTAATAATATTGTGGATGATGTGGATGATTAGGTCCAATTGAAGTTGGTCTATAACCACTTGAAGGTGGAATTGCTTGATGATGATGATGATGATGATCCATGATGAAAGAAAAATAATGAACAGAATTAACAGAAGAAGAAAAAAAGACAAAAAAAAATTCCGAAAATCAAATGAATGAAATTTGTTTTTCTCTAGGAAAAAAATTCATCTCATTCCCTTAAAGTGATCAATATAAATTTCACAGGTTAAATTCAGGAGACAAGATTTGTTTACAAAGGTGAGAACACTTATTTACAGGTAAAAAGTGTTAATTGTGGTTAAAAAAATTGTCAATTGTGAGATAATTAATTTCTACAATTAATGTTTTTAAATTCATTTTCAACACATTGAAAAGTCTGTGACACATCACAACAGGTTAAGTTGGTCGTCTCATTTTCTGCTCTTAGAATAGCCCAAGTGCTATTCTCACAGATTCTTTTCCAAAAAAAATCCATTGGATTTGTTTTCGTCTCATTGATCAACATTTCTGTTAATTGTTTGTTTCTGTTGATTGTGTTTAATTGTTTCGTTTTGTTTTTTAAATTCACTTTTCAAATGTTTAGGTAAGTATTTTTACTCTTGTCTTGCTTTTGGTTTGCTCTTTGGGTATTTTTAGTAGTAATTTATTGTTGTTTTGTTTGTTTGTTTGTTTTTTTATTCTCATTCAGGTTAACAACATCAACTGTTGTTCATAGATTACTTTGTGTTCATCTTAATTGTTGTGATGGTATTTGTGGTAATTTAAATGTTTCGCAGGTAAATGGTTACAAATTGTTGACTGGTAAAAGGATTGATTCCTGTCGTTTATTTTGTTCCAATGATGGTGATAATAATAAAAAGATAACCCCAATCAAAGAAAGTGAGGTTAAGGTTGAGGTTAAAAGTGAAAAGGAAAATATTTTTAAATTTTCAAAGAAAAAGAAAGATCTTGATAAGGGAAGTTTAACTAATTGGTTTCGAACAAATTATGGTGAAAGAAAACCGAAAAATATGCCAACTGATTCTAGTCAATTAGATTCTCTTGATAGGTAAGAAATTCTACCAACAATTTATCTTTTTTTTTGTTCTATTCTATTCTATTCTATTTTATTTTTATTCTATTCTCTTTTTTTTGTTTCGTTTTTAGAATTGCCATTACTTCATCTAATGAGGATTATGATTATCAAACTGTTAATATGGTCGCTTCCTTTTACGATACTGATTCCAAGGATTGGGAAAGTTACAAGCAGATTATTGAACAATTTAAGAAGCCAGGAAAATCTGGAATGAGAGTTGGTCAAGTTGAATTTATCTATGGATCATTGAAACGATTAAAAGATTTTGGATTACATAAAGATACTCGTGCTTATAATGCACTTTTAAATGTTTTCCCGAAAGAGAAAATGCTTCCAGAGAATATTATTCAAGCGGGTTTCCTTCATTATGCTAAGCAACAATTTTGTGCCATCGATTTACTTGAAGAAATGGAACATAATTTAGTTTGTCCCGATCAGGAAACAGTTGATTCCGTCATTGCAATTTTCGGTAAACGTTCCCATGTTTTCGAGAAAATGGGCTCAATGATCTATTGGACAACAAAAGCTCGATACAGTGATCCTTACCCAATGCCGAATACCCTCCCCTTAGATCCAAAGGAATTAGCAAAGATCAGTTTCCGACGAATGAGCCTCGACTTAAATTCTGAAATATCAGTATATTCGGTGAGAAGATTTTACAAATTTACCAACTTTACAAACATTCAAATCTTCAAATTCTAAATTGTTCTCTTTTAATTTCTTCCATCAGACTGAAGGTGTTCCCGATTCGATCGACAAAACTTGGATCGTTTCTTCAATGTCACCCGTCCAAAAGAGTCTAATTAATCGTCTAAATGAACCTTTATTCATCGATGGTCCACATATCATGTGGTTAAAAGATCATATGACCAGTTACTTTGTACTGAAAACCACTGCTCCTAAAGAGATTGTCAAAGAGGAAAAGGATTACGAGGACATGAGAGATTTACCCTTATTCGCTTACGGTGGATTATCTAAAAGTGAACATATCGCAAGAATCGAGGGTCTTCATAAAACCGAAGAGGGAACAATTTGTGGATTAGTGGCAACCGGAACTTCATCAAGAGATTCACTTCTCTCATATATACGAATTCTTCAATATCATATTCCCAAAATAAAGGAATTAAGTATCATCTTTAAACAAAGAGCACCAGAAACTGCGATTGGTCCAGTAAATGAAAACGAACAGGATAGTAATCAAACAGAGGCGAATGATGAAAAAATTAAGTTAATTGTAAATAAATAGAACCTTCAACTTTTTTTTGTAAATAAAAAGATTGACTTAGTTTTAAAATTTACTTTTATGGTCAACATAAATACTATTATTCAATATACCATACTGAATTGGTTGATTTCAACTAATTTAACAAACTTGATTCTTATAAATACCTAATATTATTTTTACAAATATCCAATTAGAGAGTAAATTATTGGAAAATTGATCATTGAGCTGGTCACTTTTTCTTGATGAAATGTTTCAAGTAATTTTTGTTGTCCAGTTTAACCGTTTCCGATTCAATGGTTCGATTGAAGGTTTCCTTAGGTTTTCTCCTTGCTTGCCAAGCTTTTCTTTCCACCTCTGATGTCAATTCTTCAAAAATAATCGGAAGTTTAACAACATAATTGAACAAATCTCAATTCATTTAATTAGTAATTTAATAGTATTGATTGATTGTGAATATTAATCATAATTAGATTATTACAATTAAGAGTAACAATAACGATGAATGAGGAGTAAAAATTTACAATTCAAATTGTTTATTGTTAATTAATTCACTAATCAGTTTCTTGTTAATGAAAGGGTTAACAATTAACTAGAAATCATATTGTTAGCAAATGTTAATTGGTTTAATATAATTCAATGAATTTAAGATTAACCAAAATAATCAGCATTGATTGTTAGACTTGATTAGATTGACCTAAATCAATTGAGTTGCAATTTAATTACTAAGTTTGTGTTGAATGAAATCAAAATTGTTAATCATCTCGTTGTTTGTAACTAATTCAATTGCTTGTGTGGGCGATTAATTCAATACATTGGTGGCCTTTTGATTCAATAATTAACTTTGATCAGTCCACTTTTTCATCGGGAAATCAATTGAATAGCCTCAGGGTATTGTACCGATAATAATATTGATTAAATTTCAATAGTTTCAAGTTTAATTTTCATTATAATATCAATTGGAAAACGATAATAACAATTTAATGTCAATCTATTGAATTAATTTTACAATTCTCTAAGTGTAAGTTAATTGTTAACAATCAAAGCCACAAATTAAATTACCAACTTAATTACAAGATATCATAAGATAATATCAAAAGGTTTCCCCTTTTCCCAAATTAAATTAGTTAATCAGTAATCAATTGGATAATAATTGTGATTTTTCAATTTACAATTTAACTGTTGTTTTCTCATTGATTGATTGATTGATTGATTGTTATTGACTAATTGCCCTAAAGTCATAAAGTTATCAAATTGTTAGATATTGACTATGATAATTATCTTAAAGTAAATATATCGTTGGTTAATTGTTACATTGATTTATTGTCAGTTAATTGTTATTGTTAACTCTTTACCCTCAATACAATTGTATTAACAAACTGTCAAGTTTTAAATTCACAATTGTAAGCAATTAACTTGATCTAATTGTCTGTTTGTTTTGTTCAAATTAACAATTTCTGATTGTTTGATCAAAATATCAATATAATAACCAAATCAAATTAAAAAAATTTTTTCTCTTCAAATGATCACAATCAAGTTAATATTATCATTATTATAACATTTGATAATAATAATGTTTTATTGATTTACTAACCAGCGGCAATTATCATTATATTATTATCATCAGTTAACAATTTACTAATTCAATGATGTTTAATGTTCATTGATGATCAAGTTTTCAGATATCATGATGATGATAATAGATTTTATCTAATGGTCAGTTTGTAATATCGTTTTTCCTTATAATCGTGGGGTCAATTTCGAGGTAAGCAATAAAATCACATAATAACAATTAAAGTTGAAATTAACAATCAAACTTTTCACTCAATCATTTCCCAGGTAAACGGAAGCAGATGCAATTTATTTAAATCATGATCAACAATTAACATAGAGAGAGAGAGAGAATGATAAAGTTTAATTGTTGATGATGATGATGGTTAAGATTTCGAGTTGAGATTTGAAATGGTTCAAACTGATCTTGAACTGAATCCATTTACCTGGCGGGTTTATCAATGTTTTCACGCGCTTGGTTATCACCACCATAACCACCATGATGATACTCAGACTCATGTATTTGGTTACACACCGGTGGATGTTAAAGGTAATAGGAAGTCACCCAACAGGAACCAGAACAACAACAACAAAGGTAAACAAAAAGTTTTCAACGAAGAAAAAAAAAAGAAAACAAACTTTTCATGATAAATCGTTAGGATGACTGATGAAATATCATGAAGATGATGATGATGATGATCAGAAGTAGATAAGAATTGATTGATTGGGCTCATTATGAAGACGATCAACATGATGATACCTTTGATTAGGAATCATCAGTAAAACGATTCACATGATTAACTTTTTTTTTTCCTTCCTCAGAACTTTTTTTTTCAATTGGCCTTTTTGTTTGTTACTAATTCAATTTAGACTCAATTAATGATCAATGATGATGATTATTATTACTATCATGTTATCATCTTTCATCATTTCTTATACATACACCTCAAGTTGTTTAATTATAATCGTCATCATCATCTAAACAAGATTATCATTATCAAGAAAAATCAACAAGATGAAAAAAAATCTGATTGAAAATTGATGTTTTCTTTACCTTTCCCAATTGAATCAGACAATTAGATACACAAAACTTTGTTGATTAACTCTCAACGTTAATTATTACTAAATTTCTTCTTGTTGATTGTTACTAATCAACTGATTCAGTAATTAATATCTGATACCTTTGGGAACAGTATCATGAATGTTTGTTTATTTTTCTTTTCACTGGAAAGTTTCAACTTTCACTGAGAAAGAAAATATTCCTTACAAGATAAGTTACATGAGATAATATGTATGATATTCATATCTAATTACAGGGTATCCTTATTATCATCATCATCATCATCTGCATCATCTCTAGTGAAAGTAACTATCAATTTCCAAAGGTATTGAAAGAAAAAGTCTCCCTTTCCATTGCAAGTCAGAATAAAATCTGAAACATTTTCGTCATGAGAAAAACTCAATCATTAGGAACTTCCATCTAATCATGATAATGTAAAAGATGCCGATAGTTTAAATGATCACTGAACCTTTTTTGGTGTGGCTGACCAGTTGACCAGTCGATATAATTTTCAGTGAACAAAAAAAAATAGTAAATAATGTACAATCACAGTATTGATAACAGGGAAAAGTGAATAACAATCAATGAGATTCATTGATTAACAATTCAAAATAACGAAACAATCAACAGGTAAGAATGGAAGATAATCTTCAATGGCTTCTTTCTCATCGTCATCAAAGTTTTTTCCTCCTCCTCCTCCTCCTCCTACCACTTACGAACTGACCACATCCAACTTGCTACCTTGTCTTTTTTCGCATCACTTTACTTTCTCATCTCTCCTTTAGAAGAAGAAGAAGAGAAAAATAATAATAATAAAGAACAAACAAAAAAAAATTGAAATTGATATTTTCTTTTCCAGGTAAGGTAATCACCTCCACCTCCATTTGACCATCATTATCAAGCAAAATCAGCAAACAATCACCAATCATTCATAAGATATGGCAACTGATATACTTACCTGATTGATTGTGTTCGTTAAGGAGGAAGAGAATGGAAGATAACTGAGAAAGTTCACCTTGACAATCCCTCTTTTTTTCTTCTACTCCTCATTGACTTTTAATCTATTCTGGAAGAAGAAGATGATAAACTATCAGTAGAAGAAGAAGAGATGATGATGATGATGATGATGGAGAAAACTACAGAAAAAAAGTAGAATAGAAACAAAGTTGAGGCGAAATTTGAAACCAAATAGTAACTGTTGAGGTGCAGTTTCCAAATTCGTTGCAACGAAATTTCAACAGAAGCTCAACTTCATGTATCATTTGAAAGAGAGACAGATACATCAACATCAACATGAAATTTTCTATCCTTCGAATTTAAATTTAGTTCCATTTTTTTACCTGTTCTTTTTTTTCTCTACCTGTATTAGTAGTTACATCATATGGTGGCTACTGATTGTTGTAGTGTTTGTTATCATCATCTTCATCATGGTAATCAAAATATTTACAGATTATAATCATCATCAAGGTTGATTTGCAAATAGAGGGAAAAACAATCTGAATTAACGTTAGCAATTCATTATGATGATTATTATTAAATCGTTGGACACATTGTATTATGTATATAATATCATCAATCATAATCTAATTGTCTTCATCATCAAGTTAATTAACGGAAATGCAAGAGAAAGAGCAAACTAAATTAGTATTTGTGTATCAACAATTAGATGAAAAATTGTTGCAAGAATATTATTTTAATCGAGACCCAGTTATTACAAATATAATGTTCAATCATTGGTATGAATTCAATTAAATTCAAAGGGAATGGCAAGAGAAACAATCAAATTCTGGAATCACTTTCCCTGTTGTAATAATAATAGATAATCAAACAATCAAGCAATAAATGATTACCATTAGCAATCAAGTAAACTACCAACCAAAAAAAAAACTCAAGGCAATACTGGATACTAATCAAAATGATGAAATATTTCATTTGCAAAGCAATTGCTGACTGATTACTACAATGGGTAAGGTTATATAATAAATATAATACTGAACAAATAATAATAATAATATATATATATATATATATATATTATCAAGTATATTATGATAATAATAATCAACAAGAGGAATATCAACAAACAACAATCAGGCAAATAGAAACAAAAAAAAAGGTAAGAAAATGATGAAGATGAAAAATCATCACGTTAACTAAATCAGAGCAACAAAAACAACAGCAACAAAAAAAAGCGCAACAATAATGTAATAATAATATACGCAAGGTCAACACGCACCTTAAGGCTAGGCCAAAATCTGAGCTACAGGTACACCAAGTTACAGCTACTTTAAAGTAACTACCCTGTACTACTAACTACAATTAACTACTACATTTATGTATGAATTTACCTTTGTATTTACCTGTTGGTTCAATTTTTTTGTTTTCTGTTTTCATTTTTCTCTCTCTCTCTTTTATGTTCACCAAGATTATTGTTCAGAATCTCAAGAACTTCAGAACTTTGTTTTTATTTTCATCCGTTCGTTCAAATCTAATCGCCGCTTCTGAGATGCTAATGTGTAATAATAATGGTAGTAGTTGTTATTATCTAAATCAAGAACAATTTGATGAGCTGCAATAAGAAGCAATCAAGTAATCATCATCATTATCATCAACCTAATCATAATCATCATAATCATAATCATTTGAATATCAAATTCCGCACCCAAATTTTTTTTTCATATTCACCGATAACTAATACAACTTTAATTGTTGTTAATCTTTTCTCATTTTCTTTTAAGGTTTGATTTAATTGCCTTATGATTTACTCATTGGTAAATCATTTGAATATCATTTGTATCTCATTTTATTGGTCATCTAATTGTAATCATTATGATTTACTTGAGATTTCATTTAACTATTATCATATTTTTTGGGTGCAGATGAGAGTTAATTGTTACTATCGCAATTTAAATTGTTACCCGTTGGTCAATTTTAACTTTTCATATGCAGTTGATTTAATTAATCTGGTTGTTTAATTTACTCGTTGATTAACTTGTTATATTTTCTAATAATGATAACAATTAACTGGTTCCTTGTTTCCTTGGTATTTGATTGAATTGTTTTCCGTACTGATTAGTTGGATATTTATCAAATTGTTGCAATTGGTTAATTGTTTATAGCAATTAAATGTTACACATTAACTATCCAATGGGTAACTGTTTGTTTGCACAATTTACTTTGATTCATTTATCATAATTAAGACAATTAATCATTTTTTAGGAAAAACAAAAAACTTTTTTTATTCAACTTTCTGTTAATTTTATCATTGAGGAAATTAATTTCTGCTTAATTATCAACATTTAATTGTAAAATTATTTTCCATCATCATCATCATCATCAAGAGCTTATTATTATTGTTACGATAATAAATTTTGATAATAATGTAATTATAATTTGATAATGTTGTTTAAATGTTAATCAACTTGATTACTTTGTTATTATTACTTGATTTAGTTATTGTAACATTATTTGGTTAACCCTAAATACAGTTACAATTAACAAATTGTTAACAATCAAAAGATCATCTTGACAATCAACATCTTGATTTGTAAATTGTTTGAAAACTTTAATTCCTCTCAATTGATGATTAAATTGCTCATGTATATTTGTAACATAAATTGTGATTAAAAGTAATCACAATTTAAAAACCAATCCTTAAATTTTAACCAACTAATTATGTTTCAACAATCAACATGAACATTAAATTTAATCATTACAAATAAACAAGAAAAACAAAGTAAATTTATCATTACAATTAAGTCAACAATCAGCTTGAGGATAATGATTACAATTTAAATCTTAATTCAATTGGTGAGATAAATCAATTTGGGAAAAAATCGTTGATCACAATTTAGTTAATTAACTAAATAATCCAATTATCCTAATATAAGTAATACTTGATCTGTCAAGTTAATTAATTAAACGATTGAGACACAATTATACATCAATCTTAATGATTTAATAGACAATTAATGACGGAAACCAGTTGAACAATTAACTTAATCATTAGACGGAATTGGTGATTACGAGGTATCAATAAAACTACTGTAACAATATCAAATTGAATCATTAATATCACAATAAAATATTGATTTAAGTTGCTAATTAACAATCAATTCCCTGCAGAAATTTAATACTAAATCATTAGCTAAATAAATTGTACTTTGTTTTTCACTTTGAAATGATTAAACTATTAATACAATTAACTCAATTATCTAAGTGAGAAGCAAGAAAAGTTGTTTTTAGATATTAATTTAAATAATTTGATTAACAATTAAAGTATTTCATTAAATGATGATTATCATTATCGTTTACGGATCAAGATTAACTTTTTTTTTCTGCTTCTTGTCTGTATTAATTATGGTTTTACTAGTGGCAAGTAATTATAATCATGATTAACAAATCGTGACTTGATTATCATTTTCATTCACAACAATCAGCTAATTGTTGAGACTAGAAAAAAGAGAAGCTATTAATTAACGCCATCGAAAAGTTAATTAGTTAATTGTTCTACTAAAACTATTCTCGAGTATCAAATTCTCTCTCAACTCTAAAAGTATTGATATCGATTGATTTTCGATAACTGACCTTAAATGACCACGAATTTGATCATTTTTTTGTTCGAAACTTAAACTTGTTCACTAATTGATCATCGAATTGATCATCGAAAATCAATCAATTTAATAGAAAAGGGAAAAAGTAAGGGATTTGATAATGTCTTTCATTTCTTTTCGCATCCTTGGATAATTAACTAATTGCTACTGATTTGATTGCGAATAAGAAAAAAAAAACTTCAACTGTCGAGGATTATTTTCCATTATTGATTGGAGTTTATTTCGTGTTCAACTAACGGTTGTTTAGATTCAATTTCAGTCGATTTAATCTCATATTCGGTGTCGATTTGGTTTATTTTGACTTAGTGGATTAAATCATCAACTAATTGGTCGATAAATTAAAAGCTAATCATGTCTTCAGGCGATGTTATCAAGAGCTCTTTACCATTGGAAGATTTTCTTTTTCTCTTTCGCCCTGATATACAAAAGTTCAATGGAATCAAGAAACCTGTCACCATTGAGAACTGGACTAGACACTTCGAGTCAACAGCAAAGAGATACCATTGGACCAAAGATGATCTGATGGATTTGCTTGGCGAATATCTTGAAGATGAAGCTTTGAACTTTTATCTCAACGAAAAAGATTCAACCTCATCATGGAATGAGATGAAGATCAAGTTAATAGAGCGATTTAAAAGTTACACACTCGAACCGATCATTGAGTTTACCCGACTTAAGTTTCACCATTGTAAGAATGTCATGGATTACTTTGAATCTAAACGACGATTAGCTCATCTTGCTGGTATATCAGAATCGGATGCTGTACCCTTGATGATTGAACATCTCGGTGAACCCTTCAAGCAATATTTCACTGATGGTCGAACCAAAACTTATGACCAATTTGCCACCATCGTCCAATCAGCTGAGAGCCTATTGCCACCTCGCATTCACGGTGATCTAGTAATCACCATCAAGGGAAACTTCAGTTCTGTAAACGATCAAGACCATTGAAATTCTTGTCCCAATCAAGACACATAAATGTCATTCTGGCAAAAACAAAATCGCAAGAGAAAAACAATTTCATCAATTTATTCCGTTGCATCAGAATTTCCCATGAAAAAAAAAACAATCCAATCAAAAGTTATTTTCGAAACGAAAATTTTCAAATAGAATCATTTTCTTGTATTTCCTTTTTTTATGATTAATTTAATGTCCAGAAGATTTGTAAAGTTAGTGACCAAGGGGCATTTTCTTGTCTTGACAGATTTAATATCTTTACATTACTAGATTAACATTATAATCAAATTATATATGCAATTAGTTGTTCGAGAGTTAAAATGATTTAATTTCCAAATTATATGCTCATTAGATTTTTATTACACATTCATATTCACTTACCTGTGCAGGTAGAAAGTAGCATATCCTAGTCAAAGAGATGATGATGATAAGAAGAAGAAGATGAGCAACAAGTGAGAGAAAAAGAGAAAAAAGAAATAAAAAAAAGAAAGAGAGAGAGAGAGAGAGAGAGAGAAAAGATAATGATATAAGATAGTAGATTATTTTTTTCTTCCAAAGATTAAGCTTAGATTTTCACCTTTTCCTCCATAGGAGTCTTACCTTATTCTCTCTTCCAACTGACAGATAATTATCTTCTTGTTTATCTCCTCCTCTTCTCCTTCATCATCATCATCTTCTTCTTCTTCAAGAAAGATGAGACACTTACCTCCTTCCCTTGTCATCTTCATCTTTACTACCAACTAACTACCTCACCTGTCTTAACCTCCTCCTCCTCCTTCATCATCTCATTCACCTTTAGAACTTTATTTTTTATGTTCTTTTTTTAGTTCACCAACGATAAATACTATCAATGGACAAGATCAGTTACTCTCAAAAGCAGAGAGCAAAAAAAAACGAACAGCAACTTCACCTTAAAATCGTAATAAAAAAAACACAAATAAACTCAGGTAATCACATTGGAATCATCATCATTTTGATTACCTTTTTGCTCGTAGTTTATTTATTTTTTTGCCTCTGTGGTGAATCCAATTAAATAGCCCACTTGAGATGATGATTATGATGATGATGATGATGATGACAACGATATCGTTACCTGCAACATTATCATTTGAGCTTCATGAAGATGACACTTTTTATGAGGTTTACCTTTTTTCTTGCAACGATTTTCATCAAAAAAAAAACATAATCATTTACGAAACTTTTACCTGTTGAAATAAAACATTTACCTGGTCATACATTTCATCCTATTAAATGGACATTCTTTAATTTACTCGTTGATTAACTTTTATATTTTCTAATAATGATAACAATTAACTGGTTCCTTGTTTCTTGGTATTTGATTGAATTGTTTCCGTACTGATTAGTTGGATATTTATCAAATTGTTGCAATTGGTTAATTGTTTATAGCAATTAAATGTTACATTAACTATCAATGGGTAACTGTTTGTTTGCACAATTTACTTTGATTCATTTATCATAATTAAGACAATTAATCATTTTAGGAAAACAAAAACTTTTTATTCAACTTTCTGTTAATTTTATCATTGGGAAATTAATTTCTGTAATTAACATTTAATTGTAAAATTATTTTCCATCATCATCATCATCATCAAGAGCTTATTATTATTGTTACGATAATAAATTTTGATAATAATGTAATTATAATTTGATAATGTTGTTTAAATGTTAATCAACTTGATTACTTATTATTACTTGATTTAGTTATTGTAACATTATTTGGTTAACCCTAAATACAGTTACAATTAACAAATTGTTAACAATCAAAAGATCATCTTGACAATCAACATCTTGATTTGTAAATTGTTTGAAAACTTTAATTCCTCTCAATTGATGATTAACTTGCTCATGTATATTTGTAACATAAATTGTGATTAAAAGTAATCACAATTTAAAAACCAATCCTTAAATTTTAACCAACTAATTATGTTTCAACAATCAACATGAACATTAAATTTAATCATTACAAATAAACAAAAAAAAACAAAGTAAATTTATCATTACAATTAAGTCAACAATCAGCTTGAGGATAATGATAACAATTTAAATCTTAATTCAATTGATGAGATAAATCAATTTGGGAAAAAATCGTTGATCACAATTTAGTTAATTAACTACTAAATAATCCAATTATCCTAATATAAGTAATACTTGATCTGTCAAGTTAATTAAACGATTGAGACACAATTATACATCAATCTTAATGATTTAATAGACAATTAATGACGGAAACCAGTTGAACAATTAACTTAATCATTAGACGGAATTGGTGATTACGAGGTATCAATAAAACTACTGTAACAATATCAAATTGAATCATTAATATCACAATAAAATATTGATTTAAGTTGCTAATTAACAATCAATTCCCTGCAGAAATTTAATACTAAATCATTAGCTAAATAAATTGTACTTTGTTTTTCACTTTGAAATGATTAAACTACAATTAACTCAATTATCTAAGTGAGAAGCAAGAAAAGTTGTTTTTAGATATTAATTTAAATAATTTGATTAACAATTAAAGTATTTCATTAAATGATGATTATCATTATCGTTTACGGATCAAGATTAACTTTTTTTTTCTGCTTCTTGTCTGTATTAATTATGGTTTTACTAGTGGCAAGTAATTATAATCATGATTAACAAATCGTGACTTGATTATCATTTTCATTCACAACAATCAGCTAATTGTTGAGACTCGAAAAAAGAGAAGCTATTAATTAACGCCATTGAAAAGTTAATTAGTTAATTGTTCTACTAAAACTATTCTCGAGTATCAAATTCTCTCTCAACTCTAAAAGTATTGATATCGATTGATTTTCGATAACTGACCTTAAATGACCACGAATTTGATCAATTTTTTTGTTCGAAACTTAAACTTGTTCACTAATTGATCATCGAACTGATCATCGAAAATCAATCAATTTAATAGAAAAGGGAAAAAGTAAGGGATTTGATAATGTCTTTCATTTCTTTTCGCATCCTTGGATAATTAACTAATTGCTACTGATTTGATTGCGAATAAGAAAAATTATTAATAACTTCAACTGTCGAGGATTATTTTCCATTATTGATTGGAGTTTATTTCGTGTTCAACTAACGGTTGTTTAGATTCAATTTCAGTCGATTTAATCTCATATTCGGTGTCGATTTGGTTTATTTTGACTTAGTGGATTAAATCATCAACTAATTGGTCGATAAATTAAAAGTAAAATAATCATGTCTTCAGGCGATGTTATCAAGAGTTCTTTACCATTGGAAGATTTTCTTTTTCTCTTTCGCCCTGATATACAAAAGTTCAATGGAATCAAGAAACCTGTCACCATTGAGAACTGGACTAGACACTTCGAGTCAACAGCAAAGAGATACCATTGGACCAAAGATGATCTGATGGATTTGCTTGGCGAATATCTTGAAGATGAAGCTTTGAACTTTTATCTCAACGAAAAAGATTCAACCTCATCATGGAATGAGATGAAGATCAAACTAATCGAGCGATTTAAAAGTTACACACTCGAACCGATCATTGAGTTTACCCGACTTAAGTTTCACCATTGTAAGAATGTCATGGATTACTTTGAATCTAAACGACGATTAGCTCATCTTGCTGGTATATCAGAATCGGATGCTGTACCCTTGATGATTGAACATCTCGGTGAACCCTTCAAGCAATATTTCACTGATGGTCGAACCAAAACTTATGACCAATTTGCCACCATCGTCCAATCAGCTGAGAGCCTATTGCCACCTCGCATTCACGGTGATCTAGTAATCACCATCAAGGGAAACTTCAGTTCTGTAAACGATCAAGACCATTGAAATTAATGTCCCAATCAAGACACATAAATGTCATTCTGGCAAAAACAAAATCGCAAGAGAAAAACAATTTCATCAATTATTCCGTTGCATCAGAATTTCCCATGAAAAAAAAAACAATCCAATCAAAAGTTATTTTCGAAACGAAAATTTTCAAATAGAATCATTTTCTTTCATCTTTTTTTATGATTAATTTAATGTCCAGAAGATTTGTAAAGTTAGTGACCAAGGGGCATTTTCTTGTCTTGACAGATTTAATATCTTTACATTACTAGATTAACATTATAATCAAATTATATGCAATTAGTTGTTCGAGAGTTAAAATGATTTAATTTCCAAATTATATGCTCATTAGATTTTTATTACACATTCATATTCACTTACCTGTGCAGGTAGAAAGTAGCATATCCTAGTCAAAGAGATGATGATGATAAGAAGAAGAAGATGAGCAACAAGTGAGAGAAAAAGAGAAAAAAGAAATAAAAAAAACGAAGAAGAGAGAGAGAAAGAGAGAAAAGATAATGATATAAGATAGTAGATTATTTTTTTCTTCCAAAGATTAAGCTTAGATTTTCACCTTTTCCTCCATAGGAGTCTTACCTTATTCTCTCTTCCAACTGACAGATAATTATCTTCTTGTTTATCTCCTCCTCTTCTCCTTCATCATCATCATCTTCTTCTTGAAGAAAGATGAGACACTTACCTCCTTCCCTTGTCATCTTCATCTTTACTACCAACTAACTACCTCACCTGTCTTAACCTCCTCCTCCTCCTTCATCATCTCATTCACCTTTAGAACTTTATTTTTTATGTTCTTTTTTTAGTTCACCAACGATAAATACTATCAATGGACAAGATCAGTTACTCTCAAAAGCAGAGAGCAAAAAAAAACGAACAGCAACTTCACCTTAAAATCGTAATAAAAAAAACACAAATAAACTCAGGTAATCACATTGGAATCATCATCATTTTGATTACCTTTTTGCTCGTAGTTTATTTATTTTTTTGCCTCTGTGGTGAATCCAATTAAATAGCCCACTTGAGATGATGATTATGATGATGATGATGACAACGATATCGTTACCTGCAACATTATCATTTGAGCTTCATGAAGATGACACTTTTTATGAGGTTTACCTTTTTTCTTGCAACGATTTTCATCAAAAAAAAAACATAATCATTTACGAAACTTTTACCTGTTGAAATAAAACATTTACCTGGTCATACATTTCATCCTATTAAATGGACATAAAAAAGTTTTATTTTTCTTTCAAAATCTCGGTAATGATCTGAAATTTACTTTCAACAGGATAGCGCTAGAGTGTATCAGTGAATTTATCATGAGCTATAAAAATACTGACCATTTAGATGACCATTAACTTGAATATAATCAAGTTGACATTGGGATTATTGTTATCGCTCCAACCACAAGGTCATTATGATCATTGGGCTGATCAAAGGTAAGATTATCTCTTGAGGTCGAATGGTCATTTTTTTCTGACCTTTGTCTCTCTTTTCTTACACTTTCCAAGGTGATCTAATTGTAGAACCAAATCAAAATTAATTAACAGAGATTAATGATGATTAACATTGAGAAAATCAAAGAAAATCTCAATCTACCTTTACAATTAACTGAGTATAAACTTGATTTAGTTAACAAAACTAAAACTAGTTGAGTGATTAACTTTTTTATTTGAAAATTATTTTAATAATAATCGTTGTCATTGTGATACAATTTAATTTGATTCAGTTTAATATAATTTTTTACTCTTTCACAATATTTCAATATTAAAACCATTATGAGTTAGACAATTATTTAATCATTAATCAATTGATTACTGATACAATTATAATTGGACTCAATTCACCTAATTAACTGATAATCAATAAAAAAAAGGTATAATAATCAGTTGATATGTTGATTAAAAAACAGATTAAAGCCAAAAATCAGATCAACACAATTTGTTAATCATAATAATTGAAACTAATTTCAATTAATTATACTCAAGAGGTAAGTACTCAAGTTAATCAAATTTAAATTACCAATAATTTAAATAACCTTTAGGTGAATATAATTTGATCGGCTAATAAAAAAAAAGTGGACTCAACGAAAATCATATAATTATTATTAATAACTCACAATCAACTGATTGTAAGTTAAATTGTTGAATAATAATCTAAACCTTTACATGTTATAATAATAATAATAATAATATCGTAAACATATCAAAGGTACAAGCCCAGAAAAAGTAAAATAAAATGAATACTAAGTTAAGTAACTATTGATTAGATTGATCAGTTGTTGATGATGCTAATCACTATTTTCGGGTACTGATGATGTTGATAATCAGTTTGAGGTGATGAGAATTGATGAAATGACCACACCTTGAAAAAGTTGCAAATGAACAAAAAGTTCACATTTAAAAACCATTAGTTTTAACCATTGATTTGAATGTGCGTAGGTACGAGTTGAGTAAAGAGAGAGAGAGAGAGAGAGAGAGACAAACATCTCATTAATGATAAGGTAAAGATTCAAACAGTAAAATTCAAGGTAAGAAAATGATGAGGATGATGATGAAAACGATGATGATAATTGTGAAGATGTAACATGCTACCTGTATTCAGCTTTTGCCCTCGAGTATTTATCCGTCAACTGTAACCCGATTTATCTTATTTCATTTTCGAAGCAACTTTTTCTCTCTTTTTTTTCATCTTCATCTTCATCTTCATCATGTAACTTTTTTTTCCAATACCTTTAGCCTTCTGTAAATGCATTACTGTCAATCCTGTCATTGATAATACACCTCAAGAGAGAGGTTAATAATCAAGGTAGCTAATCATTTTTTTCATTAAACCTTCCCCTTAAATTGAATACACTTTGAATCAGCAACAATCAACAGGTAAACTTTACCTGTTGATTGTTGCTTGGGTTTACAATTTACTAATCAGTGAGCAGCATTTCAATATGAAGTTACCATTGATGAACAAGATATTGAAACCAGAAAAAAAAGGATTGGTAATGATGACAATCAAAATTGATTTTTATTATAATTGCAATTATATGATTATAATAACTAAATCGTATCTCAAATTGTACTAATCAAATGATTTAAAAGGATTTGATTGATTTTTTCTTGTTGTTTCCAATATTGTGATGATCTCTGTGGCTTGATTTGTGATTAACTTGATTGTTTATCGTATAATATTTGATTGCAATTAACTTTTCTCTCTCTCTCTCTCTCTCTCTCTCTCTCAATTCCCTATTATTTATAATTAAGATAAATTTGTTGCCTGTTGAAATGTTATGTCAGTTGAAGTTTAATTAATTGCAAGTTTCAATGTTGATGATCACACCAAGGATAAGTAAAAAATATCAGTTAGAAAACAAATGTAGTAGCAAATAGCAATCAACATTTAAACATCATCATCATCTTCATCTTGTTAATTGTGTGTCAATTAAAATCAGTTAATACGTTCATTTAATTCACTGATAAAGGTAAATGATTTAGGTAATTTAATTGCAATGATCAACTAAATTAGCAAAATAGATTAATAGGAAATTTGTTAAAGAAAATGAGTAAATTTTGAAAAGAGAAACAAAACTTTTCAGCCTCATCATCTTATTCTGATTTGTGTATTTGCCTCACCCTGTCGTCTCTCTCATAATGATCATCATGATGAAGATGAAGATGAAGATGATGATGGAAAAACAGTAACTCAAATTGGCCTCAACATTTTGATTCTGAATTAAGTTGTTTCTTTTGATTCAGTTATCTTCCTAATCCATCATCAGTTTAAAGTCACATTTTCATCTTCATCACAAATATTCAGCTACAGATGAAGAGGATCAACAGGTAAGCAGTTTAGATGTATTCAAGAGTAGAAATGATTTAATGATGATTAGTATTATTACTGATCATCATTCTCAAGATGATGGTGATAAGGATGATCAACAGGTTGAATATATGGATGCAGGATGATGATGATGATGGTGGTGGGTTGGGTTGGGTTGGAAGTGGAAGTGGAAGAGGGCTCGGTCCAGGACACATTCTGATGATAATACTTTTAGGCTTCCCTTTGATTTTCAATTTTTCCTCAATATATTTTCATATATTCTTACAACTATTTGGTAACTGATTCAATTTTGATTGTTAACTGTTGTTGATTGTTGGTGATTAGATTGATTAAGGTGTTGTTGTTGCTGTTTGGGTATTACAATTAAGCTTTAATCAACATCAATCCTCATCAAAATGTTACAATCAAAAAGGTGTGATCAAATCATGGTAACAATCATTTAACACTTTGCATGATGATGATCACAATTAAATGATTAGATTGTAAATTACATCATTAATTACCAACAATTGGCTTTACTTTTACAATTTAATTAGCATTTTTTATCATCATTTTTGAACAAATCAATTTACTTGAGGTAAATTTTGTCTAATTGATCAATAAGTTGAATTGAATTCATCAATCCATCTGATTAATTAATTGACTTGAGCTGCATGGGAATCTCATTACAATTAAATTAACATTGACAATTAGTTAACTGTTTTTGATAATTACGTCTAGTTGATTGCAATCAATTCAATTGCTTGGATATTTTTAAGATTATTATTAATTTCATTAAATTATCAACATTTTAAGGATTGGTATTAGATTGTTAGAGGTTAAATTGTGATGTCTGATTGTGATTGCAATTAGAGTTAATTGTCAATCAACTGATTAATGACAAACTGATAATTGAGGAAAAAAACTTCCGTCATAATTAAATACAAAATTAAGATTAGATTAATAGATTGATTATGATTAAGCCAAATTAAGAAA
Organism: Panonychus citri; assembly: GCF_014898815.1. Lineage (NCBI taxonomy): Eukaryota > Metazoa > Arthropoda > Arachnida > Trombidiformes > Tetranychidae > Panonychus > Panonychus citri. The sequence continues at coordinate 1,355,733 of NW_026515541.1, forward strand.
TATCAATTCAACAAGGTAAAAGGTTCCCTGATTGTGTTGATTAAATTGAACAATGTTGCAAATCGACTGATTGTAATTAACCGATTTAAATGATTGGTTAAAGAAAAAAGAAAAGAAATTGTAAAATTGGACAATCATGATAATAATTATCTACCCTAATTCATGATTAGCTGAATGTTTAAATCACGGATTTGATTAGTTGACTTGATTATTTTCATCATTAATCATGGAAAATGTAAATATTGATTCATTATTATGATAGAAAATCAATTCATCAGTGATATCATTTACTATTAAATCGTTAATAAAATTGTTTAGATCATGATCATTCCTCTTAACGGGTTAATCATGATAATTTAGATCAATACAATTTCCAGATAAAATTACAACAATTCAAATAACCTTTACCTTCAAGGTCAAGAAAAATTTTCTTAAATTGCTTGGACGATTAAAAGATCAGCTAATCTGAAGGCTCACTTTGGGTCAATCGAGGGCTTCTGATCAAGAGATTCAATTGGTTCAATTGAGGTTTCTGGACCAAAGGAAATATCGATAAGTAATTCAGTAAAGATTTGAGAACATATCATTTCAAGAATTGTTGGAAACTGATTAAGTCTTGATTACTTTAAATTGATGAGTGTCAAGGTAACTGTCTAATGGTCACTTTGCCGCTACACACGCAGAGTATATACTGGGAGTCCAGATGAACTGTCCCTGCTTTTGGGTGCGATTTTAACTCTGTGATTAGGTCACTTAGAGAGGTAAATTTTTTGTCATCCAATAGAGAAAATGTTTGAAAAAAAGACTATGAAAATCTCTGGCTAACGATATCATGAGTCCAGAAATTGGTACGTTGCGATGCATGAATGGAATTTCATATTTTCTCAGGCCATGTTGAATTACTTTTTTTTCAGTATCTAGAGTTTTCCTATGGCAATGAATAGGATTAGTACGCACCTTTGAATATTGGTTATTCCTGAAGGGAAAGTTGGATCAAAAAGCTGATTGTATTAAATACGATAATCATTTAATAGACACTACAGTCTATCTATGTGCGAAAAATCTTGTACTTATGTGACTTCTTTCACGAAAAAATCATTACCGAAAAAAATTCTCATTTTTATTCCCCATACGTTAGTTCAGTTAGTTGGCTGAAATCTGAACTTACGAATAGTTGGAAAAAAATTCTCGAAAATTTTTACATTCAAACGTACCACCTTTGAATCTTTGGGAGACCAGTGTTCATCAATTGCTCTATGGAAAAGTTTCAAACTTGTACACACAGGACATTGAATGGGCGAACGAAAAATGACCTTTAACGTCGATGGTTATTTTCACCATTTCGCCATTTTGGTTCTTCATTCAATGTGACACGTTTGTTGAAATTCATGGTCTGAGAGCACTTTCTTTGCCCATAAAGGTAAAGATTATGAAATTGAATCACATTTCGCACTCTGATTGACAGGTTTGTAATTTATGGCTCATAACGTTTCATCACATTCTCATGTTCATCATAATTATCATCTTCATAATCTTCATCCATTTTACCACCAATAAAAGGATAAAATTATTCATTTTAAATGATAATAATTCCTGATAATCAGTTGAGTTAAATGTTGATTCAAATGTTTTCACACCTAAACTGTAAAGCAATTAATCAATTTGCTGCTTCTTTTTTAACTTTACCTGTAAAATTTGTCCCAAGGTCAACTGACAAGATGATGATGATGATGGCAAAGATGATGATACATATTCAGTTAAATTCAATTCAACTTGAACTAATTGAAATCTCCTGATAACCACCCAGAGTCTGAATTTTGTTCAGGGTATATAAAGGATTATCAATGTTGATGTTTTAACTGAACCAAATGGATTCAGTTTAAAATTAAAGAGTAAACAACAAACAATCCAATGTGAAAATGTCCTGGGGCAATTTTATTAAATTCCCTTTGATCAGTCAACATGAAAGAAGATGCTGATTGATCATCAGAACGAGATAAAAGTTGATTAAATTGATACGAAAACGCAGAAAAAAATAACCAAGAGGAAAAGCATCATGACACTTATTCATATTTACTCAATAACTTTATGGTTAATAAACTTATGTCATTCTCATGATGATGATAATAATATATAATAAAAGATCTGATAAAGAATCAGAATTAATATCAACCCTTTCAAAATCGTAAGTTCATATCGAATTGACAGGAAAAGAGAAGAGGAAAAAAAAGTTCTAACAGAGGTAATTAGATCATTACCTTGGTATCACCAACGAATCATGATAATCTGTTCACCTTGAAGAATCAAAGGATTAAATGGCCTGAGGCATTTCCGTGTGTATGAATTTTGAAAATATGAATTCAATTGAATAATAAGAAGTAAAAAGTTCTAATCGTATTGAATCATTTTTAGTATCATCAAGATGATGTTCAATTCACATGATGATGATGATGATCAATGATTATGATGATATTTAAATGAGCAATTTGTGACAAATTGATAATAATTATTTAAATAGATAATCATAATCATGATAATCATTAAAATGATCATGATAAGAGAGACAGAGATCATTAAAAATGAAATGAATTTAATTTCAATGGAAGTTATTAAATGATGATCATCAAGTTTATTCAATATTGACAATCATTTAAATGTTAATCGTAATTGGTGATCAAAGAGTCAAACTGAACAATTTAATGCAACTATATAATTTAATCATAATCATCATCATAATTATCGTGATTATCATTATCATTTACAATCAAATAAACGATATTCAGCCTTTACCAAGACGAGAAAATTTAAAATCAATATCATTTTGTATCAACCGCCCAAGGAGCTGAATAAATGGATGATAAATATGATGATGATGATAATCGTCACCCTATCATCATCATCATCATCATCATCATGAAGATGAGCAAGTCACACACACACAAATATTTATAATCATATGTTATCAATGAAGATGAATATTAGTTTGAATTGATCATCATCATCACGCCAACGTATTAATAGTTACCCTGAATCTTGGGAGGTTTTAATTTATATATTTAAAATTCACCTCAAGTTGATATTATAATGATAAACCTTTCAATTTAATTGTAACAATTTAGCTGGTTAACAATTTAAAAACAAAAACCATCTATGAGGTTGATCACTCCTCCCAATTGGAAGCTCATTAATTAACAATTAGAGCAAATTAAATCTCTCTAATTAACAATTAACCATTTGTAACTTTGTGACTTGGAAAACATGAAATTCAGGTTAACATTGAAAAAAAAAGTTAACAACAAACAGTTAATTGTGATAATTAAATTGCTACTCTCTTATTATTATTTGTACTTTGTTATCAGTTATTTTTACACACAGTTTGACCAGTTAATTGTTACAATTTGATTAGCTTTTTCGTGATTATCAACTTGATTGTCACAACACTAGTATTGTTTTCACGTTTCAATTAACGTGATTACGTGTTGATGGTTTTTTGTTTCAGGAAAAAAAAATTTATTATATTTAAAGCTTCATATAAATTCAATTGATCAGAATGATAATATTTTTACCCAAAGTTTTTTAATTATCACAATTAAATGTCAACGTGTTTAAATTAGTTGATTAAATGACACTTGACGTGAGAAAAATTTTTCCACAACCTTAATTGTTTAGTGGCTTTTAAATTGTTGTTGTTGTTGTTGGTCAAACAATCAATTGATTTTTCTCACATGCAACTTTTTCAATCACAATAATTGTGAAAATTTATCGTAAACTTTAATTGTTGATTGATTTTGTAAGATTGTAAGTGCAATCAAGAAAAAAACCATCAACCTTAATTGCAATTAGTTGTAAATTGTGATCACAATTTATGCAAAAAGGTGATAAAAAATTAATTCACCCAAACAATTAATCAAATTTACGGTTATAATCGTAATCATAGTAAATACAATCATCTTTAAAAGTTAATCATCATTAAATTGTGTTATGATTACGGAAGAAAATTGAATTAACCCTTTTTCTTTGGGTATAAAACTTTTTTAATTGAATTTAATTGTTACTTGATTAACACCAATTGATTTGGAACGAGAAAATTTCCTACAATTAATACCTTAAATTAACTTAATTATAATCAAAATTATCTTTCTAATTGTGAAAATATTCATTAGCTTTTCTTATTAAACAATTAACCCTTCAAGCTTGTAATGACATTAACATTTAACGATTATCATGATTATCATTAAACTAACAATTAACAAGCAATCAAAGGGCATAGGTCACAGATACACTTACAAGTAATTGAATCAATTTTGATTGTCATATGTAACAATTAACATAATTTAAACAGTAGTTTTGACACTTAATTACAATTAGAAGCAAAAAAAAAATTAAAGGTAAACGGTTGATTTTGCTAATTGTATTCTCTTTAATCATAATCAAGAGCAATTAAATTCAAAGTAAAATTAATCAAAAATAAAGTTCATTAAGAGATAGAGCGAGAGAGTTGATTGATTCGCTATAATTATACTAAACAATTTAACAATTAACTAATTGAAAAAAGTTTTATATTGATTACTTATTGGTGTGACATTGAAACCATAAAGAAATCTTAATCAGTATAACAATTAAGAAAATAATCATTATCATATCATTATATTTAGCTAAAAGTAAATTAAATTACTGAAAACATGAGATATTAAATTTTTGTTGGGGAGCAAAATGATAATAATGATGATGAAGATAAAGATGATGATGATGATGATTAAGGTATGAACTTATTTATCCCATGAAAGGCGCTCAGAATCACGCTTACCATTGAATCCTCATGTGTTTCAATTTCAATTGAATTCAAAGGCGAAAATTTTTCAAACCGAAAAGATGATCACAAGGATGATAAGAGAGAACGAGAGAGAAAAGAAAAGAGAGAGAGAGAGAGAGAGAGAGGCCTCATGTAATTAGTTTCTTCATCATCATCTCCATAATGATTCAGTTTAAATTGAATCAGATGAATGTTGAAACACTTAAGATCCACCAGCATTATGATGATGATGATCATCAAGAAAACAACTGAACATCATGAATGAAAAAAAAGTTTTTTCTAGTAAGCGAAACAAAGTTTCAAGATCTACTCATGATGATAACGATAATAATAGTCACCCTGAATGTTACTAATGACTGAATGACCGGACCAATGTTCATCAAATGACCAAGACAAACAAATGAAGTACATTAATTATACAAATTGTTTGTGGAACCAAAAGAAACAGGTAAACTTTTAATAAGAACAATTATTTTGGAGGAAAGAAAAACGATCATTATATCAACTCTAAATTAATTAATAGCGTTTGATTATTTCATGTTAATCGAATTTGATAAGAAGAAAAAAAAATGATAAATTCTTCAATAGTAAATATATTATATAGAAAATGAGACTGAAAAATTTGTTTAGAACTTTTCTTTTTCTTCTATTTGGTGTTCTAATTATGCTCACTCGATATTGAGAGAAAAACTTTTTTTTTCATCTTCTTTTCCTGCTTTTTGGGTGCTAATCTACCTGAATATTTTTACCTGAAAGGTTTTTAAGAGGCCGCTCAGGCTTTTTGTGTGTGTACACTCATTTCTTACCTTACAAAATTGATAATCATAATTACACTAATCAACATGAATGTTAATTGTGAATAGGTGAATGTGTGTACAGACCAAACAATATCACTTGATTGTTTATCATTAAAAACTGATTAACTTTAAAATGACTTTGATTTTTAGTTTTCACGCAAAATTTGAATCCATCGTAGTAACTTTTTTGTATATAATATATTTATCATCATTACTGAAGATAATCATTCTGATACAACCTTTTTTTCAGGGTAAATTATGAAGAGAGAGAGAGAGAGATTTTCAAATGTTGGTTATCATTTTGTTGACTTTTTCTTGCCAATCATGTACATAATATGTGTGCCCTGAGGGTTTATTTATGATATATGATGATGATGAACATCAAGTTGTATTGCTTTTAGTTTGTTCATCAAGTTGATTGGGAGGTGGGAGTTTGATCATCTGTATATTATTATTATGTATTAATATATGTGTTGATGAAGTAGGAGGAGGAGGAGGAGGTTTATGGTGATGATGGTGGTGAAGGTGGAGGAAAGTTGTTGATTGGTTGATGATGTTCATTCATTTGAAACTCCTCCTGCTTTAGGAGTAAATCTCACTCACTCTCTCATTCATGTTAACATGTTACACTCTCAGTGTGTGATAACATAGTAACGCACAGTTGGGGTTACCTGAATGCTTATATGATGTACTATGCAGGAAAAAAAAGCTCAAGGTTTCAATTTGGCACCTTAATTGTAGTTAAATCTTATAGGTTAATTGTTTATTGACAAAATCAACATTGGCTGCTGATTGTTGGCTTATTATTATCATAATTTAAGGTGATGTAGATGAGGTTGAGAGAGTAAATAGTTTTTTCCAGTTCTCTCTCTTTCTCTCTCAAGGTAATCACTGCAATCGTATGAGGAAACTTATCTTCATTTCTTATACAGTGATGACGATGATGATGATGATGATGATGATGATGATGATTGTGTTGACATTGATATGTAAACAAAAGGTTGAGGTTAAATTGTTTGCAAGAAAAGATTAGATTTCAATTGTTTTTTATGATTATCACTTTTAATTTGATTGTTACATGTTTAACAGTTTCAATTGTGTTTACAATTACAATAGTAATGATCAATTTTAATTGTGAATGTCAATGTTAATCTATTATTAATTGTTAACAGTTAACAACGTGAAAAAAAAACAATTTTTTTAGTTTCTCTTATTGTCAATAAATAATATTATTTTTGCACAAAAAAAATATCACATAAACATTGAAACAATTGAGATTTTCCAATGATTAAATTGATAATGATGATTATGATTAAACAATTAAAGGGCTTTTCCATTAACTGAAAAACCGAATTAAACTCGGTGAATGTTGGTTAAAATATCAGCTGGTCGGTTAATTGTCAGCTGATTGCGAAAAATAACCGAGCTTTACCTTTTCCATTAACTTTTTGCCGTAGCTTCCACTGTGCTTTTCAAATAACCAACAAGTAATCTAATCGTAGTGATGATTAGATAATCTTATCTAAAAAACTCACCATAATTCAGATTAATCAAATTGGTTTAAAAAATTAGTTAATGGAAAAGCCCTTAAACCTGTTAACAATTAGGTTAATCATTGGAAACTTTGTAAAGGTGAAAAAAAAAGTTTTTACTCTCCAGGTAAAGATAATGAATTGAGATATGATAGACTCGTGAGAGAATTGAAATTGAAATAATAGTTTGAAGTTTATCATGATAACAATTAACGATTTCATCTTTAATTGTTGATAATCAAGAGTAAATCAAGTAATTTAAAACTTTTTCACAAATTGAAATGGATTAACTTTCGTCATCACCTTGATCATCATCATCATCTTATTATCATCATTATATTATTGTTACTATTGTATAACATTTAATCTGTTGATTGTGTTGTTATCCAATATCAATTTCGTTGCTATTGTAAATACATTTTATTACCTGTGAATGTGAATTAGATATTATCTACCTGTACTTAACTATCAGTGATTTAGTTAATTGTTAAGATGATATTAATGACAGTAAAAAAAAAAGAAATGCAAGTTAATCACTTAATCATAATCTTATAACAACAACAACAATAAGATGATAATATTGAATAACAATAATTACAATTGATTGAAAATTGAATCAATTGATAAATTATATTGTTTAGTAAATTGTTTCCAATATCAATTTACATTGAGATAAAAATTGATACCTGATTAAAGATTATGATTGAATGATCACTTTAATTTAATTCTCATCAATTGATAATTTAATTTCATCTATTATCGGTCATTCAATATTATTTTGTTTTTCTCTATCTCTCTATCATCAGATTAATCAGATAATCCTCTTACCGATTAGAAAGATTAGTGAAAGATTATCATTCTATTCTGATTGTTATTAATAGTCGATTGCAGTTCTGTTATAAAGTGTCAAAGGGCTAAAGTAGAAATGGTCAATCAATAGTCAAAATCAGTTCGATTTTAACTTAGAACTTTTTTTTTCGTTTCGATTTCATTTCGTTCATATCAACTAATACATATTCAAATACATGTAACTGTTTCATCATCTTAATCATCATCTTAATTACCTTGAGGTACCATTTTTTGTTTTATCAAATATTATATTATATTATTTCATGACGATTAGTTAAATTGATTGCTTACAATTAACGTTAATTGTGTCGTTGCTTTTTTTGTACATCTCTAAATATTGATAATTATTTGATTGTGGTTATGTGATGCTAATCGTTAACGTTTTCATTTTTTATTTTTTCAATACTTTATGATAAGTGATTAGTGATTAGTATCAATTGTAAGGATCGCAGTTTTAATCATTAATAATCACGAGTCACTCTCTCGTCATCAACTAATTTAGTTAGATTAATTAAATTGATTACTGGTCAGTACACACTTACCACAAGAAAAACTTATCACAAGTCACCAGAAAGTATTACATAAGGTGTGGTCCAATAGTATTTGCTGTTAATCAATCAATTATACCTGGAGCTTTAAATTGTACATATATTATATAAATATTCAAATAACAACAACAACAACAATTTAAATTGATATTATTACAATTAACTGATTGGTTTGTTAAATGATAATCATATTAATCTGATCATTTTAACCGAAATCACGTCAATTGGAAAATTATATTAACATCATTTGATTTTATCTCATTTTCCAGGTAAAGTTAAAGTTTCTCTCAATTATTTTACAATTTAAATTGTGAATTAAAGTTTTAATTCAGTTAAAGGGGGAAAATTAATATTAATCGTTATTAAAATCGTAAACAATTGACACAAAATCATCATCATCATCTCTTATTGAACTGAATTAGAGATGAACAATTTAACTTTACCTTTTCCTACTCAATATATTGGTTGTATTATTAATCTAATCAGATAATCAGTTGATTGTTGATTTAGTTAAACTCAATGAAAAGCAAATTAAGATTGGAGAATTAACTTTTTTTTTTATCAATTATACTCTTTATCGGGTGTGGTAAGTTGATTAATATGCAAAAAGTTTTATATATAATTATAATTATCAATTTTAGTTAATCATTTTACAATTAACATCAATGATATCGGGTTTCAGTTGATTATGATAATTTTAAAATTCAATTTAAATGATTAGTTTTTCACGGTTAACAATTTATTTCATGATATATAATTGTGATTGTAATTTACAATTGAATCAATGAGTTTGATTCTGATTTTTGTTTTTAAAATGAGTTACGTTTTGGTTTTTAATTGCTTCAGGCTTAATTGTTACAATTTAGTAATAATAGTTTTCAATTGCAATCTTGTTATCATGTAATTTTAGTTGTATGTGTGTGAGTGTAAGTTAATTGTAAGTAGGAGTTGATTTTGTTTTTTTCTCACTGATTAAATGACAATGAAACTAATTAATTAACTGCAGATGATCAACAGTTAATCACTTACAGTTTAATAGTGAAGTTTTAATTTAGATTAATTAACTTCCGTTGTTTCAATTTTCAGCGATTTCAACGAAAAGTTAATCAACTGATTGTCAAGGTTTCAATTAATCATTCAAATTCAAGGTTAATCATGTTTCCCAAATTCAATCAATACTTTTTTTTGATTGTTGTCAACTCTAAGTTATGGTTAATTTGATTTTGAATCTTAATTAGTGTTGTAAGAAAACAAAACCCAATTACCAATTAGCAGATTAACGTGAACGTAAATTTTTTAATTTATTAATCAATTAATTAATAGGATGATAAATGTGATCGTTGTAAAAAGTATTAAATTGTGATTAAGATTAAATTTGATTATTATTTAGATTGGTTACCTGTTGGATTAACCAAATTGGAGAGAGAAATTGTTTTTTATTATTATTACTAATTATTGGAGAGATTAATAAAACAATTAATTAATTATTCATTGTAAATCACTTAATCATCAATGATTAACTTGATGATTAAAAAAATGGTGATGATGATAATCAAATTTAAATGTGAATCTTTCATTATTTATTTAAATGAGTGACAAAAACTCTTGATGATATAACTTTAATCACCAATATCTAAGGTAATTAAGGTAACAATTTATTAATTACTTTTACAAGAGGATTGAGGGTATTAAATGATGATGATTAGTATCATCATTGGTGATGATGATTATGATGATAAATAGCCTTAGTTAGAAATGAATGAGAGAGAGATTGAAGAAGACTTTGATTTTTTGACTTTTCGGCAAATCAACAAGGTGATGAGGATAAAATTTTGATTATCATGATGATCACCATCACCATCATCATCCGCATCAGTATGGAGATGATGATGATGATGATGAGAAGGAGGATAAAGGCGTGGTAAAGATGATAATAAAAGGTGTATTCAAATTTTGATCGGTAATATATTAACTTAATTGTAATATTGCCTTTTCTTGATTACCTTTGATTTGATTTTCTCGGCAAGATAAACAATTAAAGCTTAATCAGCTCAATATTTTATATTCTTGATGATTATAAATGATTAAAATTATCAAATTTTATTGATTAACAATCAAGGTGTGTTATTATTATCCAGAATTTTTGAACTTTATGAGATTTTTACCTTTTTAGATAAATATTGTTTACTTTTACATTTCTTCAACATGATTAAAATAATTACTTGATCTAATTATGATTATTATTATCATCATGTAAATTGATGATAATTTATTCGGAGTAATCAGATTTCTATCAGAAAATTTAGATAAATAGAAACGCCCTATGAATTGTGGGCTAGTTCAGGGATAAAAAGTTCTAATTCATCCCCATCTCTCTCTCACTCACTCACTCATATACCCATTGATATCACGTTTATCTTCATCATGATTCCCATGAAACGGCTTACGCTTGTTCAGAAAACGAAATTTTCGAGTCTATTTAAATGTCCATTTATCGCTCTCGCTCGTCTCTACGTGATGGTCAGTTATGCTTGGAGAAGCTTCGGCTTTAAATTTTCTACAATCAACTAATCACTATTAACGTGAATTGATGATAAACAATTATAATTGAAAAAGAAACTCTCTCTCTCTCTCTCTCTCTCTCTTTCTCTGTCTTTGTCCTCGATTGTTGTTGTTTTCTAAGGGTTGATATGATTAAAGATTAATTTTCATCTGGAAATTGTGCTCATTTGGACTTCCGTGTTAACCTTATTATGAGATTGGGATGATTAGTTTAGTATGATGATGATTAAAATATAAAGACCAATGTAATTTACATGAAGGATGACAAAAGGCAATACCAACTGCTCAATACAGAAGCTTAATAATAAGAAGATGATAATGAGAGTGAAGATGAAGATAAAGACGAGGATGAGGATGAAGATGATGATGATGACGATGCTTAACTTTTTACCTTGCAGGTAAAAAAAGGCAGGAGTTGAAATTAAATTACCAAAGAAACGAAACATAATCAACATTTCGTATCCCATTGGAGAGACTCTTATGTTTGATATGCTTTTGGTGGAAACGTGACTAATTAAGGTTCGAGGTTACAACTGTCCAAGCTACTTAATGGTCAAGGTAAATTTACAGAAGTTACATCTTTAAATGAAAGTGATTCATTGACCATCATCATCATTATCATCATAATCATCATCATAATGAGAACCGAATGACAATAAAAGTCAATAAATAAAAAAAGTTTTTCTGTTTAGTTTGTTGTGTATCTTATATTATAATGAGAATTGGAGAGAAGTAAAAAAAACTAAACAACAATAACTCGTGCGATGTTTTTACCATGAATGTTAATTAGTCGACAAGAAATTAATGTTGATAAACAAAGCGCGTGACAATTAGGAAAAAGGTTAAGAATTTACTGAAGGAAAAAAATATAAACACAATTAAAGATGAACATGCAAATGTTTCCCAACTTTGTTGTCCCTTCACTGGACATATAACAATATAAACGATAACTAAATTAAAGTTTAATTGTTGGTCTGAGACGAGGGTGTTACTGTTAAATGCTGTCGTTGTTGTTGTTTTAAGAGTTTTATTTTTATGTTTCTTCCTCAAAGTTAAATGATAACGGATGATAATTGTTATGATTATCATCGTCATTGTTATACTATTATTATTATGGAAGATAATTGTAGAAAGAACAAAAAAGAAAAATTAAAAAATAAACAGTGAAATCAACTTTTGACCTGAGAGAGAGAAAGAGAGGAAAAGAGAGAGAGAGAGAGTGAAATTGTATCAAGATGATGAGATGAAGATGAGACAGGTAATTAGAAAGCTAACAAGAAGCTTAATCTTGTCTTATTGCATCACAATGATGATGATGCAAAGATTTTCTCTTTCATTTTTCTCTTTCTTTTTGGTAATATGTCAATCAGATAACAAATGAGCTCTTGCTTAAAGGTAAAACTAACGTTTGTATTAAGATTATGATGAAGGAAGATGATGAGGATGAGGAGGATGATAATGATGATGAATAGGAAAGAGAAGAAAAAACTTACACGTTTTTTTACCTAAAAATTTTTTTTCTTTATTCATTATCTTTTTTTTCATTCCTCTGATTAATTTCAACGATATATAGTAAACATAGATGAGAGAGAGAGAGTAACGTTAATGATGATAATTAAGTAGAGAGATGATGATGATAAGTATGCAAGAGGGTGACGATAATGATGATACCTTTACAGGAAAAAAAGGTCATCATGCAATTTTTTCAGGTAAAATTTCAATTGAAAGATTCATGGATTCAGAGCTACTGGCGATCATCATGATGATCCTCATCATTTTTTTTTCTTCGTACAAATGAGAGAGTAAAAAAATCATATCAATCAAAGAGATAATTTTTTATTTCCATCATCATCATTTTCATCATCATAGGTAACGTTTAATTCATGATTAAGATTATTATTAGTTGACAAGTTATTAGATAATCAAAGTTGATTATAAACAATTTGAATAGATGATCAGTTGATTGGTAATCATAATTATCTTAATGATGCTGATGATGATGATGATGATGATCAGATAATCAATTGGTATCCAACAATTTAACCTCTTTCATTTGGTTCATTTTTCCAATATTGAAACAATCAATATCATCAATCTTAAATACTTAATCGTAGCAATTTAATGGTTGATTAAACTTTTGTTGTGATTAACCAAGAGATTATAATTTACTAATCATAATTTTTCCCACTCGGATAATTAAATGCTGATCATTTGTTATCAAAATTTTCAATCAACAAGATAATCAGTTGATCATCATAAATGTTAGATAATCAACTTTAATCATGTATCCATATTATTTTTGTATTCTTGTTAATTGTAATCATAAAGATTGAGAAAATTGAATTGTGATCAATCAAATTTCAATTACGAACTCAAAATCATTAACTAATCAATGAGAAAAGATAATCAAATTATCCCAACGATGATTGTTAATTCATAATAATAATAAATCAACCACAATTAGTTTATCTTTGCGCTGGAAATTGAAACAATCAATAGATTCTGATTGTTGTTTTTGGTAAATTGTAAACTGAATTGTTGTTGTGATTGTAAATTGATTGAAATTAATCAATTGATTAACCTTTAATCGTGTGAGAAATGGTAATTTACTTGTTTAACTATTAAGCCTATTGGTTAAATTGTTGCTCGATAATTAATTGGTTCCTATTTGATTAGATGAGATTAAGAGTTTGAATAGTTGGTTAATGATTAGAAATCAGTAATCACTAAATGGTGAATTAGTCTAATCATGAAGGAAAACCAAATAATAAAAGTGAGTAAAATTAAATCAAATCAAGATTAATAAGCTGAACAATTTAACCTTGTCAGAAAATGCTAGTTAATTGGTTGATTAACTGAGTGATTAGTGATTAGTGATTAGTTGAGTGTAAATCTCAAGGTAGATATATAAAATCATCTGGATTAACAAATATTAATCAAGCAATAAGACCCAATGATTAAGATGATTTAATCAACTTGATCTTTTCCTTTTCCAATCAATTAGCTTTTTCTTTAATTTAATTTCTCGATCTTCAATTAATTTCTGATTGTAATCAATTAACTGAATGAACAATATGATTGACTGTTGAAAATTAAACTATTAATACAATTACAATTTACTATTATGTGTATAAGAAAATAAAAGATTAATTAATCAAGATAATCCAATTGTTAATTGTTGCAAAGATTGATATTCCAATCAGGTCAAATTGATTGTTAATTAATAAACAATCAATTTGGTTAGTTAATTGTTGAGTAGTTAGCTAAACAATGTGAATACATGTTAATTGTTGACATTTAGATTTGATTGTTTTGATCTGATAACAATTTTCCTTAATCCAAATGATCAAGGTTAATTTGGTGATTGTATTTTTTTTTGTTGTTGTTAATTGCAAGAATTGCAATTGATTGATTTAATTGACAGATTGTTAGGTGTTTAAAATATTTGATTACTACGATAATCACAATTAATAATCTTAATCTTAATTTTGAATAATTATTGTCAAGATAATCAAGAAAGAGAGAGAGAGAGAGAAAAAAATAAATCAAATCTAATCAGTAATCTAAAGTTTTAATTTAGTTCAACAATTTAATGTTAATCATTTCAATCATTTTACAACATTGATCATTTGATGAATTTAATTGATTGAGAGTAAATTAGCTAACTAATAATAATCACAATTAAATCAGCAATCAATTGATTGTTACTATAATAGTATAACTGTTAATTACTGAACCTGATTGGTTAACAATTAACGATAAATTGTAATGACAAACAAAGAAACGATTGAATTGAATTTATTAAGGCAAAAAATTTTTTCCAACAATTAAAAGTAATTGTTACAACAATTTAGCGAAAATTAATTCTATTCCTTGAAACAATTTAATCACGATTTGTCTGTCATTTCATTTATATATATTTTATATCTTAATCATGATCAGGAAATTAACTTTTTTTTTCATTAATTGCAAACGGTTACATTGGTTAAACTTTTTGATATCATTAATCTTGATTATTGATTAATTATCAGAAATCAATTGCAATTGATTGGGAAGCAGAAACAACAACAAAGTTATGATTAAGTTATGATTAAAGTAAATAATGTTCATTGAATGAGAGAAGAAAAAAAAATTTATTGATTATCAACATTACGGAAGTTAAATTGATTACCTTGATCATTGAGTATTGAATTTAATCAAGTTTTTGTTAAGTAATTAACAACAACTTGATTAGTATCAATTGTGGAAAGGGTTAAAGTGACTAAATTAACTGTTAACATTTCGATGAGACAGAAAAGATTAGCTAATCTGAAAGGGATTAAGATTAAGGATCAAATGATAGACTAACGAATTGGTAACGAAAAGATAATTATCATTGAATCTTAATTTCCATAAGTTCTTGGAATCACTGATGATATTTTTTTTCCTCATCCTGGTGATGATCATCATTCTCATCATGATGAACCTTGGAACTTTTTCTTGTTGTTGGCTTGTTCATGTTTTCCTTTCAAAAAAGTGAAAGAGAAATTTAAATTCAATCATTTATCACAATAGAAATGAACTGAAATGGTTGACATGGTGATAGACAAGTAGTAAGATGAAGGGAGCTACTGATGATGATGATGATGATAACCACAATGATAACCACAGAACAACAATCATCATCATAAAGAAAAAGTATCTTTTCTTGGAATGGAAGAAGATAAAAAGAGAATCGAGAAAAAAAAGTTCTAACAATGAAAATGATTGTGGTGATAAAGCCACAATTTTAAATCTCAGATAAACATCGTATACACTTGACAATAAATGACCTGTATAATGTAAATGATAATTATAATGATGATGATGATGATACATAATCATCAGAAAATCAACAAACAACAATAACATGGAAAAAAAGTAAAGGTAACTGAGAAAAAAATTCCCACAATGATAAGTTTCAGGTAAGAAATCAAAGTTTCTGTTGGTTTATGTGGTAGAAATTGTTAAGTTTTTTTTACGCTTCTTCTTGTTGTAAATTCTAGAAGTTGGAGGTGGGAAGATAAGGTGATGATAGAGATGATGATGATGGAAAGATGATGATTATGATAGTGAGCCAAATGACAACAGTTTAGATTCGCTTGGTCACTTAACCATAAACCACGAAGACAATGAAATCAACTTGAAATTGAAGCTTCTTCTTTTAATATTATTAATGAATGAATCTACTTGTTTGTATTACCTTTTTCTTACCTGTTGTCACTTGTTTACCTTTACTATTATGTGTGTACACTATTAACCACTTGTTAGCCAAACTGGACTAACGTACGGTTCACTTATTGTCCAGTAGCACGGTTGAGTTGAATCACTTGTCACAAGTACGAATGGAGGACAGAAACGGGACAATGTCAACATTTACTTGTTTGTATTATGTTCAATTTGTTATAATGTTCAGTCTCATTCATATGATAATTGGTTCATTAAATCATAGTAAAACAATCAATGGGAACGATTGAATCAAATTGTTAATATTTACAATAGCAAGTGAATCTCTTGATTGGGTGCAAATTAATCACAATTAACTTAATTGCATTAGTCTTCTTAACCTTGATTTTGTTTTTCTTTCCTTAATTACTGACATTTTTCATAATGAGTTATTGGAAAAATGGTAACGATTAACTTTTTAATGGAAGGCAAATTTTATCATTAATTGTAACCATTTTCATGAGAAATTGGTACAAAATAAAAGTTACAATTAGTGAATTATGATTAATTGGGGATGAAATTGTCTCTTCATTTAATTTTTATGGCCTCAAGTCTTACGATAAACAATATGATCATATATTATTTAATCATTTACTTAAATCACCTTGATGATTTTCATGATGAAAGTCATAATTATCAACTATCATTCTCATGATTCATCTTAATCACGTATTAATAATAATCCATAATCTTAATTGCAACTTAAATGTTAATCTATTATAATCGTGAGAGAATATCTATTATTTTATATTTCATTTCATTCCATTGAATCATTTTGATGATTTTGATGATTTTGATCACTTCAAAATCCATGATAATCATAGTTAATTGTTTATCCCTTTTCCATAATCAATTGATCATCTTTCTTTCATCAAATAATCATAACACTCATATAATCAAATGAAATATAACAACAGCAACAGTTCCCACCAAGTAACTTTCTTAATTACCCTCAAGGGTAAATCTAATTAAATCAGAGGAATGAAAAAAAGAAGAGAAAAAGAAAAAAAAGAAGAAAAAAAGTCAACCGAAAAACTAAAAAAGTATCAATATTAATAGTTATCTAATCATATTGTTATCAGAATTTATTCAGTTAAATATCAATTTTCTCTCTTTCTCTCTCTCTCTCTCTCTCTCTCTCTCTCTCTCTCTTTATTTCTTTCTTTCTTTCTTTCTTTCAAGTATCAGATCTGTAGATTTGTTTATTTGTATTGGAAAAAAAGGAAAGAAAAAAAAAGTGAGATAGAAAAAGATAAATAAATCTCATGGGTGGAGTAAAGTTCTGTGAGAGACTATCTATCGTTTCTCTTTGATCTCTATCCAAACATTCAAAGGGATCTGATATTCTAATACTATTATACAACTAAAGCGGAAACACTTTACACAAATGACCAGATATAAATTTCGGGTTTGACCAGAAACAGTTACTTTACTTTTCTTCTTCTTCTTCATCTTCTTCTTAGTCTTCCTAAAAACAACAACATCATCATCATCATAATTGAAACAATGAAAACTTTTTCTCTCGGTAATAAAATCTCATTGAAAATCATTAGTATGAAAAAATATCAACAAAAATTAACTGTTTATATTAATACATTTAAATGCATTTTCCAGACTTATAAACAACAACTTTTCCTATCAATAAAACTATTCAATATGTGTAGACTATTACTTTTATCTAATGATAATCTAACATCATATTGACCAGCGGCTATTGAAACGATCATCAATACATGTAATACATTTCTATTCAAATGATACAACTGATCATCATCATCATCACCAACATCATGATCAACATGATCAACATGATCAGAGTCATTATTGAGAATTGAAACCAACATGAATTATTTTCCTTTTCTTTTTTTTTCTTCTCTCTTTTTTTTCTCGAGATCGTGGTTCACTTCTAGGTCGTTCATTAGCCAATAACATTATCTTATTATTAACAATCAATCATATTCGATAAAAGCTTAATGATCATACATGTATCATAATCTAAATCATTTACATTCATTTACTTTACAAACAATCAGCTGATTATGATGATGACCTTTTCTAAAGATTAAAATTGAATATTCTTTTTTTGGGAACATTATCATATATGATTCTCTGTAAGATTAACCAAAGAAAAAGATATAAATTAATATAAAAAAAAAGATAAAAGAAAAAGAAAAAGAAAATGAAAATGATTCTTTGCAATATGATGATGATAATGATGATATTCATATCCAATTACAGTTAATCTTATCATCATAATCATCAAATAGTCAATGTAAGATTAACCATCAAATGAAAACAAAAAGCATCGTTTTCAAGATCATTGATTTTGACCTGAATTGAGGCGCGAAAACATAAACTTGAAGCTTAAGACTTCATGAGTGGTTTCAATTATGTTCAAATCTTTACCTGTTAATGGAAAAGCTCAATTAGTGTTAATCAAATAATAAGAGACACACGTTAGCAGAATAGCGTGAAAGTGTCTCGCTTCAAATACCATGAAATTGGCTGAGAACAAGATTCAGAATTTGAAACAGAATAGGAGAGAACGAGAGAGATGAAGAGAGTTCGTTTGTTTCTATATTTTGTCTCACTCGAATTTTGCGCGAAAATTTGAATCAACTCATGATGATCACAAAGAAAATCGTCAAATGGATCGAATCAGTTACTTATTAAGTCTATTTTTTAGCTTATTAATCTCTCATCCTTTCGAAATATCAAACAATGATATGACTTTTGACCGATACTCTTTTCGTTGATACAGCTGAACATATTGTGCATGGTCAGTTTTCAATCCATTTCATTGCACAATCTTTTCCCTGATGATGATTTACTCCAGACAAAAGTTACCTTTTTGTTACCTTTATCGTATCTGCAAGGTGTGTCCACTACTAACATCTCATCAATTCTCATCCATCTTTAGGATGTTCATGATTATTATGAAAGATAATTTAGTAAATGTGAGTTACTGTTGATAGATAAGAAATATTTTCTACCTGATATCAGGTAGAAATCCTTTGGTTGATTGCATCTCTTATGCCCGGTTGATGGTCAATGTTTGTTAGAGGTAAAGAGAGAAGGACAGTGGTCAAGGTGTAAGTAGACAGATGATTTTTGGTTGTAAGATAATAGTAAAGATGAAGATGAGGATGACAGGAGAGAGAGAGAGAAAAGAAAACCAGTATGGAGAGAACAAAAAAAAGGTGAAATCTCAGTTTCATCTGAGAAGAAAAAGAATTTATCTTTTTTATTCTTTTCTCTCTCTCTCACTCACTTGATTCTCTCACACACTAATCTACCTTGACACTTATTGCACAGGTAAAAAAAAGGTGGACAGTATAAGAGAAAGTGAAAAAGTTAAATGATTGTAACAATTAATTGCTCTTTAATTTGTATTATAATTATTATATTATAATTGTAATTTTCTAGTTAAGAAGTTGTTTACTTTTCTTTAAAAGTCTGACCATCTCTGTGGCTATTTAAAAGCATCCTGTTCAGAATGATGGACAATCTAAATTATCATCATTTTCTATCTTCAACAATTTAATTTAATTGTGTTCCAAATTTACCTTTGTCTATCTCTCTCTCTCTCTCTCTCCTCAAACTGATTATTAGCTTAACCAAATTCAAACTTCACTACAAATCAACAATCAACACCAAGGAACAACATAATTAACATCAATCGGTTGTTGATAGTGTTGTAAGAAGCTAATAATTTACAATTAAATTTGATCTACATCAACAATATACAATTAATTTCCTTATAAAAGAGAGAGAGCAGCAAATGATTAATAATCTTAATTGTGATAAATGGATAAAAGTGATTACATCATTATCAGTTACCCATTGGTATTGATTAAATGTACAAATCGTGAAATGTAAATTAACAATTAACAAAAAAAAATTTACCTTAATTGTAACACATCTCGAACTTGATATGATAAAACAATGATTATGAGAATCAACAATTAACATTAATCAGATGAAGCAAATACTCGGGCAGCAAAAAAGCCCAATGAACTTTTAATTGTGTGAATATCGATAATTAATACTAATTTAAGTAATAAGAAAAAAGTTATCATGAAACCGAAAATTCAATCCAATGGAAACAAAACGATCGCAATTAAATTGCAAATGATTAAACAAATGAATCAACACATAATTCAATTAATCTGAATCCATTTTCCTAAATAGTAATTTCTGATAAAATATCATTGCTATTGGAGGTGTGGTGATTATTATTATTCAAATTAGATGATGATTATGATTACATATCTTATATTTCATATAATCATCGCCCGATTGTTTCTTGTGCTTAGATTATTATTATTATTCAAATGCTGAGCATTAGCTAAGTTGATGAAAATACCATTCAAACAGGTAAATATATAAACAGAAAGAGGTGCAAATAACATTCATTGCATAAGAAAAAGTTTATATATTTACCTGTAAATATATTATATATATGAAATAGTAGCGATATAGTTGATCTGCAAAGTAGCCGTCACGTTTTAAATTTGTAACGTTTACTCACTTACCGTAGCTCAGATTTTGGCCTAGCCCTAAGGTGCGTGTTGACCTTACGTATATGTAATATTATCATTACCTTTTTTTTTCTGATTCTTGTTGTGTTCTGATTTTGTTAACGTGATGATTTTTCATCATCATCTTGATGTTTATATGATTATTATCATTATTATTATCATGATTATACTTTTGGTATTATTATTATTATTATTATTATCACCATTATTAATACTAATTATACTTAACCTTACCCAATGTAATCAGTCAATAATTCATATCATCATGATTAGTATTATTATTAAATCAGCAATGAGCTTTGTTTTTCATGGTCTCATGTAAATATGAGGTTTGATTGTTGATGTTTATTGCGATTTAGTGAAAAGTGATTAACTATCAAATTGATTTGATTCATTGTTTTCTTAATTGTTGCTGTTGTAGTGACATTTTAAATTTGATTACGATCTCATTAAGGTCATTAACAAGACGATTATCATCACAATTTAATTACCTTGTATCTCTCACTATGGAATCGATTTGTCAATAATTTCAATTGAAATCTTTTTTTTTTATATTACATACAGAAAATCAATTGATTATCATCAATAGAAAATTAATTCTTCATCATCAGGTGGATAAATGATATAAAATTCAAGTTCCCATGAAAAATGTTGCGTGTATATTGATTTCATTTGATGGTAATTGATAGTTAATCTTACATTGACTATTTTTCTTTAACCTTTGATGATAATGATGATTAAGATGATGATAAGATTAACTGTAATTGGATATGAATATCATCATTATCTTCATCATATTGCAAAGAATCATTTTCATTTTCTTTTTCATTTTCTTTTATCTTTTTTTTATATTAATTTATATCTTTTTCTTTGGTTAATCTTACAGAGAATCATTTATGATAATGTTCCCAAAAAAAGAATATTCAATTTTAATCTTTAGAAAAGGTCATCATCATAATCAGCTGATTGTTTGTAAAGTAAATGAATGTAAATGATTTAGATTATGATACATGTATGATCATTAAGCTTTTATCGAATATGATTGATTGTTAATAATAAGATAATGTTATTGGCTAATGAACGACCTAGAAGTGAACCACGATCTCGAGAAAAAAAAGAGAGAAGAAAAAAAAGAAAAGGAAAATAATTCATGTTGGTTTCAATTCTCAATAATGACTCTGATCATGTTGATCATGTTGATCATGATGTTGGTGATGATGATGATGATCAGTTTTATCATTTGAATAGAAATGTATAACATGTATTGATGATCGTTTCAATAGCCGCTGGTCAATATGATGTTAGATTATCATTAGATAAAAGTAATAGTCTACATATTGAATAGTTTTATTGATAGGAAAAGTTGTTGTTTATAAGTCTGGAAAATGCATTTAAATGTATTAATATAAACAGTTAATTTTTGTTGATATTTTTTCATACTAATGATTTTCAATGAGATTTTATTACCGAGAGAAAAAGTTTTCATTGTTTCAATTATGACGATGATGATGATGATGATGTTGTTGTTTAGGAAGAAGAAGAAGATGATGAAGCAAAGTAAAGTAACTGTTTCTGGTCAAACCCGAAATTTATATCTGGTCATTTGTGTAAAGTGTTTCCGCTTTAGTTGTATAATAGTATTAGAATATCAGATCCCTTTGAATGTTTGGATAGAGATCAAAGAGAAACGATAGATAGTCTCTCACAGAACTTTACTCCACCCATGAGATTTATTTATCTTTTTCTATCTCACTTTTTTTTTCTTTCCTTTTTTTCCAATACAAATAAACAAATCTACAGATCTGATACTTGAAAGAAAGAAAGAAAGAAATAAATAAAGAGAGAGAGAGAGAGAGAGAGAGAGAGAGAGAGAGAGAAGGAAAAAGAGAGAAAATTGATATTTAACTGAATAAATTCTGATAACAATATGATTAGATAACTATTAATATTGATACTTTTTTAGTTTTTCGGTTGACTTTTTTTCTTCTTTTTTTTCTTTTTCTCTTCTTTTTTTCATTCCTCTGATTTAATTAGATTTACCCTTGAGGGTAATTAAGAAAGTTACTTGGTGGGAACTGTTGCTGTTGTGTCGTGTTGTTATATTTCATTTGATTCTATGAGTGTTATGATTATTTGATGAAAGAAAGATGATCAATTGATTATGGAAAAGGGATAAACAATTAACTATGATTATCATGGATTTTGAAGTGATCAAAATCATCAAAATCATCAAAATGATTCAATGGAATGAAAGGAAATATAAAATAATAGATATTCTCTCACGATTATAATAGATTAACATTTAAGTTGCAATTAAGATTATGGATTATTAATAATACGTGATTAAGATGAATCATGAGAATGATAGTTGATAATTATGACTTTCATCATGAAAATCATCAAGGTGATTTAAGTAAATGATTAAATAATATATGATCATATTGTTTATCGTAAGACTTGAGGCCATAAAAATTAAATGAAGAGACAATTCCAATTTACCATAAATTGTAACAAAATTGGGTGACAATATTTTTCTTTTTGGTTCCATAAATGTAAGAATAGGTGTATTATAGACACTTCAACTATTAGATCAGTCCGAGTCTAAATTGATAGCGGCCACTCAACGAAACTCAATTTTGATCAGCGTACGTATTAACCTTGAAAATGAAGTTGAAAAAAATTTTGAATTTTCATAATCGTTTATTGGCTTGAATGGTCTTCGAGTACCAGTCCAAAACCCGTCATTATCCATAGAGTTTCATGATAGAGGCATAAAAAACTATCTCTTTCTATTCATCTTTCGCGGGCTTCCGGCCAAACCGTTCTGCTCGCGCGTAGTATAAAAAAACTTTGAATCGTCTTCAAGTTCGAGTTTTTTGGGCGAGGATTCATATACTCGAAGCGGCAAGTTCGCCTCCCCCTGAATCTTGAAAATGAGCTCTGGTGATTTAAAGAATCTCCGTTTTCTGTCCTGCTTTTTTTCCTGAGCCTCATTAAGATTATGAAACCAAGCACTTATTTGCAATTCGCACGTTCAAATCATTCATTCCTCTTGAAATAGATCACTAAATGAATCAGAACTTTCATGGACTCATGATCAGATTGCGTTCGTACTTTGTCTCTGTTTTTTGATTTTCCAGCTAAGATTTTTGTTGCATTAAATCTGAAAGAATCCTTTTAACTTGAACACAATCTTAACTGCAAATCCTTTTCTTATTCAAATAGATGATCATTATTATTCTAATTGTTTACAATTAGTTTTCAATTTTTCAATTTTGTCAACATTATAAAAATTGTTAAATTATGCATCTAAATGAGGATAATACAAAAGTAATTAAACTTTGTATTATCCTTTGTTGTCAGTGAGAAAAAAAGCGCGAAAACTTTTCATGTTTAACTTTAATTGACATTAATTAATTTCTCATTATGATGATGGTTAATGAATCACTTTCATTGAAAGATGTAACTTCTGTAAATTTACCTTGACCATTAAGTAGCTTGGACAGTTGTAACCTCGAACCTTAATTAGTCACGTTTCCACCAAAAGCATATCAAACATAAGAGTCTCTCCAATGGGATACGAAATGTTGATTATGTTTCGTTTCTTTGGTAATTTAATTTCAACTCCTGCCTTTTTTTACCTGCAAGGTAAAAAGCTAAGCATCGTCATCATCATCCTCATCTTTATCTTCACTCTCATTATCATCTTCTTATTATTAAGCTTCTGTATTGAGCAGTTGGTATTGCCTTTTGTCATCCTTCATGTAAATTACATTGGTCTTTATATTTTAATCATCATCATACTAAACTAATCATCCCAATCTCATAATAAGGTTAACACGGAAGTCCAAATGAACACAATTTCCAGATGAAAATTAATCTTTAATCATATCAACCCTTAGAAAACAACAACAATCGAGGACAGAGACAGAGAGAGAGAGAGAGAGTTTCTTTTTCAATTATAATTGTTTATCATCAATTCACGTTAATAGTGATTAGTTGATTGTAGAAAATTTAAAAGCCGAAGCTTCTCCAAGCATAACTGACCATCACGTAGAGACGAGCGAGAGCGATAAATGGACATTTAAATGACCAATTTCAATTATTAATCGTGAAGGAAAAGTGATTCAAAACAAACGGACAATTTTAATCTCGTAACGATTAAGTCAATTTATTGATTTGCTTTTGCTAATTGTTAACAGAAAAATCAAAGATTAAGATTGAAATTAATCAGAAATTGAATCTCTAATGATAACACTTTAAGTACAATATAATTACACAAAATCTTTACCTTAAGGTGTGGCAATGGATTAAATTTTCATCTCTTGTTGACTGCCCACTTAATCACAATTTGATGTTTACTGAAGATAAATAATTAATAATCAATCAATAAAATAGTAAAGTTGATAAAGTTGATTGAAAAAAAATGAACTTTTATCATGAAATGAAAAGGTGAAAATAATCATTTTCATTTCCTTTTAAGATTAACTCTCAAATCAGATTAACAATTTAATCGTAGTTAAGTTATCCAATTTCAAGACATTTAATCATTATCACCAAAACGATACTACAGTTAATCACTACCATGATTATTAGTTAAACAAGTAATTAATTAATAAATTGTTACAATAAGAGGTTATAGTCTAGTTACCACAGTTTAATATTACAATTTATTGGTTTAACTGTTAATTAGTTAAACAATTAATGTTTCAGATACTAATTAGTATCTCTCACATGTTCACATAGCCCAGAGATGAATGTTAATCGTTAATTGATTTACAAGTGAATATTAGTTGACCATTTAATTGGCTAGTAATCAATTGTAATATTATGATAATTGTCTCAATCTTAAAGCATAAACTTGATTGTTATCAATTCTGTAATCATTATCATCATCATCATCATCATCATCAGGGTATTTCATCAACACTAACCTTAAATCAATCATAATGATACATAAAAGTTGACATGATGATGGACAGTTAGTTGACTACTGATGATAAAAACCACAGAACAACAATAATCATCTTCATCTTCATCTTCATCTTCATGGAGAAGTACATCTTCTTGATAGAGACTGAACAAAAAAAGAAATCGACAAAAAAAGTTCTAACAATGAAAACGATTGTGGTGATAAAATGGACACTTTAATAGCTCGAGATAAAACATCGGATACATTTGACAAAGAAATGGCCTGTAGATGATAGAGATGATGATGATGATGATGATGATTATGATAGTGAGCCAAATGACAACAGTTTAGATTCGCTTGGTCACTTAACCATAAACCACGAAGACAATGAAATCAACTTGAAATTGAAGCTTCTTCTTTTATTATTATTAATGAATGAATCTACTTGTTTGTATTACCTTTTTCTTACCTGTTGTCACTTGTTTACCTTTACTATTATGTGTGTACACTATTAACCACTTGTTAGCCAAACTGGACTAACGTACGGTTCACTTATTGTCCAGTAGCACGGTTGAGTTGAATCACTTGTTACAAGTACGAGATGAAATGAAAAAAAAACAAACGGGACAATCAACTTGGTGTCAACATTTACCTTGAATCTGTATTTTAATCAATGAAGGGTGACAATTTATTTTTTATTATTATTAATATATAAAAGTAATAAGAGAGAAAAAAAGTTTTCTTTTATTTTATTAAATGTAAATTCAAATGTAATCTTGGACATTGGTCAAGATCCGTAATGAGCACACTTAGTTTTGACCATTATATTGGTCAAACAGCAATTATGATTAACTTTACATGTGGGTTATTTTAACCATTAAATTGACTTAATTGTAATTTAATCAACAATCATTATCCTCATAATCACCATGTTAATCATTATCATTATCATATGTACCAGTATATTGTGATTATGGGTACAAACTATTAATACTATTAATGTCCATGTATTTGTTGTTAATATTATTGTACAAAACTGACCAGTGGGGAAAAGGTTTACATGGTAAAGACAAAAAAAACATAAACTTTTGAGCTTATTTTGAATAGTTGATTATTCAAAGGTAGTAGTTATTATATAAATACTTTGCTCATCCTATCATATTATACTTATCATGACACATAATTAGTAGTCATGAAAAACTTTAAGTATACAAAATGTATGAACAACAACAAAAAAAAGGTAATAATATCAACCTTATTATTACAGGTAACTATAGATAATTACACTTAACTCGTAGGTACAAAATCTTTGAAAATAACAGGTAATCAACAAGAAAAACATGTTACATGTTTTACATTCAACAGGTAAAGATACACACATGAAATTGCGATCATCATCTTTGTAAGAGAAAAAGATGAGGATGACACTTTCTCTCTCTTTCCCTCTCTTTCTTTTTGATTCTCATTCATATCATATTCACTTAACTCTCTCTCTCTCTCTCTCTCTCTCTCTCTCTCTCTCTCTTCTCTCTCACTCTCTTTTTTGAATCATGTTACCTTCATCTCCATCCTGTTGGTATTAAGATTGAACTGAAAAATAAACGATAAAAGATGATGAGAGTTGAATCATCCAAAACCTGAGATACTTTACCTTTCAGATTATTGCAAGGTAATATACTGAAGAGAGAGAGAGAGAGAGAGTCTCACTTTTTCAGGGAGAAAGAGAAGAAGAGAAAAAATTTCTTTATAGCCTGAGGCATTAAAATCGACGAAGCGTATCGTCAATGCTTTCCCAAGAAAAAAACTCTACACTGACCAGAGAGAAAGCAGAGAGAGAGAGAGAGAGAGAGAGAGAGAGAGAGAGAGAGAGAGAGAGAGAGAGAAGATGAAAACTGTAACCTTAATATTTTAGTTCTATGCGTGTGTACCATGAGACCTCTAGTAACGATATTAGAACCAGTATCTTCTTTTTTATCATCATCATCATTTTCTTCTCTCTTCGTGTTTTATGTAGATATCTTATCATCTTCTTCTGATGGTCATCATCATCATCCTCTTACCTGATGGATGCTATTAACCTATGGATAAAAGAAAGTGAAGAAAAAAAAATCTTACAGATATAACTCAGGTTCTTGTTAATTTATTACGCTATTAATGGTAATTAAGATGAAGACGAAGATGCAAAATGATGACCAGACCATTTTATATATTATATATTTAGTGTACTAGTTAATTCAAATTAAATCTCATTTCCGGTTAATCAGGAAATGAAATTATACCTTAAGGGCATTTTCATCTGCATCATTATCATTATCAGTTTTTTTGGTGCTTCTGTTTTTTTTTGTTTACTGCTCTTGACCAAGGGCAAATTTGATTATGTTTGAATTAATCTTAATTGTTGTTGTTCAGGTAAATTTTGTCTTTCTCTCTCATTAATTTACGTTTTGTTAGTTTTTCCAGGTTCGTTGGATACAAGATATGTTAATAGTAACGTTTGTTGTAACGATCGTTGTAAAGATCGTCCTACTTTCGGGTTTACCATTCAGCGTCTCATTGACTTTCACCTTGATGTCAACGTTCATTAAATTATATCGCAAATAATATAATAAGCAGAACTTTTCTTCTTCTTCTTTTTCAGTTTATTAAATTCTCTCACCAGAATTACCCAAATAGTAATAATTGGTCATCATTATCATCCTCATCTTAAGATCTTATTAAAAGATGATGATGATGATAAACTGATAATCAACATCCGGTCAGTTTATTTTCACATAGATTATGGCTGAACCTTTTTTCTTACAGGCAAAGTATTCAGAGTATTAATTATGTCTTTTTGTTTTCACCTTGACTTTTTTTTTGTTTTGTTTTCTATTCCACTAATCCCATAATGAGTAACTTTGCAAGTCAATAGTTAACAAATTAACCATTACACAGGTAAGATAACATTCACTTTCTTATCTTCATCCCTTCTTCATCTTCTCATCATCTCTCTCCCTATTCTGTCCAGGTAACACCCTTTTCCCTCGGGCAAAAATGAAAGAGAAAAGCACAAAAGAGATAACATTAAAAATCTCATGAGTGTCTTTTTCCACAATAAAAAAGAGAAAGAGAGAGAAACTTTATCTTCCATTTTTCGTCTTCGTCTTCTTCTTCTTCTTTTATCTTCCAAATCTTTCATCATTATCTCAGGTAAACAATTACTTTTTACTCAATGAACACAGACAATGGACAGATGATAATGATTACGATATTAATCACATTCAGTTTGATTTGTATTTCCAATGGTCAGTTAATATAACTTTTGTCTCGTTGTTCACACAATTTCTGACTCTTAATCAATGGATTAGCAACAGTTTACAAACCTTTTAATCCTCTGAATAAAATTTGATTAATTATTACCCAACAATCATGATTATCTCCATAATAATCATATTAATGATCACTTATTAACCTTCAATCAAATAATATTTTTCTGCTTTATTGACATACTTTATGTAGGCGTTGATTGCATTGATTAACAGAACCGTTGATTATAATATAATAATAATAATAATAATACACATAAATATCAATATCTACCTACGATTGAAAAATATGATATTATTTATATGCAAAGATTTGCAGATTTTTACAATTTTGATTGATTGAAAATGTTATGATATTATCACCGAAATCAAGATATTTCCTCCTCTTTTTTTTACCCAGTACTTTGCATATTTACTCAATGATGATTAGGATGATAATGATAGTGATAATTTGAGTGTGTGCGTATTTGTCTGATGAGATTTGATGGTTTTGTTGCAAGAATGAGAGAGAGAGAGAGAGAGAAAGAAAAAGGTAAGGCAAGGTAAGACTATGAGAGAAAAATGGAAAACCATAATTTACTTTTCCAATGTCAATGTTAAATTGTTGCTTCCAATTAAATCACCACAGTCTCGCGAAGACTATTAATTACAATGGATGATGAGAATTACGATCACGTCAGAGTAAGAAAAGACTAAAATGATGATGATAATTTACATTGATTAACATTTTCTTTTTGTAAGATTTAACCATCATAATCCATCCTTAATCTCTTATGATGTATTCATAAGTAATGCGAAAGATTATCATCAGCATGGGTATGAATGGGAAAAGAAAAACAAGAAAATGTTTTGTGGACGATTCTTATTGGTTTCAAGTAATTTTCTCATTAGAAAAAAAGTTTCGTTCTAATTTATTGTAATATGTAAGATAAAAAGAGAAGTAAAATTGAACTTGGTTCAATGTGGATTCTTATTCAGTTACGTTCTAATTGATCGATTAATGATAAGTTGTAAACTCTTTTTCTTATTGAGATCATGTGGTTTTCTGCGTTTTCATTAACGAATCAATTGTGTTTCTCATCATCATCATTATCATCTTGTAGTTAATTAGTATGGCAAATAGTCAATCAATGGAAATTGCATCAACCCACAACAACAACAACACCATCAACATATCACCAGGCTCATCATGTAGTAAACAGCAGCAGCTGAACTTTTTTATCCCTGAATCTTATGTATCGGGTTTTTTAGTAGCTACTTTTTTTTAATGACATTGGGTCGCAATATATTATCAATGGGATTGATTGTGTGTGTGTGTGTGTGTGTGTGTGTGCGGCATCGGTTGAAACAGATGATAACAATTTAGCTAATAACTAATATCAATGAAAGTAATATAATGATAATGGTCAATCGATGGAGATGAGAAAAAAGCAAGTGAGTTGAAAATAAGTAAAAAAAGGAGAGAGAGAAAGAGAAAGAGAAAGAGGGATGAAGATGAAGATAAGGATGAAGATGAGTAAGGGACAGTACAGGAGCAGCTGAAATATCAACTAGTACAAGCTGACAAACAGTTTGTAAGGCTTGCCTGGTATCGCTGATAACATCTCATTAGCTGTAACGTGCTAGTGGTGAGTGAGTATCTGTTTAAGTGCTGATTTCTTTTCCCGTTCAGTGCTGATGATTTTGTTATTAACTCGAAGACACATCAGCTATGCATTAGTTACATGTTTCTCTCTCTCTCTTGTTCTGTTTTTATCTTCATCCCTCCTTCTTATCTTCATCTTCATATTCCCTTCACTTATGAGAAACAAAGGATTTCTCCCTTTTCCTTGTTTTGTCATTTATTTTGGCGCGAAATCGATCTTGATATATTATTAATAGAAAGTTTTTCTCGATAATAACTTTTCAGACTCTTTTTCGTTTTCACTGGTCAATTGTTTTATCTTTTTCTTTTTTTCTTTGCGTTTTGTTTCGTTAATTTCAAAACTTTGAGTTTACAATTTAAATTGTGGATTAACCATTTTTGCAAGAGTATTTAGAACATAATTTGAATACAGAAAAAAATAGTATTTAGGATAAAATACAAATAGAGAATAGAAAAAAAAATCTACTAGAAATTTTCAAAAGTTTGCGCTCGTTTTTCGCTGTTGGTGCTTTTATGGGACAAGAAAATTGTTCAAGGTGACGAAATAAAAATAAGAGGTACCATTAATTCATGAGTGTGTTTATGTGTATGTGTGAGTGTTTGTGTGTGTGTGTGTTATGAGTGATTGAGTAGGTGGTGGGTGATGGTTAGAGTGTTGAAAGTTCATTTCGCTTGTTCAAGAGAAACGGAAATGAAACTGTTACGATTTCATTATCATGTCCAAACTTCGTATTTGTTTTGTTCATTTTTTTTCCTTCTTCTTCTTTGAAGATTATCGTTTTCATATCTTCCAAGTTCACTGGAGATTATTTTTGCTTCGATTATCCTTAATGGTCACATACACTTGTCGAAACTTTGTCCAAACTTTTTTTTTCTACGTGCTGAGAGTCCATCAGATGGAAGGTCAAAGGTCTTTGGTGTTTGTTTTTATTTATTGTTCATCTTTATATTATCTTGATAAGGATCTCACATCTTATCAATGGTTGAGGTTTATTCTTGGGTTAGGTCACCACATTGGTCCATGAGAGTGGGTTTTGTTTTTTATATTAACAAAAAGCGACAAAAATAAAGTCCATGAATTAAATTAGATTGATGGTTGATGACTATGGTAATGGTGATACCGATGATTGTGACGATGAAGATGATTATTATTACTTTAAAATTGTTATCATGAAGATTCTGATCAATTATTATCTGAATTATTTGGATTGAAACTCAATCATGTTTGACTCTTTATTTATGTTTACTTAGCTTATGACTTAGTAAAGGTATTCCATTGGTACTTCGATAACAATCTTGACAAAATCCTAATACCAGAGAACCCGAGTTGAGTTTAAATTCACGATTACACTTGGAACATTTTTCAGTTGCAGTTGATTCCTCATGGGTTTTAAGGTGAGCCCTCAGGTTACATGGGAGGGCAAACTTTTTACGACAAATTTTACATTCATGAGGACGATCACCTGAAAAAGTAAAAGGTTTCAATCAATTTAGTTATCGAAAAGTTGATTATCAATAATTAGGTCAAGTTTCCAGTTCTCGTTCTGGGACAGAATTTGAATTTACCTGAATGAAGATACATGTGATTCCTCATGTTGGTTTGTTTACTAAAACCACGACCGCAAATGTTACACTTAAAAGGCCAAGAACCGTTGTGGACATACATGTGACTCTTGAGATCGCCTGGGGTTGGGAATGATTTTGAACACAGGCTACATTTATGAGGTTTTTCCTGTAAGAATATCAACAGAGAGAAAGAGAGATAATTAACTTTAATTGTCAAGTTCTAAAAACTTTAACTGTTAAGCTTGTTCAAAGTTTTCTCCAAATTAATCATCTCTAATTGATATTGGTTCCATTATGTGATTATCAAATTACTTTGATAATTATCTTCACAGAGAAATGGACAAATCATATGAGTTATATGAGCTTAATTGTAATTGTTTAAGGAAAAATATTACTAATCTAAATTTTCTTGGATAGATTTTAATACATTTGAAATGAAAATTTATTCTTACATGATGAAAGTTTCAACTGGAAACTTAGTTCCAATTTTAATCATAATCATGAGAATGGCAAACACTGAATCAAACTAATAGTTAACCATTAGTTTAATAACAACGAAAGTTAATTACAATTGACTCTGTACACTCACTTTGTACAGATTAATATATTAAATCTTATTATTATTGGGTAACTTGAAATTGTATCAAATTGTATGACCAATAAAAAAAATATTATCGTTGAGTGTTCAAAAGCAATATAAGCTAACTTTATGACTGATGATTATATCATCATTAGATTAACAATATCACAATTTAGGTCAATTTAAAATAAATTAAATTGATTGAAAAACAACAAGAGATGCAAAATCTTGGAGATTATCATTATTTACATTAGGACTTGACCTCTCTCTCTCTCTCTCTCTCTCTCTCTCTCTCTCTCTCTCTACCCATTAATCCAGTTAATCTGTAAGTAATACAAGTAACATGATTAAATTGCAATAAAGGTGAAAACTTGAAATGATAAATTGCAAAGGTAAAGTTGCAAATGATGTTTGTCAATGTTTTCAGATAATATTTCATTTCTTTTTCCTTCTTCTTCATCCCCATAAATCCAGGTAACTTTAGGTGTACATATGAGTGTGTTTATGTTCAGGTAGGTTTGAAAAATGGTCTCACTCAAGAGCTACTAAGTGACTAATGAGACTTACCTGTTTCACGATAATTTGTTTATTTGATTAATGAACAAATTTGGTGATTTTTTTGCTTCTAAAACTTTCAAATATCATAAAAGAAATGAATCTAGATTATAAATGGTATATGAATGTTAATGCTTCTTGTGTGTGTGTATATGTATGTATATACATTATGTGTAGATGATGATGAAATGAAAAATCATCTTGATCATTGGATCAAGAAGATAAATATGATTAATATGAAAGTAAAAATGTGACAAGTCCAGAAAAAGTAACAGGTAAGAAAGATTTTGATGATGATGATGATAAACCTAAGGGTGAAGATGATGAATCTTATGATATCATCGGGAGGTAGTGAGATCAATTTGCAAGCTTTAAGGAGAATGAGGTTACTCTCAGAGATACAGGTAGATTTTTATAAAGAAAGAAAGAAAGAGAGAGAGAGAGAGAGAGAGAGAGAGAGAGAAAATCTTGAAATGTTCTGATAACTTTTTCGGACAGAAAAAAAGTTCCAACAAAACTCAAATGTAACGTGCAAGGTGAAGTAGCATTTTTAGCACCCTGATACTTTTGGGATATACTATCATCACCATTACCACCACCATCATCATCATAATAAGATGTGTTCACTAGAATTTGACAAAAAGTTTGAGTCATTTTTTTTCCTCTCTCTGATTGTTTACAATTAATTAAATTATATCAAATGAAAGTTCAGCTATTCATCTACATTCATGAAAATTTCAAAAATTCTGATGAAGGTTTTAAACAATTAAATTTTGAAAAAGTTCCCAAATTTTCAAAATTTTTATGTTATTCTCTGAGAATTAACATGAGAGAAATGCGTTTGGTCAGAATTTTAAATTAGGTATTTTAATATGCGATTTCATGATAACCTTTAACTTACGGTTTTTATCATTGCCTCTGAGCATCTTTGGTGTTTCAAAATCAAATTGACCTTTGGTTCTCGTTAAAAAGCCATTAATCCGAAAATATGGTGAAAATTCTGATTTTCGCGATTTTTTTTCAAAATTTAATTGTTCAAAAACCTTTCATCAGAATTTTTTGAAATTTTTCATGAATGTAGATGAATAGCTGAACTTTCATTTGATATAATTTAATTAATTGTAAACAATCAGAGAGAGGAAAAAAAATGACTCAAACTTTTTGTCAAATTCTAGTGAACACATCTTAATCATGATTGTGTGTGGTTCAAGTAAGACTAATGGAAAAGGATATTACAACAACAGGTATTGACACTTGAAACCAATGGTAAAGGTAAAGATTGATGTACAAGTTGCGTGCAAGGTTGAGGTGAAATTACTGACCATGATATTATTACAGAGAGAGAGAGAGATGATCTATTTTGCAAGAAGAATAAGATTGCAACATATTAGTGGCTAGAAAATCATTACAGTGGTCACCTTTTCGTCTTGGAAGATGAAAGTTTATTATAAATTTTTCTTCTCTTTCTTTTCTTTTCGTTACAATTTTCTATTACCTTTTGTTGTTAGAACCATTAAAATACAATTTTCTAGTACTTCTCACTACTACTACTACATTACTGGACTTTACATTTCAAGGAGAGAGACAGAGGGAGAGAAAGTGGGAGAGGGTCATTTTTGAAACAGTGTAATTATTTTCTATTCTACTGATAGAGAAAAGGAGAGAGAAAAATTGTAATAGCAACTACTATCATCATCATTATCATCATCATCTCTTTCACGATGATGAGAAAAAGCATCTTGATTCAATT
The DNA here is from genome assembly GCF_014898815.1 of Panonychus citri. Lineage (NCBI taxonomy): Eukaryota > Metazoa > Arthropoda > Arachnida > Trombidiformes > Tetranychidae > Panonychus > Panonychus citri. Next base: position 1,390,932 of record NW_026515541.1, read on the forward strand.
TATCATCTAGCAAACCTTTGCTACTACCTTTATCATCATCATCATCATAAACATAATCATCTGTATCATCATCATCTCCCAATTGCAAGCAAAAAATGATGATGATGATGATTGTTGTTTGGTGTTAGTAATAAGATCTACCTGTACGTGTAATATTGTCCCAAAGAAGAAAACTAAGAAAGGGAAATTTTTTCATTCTCCATTCTTCCATCATGATAATCACCATCATCTCATATCTGAAAATAGAATTTTCTTCTCTTCTCCCTCCCTACTCCCTAGTCTCTCTCTTTTTCTCAGCTATATACCATGAAGAGGATAAGGGTGGATAATAATTCTGTTTACCATCAATAAGAAATAAAATAAATATCCATCAATGTATATCAATACAAATAGAGAATAAAAAAAATCATCTGATTAAATTGCTTTCCGTTTGTTGATCAATATCTAATTGTAGTAAAAAATAAAATAGATAATCATTGATAATGATAACATAAAATCAGGTAGGAAAAAAAATTGACCAGCACTTTGAGTATATAATATAAGCTATCAATTATTATGGTGTTCAGACAACAATAATAACCCTTATCATTTTCCAGGTAATCATAATCATCTTTATCATGGTGAAGAAAAAAAGTTTTTATGAATTGTTCATTTCAAGAGCTTCCTGTAAATTTGAAATTGATGAACAACAAAACTTTCAAGGTAATCTTCATCATCATCATCATCTCTCTCTCTCTCTCTCTCTCTCTCTCACTCTCTTTGCTACCTGATATAAAATTATATTTATTTACTCTCACACCTCTCAACATCTCACCTTTTTGCTTACCTGGTGAGTGTTTTTTTATTGATCTTTATCTTATTTTTTTATGTAACCACAAGATTATCATTATTACTTTCTGATTGCAATTTTATGTTATCAATACTTTATGGTCAGTTGGTATTTGTTTGTGGTCATCATTTTGATCTTGTTCTCGTTTTTTTTATTCTTCTTTTTGTTTTCTTATAATATTACAGTTCTAAAGCTATAAATTATCATCGCCATCGTTGTTGCGTTAACATTTTATCATCGGGTTTGCATCAATGAGATTTATCACTTTTCTTTATTAACCTTTTCTTTTTTTTTCTTCATGCAGATGCAAAAAATAAAAAGGTAATAATTATTATATCGATGATTTGTTTATAATTTATCTCATTTACAGCTGATTTGTGGGAGTGATTGACTGTTGAAAGAGGAGAAAATTATGCAAAACGATATTTAAAAATATCGCAATCTCTCTCTCTCTCTCTCTCTCTCTCTCTCTCTCTTTAGGTGGGTGAAGGGAATTGTACAATTGACGTAAATCAAAATTGAGAGAATTTGTTAAAGAAAATAACAGAGAGAAAAGATGAAAAAAATCATGTTTCAGTTGTATAACATGATAAAAATCATGAGAAATGAGCTGATTAATAATCTAGCGGTTTGAAAGAGAAAAATTTTCCATCATCGTCATTCATCAATACAGCTAAAGGTGGAATTAGGTGCTTTCCACCTTGAGAATATTGATAGACAAGGTATCAGTAAAGAAAAGAGAGAAAGAGAGTATAAGTTGGGAGGAGAGAAAGTAAGAGATTGAAGGAGTGGAAATAGTGAGAGAGAGAGAGAGATATGAAGATGAGGAAAAGAAAGAGCAAGATAATTCATCAGGCCTTAAGCAATGAGCGCTATTAAAGTGCGTAATATGATCAACAGGTAACTTGGAAAACGTAAGTAAAGAAAAGGTAATCGTTAGGCTTGACTCTCGAAACAAGGCAGAGAGAGAATGAAAGAGAGAGAGATATATAAGAAAACTCATTCAATCGCTCATGTGATTACTGAACAATTTTCATGTTATCTGATTGAAATTATCGATTGGTAATATTAATAATCGATATCGAAAACGATTTACCTTTAGAAATATTAAATATTTCTCCTTTCAGTTAAACTTTTTTTCTCAACTTCTTCCTTCATTGACCATGAAAAATTTTTCTCTTTTTTCAATCCTTCACAATTCTGATTGATTATAATTATCATTTAAGATCATTAGGCCAATATTAACGTGCCTGATTACTTGTAAAGTAACATAATCATCATCATTATGCGAATTAATTACTTGAATTATTAATATATTTTCGATAAATGATTTAGAATAGAAAATGAGAAAGTCGTCATTTTTTTGTTTACTGCAAATTTAAATTTCTCTCAAATCTGATGAGCTTATAATTTCAATCCCGCACCCATGATGATAATGATTATGATAATGGTGATGATTAGATGTGTTTGAAAAGTCCCATTGGTGATGATGATGATGAGAACTCAATTCAAGGATTAACTAATCTTGTGAAAACATGATAATCATGATCAGCAGTTTATCTGAATCATCACTTTCTCAGAAGCAAAGAAGAAGAAAAAAAATTGATTCATTCATTTGAGATTTTTTTTTATCAATGAGAGTTTCTAATTGAATGAAACCGTGACAGTTTTTTGTTTTTCTTTGATTACCTGATGATGATAGTGGTAATTAAATGATTTATTTCAACAAATATACTGGTAATATATTTGCACTATGAACTTGCATGCAAAAATAATCGTTGAAATCAATGCACAAGAAATAAGATATTGAGAGAAAGAGAGAAGACAAAGTAAACAAGTCTCTCTCTCTCTCTCTCCTTCTCTCTGTTTCTTACTTTAGCTTGATAATCAGTTGATTATTCAACAGTTAAATCGTGTACTAATTAAGACTTAATTGGTCTGGGAAAAAAAACTAGAAGCAACAATTAACAATCATTTAAGATCAATGAAGGAAACTTGTTGTAATATCCATTCAAACTTATCCATTTATCAGAAAAAAATGTAGGCGACCTCCAAGGCTACTGGTGTGGAAGGAAAATTTTATCATCCTCATCTTCATCCTCATCATTTTCAGGTTCATAAAGATTATCCAAGGAGAGAGAACATAAAATCAGCCCTTAATCTCTCTCTCTCTTTCTCTCTCTTGATTTCTAAAAATCATCAGCAATTCTCACCTTCCATTGGCCTTTAAATTTCAATTTCAAATGATTAGAATTGGATTAGAACACACAAACCAACAATTAAAAATAAGAAGAAAAAATCAACAATTTCAATATCATGTTAATCTGATGAAGAAAAATCAAATTGTTGTATCATTTTTTTTTCAATTGGAAATACTAATAATAAAGGTCTTGGAAAATTGTTTGATTTTAAACTTGAAATCGCTCAGCATTTAGACAGGTAAGGCAAACGCCCAAATGAATCAATAATAATATCAATTGAGCTAAATCAATGGTTGAAATAATTATTGCATTTCAAAGTACATCAAATGAATGCAAAACATTTGGACAACATTTGTAACTCGAAAAGTACAGTAAGAGGCAAAAAGATGGAGAGAGAGATGTAATTATCACTATTGAAGAAAATAAAAGTAAAGGTATTAATATACAATAAGAAAAAAGTTATACTCTGGATAAGAGAGGAGAGAAAATTATTTCTCAAGGTTAACCTGAGCTCTTTCATATTGTGAGTTGTGAATTACAATAATCACTTTAATCATCATGATGATTAACAATTCTGATCATCATAATGTAGTTTACCTTTAATCTACCTGAGTGTGTGTTTTACCTGTTTACTTGTTGGCAATGAAACCAAGTTACACAAAGAAAAGCATAACAATCAACAAATCAAGTGAATATTTTTCACTATTTTTCTGTATCAATGAAAATTACATCTGAAAGTAAATTAAAATTATATCAACAATTAAAATCTAATCATATGCATCTAATTTAGTAATCATGTTATATACATGTGAGCTTTAAGACTTTAATTTAATGTGATTAACGATTTAATTTGATTACTACTTCTACTACTTGAGCTACCTGATGATGATTATTATCATTGGTAAAAGATAATTACATTTTTTTTTTATTTACTATTTTAAGTGTTGGTAGTTGATCATGAATTTGATATATAATTTGATTACGATTCATAAGAATTAAGTAAATATTATTAGTGATATTATCATTAACGAATAATTGTTTCATCATTTACATGATTATTTATAAATATATTTATACATATTATCATGATAATCAAAGATATGATCAGTTAATTTAGTTAACTTATCTTTGCACTTGATTATGAGGGTAAATGAAAAATGATAAAGTTTTTACAATGAAAAACTTATAGTAAGTAAATTGCACCAATTAAATTATTTTGTTTACTTTCTGTTGCAATTAATGTTAATCAAGAGATGATTATCTAAACAATGATCATGATGTAATAATATCATATTAATTCATATTCTTGTTTAGGTGTAATCACGTTCAGGGAGAAAGAGAGAGAGAGAGATAGAGAAAAGGTAAAAGAATATGAAATTTCTTGGTAAAGTTCTAGTGGTCAGTTCTTTTTTTTGTCTGGAGAATTTGAGTTGTCAATTAGGGTCAAAGGTCTTACCTTATTATGGGTCATTCGATGGTAATAAAGGTTGGAACTGGCAGTGAATCGTTTACCACAAACATTACATTGATGAGGTTTTTCACCTGAGTGAATACGTCGGTGGGTATTCAGGGAAGACGATGTACTAAATCCTTTATCACAAACATCACAAACATGAGGTTTTTCACCTGAATGTCAACGTGAATATCAATGGGAAAAGAGATCAATTTGAATTATTAATTAGAACATTTTATAGAGAGAGAGAGAGGAAAATGATTGATATGTTTACCTGTATGAGTACGAAGATGCCGACGTAACAATGATGGCCTATCAAAAGCTTTACCACAATATTCACAAGGTAACATTGTACGTTCACGGGGTTTCTTAATTGTTGTAATGACATTTTTAGATGATGGAGATGGTGTTGATGAATGAGATGATGAAATTGACGATGATATTGATGAGGGTTTATTGGTTGTTGTTCCCGTTGTGATAACTGTTGTTGGAGGTGATGGTGGTGATGATGGAGATGCTGGTGAAGGTTTAATTATTGTCGTTGTTGTCGTTGATTTTGATGAATTAACTGTTGATGTTAACGATTTAATGTCACAAAGGTTGATGGTATGTTTAGATCCATTGAACGATAAGTCTAACGCTGTTTCGTTTAAACTTGAACTCGAACTTAATCGAGGAATAAAAATCGGATAATAATAAGGTTGAAACATATTCCGATTTGAGAGAGGACAGAATTTGAGAGAAGAACCAAAAAAAAAGATAAACAAAAACAAAAACAAAAACGAAACAAAAACTTATTGAAAACTTATGCGAAAAACTTTTGATTTTGTTGTTATTATTTTAATGGAAAATGGTGTTGATGTTGTTGGTGTTGGTGTCGTTCACGTTGTGGAGATTGTGGTGTTGATGGAAGTTGCACTCTCTCTCTCTCTCTCTCTTCTCTCTCTCTCACTCTCTACGTTCAGATGATCTGATTGGATACGTTTGAATGATGCTGTTGATGGGCAAGTGGCATATGTAGTCGGGAGGCGTAATCAAGAGCGATCTGGAGGAGGGACCAGAACTTGAGTACGAAATGTAAAACTGGCTGATGGTCAGTCTGTTCCTAATGGTAAACATTTCAACTACTTTACAATTAACTTTCTTACATTTGAATATAAAACAAATTAAACGGTCAACTGTTACTCGTACCTATGGGATTAACTGGCTAATCGTTTTAATCAAATCAATTGCATCTAAGATTAGATTAGTTTTAGAACTTTTCATTTTGCTTTCATTTCTTTTTCTTGGCTAATCTTTAGCGTTTTCGCAATATTGTCTAATCACAATTTAGATTTTGATTGAGCTTCAAGTTTTTTTATTGGTTGATTTCTGATTAATTAGTTGATTGTTTTTTTTTTCTTCTTTTCGATTTGATTTTGAAATTTTCTTTTCGTTTTTCGAATTTGATGTGTTTGGGGTGACATCTTGTGGTTCTAATTTGAACTAACAAATTCGATCCCTGGACAAGAGAAAAGTTTCGCCATCTGGTGAGAGCAAAAAGAACAGAGATTTTTTTTCTTTTTTCGAAACAAACTTTTTTTCTCCACAATAGATGTCAGTTTATTTTCTCTTGGAATTTGATTACAATTTTTTCGATTTTTTTGGCTTTTCTTTTTTTCTCTCCATTTTAGCCTCCTCTCGATCACATCATCGATTCTCATATATATTCTTAGGTTCTAATGCGCAGCCATAAGACTGTTCCCATGTTGAGGTAACCATTTACTCACCATTATCATTTGGAACATTCATCCTAACACATTGATTAGATCAATGAACATAATTAAATTTCTCGATGTGATCAACGTTACAGAGAATCAACCATTTTAATGATACGAACCGAAAAAGAGAAAGTTTTTTTTATAAAATCAAATTTAATAAAAAATTGAACGAAAACAAAAAAGTTAAAAGTTTATCAACCAAATTAAAAGAAAAGTTTCTCCAGCAATTAGTTGATTAGTTTGTAGTGTGGAAAACAATTTGCAAGTGAATTAAATGTCTAAAAGTAAATCAAAGTGACCTAAATGCTAATATAAATTGTGTTAATTTACTAAGATAATTATTAATATTGTATCTTTGTAATAATAGGAAAATAATCATAATTGATCAATTGTTTAATCAAAATCCATCAACGGGATCAACGACTCAGTGATTTGAACCGTTTAATTGTGTCAACACTTAATCAACTTTAATTGGAGTTTAAAATTTAATCATAATTGATAATTATCTTTAAATAAATAATAATAATCAATAATCTGATTGTTTTTTCCGTGCAATGGAAAAGCTCAAAGGATTAAAATTATCATTGTTATATCATCAAAAGGTTTACTTTTGTATTAACATCATCATCATCATAGTTTTATATTGTTGTCATCCTGTTGTTTCAAGTGAGGATTTAATATCATCATTATCATCATCATCTCCATCATCTCCATCATCTTCATCATCTTCATCATCGAAACAACAATATTTCATAATTAAGCCAAATGATATTGAAATAATCGAGGGTGACACCGCTGAGATTCAATGTCATGTTGGAAATCAAGTCGGTGCCGTCCAATGGGCCAAAGATGGTTTACTTTTAGGTAATTAGCTAATCATGAACAATTAAATTGTCTCAAAACTATTGAGCATAAAGCTTAATCATCATCATCATCACCATGATTGACATAAACCACGAGTACTAACAATTAAACATTGACAATTGATTGTGATCATTAAGAATCACTTTTTTATTATTAGCATTATTATCAAGTAAAAGTTTTGTTTTCCTCTTTTAATTTTAATCTCAATTTTAATTACTATTTTCACTTATTTCAACTTAATTGCAATCAATTATTGAATATTACATGACAACAGTTAATTGATAACAATTACACCTTTACGCTTAATTGTAACTCTTTAATTTTACATTAACTTTATTGTTTTCCATCAAAACCATTAACATTGTGATTTAATTGTTAAACACTATTATTATTTTAATCATTATTATTATCATGTTATTATTTATTTCCACTTTAACTGTTCATTAAGATAATTAGCTCATTAATTTGTATGAATTAAAACTTTGTGATAAACTTTTTCTCTCCCTCCATATAATATTAATAATAATGTTTCGTTAATCATTTACAATCAAATGTAATAATAATAATAATTAGCACAAGTTTAACATTGACATTGATTGTTACTGGAAATTATCATCAATATATCATAAAGAAATAGTAACAATTAAAACAATTTGAATCATGTTGCTTGAAATAACATTGATGTTGGAGTTAAATTGTTACAATTAACACTTGATTTCACTTGATTTGAAATAATTTCTTAATTAACCTGAAATTTGATTAACCAAAGTAATTTACTTATGATTAATAATGAAAACAAAAACGTAGTAAGATTAACCTTTTATTGGATTAGAAAGTTTTTTCTTCCTCGAAGTTGCTTGATGATTAAATTAAATGCTTTTACCTCGTTTAGACAATCAAATTAATAAATTGCGAACTAAGATTTAGATATTATTATAAATAAGAAGAGTCAAAAAGGAGAAAAAAAGTTAATGTAGTCTCTTGGTGAGGTTGTTGTTGTTTTTTTCGGAACTTTTGAAACTCTGAACCATCATGGAAACAGACTAAAAGGTTTTACATGAAGAGAAGGTGAAGATAAATTCTGTCCCAGAACACTGAGCTTGAAAGGTTAGAGAGAGAGAGAGAGAGAGAGAGAGAGAATCAACTTATGGAAACTGAATGAATTGAACTCTTCACCATGGATAATACATAATTCATTACACCAACAGATAATTCTGAGTAACCCTTTACTCTGAAACAAAGTTCATTATGAATTTGTTTTCATTTATCTCTTTCTGGTTATCAGTATTTTTTTGTTTCCATGCAAAAGGTTAGGTAATTATTTCCTAATAGTTGATGCTCATCATCATCATACTTTTTTCCTCTTCATCTAATTTCCTATGAGTTTTTTTATTCCAAAAAAATGATTAATTATTGTACCATTGTAATTATCGAAAGGATAATGGTTCATGATAATGAAAAGTGCTCGTTAATTGTTTTCTAAAGTTTGACTTTTTCGTTTCTACTTTTGTTGTGATGTTGTTGTTTACCTTTTCTCGTTGATTTTGTATTGTGTATATTTCTGCTTGATTAACTGGTAACTCGCACCATTTATGGTCGATATTGATGATGATGATGATTAATGAACATTTTAATGTTAATTATTTTCATATGAAAATGTTTATTGGAAAAATATTCCACAGGTTTTCAATCTTCTATCCCAGGAATGCCTCGTTATCGGATGATTTCGGACTCGCCGATCGGTCAATACAACTTAAGGATAACCAGTGTCACCATTGAAGATGAAGGTGAATATCAATGTCAAGTTGGACCAGCTCAAAATCAGCTTCCCATTCGTGCCTCATCACAGCTCACAGTAATAGGTAAATATCAATCTTCTGTTTTTACCGCTTTAATCATTCAAATTTTCATCATCCTAACCTAATCCAATATCAAATCTGTTACCATTACCCTTTTATACCTGATAAGTGGCAATTGCAGTTCTTGCATTAAGATGAGCAATTAAAAGTATTTACTTTGTCACTGAATTTGCATTTAACTTATGCAAAAAGAGCAATTTTCAGGTTCATTACCATTGCAATGTAAACAATAATTTAATTCAAGAGTTTAGTATTATCTGAAAAGTTATTGATAGTTACCTTTTTTTGTGTACAAAAATATTACTTTGACATTGTGTGTACATATTATTAGATAGAGATGGAAATTGAGTCTTTCTTATTTCTAAACGGCAATTACATTGTTCCTCTTCATGTTATGGAGTGAAATGAGGATTTCTCTCTCTCTCTCTCTCTCTCTCTCTCTCTCTCTCTCTCTCTCTCTCTCTCTCTCTCAAAACATCCAGATCTTAGTTCTAGTAAATCCACTTTGTATGGAAAATAAAATAGCAAATGAAAAGTTTTTCCTTGTAAATATTTTCCCTCTGCAACAACAAACAAGCCAAATAAAAAATAACAGTAAACTTAAGCTCACCTAATGACTCTAAATCACACTAACAATTGAGCCTTTTACGTTCCCATGTAATGAGAAACAATTTCAACTTAAACTTCATGCAATCTTAGTGAATATCTTTCATCAATTTGACTAAATAAAACTATTATTCCAAGAGAGAGAGAGAGAGAGAGAGAGAGAGAGAGAGAGAGTCATACTTTCTCTACATGTACCGAGCTTGCAAATCGCTTCCAACTTATCATATTAAAAAGATTTTACCTCTTTTTTCACCTTCGAATCTTTTGTGTCTCTTTTTTTAGAAACTAACTTTTTTCTCTGTCGATTCTGTTCGCTTCGATTTGATCTTCTTAGAACTTTTTTTCTCCAAACATTCAATTCCCTCCCTTCACCAGCTTAAAAATACCATTGTGAATACATAAACTATAAAAGATTAGCAATATAACATGAAAAGAAAGGTAATAATATTATTAAATTGCTTAATCTCTTTTTCATATTAATTGTCTTCTTTTAACTTGTAGGCAATGGAAGAAGAAAACAATTAATAGATTAAGATTCCCCTACCAGTGATATTATCAGAATTGACAAATCCAGTAGCACTTAACAAGATATCAAGAAATAAGTGGAAGACAAAAAAAGTCAATCAACCAATTGATAGTATCGATACAATTTGAAGGCTAAATATCATGAAAACTTTGTAAACATTAGTGTAAAAATATATGAGTGAAAAGCCAAATAAAATTGAAAGAAAAAAAAGTAAATGAATGAAATGAATACTCAGTTATTCATTGGTACACATATTTTATTCATGATACTGTTTTTCCATACAGGGAAGATCATGAGAAGCAGTAAGAGCGAAATAACAAAATATGAACAAAAATTTAAGCAAAAAAAAAAAGAGTTGAAATGAAACAAGAAGGATAAAAAACTAGAGTAGGTAAAAGAGTAAAACTCGGCCACCCCACCCTTTATTTTTCCACCACCATCGTCTTCTGTTGTTCAATGTCAATTACAGTTCCATTTGCATTATTTATCATTCAGATTTTATCATGAAAAGGTCTGAAAAATCCTGAGAATCAAATGCTGAGCATATTTGACTTTTCTTACAAATTTTTTCTTCTTCTTGAAAATTCATTTTCTCTTCATAATATCAGCATACATACATACATGTATTACTTTGAATTTCATGAAACAACATTTCTCACAACATCTCACCTTCCCCCAGGCATTTTCAAGGTATTGAATACCCATGAAAGATTCATTCTTATGTGTAAATATATTGAAACTTTTAAATATTATCAAATTGGTCTGCATATTTATATATAATATTATCTTGGAATTGACCTGAATTACATTTTAAAAGATAATTTAAAAGTTCAAGAGGTTGCATGATATTTCAATTTTCTTACTCTATCGTTTCATGATATTCTGATTAAATAATAGTATATTAATATATATACCTAAAGTTCATCCTCCTTTTCATTAGGATAACATAACATGAATCAAGTGAAACAAAAAGTTTTAGTATTTTTGTCAACAGTTTTTGTCTTGCTAAATGCTCACTGTTTATATCTGATGATTGTTGATTCAGATAACATGATATATATAATATAATATTCAGTTGACAAAATGTTCCTGTCAAAAACATATTAAACTTGATTCTGATAGTAAAGATGAAGATGTGAAATTCATGATTTTCATGCTCAAACAATGTGTTCATCAGTGATAGTTATATATTCATAATTAAGTTTAACTCTATTTATTCAATATCATGTTCATGATGATGATGATGATGATGAAAAAAGGTAGCTCTTGATTATTATCATATCAGAAATCAAAAACTATCCAAAAAATGTGTAACTAAATCAAAGTAATCAGAAATTTCATTTTGTATATGCTGGAACCATTTGAATATAATTAATTTTACAGCATTCAATTCAGTGAATCTATCAGAACTTTATCTTTGGTTCATGGTAGATTCAATTTTTGAGATGTATCTTCATGATCTTTGAGAGGGAATAAGTTTCTATTAGATAAGATTGGATAAGTAATCTTTATCTTTTATCATCCATGATGATGATGGTGATTTCTTTTACTCTTGGTCATTTATCATCATGTTGATATGAGACAGAACTTTTTTTCCTTTTCCTTTTTCCTTTACTTTCTCTCCCATTTACATGATGAATAAATATTCTGAACCAAATTTCCTGATGCATTTGATGATTTCTCTGAATGAATCTAAAGCTCTTCTTTTTTACCTTCTTTTTTGGAATTTAAAATTTTATCCACTTTATATACAACCTCATGAAAGATAAACTGAGAATCATGAACCAACGAGAAAAAAAAGTTCTGGATGAAGATGACAGTTATGATGATCATCATGTACTGTCAATCATCATTTGCAAATTTAGTAAACATTTTTTTCTGTCATCTTTTGAAAGAGTCAAAGGAGGAAAAAAATGTTCAGAAATTTTCATGAGATGATGAACAAAATCAAAGTAAACAAAAAAAGCATCAATGGAACCGTTACTTTCCATAATCACCATCATAACCATCATCATCATAGACAAAGATGTACACTAACTCGTTGTGAAATCAGATTGAATTTTCACCAGAATTGGAGGAAAAAGTTCTTAAAAAATTCTCATTTTGTCATCTATTGTGTAACTATGAGATGAGAGAGAGAGAGAGAGAGAGAGAGAGAGAGAAAGACAAGTCAAGGTTAAGATGATAATCAGGGTGAAAAAGTTAAAAGATGATCATTATTATAATACTGATGAAATTCAGGGAGAATCTGAATTGAATAGTGAAAAGGTATCATCATCATGATCATCACTTTTATCATAAACATAAAAGTTATCATCTTGAGTTTAAATTCCCCCTCCTTTCAGCCAAATACCACCTCAGAACACACATACAAACTCACACATAATCATTATCATCCTTCTCATGATGATCATCATCTTATTTTCTCATCTTTTTTTTTCACTCATCTTCTTCTTGTCACCTTCCTCCTCTTTCTAGTGCCACCAAAAAGTTTAACAATAACTGGATCCGTGTCACCAGAAAGTGATAATTTAAACATCCCATTCTCTTCACCAACATCACCATCATCATCAACAACAACAACTTCATCATCGTCATCATCACCATCACCTGATCATTATATTGTCGAAGCAAAAGAATCAGAAAAAGTTATTCTACTTTGTTTAGTTTCTCCAAGTAAACCATCTCCTCGAGTAAAATGGTTCAGAAAAAATATCGAACTACTTCCAGGTAAGAATACAAGTTGATTTATCATTCACATCATAATCATCATCATCATTATACTTCATCATCATGAAAACTGTTACCTGGTATTAGAGAAAAAAATGTAAACACTGGAGAAAAGGAGTAAATTGTCATCAAGATGTAAAAGTACAGCAAAGAAAAGTTTTCCTCTCTCTCTCTCTCTCTCTCTCTCTCTCTCTCTCTGGTCAATAACAAGAAGATGTTCAATGGTAAAAGCACAACATTGAACTATGGAAGCAACAAATACATTGGTTAACCAAAAGAAGAGGAGTGAAAGTGGAAATAGAAATGGAGGTGGACAGAGAAAACAATATGGAATTTGGAAAGAGAGAGAAATGAAGATGAAGATGGAGATGGAAACGAGAAATAATCGAAACATTCTTATGAAGATGCATAGAGAGAAAACACTAGATGAAGAATATATAAAAAGAGAAGAGAATCTTTTTGTCTTCTATTGAAATACAAACTCTTTTTTTTGTGAGTGTAAGAGAGTAAAAGACAAGGAACAACATTCATCCTCATCTTTTGAACAAAGAATCTTTTTCCGCATCCCTATTTCCTTACTAATGTTTACTGTTTTCATTTCTGTTGTTTGGTTATCTTCCACTTCATCTTCATCATCTTTATCAGATGTTTACTCCATCTCCTTGATGCTAAGATAAAATTGAAGAAGATGATGTTGCCTTTTAACGTTATTTTCTTCTTGTTGTTTGTTTGTTTGTTGTTTTTTTCTTCCAACAAAACTTTTCATTTTCCATCATGATGAGAAGCAGAAAATTTCATTCTCCTTACAATCACAACTGAACATCATTCTTTATCTTCATGATAATATTTCGCATCATAATCAACATGATAAAATACTGAAGTTCAATTGTTTGAAAGATTTGCAATAGATGATGATGATGATGATGGAGAGATGATAAAGAGGAAAAACAGAACTGCAACTCATTGCATTATGATGATAAATATCAAGATGAATGTATTTTCGAGGCTCATCGTTTATTTTTTGTTTGTTTGTCTACAAAAAAAATGAGAGTAAGAGTGGGAATGCTGGATGATGATGGGAGTGAGAAAATGGGAATCGTATATTTTTGTGTATTTATCTCATTCAAGGTGAAAAATTTGTACCATAATCTTCATCTTCACCTTCATCTTCATACTGTTCATCATCTCATTACCTTTTTTCCCCTTCATAGTACAAGAGGATAAGATTATAAAGATGAGTTCACATCATGTCTCTTCCTCTTCCTCATCCTTCAGAAGTAGTTTACCTTTTACACAGTTCACATTATATTCAATCTTCATCATCATCATTTTCCACCTCTACACCAGACAATAACTCGTTATACATATAATAATAATAATCCAAGAATAAGGTAGAGATGAAGAAGATGATGGAGAAAAAAAAATGTCTCAACAAAAGATTCTCTTTAGTAAAAATGAACATTCACCTTTATATCATTCGGATTTCTTATTATCATCATAGTATATTACATTCCTTGGTATCCATCAGATTCCTTATTATTATTATCCTTTCACTTTTCACCTTATTCATTTTCATTAGGATGCAGAACTTTTTTTCCCCCTGATGAAAAGCAAACTAATCTAAATCTCCATGATTCTTAATCTTAAAAGTCTCAAAAAGTCAACATTTACATTGAACCATTGTCCTTGTTGATTTCTGCCCAATTTTCATCACCCGCCTTCCAACATGAACCGCATCACCAACACAACATTTATCTTCAATCACTTTCAAATACATTATCCCATTTCCCTCGACATTTAACATAATCTATGGGACTTTTACCTTCTCTTCCTACTCCTCCTCTCTCTCTCTCTCTGCTCTCCCATCTTCTCATCTCGAATGACCTCAAATGACTTTGCTACACTTATTGTTTTCCTCTTTCAGATGTATTTCCTGACATTTCCTACTCTTTGTCATATGCACACTAGAGTTTTTCGCCTCATTCTTTTTTTCGAGCATCTTCATCATTCGCTCAATCATATTGAAAGATTTCAAGGTTAGTGTCTTGTCTTCTCCATCCTCATCTTCATCATTTTTTTTTGCTGTTTATTCTAATGGTCCCTCGTTTTTTCACTTATGCCTCCTCTCTCTCCTCTCTCTTTTTCTCACTTCTGCTCGAAGAAGCTCATATGTCACTCAACTTTTCCTCATCTTTTTACTGATTTTTTCTGTTCCAATATAATCATTATTATCTCAAAGGAATAGCAAACTGGGAGTGATGTGCTAAAAGGTGGGATAGAGAGAGAGAGAGAGAGAGAGAGAGAGAGAGAGAGAGAGAGAGAGAGAGAGAGAGAGAGAGAGAGAGAGAGAGAGAGAGAGAGAGAGACAGAAAAGCAATAAGAAGATGATGATCGGCGATGAAGATGAAGCAGAAAAAAACAGACTCATGATAGAAAATTCTGAAAATGATTTTTCATTCACCAAGCGATTTTTGCTACATTGGACATCCTCATCATCTAAACAATTTCCGCATTGAGACTCTTCAATTCAACTTAAGCGTAAACATTTGATAGCCTTAACAGCTAAGTGCGAATCTAATCAATATAACTGATTGCGATCAAATGAACAGATCACTTACACTTTTTTTCTGGCGAAATGATTCCCTGGATATGATATTGTCATTGTCTTTTTTTCTTCGAAAAGGTCGAAAAATTCTCACTCATCTTGTACAATTTTACCAAATCAAATACAAAGTATTCCCTTTATACTTTGACAAGGGAATGAGGAGTTAAGGATGATAATCTAATCTGATGTTCATCTGCCAGTTACTAATCACTAGGCTACTAAATTAATATTAATCTACAACATTTGATATGGCAAAATGAATACAATCATTTCTTTACATTAAACCATCCATGTGGTGATAATAATTATGATAAGGATGATTGAAGTTTCCATTGAAATTAATACAAAGTCAACTGTTCCTGAGGTTTTCGTTAGCATGATGATGATCACAGTCTACAGGACATTTCATAAGTTTCTCATTCTAAATAACTTTTCTTTGAACATTCGAAGTCGTCAGTGATTTAAGTAATAATAGTAATTCTGATGAAATTCAATCGACATTCACAAATATCAAGGTCATTCTGGTCATTTTGCTAGGATTAACTTTCCAAGTTCATACAAGCACCACTCTAGATATGCTTTTAAAGGTCGAGCACTAAGACAATAAGATTAGATAATTGAATGTATTAAGAGAAGATAATGAAAGTGTAGTAGAGAGAGACTTGAGATTATCGCCGTTTTAATCTTGATTTCTGAAAGATTATCTCACCAAATGTACATTAACTGTGAAATTGAATTGTTATGAGAAAAGGACATTATTTGGGTTATAATAAAAGTTGAGAAAAAGATTCAAGGATAACATGAAATTCAAGATTGAGTTTGAAAATGTATTACATGTTATTGCAAAGGCTTTTGCTTTAAGTCTCGAGTTACTCAATACAAGATATTTTTCTGTAAAGTATTGAAAACTATTGTGGATTTAATATTTAGATTGTATTGACTTTTTTTCTGATCACCATGATCATCATCATGTATCCACAGTCAGATTCAATCTCTCAGATTTATTGTATTTATTATCTGCATGAGCAAAAAAAGTAACTTGAAAAATAGATTTCATGGTATTCACATGGCTTTTTCTTTCTCTATTGCAACTTTTTTCATTGTATTTTGTACAATTGCTACTCAAATATAACGAAATTATTATCACAATGAGCTGAAGGAAAATCGAGAAAAGTTTCACAAGATGATAATGAGAAAGAACAAGAAAATCAATTCCTTATTTTTTCCCGATTTTTCCTGAAATTTCATGGAAAAACTTTTTTCCTTTTTTCGTTTTCATCTTCTACTGAGGCCGGAAAAGATTTTGATCAATGGTTATGCTTAGAATTTCACTGGAAAATCATCATGATAACAAGATGAAATTCATACTTGGTCAGAGAGGTTCATTGCATGAGAGATCTCAACTCTTTGGTTTGATCCTTTTTTCCATACATACACAATGTAAAATGCTAACAAGCTTTGAATCTCATGAAATTTAATCATGATGATAACGATGAGAGTAGTTACTTTGTAAATGAATAGATTTAAACTATTCAGCAATCAATCAGAATTTTGAATCGATAAAAATTTCAGGAAAATGATTTTCGTTCATAAAAATGAATTGAAATTTTCGAGGGAAAAATTTTCTCGATTCTTCATAATATATTATGGATTCTAAAGATGATGAAGATAATAAAAGTTTCGCCTTATCTATTGTCTTTCTTTTCATAAGAAGAGATTTTTCATCTTCTCTCTCTCTCTCTCTTCTCATCAAAAGCTTACATCATCTTCCAAGTGATTTCATCTTCTTTGTCATTCAGATACTAAATTGAAGTTGATAGTAAATCGAATCGTTTATCCTTAAGAGATGATAAATTTTTACTCAAAAGAAAAAGAGTTTCAACAAACTCACTGATGAAGATGATGATTAGAATGATGATAAGAATCAGCTCTTCTTCTCCTAAGGCAAACTAATTATGATTTGCAAAAGACTTATCATCATTATGAATAGTGTATTTCTCTGTAAATATGATGATGATAATGATCATCATCAAGCGAGTAAACTGTAATGTGATAAAAAAAATGAGAAGATAAATTAAGATGAGAATGATAATGATGATGGAGAAAGTATCAAGTTTAACTAAATCATATGATCACATATTCATAATGAATATTAACTGTTATTGTTTTGATTTAGTTTCTTCAATAAGGTTACATCTGATTCTTTAGGCTTCATCCTAATGAGCTTCAGTTTTCCCTGAGCTTTTTTTACTTTGCAAATTCAATGAAACCAGCACATTGGGCGGGATATGAGTCGATATTGATAATGATGAAGATGCTAAAAGAATAATGAAAATGAAAGGAAATGGAGCAAAAAACTAGCGAACCCACGATGTACTTATGAGAAGATTGAATTTACTCATCTCTTTCTCGCGAAGTCATCACGCCTTCCTACATTTCGCTCTCTCTTATTTCTTTCTCTCTCTCAATATATCGCTTTATCCTTCAGGGCTTCCGGTTGTTCAATAAAATGGTTCCCTCATCAATCAGTATCTTCTTATAAATCTATGGTAATATCTTAACTTACGCTGGTTAACTTTCTTTCCTTCCATGTTAATGATAGTGATAATCAGGAATAATCATCTCTTCCTCCTCCTCCTCTCTCTTCTCTCCTCCTACCGAATGAAATCACCCTGATCATCATCTGAATCTATTCCTTAGAAGTTTTCTCATCACTTATCATCCCTATTCCTTAAACTGAGTACACATTATTTATGATTTTTCCTCAATCTTTTTTTCCTCTCATTTCTTACCAGATTATTATCATTTCTACACTCACCTAATATATTGCAATCTCATTTTCAGACTAATCAGTGTTCATTGTTTAGATTTTGATAACAAGTAAATAACAATAGCTAAGTTTTACGAAATGAATGACATTAAATAATAATATTACCATAGACTCATGAATGGTGACAGAAAAAAAAAACTGAAAGAAACTGCAAAGGTAAACAAAATGTTGAGCGTTGCAAGCTAAAAATAAGCCTTTTGATTACAATCTTTCAACCTTATTGTGTTTATATATCATTTTCAACCTCCCTCGAGGCTGGTGGGTGGGATATGAATTGATATCATTGAGTAGTTACTATTTTTTTGTCAAGCCTCGTCTCTTTATCATCATAATCACCATTATCTCTGTATGAAAAGATGATGATGATGATAAGAAATATATATAAATATATATACTAAAAAGGATGAAAGTACATTGAAAACTATGAGGAAAAGGTGAGAGTTATTATTTTCTTTTCTCTTCATCTTTCATTTTTCATCCTATTCACAATTATTATTATTTCAGAACTTTCTCTCTGTCTCTCTCACTTACTCTTAGCTTCCCTACTGTTCACTGGGAATGATAAGTTCATTTCAGAATAAAATCAACACCATGTTGATGAAATAGAGAGATAGAGACGACTAGAGGAAAGTTACTGAAGATCCATGGGTATATAATGAATATATATACATAGAATCATGAACAATCCTATCGGAATGAAATATCATGTACATTTGAGACAATTGAGACAGAAAAGTGCAAAGAGATGCAAATATTACCTTGAGAATGCAAATGAAATGATAAGCTAAATATGAGATGGGAAAAAAATATTGCATCATTAAGTTATCAGTATGATGGTGATGGTTATTATTACATGGCTGGGGAGGATGAAGGGTGGGAGTGGGTGGTAGACAAAAAAAATATATTCCCAATTGTGACCAATCAAAGTTAATCCATGTAAATCGTTATTTTATTTACCACTCACAAGCCTAAAGAGAAACCTCTTGAGGCGTAATTATGAAAGACTATGAGGGCGATAGGAAGAGAGAGAGAGAGAGAGAGAGAGAGAGGAGAGAGGGAGAGAGAGCGGGATGATAAAAGTGATGAGGAGGGTAAAAAATACTAGAGGATGACAGAGGAAGAGGAGAAAGATAAAGTGTAAAAAAGACGATCAATATCATGACGATGATTATGATAACAAGAATGAGCTTCTTGGATTGGAAACATAATAGATTGTTGTTTGTTGCCTTAATCGATTAAGTAAAGTATCAACTTGCTTTGGAAAATATTTTCACAATTAATTGGTTACCATTAAGATAACTATCATTATCAGGATTGCAACAATTAACCAACAATTTAAAAGTTTATCTTTTACTTTTTTTCTTCTTTTGTTATAAATTTTTTCTGATGGTGGATGCAATTGATGAGCTTGATTCTAATTGTTGTCAAAATGAGAGATGGAAACTCTCAGCTTCTCTGAAGATTGGAATCTCTCTCTCTCTCTCTCTCTCTCTCTCTCTCTCTCTCTCTCTCTCTACATTCTCTTGGTTCTCTTTTCACTTGATTATGTTTGACAATTTTCTGACTACATGGATTCAGTTTTATCTTTAATTCCTGATGGATTTAGTGGTGGAAAAACTCATGAAACTCCTGAAATTCTGTTATAAATTGATAATGTTTATTCATCTTTTCGAAAAGTGGGAGAAGTAAAAGTCGAAACAATTCATTAATTAGTCTCTTCGAGTCTTCAACATAAATACATTACTCTTTTTCTCTCTCTCTCTCTTCTATCAAGATGAAATAACTTCGAATTCCCAATTGATTTTGGAACATTTTTTTTCTTCGTCTTCGAATATGATGTTACCGATTCTAAGGTTCAAGTGATTGAGTGAATAATCTGATCAAGAGTTGAAAGTTCCAAGCGATAAAACTTGAACTTCTAATTTGATTCCAATTAAACAAATCATTGAATTTTCCCGCCTTGTGATAGTAAATGAGAGAGTAAATTGATAGTTGGTCAGTTGATTAATGAGTTGTGATAGAGTTTCAAGAATTGAAATAGAGAAAAGAAAAACTTTTTCTTTGTTTGTTCCTAATTAATAATAGGAAAGTTCGTCGAAAAGAACAAAAAAAAAGCAAATTCGATAAAAAAAGTTTCGTTTCGTTTGTTCGAAATCGAATTGACTTTCAACATCAGAGAAAAAAATGATATTCTAACCATCGGCATGGATAGAAAATCCAGTTTTCAATTGATGATATTAATAGAAAACCGGAAACAATCAATGAAGAATAACATTCTCATCATTCTCATTCTCATCCTCATCATCTTTCTATTATATCTAATACAATAATATTTGTTTTTCTTTTTCGCCATCTTCCTTTCCCTTTATCTCTATGAATATATACAGAGGCCTCTCGAACTCATCATAACAAATCGATGATCGCCAATCGATATACTCTTTATACAACAGAAAGTTCAATCATCTTGTATCCCAAAAGTGAGGGAACTTATTCCTGTGAGATTGAACATCCAGGTCTATCCAAACCTCTTCGTGCCTCATCAATGATCAACATCTTCAATGAACCAGGTCCACCCTTGATTGAAGGTTATTCTGAAACAGAATCAGTTATCATGTTAGGTGATCCTGTTACTCTAACCTGCACCTCTAAAGGCGGTTATCCACATCCTCGAGTTTATTGGCTTCGAAATGGACTCGAAATTGATAAAAGTTACAATGTTAATTCACGATCAGATGTAATTAACACCTATTCTTTTACACCAACAATTGAAGATAATCAAAGTATATTTAAATGCTCAGTAACAAGTAATTTAACAATTAAACCATTAGAAGCAACAATTAAGTTAAACATAAACTGTAAGTAAAGTTTTTTTTTCCCATAAACTAAACACACACTCATTCACTGTGTTGATTGATTACTTTAAATTGCTCACCAATCAATAAACTAATCAGCATTTAATTATTATTATCTAATCAAATTATAATCTAATATCTGTTTATACAATAAGAAATAATCTTTGATTACTTTTAATCCAATGAATATGCTAATTTTTAATGGCGGTTATTAATAAATTGCCATTGACTTTTGTTTGTTGTTGATAATTACTTTAAATTGACAATCAATGAATCAGCAAATTGAAAGTCCAATCATTTCATTTAATTGATTCCATTGAGCATTAATCTGTAAATCTACCAGATAATTTAAGGGTAAAAGTTTCTTAATGTCGGATAGGCGGTGAAAAAGTTCCAATTTTTGACTTGCACCAACTGAACAATTAACTTAATTTCTTTAATATCATCAAGAAATTTTCCTTCTTATTCTGATCAAATCAATTGATTAGCTTTCCCTTGACAATCCTAATTTGTGATTATTCTTCTTTATATGCAAGAGGAAATTAGAGAGAGAGAGAGAGAGAGAGAGAGAGAGTCAATTCGATTGGTTATTGTAAATTCAAGTTCTAACATTAGATTAACAATTATCTTGATTACTTTGATTGTTGCTGATTAACAGATAACTTGATTATCTTAACTGAAATCAACCGTTTAACTTTTACAAACGATGAGCCTTTAAAATTGATTATCACTATCATTGAATATCATCATTAACCAAATGGTCAGTATTTTGACCAAAGGGACAACAAAACAAGTGCAGGACATATAACCAAGTTTCTAATCAATTTTTAGTTTTAGACCTCACCTTTAACATGTAGGTTAACAACAATAGACAAAGTTGAAATATATTTTGAATCTGAATTACTTTTGACCATTAAATGACCAGAATTTGAAGATTGGCTATCATCCAAACTCCTACAAGTCAATTCTTTGGTGTGAATACCCAAGACCAAAGGGTTAAAAAAACTTCAAAATTCAAAATTTCAAAGTTCAAAATTTGGTGAAATGCCCTGTATGATGATGGACAACGAACCGCCGAGGGAAAAACAAAGTTACATTATTTCATCTTTGAGAGAGAGAGACTGAGGTTCTGATAGATTTTGTCATCCAGTTGAATCCTGTCTACTCGTTGATCTTGGTGATGAAAGTTGTGGCTTCTAAAGATTAGATAGTTAACTTTGATTCCAAATGAAAGGTTATTTGAATGTTGATTAGCATTCATGTAACAATTATCATCTCTATCAGTGAATAAATCAACCTCTAATCTAATCTAACATCATTAAACTATCTTCTTCTTATCTATTGACCTTCACAATCACAGACTGACCAATATACCTTCTTGGTTATCAGTTTAAGCTTATTGAACAAAGTTACCAGAAAAAGTAACTCTAATTGATGATTACCTTTAATTGTAACAATCAGTTAGCTCTTCTAATGCAATTTGAATTAGATGAAATCTCTTACATCAATTTTCCCTAAGTTTTTGTTTTGTTTTATCATTTCTCCAAACTTCAAACTTCAAACTGTCCAATCAGTGGATGAAGATTGAACTCGATAGGATAACGAACTTCGAACTTTTTTATTCCACTTTTTTTTCGAAAAATTCTTTTTCTCTCATTGAAACAATGTTAATTATCCTCTTATAAAACTCTTTGGCTTTTCCTCTGATTCTCGATGCTCAATGGAAATTATTTTCCATCAACATACCATTTCCGATTCAATGAATTCCTCATCTTTCTATTTTTCCCTCAATTCAATCCCTACATCTCTCTCTCTCTCTCTCTCTCTCTCTCTCTCTCTCTCAATATGTTCTTTATCCTTCTTCCGCCTCCACCCTCACAAAAGAATCAACTTTGATCAACACTTCCGTTTGATTGCCTTTCATTTGGCTAACCCATATTGAGCATAATCGTTAAATAATATTATCTCATATCCTTTGGAACTGAATTAAATTCAACCATTGAACTTGATTTCTCTTCATTTTTCCTTTTCTCTTTCTTTCCACTTTATTTATCATCTTTCTATCACCAAGACCACAAAATTTGTTGATTCCATGAATCCAGACAACCTAAACAAACCAATTTACAGAGTTTATTATACATTGAGTTGCAAAATCTCAGCATTCTTGTTTTAATGAATCAGATCTTCATTTCTTCCCGCAGCCCAAACTGACTCTCTATTTCTTTCTATCTCTCTGTCTTTTATTTTTCTTCAAAGCCAATGGTTACCACTATTTATCCTTTTCCATTCATTTCCTTTCACATTCTCATCATCTTCATCCTCTCATTACTGATCCTTGAATCTCAATCCCTCCATGTAGCTCCTTCTGTTTATCATCAACAACAAATCGGTTAAGGCTCAACTCATGATCTTTGCTTCAGCTTCTCACTATTTTCGACCCTTCTTCATCTTCAAAAGTATCAATATCATCATCTTAGTCTCTCTCTCTCTCTCTCTCTCTCTCTCTCTCTCTCTCTCTCTCTCTCTCTCTCTCTCTATCAAATTGCTTTATCTTTGGTTATGTAGATTCCTCATCTTCATCTTCCAACTTTCAGATTAATCGTCCTCCCAAAGGGATCTCAATAATTTTCAGCTTCATCTTGATGAATAGTGTCTCTTTTTATTCAACGAACATTCAATTCCATAAGAACTTTTCTCCCCATGCCCTTGAACTTATCTCGAACTTTACTTTCACTCTCTCCTTTTCCTTATATATTCTCATCTCATCTCATCTTCCACCTTCTACTCCTCCTACTGTTCATCCAAATCTTGAATGAATGAATTCCCATCCAATATCCTCCAATAATTTGTCAAATGGTGTAACATTTTTGGTCCACCCTCATCTTCAGGCAAAATTAATCTAAATATCTTTAACCTCTTCAAGCATAAATAATATTGACCAATGATAAGGAAAAAAAACCACCGATAAACTTTATCCATCCTCATCCTTATCCTATTCAAACCATTTCCTCATCCACCATCAAAGTAAAAACTATTAACATCAATAAGTTTGACTTTTATTGTTGATAAATTGTAATCTAATAGTTTTCTTACCCATGGTATCTCTTCATGTTGAAAAAGGTTCATTGAAAACCCACCCTGAGAAAAACCCACTCTGCATAAAAAATCACCTTCAACAATCATTTAAATTTAATCTCTCAAAAGGGTTAATAGTGTAAAAGACAATCTAAATTAATAGTCAGGATAATAATTCATTTGCTGGATCAGAATAACGAAACAGCAAAAAAAAAATCAAACAAACAAACTGATTAATTGGATTGGATTAATAAAAGAGATTAACTTATTTCCTAATTTTCTGGTTGATTGCATTGAAGTTTATTATTAATCATTGATAACATTTGATTATGCAAATTATTATAATCACAATGATCATCAATTTTTTTCCCCATAAATTAATCACTTTAAAAGATTAGTGATGAAAACATTTCCCACCAACAAAAATGGATTAAACCTTGGATCTTAATCAAATAGATTTATGCAAAGAAAAAGTCTTTAATCAAATAAAGATTAACACTTAATTCATTCATCGTAATAGCTTTTATTTAATCAACTGATTGATTGGAAAAGGTGATTAGATAATATGATAAGTTCAAGTTTCCGTTTCCTCGTTTTTCATTTCGTTGCTGTTTCTTTCCAACTATACATTAGTCTATCTCTCTTTGGTGTTGTGTGTGTGTGTGTAAAGCAATTAACTAATTATTAATTGTGTTCTGTTCCTTGAATTGTGTAATAACGATTGGTTAATTTTTCTCTCAATTTTCTAAAGTTTTACCATCAAAAGTGACCATTACTGGACCAAGTGAGACCCGTTTATATAAAACGATTGACCTAAAGTGCATCACCCGTCCAGGTAATCCACCCCCTCTACTTACCTGGCTTGTTGATGGTAATATAACCACACCAACGACAATTGAAACTCAAAACGACCCCACAACCAATGGATGGATTATAAAATCAACCTTAACTTATACAATTTCAACCCGAACACCAAGTGTCATCTTTACCTGTAAGGCTGAAGGTATTTCTCATCAAAGGAAAAGTATATCAACAAACCATCAAATCAACATAATCTGTAAGTTGATTAATTGATTTAAGCTATATACACATATATTATTCATCTCTCTTTCTCATTAATTACAATTCACAATGTGATCATCACAATCAACTGAACTTACCTGGTCAATTTTCATCAATCAATATAATACACAGACTTAACTAGTTTCTGATACATCTATCATTGAACAGATATATCATATGTCTGATCTAAGAAATAACTAATTAAATTAATAAACTGTTAATCTAAAAGTAGGAGAGTAACAATGTTTAAGTATTTATATTATTATGTATCACCAATAACATAGGGAATTGTATCTGAACCCTTTCCACCACACCCTAATTGAGTTACCTGATATATTACATCAATATAAATGAATTTGCAAATCTTTTATCTCAATGAATTTGTTACCTTCAATTAGTATTTGGTAGTATAAGTTCAGAGGGGTTTTGAATGGAAGAAGGAAAAAAAAATCTTGTCCCTATGACCCAAAGTATCCTGAAAGCTTATCAATCTCATGGACATTATACTGACCATTATCATTATCATTCTGACCTTATCAAGATCTTTGCTTTCCTTTTTCTCTCTCTCTCTCTCTCTCTCTCTTTGAATGAAACAGATAGTGTGCAATCATATTATCAACATTTCCTCCATTTTCTTGTGAAAGTTGATTCAGGATAAATAATAAGATTCCACTTTCAGGGAAAAGAGTTGAAAGAGTAAAGTAACATTGAAGAATTTCCTTTTTCTCTTATATCGTAATCTTGATCTTCATTTTTATCATCTTCTTATGGTTATCTTTTTTTTTCTTCTTCACTTTTGAAATACGATATTCGAGTACAAGGTTCGAAGCAAACATTTTCTTCACTTTAACCAGAAATGTGATTCGTTTGAGTATCTTTTTCGGCCTTATCTTCATCTCTCATCATCATCAGTATCTCATAACTTCCTCTCTCTCTCTTTCTCTTTCTCTCTCTCTCAATTTCTCCTTTTGTGAACCAATCAAAGCCTGAGAAAATTCTACAGTTATGAATGACTCTTTGGTTTCATATTCGGTCTCCAGAGGTTTTCTCAGCATTCTGAACGTTATTTATTATATTCATCATCATCAACATTACCTACATGAGCCTTCAGCTGATTTTTGTTTTTTATTTGCTAGATGAACTTGATGTCTACTGATTTTAGATAGTAAATTGATGAAAACATGATAATATGACTCCCAAATGTGTCTATTTATCACCATCGTGAGATATTGTGATTATTACCCAACCTAATCATCATCATCATCATCATAATGATCATTAACAATTTTGATAATGATTATATGCTAAACCATTACAAACATATAATAGTTATCAAAGAATCAGAATAATGATAATGATTATTTACCAGTCAGAACTTTTTTTTGTATCAATAAAGATACAATTGATTCTGTTGATTGAGGTTACATTTTGTCTAGAACTTTTTTTAGCTCATTGATTACATTTGATCATGATTCTGATTGAGTTACATGATGATGAAAGACTCTATTGTATTAATATCGCTCTGTAAACATGGTGATTATTGAATACAATTGATAATCATCATTGATGATTTATGAAGTTATTAGATTAACAATCAAAGGGACAATATTTCATCTGATTCAATCAGAACGTTTTTTTTTGCTCATATTGTGATTTCAAAATTGAGATAAACTAAATCGTTGGCTAGTATTTGTGTACTAGTGTTTGAATAATTCATGGTGATTATAAATTTCTGAATAGGAAATTTGAATGATTGAACTTGGAAAAATATTGTTACTGATGAAATAATATTGATCTCTAATGAATTGATCTATTACCTTGATCATTTGGGGAATGAATAAATTACTCAGGTTTTAATGATAAGTTCTGATTATGAGGATGATGAATAATCATCCTGATGATAAATTAACTGTTACGGATTGTTGATTGTTACCATGATGAGTTGTTATAATTTTCTGCCTTCTCTCCTGGTTGGTAAATAACAACAATCAGAAGCAATTAACTGTTGATACAATTTAAGTTAATAAATGTTGACACACCATGAGGATGAAAAGTATCATGTCATCAAGAACTTTTTTTTCTTTCACCATGTCAACAACATTCTGGTTTCAATCTCTGAGAGAATTTTTCTTTTCTCTTCCTCTCTCTCTCTCTCTCTCTCTCTCTCATCATCATCATTTCACATCAAGTTTCAAGTTAAACAACATGATCAACAATTTCGTCATCAACATCATCATCATCATCTCCATCTTAATCATGATTCTTGACACTCTCATGTCATTTTCACCGAAAAATTCACAACAAATAGCAACTCGAAGCTAAAGAACGAAGAGAAAATTTTTTCCATGAAAAATATGAATCATTTTCTTTGATGATACTGATCTTCCCAATTAGTTAACCATTGATTCTAATTGTTGTTTTGGTAATCATGATAACCAACTAATTGCGATTGAAATTATTCACTGTTGATCATTTCGTTTTCAAATTATCATGACAATTGGTTAACTTTTTGATTAACTTTTGCTTGGAAATTTTTTTCCCTTCTTACTCTTTCCTGTTAATTAGTAAACTTTGTAATTAACTTGGAGTTGATATTATTATTGTTATATAACAATGATAATGATGAAGCTGATTGTTTTTAATTTGATTTTAAAATTGATTATGTTTAACGAGATAAATTAAATCACTCGTGTGTGAAATTAAATTTCACTCTGATGGTGATTTAAACTAATTGTTTCCTTAAGTATGATGGAAGCAAAAAAAAACCTTAAACTTCAATTGCTCATTCAAATTGATTTCAATTGTAAAACTTTTTAAATCGGATCAACATGAAGAGATGAACATGAAAAAAGTTCAGAAAAATATTCAGATTCTTATTGTTATCTCTTATTCAGAAGGGAGATACAAAAAAAACTTGAAGAATTTGAAAATTATGAGTTTCATCATCATCATCATGAATTAAAACCACCAAGAGTTTGGGATAACTGTTGTTGGGATGTTCACTTAATTACTCGAATTCAAGTTAATTGCTATTCTACAATTAACTTAACCATCTTCTTATTACATTGTAACAAGAAGAAGAAAATTTTTCTAAAATTAGCAAACAATTTGAATCGTAATCATTACAATTTAAATGTTTCGCCTGATTTTTTGCTCCACCAGATTGATGATGATTCTGATTGTGAATCTTAAACATGATATTTACGGAAATAGATACAAAATGATAGCAACATGAATATAAGATGTAAGACTTTGAGTAAACTTTGCTTTTCATGATATGGAAAAAGTTTACATGGGAAAATGTTGAATTGTAACTCGAAACCTTTAGGTTGATTGAAAGGAAAACAATAAACAAACTCAGATTTTGCATTAAAGTCTATGGGATTTTTTTTACGAACACGAAAAGGAAAGTTACATAGACATTAACTCATATATCATTGAGGTAGAAAAAAAAGTTCTCTTTAGGCTTGAGGATCGAATACCCTCTTCAGTTATCCAGATCTTTTCAGAACTTTGTTTGTATTTAAAATTTTCTTTCGAATTCACTAATCTCGATTCTCTTTCGATAGCTTTTCTCTCGGTGGTCAAGTAAGAAGCTTTTTTTTCTTGTTGAGACTTCATCCTTGGCGATTATTCATTTTGAGATATACTCTTAAAGTCCAAATTAGGTTGTGGTCAAGGCTTTTGACCAGGACTAGCAAAAGAATAGAGCTTTTTCTCTGTGTCTCAGTTTTTTTGTTTTGAAATTTTCCAACAGAATTCGGAAATTTTAAATTGAAATTGAATTAAGAAAATAAAAAACCTGAATTACCTGAATATCTTTTATTATCCTTGTTATTTTGTCCATTATCCATTTGCCTTGACCAGCATGATTGTCCTAAAGTTGACCTTTTAGTTTACAATTGAAACGTAAACTTGATCCTTTTGTTTACATAAACAATGCTAATAATAGACCAACTGATGACCACTCACCTATACAAATTTGAGAAATTGAACTACATCCGGCGGAAATTTTCCATGTAAATATACAAAGAGTCATAGGGCGTCCTTGGCATTGAGAGTTTATCTTCATGAACTTTTAGTTTTCAATAATTCTGATCGCTCATTCAATCGTTTTGCAAGGAAACTTTTGAATTTCTATCTCGATCTCATTGAAATTCAACAGATTTCGAACTAAATTCTGAGCTCAATAGACGCAAGAATCTAACAATATGATGACATTTAACTAAGCAACGAATAGTTGGTGACAATTATTCAGTTTATTCTTATTGTTTGTGATTTTTTCTCGCTTAGAATTTCAATCAAATTTGATTATCAATAATATTCTTGATAATTTCTAATAAATTCATATTTTGATTGTATTTTAAATGGACTTTATTTCAATTTATTCCAACTGGATTAAGCTTATTACCTCTTTTAAGCTTTAATCTTTTCCAATAGTTGACCAAAAATTGACCCAAATACAAGCATTTATAGATTTTGTTCCAATATTTATTGATGATTGAACTTTATTTGACTTTGATTTTCTGACAAACAGTAACTATAATATCATCTGATTGCCTCGAGCATTTTGGTTCTTCATCATTTGTTTCAAAGTTTCACTGGTACTCAGAGTCTTTTGCCTCTACCATTTCAAGTGAAGAGTAGAAAAAAGCTCTTGATGAAATAATCTCGCGGAGATGAAAATCCAAGAGATTTTGTATTCAAAATTTCTAATATCTCGATTAGATAAACTCTTTTAGTACAAATGAAAAACGAAACTAAAACCTAGTGGTTACCGTTCGAGTGCATTACTTTACAGTGCAGACCATTGACTCTTATATATAAAATCAAATAGAACGGCCATTTTGAAGTAATATGGATGGGATGATTTCTCTGTGTCTGAGATTGTTGAAATAATTCTAGTGAGAAACTGAGTCAAAATAGCTCGTTAATAGTGAAATATTTAGAGAAAAGTCTGAGTGAATTTCAAAGTATCAGAATAAGGTGAGAGCGGGAAAAAGAGTAGAAAAAAAACTTTGAAAGTTTTTCCATTTTCTTTTGATAACATTTCATTTACGATAACATTGAGAATCCATTTGGAGTGTTAATTTGATGAAGAGTGTCAACTTTGAAGGATAGAGAGAAGTTTAGAAAAGATTACTCTGAAATTCATGATGGAATCGGATAAATGTGAGAGAAAACAAACTATCAATTTCGATTGGAAGTTTTGTTCTTCCGTTTGTTTCTTATTGAAAATCGCGAATCAATTAATATTTTTCATGAAACATGATCTTGAGAAACTCTCGAATTCATATTGATCATGAATATCGTCTGAATTTCTGATTATCTGTTATCATTGTTGATTGGAATATTTTTTTTCCATCTTCCAATTCTCACATTTACATAAGTTAATTGCTGTTATCAAGAACATTTTTCTCCGCCCTCCCTTTTGTATTGCATGATAAGTTTTTCCACCAAGATGAATATTACACCATGATGAGTTAACCTCTTCTCTTACACCTTCTCATAAGACACTCATATCCATACATGCAGTTTCTCATGAACTTTCATTCATATATATTCAGGAGGCGGAAAAAAAATCTCCATGGTAAATTATCTGTCTCTTTCTTTTGAGAATTCATTCCTTTATTATTTATATGATAAACTTGCATCATCTTAAAAGTTTTCCTAGTTATCTCTGTATAATGATGAGTATGAAGATATTATCGGAAAAAGTTCATGAAGATGATCAATTTTAGTTCTGATAAACCCTCATCTGAGAGTGACTTGAATGCTAAGAATCTGTAATTATCTTTATATGATGAGCTAATTTTTAAGGTTATTGTCACTGAACAGTGACCTTCAAGGTTGATCTTTAAACATCAAGTGAAAGGTAATAAGATGATGAGGTGAATAAGGTTGTTTAAGATGTTCAAGTAAAGATGCAAATTTGAAAAGGATTGATGAGTTAACTATTAGATAATATGAAGATTTGGGATGATGATGGGGTGGAAATTGATATTGACTGCATCTTATTATCACTCACTCTCTTGTGTATCTATTGCATCTCCATCTCACCCTCTTTAACCTTGCACCCACCCTTTGGTTTTCCATCCCTGAGAATCATATCAAAATCCATAGTGGGAAAAAGAATGAAATTAATATATAATCTCGAATCAATGATGTGTATTACTCGTCATCAATCATCTTCTTGTTGATTTTTTTTCTCGCTCACTATTTACTCTTAAAGTTTTTTTCTCCACGAGATATTTTCCACCCCACCTCGTCCTCTCTCTCTCTCTTTCTCAGCATCTTCTCTTCCCTCTCCCTGTAACCTTCTCTCATCTCTCTGTAGACTCCATTATAATCTTCAACTCTAATCGTTTTCCGCTTCATGATAAATCCGTTGCTCGACTAACCAAAATTCTGACAATTAGTAGTGTCGAACTTTTTTTTTCACTTAACCTACTGAACTTTCATGTAACCCGAGATTATACACTGAACATTTGACTTTATGGTTAATCTACTAACTATAAATTAATAGAATACAATTAATTAATCTAATTTAATCTTAGCTCTTGTGTTCGCATTGATATTAATATGATTGATTTCATGGTAATGTTCAATTACTATCAATCTTTATTGTGATTAATCATTATGAATCTTTGGTAAATTAATTTATCTCAATAATATTATTCCATTGAGCTAATTAGCTTTTTCCCATGTAGAAGACTAAAGTTTATGATCTTTGCGAATGCATTTTCGTTTCTGTCCTTCATCCTCATGATCAATGAATCAGATAAATGAATTGAAATAACGTTAATCTTTGTGTATCATTTTGATTGCGATGATTATAATTGTCTAATATTAGATTAATGCTGTTCCCTTTGAATTTTGAAACGTTAATCAATTTAATGAAAAATGAGATTCCCAATCTTTTCCTAATACTGTAAGACATTGGCCTTAAGTCGGGTAGGATTGATGGTGTTACTAATAGGATGAAGGTTTGGAAGAGAATGAGAGAGAGAGACAGGGTGAAAATTGACTTTGATGATGAAAAATTCTGATGTGATGATAATCACAATGATTATATAAGAGATACACTCTGATTGTCATGATATGTTACAATTTCATGTTAGATTGTTTCAATTTTTATCTCACTGAATTGAGTTGAAATTCAAACAGAGTGAGACATGAAACTGGATTCTCTTGAATTCTGTGCGATGATGAAGATGATGATAGAACATTTTAAATAGTAACTCAATGCTTATCATCATCATCTTCATCGTCAGTGAATGATGAGAAAGTGAGAAGATAAGGAAGATTGAGAGAGAGAGAGGAAGAGGAAAAGAAATTGTCATTTAAGCTTCTTTGATAAGTCCAATTGTATTCTAAATGTAATGTATTTTTTTCCCTCTCATCTTCATCTTTTCTCATTCTTTTCATCATCAGCATGATCAGATAGTTTCTGAGAACAATTTTTCAGTGAAAAAAAGGGGAAAAAGAAAGTTCTAAATCGGATTATCTTCGCTAAATTGAAAAAGCAACAAGATTTTTTATCCCATGTAATTGAATCAACCTTCTAGAGGATAAAGGGGAAGATGAAGGTTGTGATGGTGATGATTAAAATGATATTTAATAATAAATTCTCAGAAAATGATTGATATTCATTGTCTACATGATTAAATTGTTATCCATGTTTATTATTATTATCTCTCTTTCTCTGTATATCATTTAAGGTGTAAGTTAATCTGATCGATAAGATTAAAGGATTGTCATTGTTTTCATTGAAAATGAATCGATTGAGTTTCTCATTAGATTAACATGTTGGCTCATTTTGTATTATCATTAAGTTTCAACTTAAATTAAAATTGATACTCTCATCTAATTGTAATTGACAAATGATGATGGTGATGCTTTTTTCTTGAGTGTTTGTGTGTTTTGATATTTAAGATTGAAGATTGTCCATTTGTTGATATAATAATAATGGTGATAATCTAATAATAAACAAACAGCAAGAATCAACAATGACATTGATTGTTAACCATGGTGACATTTTGTAGCACATATGATATCAGATGATAAGAGATAACTTGTAATAGAGCTGGTGAAGATGATTTAGAAAATTGTTTCGAATTGAGAACATGAGAGATTGAAACAGATTCGAAAACAAAGTTACGAAAAAAAAAACTTTGTTCGAAACTCAGGTGACAGGGAAGAGAAAACTATTAGTTTATATTATATGACAGTTTGGATTTTGGGGAAAAAAGAGAAAAACAGAAAACTCGATAAAAATGTTCCAAATGAATTGAGAATAATATTTAATAAGATGAATTAAATGATGAAAAAAAAGAACTTTTTTTTACTGTTATTCTTTTCCAGTTTTTGAAGTTCGAACTCATCTTCATGATAACATTTTAAG
Organism: Panonychus citri; assembly: GCF_014898815.1. NCBI lineage: Eukaryota > Metazoa > Arthropoda > Arachnida > Trombidiformes > Tetranychidae > Panonychus > Panonychus citri. Next base: position 1,424,588 of record NW_026515541.1, read on the forward strand.
TTTTTTTTTTCGATCATTATTTTCATTATCATTATTACGTATTATCAGTCAACAGAATGCAATTTGATGCCTCATTTGATTTCCATTGGTTTAGTTTACTCTTCTTTCACCATGATGATTGTTCATGATTCTTCTGAATTATCTGATTTTCTATTTTCTTTTTTCTGCAAAATTTCTTGTTCTTTTTTCATTCAATATTATTTTACTCTTCATTTTTTCTTTTCATGTTTCATGAAAGAGAGAAACTTTTTTCCCTTCTATTAATCTTTTCATTTATTCTTCTCTTTTTGATGAACAGTAAAACTGAACGTTATCAACGATAGACAATTGAAAATTTTTCTCAGAAAATAACATGATAAACATGGCAAGAAATGATAATATTATCGAGAATCATGTAATTCCATGAGATGCTACTGAACATTAAAGTATTAATAATAGAAAATCTCTACTATCGTTGACCATGTGAAAGATTTTTTTTCCCTGGAAGATGATGTATTATCTTTCTGATTACTTTTCCACCAGAAATTCAGATTATTTCGTAGGTGGAATAATAATAATAAATCTCAAGTTGAAAAAGAATTGGAAGAAAATAACAAAGACAAAGAGAAATCTCTACGGAATTTCTCATGCATATTCTTACATGGAAATTTAGTATTCTTTTTCCTTATTATTCTTTCACAATTGCTACTATTAGTAAAAATAGTTGATTGTAACTTCTCAAAGTTGGACATTAGTTTGACCGGTAATGTGAACTCAGGGATTTGTAAATGTCAATACAATTGAGAATAGTAAAAGTTTATCTTGTTTTCTATTATTGTTATTCACATGAACCATTTACATGGTAAAAAGAATTGTAACTAAAATCGTGATATCGTATAATTCAGTTCTTATTATTGTGACATTTATTTTCTTACATGAAACCAAATATGATCTAGTTAAAGTTTGGAAAATTTTTCACCAAGAGATTAATTTGAATTCATTTGTTACCAATAAGAAAAGAGACTAAACAATTTAATCTATCGACAATTTGAATCAACAAAATCTCATCGTTTATCCTCATGATAAAGTTCATTCAATTGTCAATTCAATTTTCTTGTTGTTCATTAAAAGATTGAAACTTATTTCGATTCATGAATTTTTGATCTTTTTCCATTTTCTCAGCTACTTTTTTGAAGAAGAAAACAAAAATGCAGAGAAAACTTTCCAATGCTCAATCTTGAAGATCTTCATGGTAATCATCATGGATGACTGATTTATCGTGATTTTCAAGTGCATATCAGTTTTGTCTTGTTCCTGTTTTTCTATTATTTAGAAGAACTTTTTTTCTTCCTAGTTCTTTTTTATTCTGCCTTCGAGTTGACACAAATCAATTTTTCTTCACCATCATACCCAATGACCTTTCAGTGTCCATTATTATCTTTGAATGTTATTAGCTTGAATTCACTCCCACTTTTTTTTCCTATTTCTTCCTCTCTCACTACTTCCTTTTGGCTCCATTCTGATGATGGACTGACAGTTTGAATATGTTTTGACTTGGAACTTTATCTGTTTATCTTGTGCCACCCTTTTCAAGATATAAATCAGAGGCAATTCTTTGTATTCAATTGACATTGATTCGGTTATATTTTCGGTCGTATAGAATCATGAGAAAATTCATTCTAAATTTGGAACTTTATTTTCTCAAAAGCCTTTCCTTCTTTCTGTATGTGTCTTTTTCTCGTAGCGATTTATCGTATTATATATACAGTCGTGAAAAATGAGTTTCGAATGATTTTTAATCATTCGCGCAGCTTAGCTACTAAAATCAATTGATAATCTTTATCGTCAGTGATAAGACTTAGGTGATTTACTCATTGATTTTTCTTATCTTGATTGTTTAATCTCTTAATTTTAGTCACTACCTGCGTGAATTGTCAAAAACCATTCGAAACTCATTTTTCACGACTGTATACTTTTGAATGAGTTGTTGTTAAACTAAATTACTCTTGACTCTTTGATTCAAAGGAATGGGAAAAGAGGTCATTCTCATTCATGGTAATAATAATATTCACACTTCAAAGTGGCTCTATGAGCTTTCACTTGATAGTTTTCCGGAATCAGGATTCATTTTCTTCATGAATGAACTGAACTTGCTTGAATTTCAAAGTTTTTTTCAATCCTGTTTAAGATATTTGTCACAATTCTAATTCTAATAGTTGATTCTTTCGATGACGAAAAAAAAATGATGCAAGAAGATATATCAAAGAAAAGTTGATTCAACTCGTTCGAAAACATAAGAAAACAGAATTTCCATCTCTTCAGGGTAAGTTCAGAGGTTCTATGAGTATGAAATATCCTGTGTTTTTCATTATTATACAACTCGCACAATGTTTTCCATTAAATTTCATTACCATGAAAATTACCTAAGGATCATGACGATACCATTGGAAAAAGCTTCGAGTCAAAATTTGAGGGAGAAACTAGAAAACGAAGCAATAACAAAATTCATAAATTCATGATTAAAGTGAATGATATCATTTCCAATCTTGAATTGAAATCAACAATCAACATTTTCAAGGGTATCAGAGTATCAATAGCCTTCAGCTTGTCAATAAATACCCACCGGTGGGTTGAAAACAAGATCATGTAACGATAAATCTCTGTGTATATCTGTGAATCAAATAGCTTGAAACATAATCGCAACAGTTGACAGAATAATTTTTTACCTGAATTATTGTTATTATTAATATTTACGGATAAGAATTGAGAACGGAAATATTGAATTGCAATTCTCTTTGAGAAGCATTTTCATTAGAAAAAGTTCCTTTGTCCTCTTAAGGTTTATTGAAACCATTTTCGCTGCAATAAAATGAATTGGAAACTTTTCTCATCTCCAAGTTTTTCCCTGAAAATCACCATGAGAATGTAATTATTGTGTGGCTACACTTGTCACCCTTTTTCCTCACCAATAGAGTAAATGTAATCATGTTCATATTTGATATTCATTTCAATGGGGATCACGTTTCCATCCTGAAAATGATTCCACTCTTTTCATGAATATCATTTCTATCTTTATCTCTCTATATTGATTTTATTTTATCGATTTAAAATGAGAACTTTTTTTCTCTCTCTCTCTCTCTCTCTCTCTCTCTCTCTCTCTGAATTTATCAATACTTGACCAGGCATGAAAAAGTTCATGAGACATTTCAACTTGGAACTATTGAAATTTTCTCCTCTCCCATTAACATTTTGCTTAAGAAAATTATTCAACTTGCCAACAACTTGACAATCTAAATGTTGACAATTAACTGTTTCCAATTAATTGATCAATTGAAATTAAACACAACAATTAACATCTATTAACTTTCCAATGACAATCAATATCGTAATTGAATTTTTATATATAATATATGGAAGTGTTTTTTTTCATTCAAAACGATAAACTGAATTTTCAAGCCATTTGAATTGATTGATAATAAAAATAAACTTAACGATGATAATAATTATTAACACAATGATTAAGTGTTCAATTAAGTGTTAAAAATGAACAGTTTAACAATTTAATTTGAAATTGAAACCATTATCATCATGAATTTAGATGATGAAGGAAATGAAATTTTTTTTTCTCTCCTTCATCTTATTGATTCATTTCAAGTCTTTTCCATGTAATCATTGGGAACAATTTTCACACTTATCATGAACAATTAATTTCAAAATGATAGTAAATTATTATCATGATTGTAATTTAATGTGAACAAGAATTAATTTATGATGATAAACTCTCTCAATTTATTCATTAGCTCCCGTTATCTTTTTCCCCTTGTTGTTACCATTACCGAACTTGGAAATTTCAATCTCCACCATGATCAGAATGAAACTTGAAACATTTTGATATCAATTCTCTGGTAATATTATCATGATATTGATTCAATTTCCCTTTATCATGTAAATCAATTCATCTCCAATAATAAGAAAAGGAACATTTTAAAAAGTTAATTGTTTCGTTTCGTGTCAATGTAAAACATTGTATCTTCACTTTGAGCGTGAAATTGAAACAATGAAATTGAAGCAAAGTAATTGGAAACTTTTCCAATCAGTTTCATGATGAATTCTTGATCTGTAATTTTAATAGAAATTGAAAACAAATCGAAAACACCAATAGATACAATCATCGATTAAGAGTATCGATTGATGTGTATGACCCTGAGGTAAATACACTTCAACATGTTGACCTTAAAAGGTCACTCATTCAGGGTAAATTGATAGTTTAGCCATTTCTGTTCCCAACAGATTTTCATAAGATCTACTGGTCAATCAATTGGTACATCATGATGATGATCAGATTTACATGGAACAATTAATTAATGAAGATATTGAAAGATGTAAATTCTGATTGGTCAAGAGGAAAATTACTATCTGAACATGGCAGTTGACTGAATTATCTGTCACCTTACGATGAACGTTGGAAGATATTGAGAATCTCCTCCCATGATGATGACCAGCATATTCATTTTATTGTCTTGTAATATTCATGTACGATTCAAATCAATGCTTAGATTAGATTTGCATTTATCTCATCAGATTATATATTGAATATTTTTCCAACATAAACCATGTTATCATTATTATTATGAGATGATTAGTCTTGAAAGCTATCACATATCTGAACAGTTGGGTAAATTTCATCTAATTGTCATGATGAATTCATCTTACTCAGTAAATGCCAATGAAATGTTGAATTGGTTTCCAATCATCTTGTCATTTCATCACCATCATCTACACAAATTAATACCAATCAGCACAATAATTATAACTAAAATATAATATTGTTCATTGAAAAATAATAATTCAGTTATCAACACAATCACTATTTACATAATAATAATAATATTGTAATAATATGAATCAAACTCAATCTCATTAATAATAGTAATCTGAACTTTCCTATTTCGTTCATTTATCTCTTGGTTCAGAACTTTTTATTTCAAGTTCTCGTTATGATCCAGAGTCAAACTTTATCTAACTAAAATATGGAATTATGATCAAAATTTCGAGTATTTTTCTCATCCATCTTGGGATACAAATCGGAAGTTTGAATCATGGAAGCGAGTTCGTTCATTCTGGAAATAGAATAGGAAACTCATAAGGGAATTTGAAGATTCAGATTATTCATGATGCTTTGATTTGTTCGTGAATTCCGATAAAAACTGAACTTCCTCCTTGTGATACTTTGTAATATTTACCTTAGAATTTGATATTATTGATATTCTGGGCTCCAATAAATTCATATACGGGTATTTGGTTCATGTATCAATAAGATACTTTTTGCTCGGCTGAATTTGAATTCTTTGTGACAACTTTTTTTTTCTAATCCAATTGGAATGAAATTCGTGATTTTTTCCTTGATATCTAATCAGAAAATCTTTCTCTTTAGATTCAACGATTTTCCTATCACATTTTCATAAGAATACTCTTGAAAAAAGTGATAACTTTTTTCTTTCTCACAAAATAAAAAGAGAATATGATTGTAAGTGTGGTGATGATGAAGTCATTCATTGTGAAATAAGTTTCTAAGATATGCTAATTTAGTAATTGTTATGGAAGCGAAAACTTATTTCGAACTTTTTTTTTATTCCAACCATCAACTCTCCCTCTACTTTGCCTTTTGGTGTCTTTCTCGGCTTCTCAATGATTATTGATAGGAGTTGATTTAGATTCTGAATGATAATGATGATGAAGTATATTACATACAAGAAATGTTATATTTCCATAAAGTAATTTAAATTTATCTCTATCATGAAATATTATCAAGGTGAATGCTGTGTTTATATGAGTTGAGTAAAGTTGATGAAGAGAGAGAGAGAGAGAGAGAGAGAGAGAGAGTAATAAGAAACTGTTGTGTTCATTTTGCATGATGATACTTTTTATTTTCAATAAGCATGATAAATGAAAAATATATTTTCATCTTCTGGTGTTTTGAATAATATCATCAGAATGAAAGTGAAACTTTTTTTTCCTCAACTTATCCTTATAATCTGGTGATGATAATAATGGTGGTTTGGTGTGTACGATGAAAGCTCAACACAAAGGTTTAAATTATTATGGAATCATTAATATCTTAAGAAGTGAAAAAAAAACTAAAGAAAAAAGTTCTAATTGTGATTTTGACGAAACATATGAATACTTGAGAGCGTTGAGAATATTATGATTTAGATATTGACCTTTATACTGAACTTATCTTGGTGTCTGAAGTTCATTTTCATGAGTTTGCATGAACTGAGAATATTTATTTGATTGTTTCGAGGAATCAATTCATTCTGTAGTGTATTTTTAGCTAGAATTTGATATTTTGGGATGTTTTCTTACCAGATATTGATAAGTTTTTTTCTTCCATCAACAAGTAATAAGGTAAAAATGTCATGATGAAATTGAGTATTCTCATCATGATGGAAATACAATAAATGACAAAACATATCAACTTTTAAGATTGTTGAGTAATAATAATATCGTAAGTATCAATGATGATGACAGAAATTGGGTGAGGCTTCTGGTATAGTTGAAGAAGATGAGTAAAATGAGTGAGTATGAGAGAGAGAGAGAGAAAGAGAGAAAACAAACTTTGAGATTGATATAATATCACTTTGAATAGATTCCATTGATTCATTTTCATGGTTATTGTCAGAATATGTTTGCAGGATGATGAGTTGTTGGGAGATTGAAACAAACTCTATGAATTGATATATACTCACTTGGAATGATAATAATATATCATTCGAGCATGATGATGATAATAATGATAAACAAGAATAAAACCATGCTAAGGGTTCATCTGAATGCGAATCCATGTTATTCATGGATATTATTTACTTTTTTTCTGTCAAGTGTATTCTACATGTGTTTGGTGTATATTCATGGTGTTGTTTTTTTCATGAAACTTTCCTGAATTTGGAATAAAAAATATTCTTGTTTTCTTTCATCTTTTTTTTTCTCTGATAACTAAAATTCAACACTCATGATCTTCATGGTAAAGGTTCACCTTTAGATTCTTGGTCAAGTCGTAATTATAATCATGGTGATTTCAAATTATCGCCAAAAAATCATGAAGACTCACATCATGATTTGATTCAGGTTTCCAAGGCAAGAAAATGATCCAGATAAATTAATGAATAGGTTGGATAATATTAATAATAATATTCAGCATGATGAATTTTGATATTTGATAAGTTTCACTTGGTCAGTTTCAGCAATGTGACATTTATTATATATCATATATATAAATGACCATGAAAGATTATGCGATTGATGTAATTAAATATCATTTCCTGATATTGAATTTGAACCATTATCAATTGTGATTATGATTGGTTGAGATACTTTAATTCTGATTGATTCATAATGAATGAAATCTTGAGCATCTTTATTGATGATGATTATTATTATGAATGTTCATGATTATATCCATGGGGAGGTTGATATGTTTTTTGAAATTCATTGTACTGAATTGATGGGATGGGTTTTCCTGTATTTTGTACCATTGATTACATGTTATCAGAGATTAATTGAAATAGTTAATGTCACTTTATCAATGGAAATGTTGACCAACTTGATGTGTCCCCAAAATCATTTATCATTTCACATTCAACTTGAATTTTCTTATGATAATATTACCCCTTAGTAAAACTGAATCAAGGGTCAATATTTATGAAGTCTTTCACTGACCAGTTGACAGTTAACCCATAGTGACCATTTCAAGTTTTGAAAGGGAAAAGTTTATCAAGAAAAATGTGATTTTTTCTGTTTCAATTGATTCCTGTAAATGTATGTTTCCATTTCCACTTGGTGTCAATCATTTTCATCTTTTTTTACATGATGATTCTGGGAAAATCGGAGAATAGGTCAGGTCATTGTAAAGAGATGAAAAATTATCAAAAAGAAAACAAACTTTTCTCTTTACTCCACTTCCATCATTCAGGATAAATCAGAATCTCTCCTTCATCCTCTGACCGGTTTCCGGTTTCCTGTTAGATTATTTTACTTTTCTCTCTCTCTTTCATCATCAGAAGTGATTAGTCAAAATAGGAACCAGAATTCATTAGATTGAAAGGTGAAAATAAGATTAATTTACTTAGTTTTACCTCTTTTCCTGATGATTAGAATGAAGTTCTCAGAGAAAGAGAGAGAATCAATTAACTCTACTGATATTTCAATCAGAAAAAGATAATAGAATAAGAAAATTCTGACAGATAGATGATTAATAAAAATCGGAAATTCGTTCTTCACCTGAAAATAGATTTTTCTTCTTTTTGTCTGTCTCTTCCTTTTCAACTTATTCTTTCATTAATTCATCGACATGATAACCAAACCCTAAGAATAATATTCATGGAGATAGTTCAGTCAATGAGAAAATGATTGGAAAAAAATTCTCATTCTTTTTCGATGATTTTTTCTTCACACTAGAGCTTTTTTTTGTTCCATCAACCAAATATTCATCAAGAACTTTTTTCCTTTCCCTTCGCACTCTTCATCTTTCCAATTTTTTGATAAATTTTCTCAGAATTTTCATCATCATCATGATACCTTGTCCATCCTTCATCTTCATCTTGTTATCTTTTGGTTTTATGTTGGAATTTTTTTTTCAGAACTTTTTCTCAATATCTTAATCTTCATCATCTTTATCTTACCTTCATGATGATGCGTCATTGTAAGTAAATGATTAATTGGTAGAAAAATATTATTTCCTGTAATGAAAAAACAGGTACCATGGATGATGAGAAAGCATCAACAAGCATATTAACTCATTTATCTTCATCAAAGTCATCCCTTCACCATGGGATGACAGAAGTGAGGAAAGAGAAGATGAGAAAGAAGAAAAAAGAGAAAAGAAAGGAAAGAAAGGAAAAAGACAGAGAGAAAAATAAAGAAATATTCTAATTCATGTTCTCACCTTAGGCGAATCACTTTTATCAATCTGACAAAAACTCTTCTAACATCATCCAATACAAACAACGATAGAAAATGAATTCTTCTTGTCTTTCATTCTCTCTCTCTCTCTCCCTCCTCTCTCTTTAACATACACACATTCTCACTCTTTCTTACAACCACCCACTTCCTCTTTATCCTTTGTCAAAACATCCGTTTCATTGGAAAACCAATTATCAGATTAATCTCAATCTCGTTTCTCTATTAAATCACCATCATCATTATCTTAATCATGTTACATCTTCTAACAGTATCTTCAATTTTTTTCGTTTGATGAAATTGCTGTTAAACTAATCATGTCATGAGAAACTGAATTTTATTGAACAAAATTGTGATTCTTGTTTACTTGAGTTACTTATTGTAACGAGTTTGTCTGATTAAGTTTATTGATCGTGAATAATTTTAATAAATAATATTTACATTGTTACAAACATGATATGATAGCAATTCTTGGCCTTGATTAGCTAATTGTTTCACATGAATTCGGGTTGATGTAAATATAATCAACATTTCTGATTCATTATCAATCCAATTACAACTAGACGAGCATTAAAATACATGAGGAAATTTTTTCAAATTACTATTGAGATAAAAATTATTCATATTGTTTTTTATTGTTGTTGATTTTTTTATTCAGTTTGATATTCATGGTTAATGAGTTTCCATGATGGTTAATCAGAATAATTTTGTATTTATATAAATCAGTCTGGAATATGTTTGAATTTCAATACTCACGAAAGTTTTTTTTTCCTTCAAATTTCCAGAATTTTCAATTCTCAGGTTGATGTTTTTGTTTTACATGAAAAGATTGAAAAGTTTTTCGGTGAATTGAACTTGATCATGATGCTCTCTTTTCCCAATACTTTCAGGTAACCGAATCTTGAATAATTCACCAACTCAGAAGAAAGGTTAAAGTGCCCGCTGGCTGAGCACGAATTTACATGTTTACTCATCAACATGTAACATAATTCGTTCTCAAATTCTGGTGAAGATAGATTTCTGAGTCGTAATCATGAGAATGAAAAAACAAATCGAGAAAAAGATGAGTTGAAATCTATGGAATCCATGAAAGTACATGAATACACGTAGATTGTTTCATGTGTCGTGCTCAGTAGATACTCTGAGTGATTAGAACTTTATTTTTCTCTTTGTTTGTTTTGATTTTTATCTTGAAACATAACTTTGATTTAGTAACCGATGTGGTGGAAAAATGGAGAACACTGTCATTAGAGTTATCATGAAATTCTTATTCCAATTGAATTTTATATTCTAGAAACTAAATGCCTTCGGGTTAAAATCAATTGTATATCAGTGTTATCATGTTCTAAGCTGATTTTACAACCACTCAGAACCTCAGAATTTGATTTTCCACCTAAATTGGGTCACACATCATGATTATCTAATTACTATCGAAATTTAAACAGAACTTTTTTCCTCCGTTTAGCTTTGATTCTAATTTTGAATTTTGTTTTCTCTCGTTTGAATGTCCTCTTATTCAATGATAATGAACTTTTATCGTTCTAGATTTTTTTCCCATAAAATAATTAACTTTTGAATCTATTGTCTTGATTTCAAGTCGATTGTTATACCCACAGGGTATTTGAAATTGTGAAACTCATGAATGTTAGATGATAACATTGTTTTGATTCTCTATACTTAAAGTTATCATGAATCTGAGCCTTGAATCAAGAAGAGACACCTTATCATGCAATTTGAAATTCTGGGGAAAAGACAGAACAAAATTTAAGTTAATCAAGTTCAAAAATAATTTCAAAATTGATTAGATGTAAAATTGAAAATAAATGAACATTAAACAACAGTGATGGAGAAATTTTATCAATTAGACTCAGGGGATGCTCATGGTTTTCATGAGACTCCAATCATCGATCAGAATTGAGCTGATTGATTGTTGATAATCAATTTCAATGAAAAGTTTAAACTCTAATTGATTTCGTCTGAATCCACTAATAGTTTACTTTTGCAGGTTTTATAACAACAATTAACACGATTACGTGAATAATAATTATGTTTGAACGTTAATTGTTGTTCAATAATCATGTTTGATGTTCACGTTTATGTCCATTGATTTAGTTTTGTTTGATTACCTCTCATTGTGTATCGATTGGTCAAAGAGTAATGATGATGATGTTTAGATAGAAAATCAGTTTACAGAATTAAGTGAAAGTTTAGCAATTATTTACTGACAAATGATAATTCATGATATGAATTCCTAATGAATTCTCAATTTTATCATCACCATGATATCATGAAAAAAGATATCTCATGAACACTACAGATTTTACTAGAAATGTGAGTGAATATGAACAAGAAAACAGACAGAGAGAGGAAAATGGATCAAATTAATTCAAAGTCTCAAGTGAATTCTTGATTCTCTGTAGTTGTTGATGTCCAGTGATGGTCATCTATTGATATGCTAATATACAGAGTATATAGCTGAACAAATTACACAACAATTAACTTGCAAATCTATAAATATTACTGATTAACATTCAATTAATCTTGAATGATGAATTTTCAATTTCTTTTTCAATATTTTTATACGATTTCAATGATCACATTTCTCTTCCCCATGGTAAAGGTTGTATTGCAAAATCACATGAATTGTAATTGAAACTTGATTGGAACTTTTTTCCTCATCAATTAATATGTAATACTTTTTACTATTCATGATTAAATTAAGAAATTATTTCATACTCTCTTACAGATCCACCCAATCCACCAACTTTAACTGGATATAAGGATAATCTTCCCATGGAATCAGGAAGTGTCCATAAGATTAAGTGTGTCTCTCTGGGAGGTAATCCACCTCCTAATCTTAAATGGTATCGACAAGGAAAAGAGGTAAATCTAATCTCAAGTTAATTAACTAATAACTTGTTGAATATTCAAAAGATTGAGTGATTATCTTTGAAGGAGAAAACTTGAAATAGTTTGTGATTAAATTTCTCAGCTTGATTCTGATGATTTCATGGAAAATGAGTTGAATATCATGACGATAATTAAGAATCTCTTTGTGATAGATTCAAATGACTTGGATTTAAATAATAACAATGAGAAAGAATCAATTGTGGAAAAAAAGTTTACTCACTTATTAAATATAATGAATTGTGAGTTTGGATGAAAATTCATGAAGATAATCAAGATTCTGATGTTAGTAATGATGAGCCTTAGGAAATAAAATTACAATTATCTATTTAATGGTAATAATAACCATGATAATCAGTTGATTCCCAATTGAGTTGCTATCAAAATGAATGTCACCTAATTTTATATCGCTTATATAATAATATCTTTCGTTAGAAGTTGAAACTTTTTTTTTAATATATTTCTTTTCTTGTGATATTATCATGCTAATGAACAATAACAAACGATAATATTGTTAAGTTCCAATTTGAACTTTTATAGTTGATTATATTTAAATGCTAAAAGTGATATCAAAAACTTTCCATGGATGATAATTGCATATAAAGAGTTAAATTGAAATGAAATTATCATGATCACTGTGCTGATAATGAGGGAATACTAATATTTTTATCATATTGAATTGAATTCATTTATTACTTACATTTCCATCATGATGGTAATCATGCAATTGAAATTGGAAACATAAAAGTTTCAAATAATAGATTCAGTTTTCATCTCTAGAATTCAATTGTTTTGATTTTCAATCAGCTATATTTGTTTACATTTTCACTTTAATTCTGATTCATTTTCATCACCCTGATTTTAGATCAGTACAATATCCAGTATCAGTGGAAGTGGAGTTTCAAATGAACTTGGAATCCGACCTGAGATAGTTGATAACGGAATTGAATACATTTGCCAAGTTAATCATCCAGCATTATCTCAACCTTATTCAATATCATTCACACTCAACGTTATCTGTAAGTAGTTTTTTTGGAGCATCATTTCCGTTTCCGCTTGGTCACCTATGCAAATAGTAACATTAACCCTGTAGTAAAATTATCTTGATTCAACTACAAGAAAACTAATGAAAATTTTAAAAAATCAAATTGAAATTGGAATAAGGAAAATGATAAGTGATTGATTGATTGACAATCATGACTAAATCCATTTCTATCCAATCAATCAACACTTTTGAATGGTAATCATTTCATGATAATGGTTATCAGCATGAACTTTGACACAAAATAACATTGGTAATAAAAATTCAGGGTAAATAGAGTAACAATAATCATTAACATTGAATAAATATTACAGTTAAAGTAAATACAAGTTTGCTTCATGGGGAAACAATTGAATCTGATGGACATCATCATGTCTAGTTAGGAATGACCATTAACTGTAAATGATGATTTGAACTTGTTGTTAAACAATCATCACTTTTTACCTTGAATAGTATCATCAATCAATGGATAATCAATTGTTACTCTTCCGTTGATAGTTCTGAGAATTTCTCAGAATTGAAGGTCAGTCTGAATCAACTCAGCATTTTATTATCTTCGATATGAAAGTTTTACAGTTTTTTGCTTCTAACCAAGTTTAAGAATTTAATTTCCAGGGTTAATTATCTCATGGGATTATTATCATGTTAATCATTTCTTATGGTTGACTTGAAATCTTAATTGTTAATCTGTTCATCTTTCTCCTAAGTCTCTCTCTCTCTCTCTTTATTGTCTTTAATTGCCAACAACTTACTGAGATGAACAAGTAGATTGAAAGTAAATTAATACTAGGCTTACTGCAAGCGGCAGTGACGTCTGAGCGCGTGTATGACTCAGAGAAGAGAGACTGAGAAATGCGTGCGAGAAAGAGACTGAGAGAAAGAGAAAGAAGAGAAAGAGACTGAGAGAAAGAGACTGAGAGAAAGAGACTGAAAGAAAGAGAAAGAAGAGAAAGAGACTGAAAGAAAGAGAGAGAAAGAGACTGAAAGAAAGAGACTGAAAGAAAGAGACTGAAAGAAAGAGACTGAAAGAAAGAGAGAGAAAGAGACTGAAAGAAAGAGACTGAGAAAAAAAGAAAGAAAAGAAAGAGAAACGCAAAAATTTAAAAGAAGCGGCATTTTCCTCGTTGCCATGGTGATAGACACTTTCGCTATCTAGCGTGAAGAGAAATTACTAATTTTCGGAGGTGGGCCAATCATCACCAAAAACTATACAGGTGACCAGACCCATCATTTGGTCCTATCCTGAAAATTTGGGGAAAATCGGACTAAAATTGTGATCGCTATCGTTTAACGCAGAGTTTTTTTTTCGATGTATAGTCTTCGCTTCGCTCAGACAATTATCATTTAACTAATGAGATTATCATGATGATGATTAAGTAACTGTTGTTTTAATTATCATTTAAATAATACAGTTAAAGATGATTTTTATCTCATCTGATTAAATGATAGTTACTCTTGGTTCATGATGATTACTTTTCCACTTCTTAATCTCATCTTGGTCTATGTACAGTTTGAAATGGTCTTCATGGTGATGATGATGATTCTGAGTCAGCTCAAAAAGACTAATGATCATCTCAATCTACTTATATTTTTATCAGGAGAGAGTGAGAGATGGTCAGTTCGGGATGACCATGTTAGCCCAGTGTAAATAATGGATTAACATTGAATGGAAACTAATTAAAAGATAATCTTATTATTTTCTCATTTCTCTCTCTCCTCTCATAATTTTTTCCCTCTTCTTATTGATAATGTTGATGACTACTGGTCATCTTTTATTATATCCACTCACTGGCCAGTCAATCTTGCCCCTTGATTGCAACGGGAACCTTTTAATTTTGTCGTAATTATTATCAAATTAAATTACAATCATTAACTGATTGTAATGATTTCATTTTAATTATACAGGGCGTTTTTTTATCCACTACGGCTATTACACTGAATATCTCCGGAACTAAAAGTCATATGAATGTCAGACTTGACCAGAGGACTAAACAGAATTGAAGCGCTCGACCCTACGATTTTCAAGGTCATTGAGGTCATTTAACGAAGGTAGCATTTAAAGGTCATTTTAAGGTCGATGTGTGAAAGAGCACAAAAAGTTACACTCAAACCTAAGGTTTGATGATATTCCGTCAAAAGGAAGCTGAGATACAGACTTTTCTTATAAACTTAACTCTTGAAGTGTTTTCAGATTGAAACATACCTATCTTGTAATCCGTTCATCACAGACACTTCAAAATAAAATCTGAGGTGTGATTTGATTTGCTCTTTTACACGATGACCTTAAAATGGCCTTTAAATGCTACCTTCGTTAAATGACCTCAATGACCTTGAAAATCGTAGGGTCGAGCGCTTCAATTCTGTTTAGTCCTCTGGTCAAGTCTGACATTCATATGACTTTTAGTTCCGGAGATATTCAGTGTAATAGCCGTAGTGGATAAAAAAAACGCCCTGTATAAGATCATTTTTTCATTTACTTAACATATGCAAAGTTGATTAACTTAATTGTAGTCTGATGAAATTGTTTCACTTTATTATAATTTGCTAATTGCCTTACCTAAGTTGATTATCATTATCACCTTAATGATAGTCAAGTTTATTATTGTTTATTATTATTATCACTATATTAAATTGATTAACCTTGTAAAATTTGTTCAATGCAATTAACAAGTGTAATTTAATTTACCGTTATAAAGATTACTACAATTACATAATCACCATGATGATGATGATCACTTAACAATTGTGATTGTAAATCAACAGAAACAACAAAGAAAATGAAACAATTAACCAATGATAATTGTTTACAACAATAATCAAGGTACATCATTTTGAAGATAAATTGTTTCAGTTAATTGCTGGTAAATGGTAACACCAAACAATAGGCAATTAGTTTAATTGTTACATAATGAAAAATTTAAATTATCATCACTTAACTTTGCTGAACATTATTCATAGACTATTACATGTATTCAAGCTGGAACTTGATTTCGAACCCAAAAATAATCAAATTATCGTTTTTAATTTTTAACCGAAATTTACTCTGAACCAGATTTCAATGTCACTCCTTGATTCATGATGATTATAATCATGATTTGATTACCATGAAGAGATATGTCAAAAATTGAGATAAAACGATGAAAAAAACTTTGGGCTTGATCCACTTTTCCTTATCCTTAATCTCATTTTATCCTCATCATGATGATAATGATGATATTAATTGAAGCTTATCTAACCAGAATAAAAATTCATTGTCATCCCATAATTATTCATAGGGAAATGATGGATTCATCCTGAATCATTATCTTACCATGATTACAATGAATAGTAATGATAATCCATTGGAAAGACAATGGAGAAAAAATTTAATTTTTCCTTCCCAATGATGAAACTATTTTTTTTTCACCCTTCCAACAATTGTAATTAGTTGCTAATTGTTTCTCGTTGCTTACTATTTATCGTTAATCATAAACCGTTAAAGACCAACAACAATTTAAATCACAATGAACCTTGGAGTTAATCAAATTGTTCAACTCTTTAATTGATAATCAACGACAACTTTAATTGTTTGGGCCAACATTTAAAAGGAAAACAATTGATTAGCTTCATCATGTTGATTCATTTATTTTATTGTTTAACTTGTCATTCAAAATTTGAATCAATTTTTTTCTCAACTGCTATTTAATTAACCAGGATTAAGACGATTAACCTTAAACAAACTTAATCTTACCACCAGCAGCAATTTTTTACCACTCTGTAGTAGCTAATTACATAACCAAATTAATTGACCGGGAAGACTTGATTAGAAACTTTGAATATTGATAATATTGAATTACTTGGGATATGAATGAGCTAATAAAAAAATGAGTTCAGTGAAAAGTTCATTCAATTTAGTAATCATTAATCAAAGAGTTTTTTGTTGGATGATAAAAATAACGGTAAATAATAGTTGCCACGATGAGAAAAATTCTCCTGACGTAAGTGATGCATCTCCCTATTCATGGGGAAAATGATGAAAATTAATATGAACAAAATACTCCAAAGAATAGAAAACAAAAGATTAGTTGAAATGAGAATTTAGTAGGAAAATCAGAATGAGTAGGAATGGAGATTGAAGATAAAAAGAAAACGATTCAATGAATGAAACTCTGAGATTTCTCGAGCTTTGAATTTTACCTTTTCGTAAACTGAATTTTCAATCTTCGTTTTTTGACCTTTTTCATGTCGATCCTTTCAAGTGTAAAGGTGATGAAACTTTGACTTTCTCTTTTTTCGACTAATCAAAAAAGGTAAAAGACTGGCCATCAACAGAATTGATCAGCCAGCAGTAAATGAAAAAAGATGTTGGTTTTTTCACTTTCACTTTTCAGTTATCAGTAAGTAATCATGCTATTCAATATCATATATTTACTATCGATAGTGGTTTTATTTTTCTCGGATGGTATGATAGGAAACTTATAATGGTCTGTTCATATACTCCCATTATCACCTTCAGAATTGTTATGAGTTACATGTATTGATAACTTTTGACCTTACTTGAATTCTTTTGACTGAATCTCTTTTCATTACAACTGAATATGTTTTTCTTTTTTCGTCAAGATAAAAGTACCTTTTTTATCTCACTTCTCATCATTCACTTTCTCTCATCTCTAACTTTTGACTTATCTTCATCATCTCTTTCATTCTCTGATGCTATTTTGCTGGATATTCTTGTAACATTGCTTGAAATTTTTTGCAACTAATCTGAAGAAAGTCACTATTCCAACAAATTTTAAGGTAACTCTGAGCTTAAGACAGTGAATCAAAAATGGATTTGCTGTATTTGTAGAATTGTTTAAGCTATTTGCTTTTATTGTTATTGAAGTGAATAAAATGAACTATTCAACATTTTCTGTATTCATAATAATTAACAAAGCAAGATAAATGAATTGACTTAGCCTTGTCTAATATCAAGGTCATTCCGGTCATTTTATAAGGATGCAGTTTCAAGGTCATTAGTAGTATATGTCTCGCCCTAAGCCAGTTAAAGTTAGTTTAGAAATACATCGGTTTTAAGCAGTTCAAGAAATTCAGTCAAACTTAATATAATTAAATATTAAAATTCTGCCGGCAGAATCAAGTGTTAGAGACACCGAAAGGGCTTGAGTAAATTCTTTTCCATTCGTTTAACCACTTAATTAATTAATGAAGGTGGCGTATTTGTGAGAACAAAGGCACGTCTTGTATCCTAACAATAATGACCAGTAGTTCCACTTTAACTGTTCAATGGTCCAAAAACAGTGGAACGTATTCGGCTCTTGAAGATGTATAATCATGTTTAACAGGAAACATCATTCTGTAGAAATACGTTTATCACGCCAAAAGAATCCAATCAGCATGGCCGCTTGGTCTTTATTGAGAACTGGACCAGATAGTTCTATAGTAGTAGCGTAGTAGTTCAGCAGATGATCAAACCGAATATACTATACCTTTGCGATGAAAAATGTCCAAAAGTTGTGATGATTGGGAGTTAATTCGATTATAAAAATCAAATGACATAGAAATTGTATCTAAGAAGTATGACCGGAGTGACCTTGATATTGTAATATGACAAATGTCTTTAGGGGAAATTAGATCCTTTAAATGTTGCCTGGTTATGGCCTCCATGATCGCTTGCAGATCTTCAAATAAATAAGGGATTCGCTCCATAGATTTGTGTCACAATTGGTGTGACGTTGACCCTGGCTGACTGAGATAACTTCTGAAATTACTTAAAATGAACAAATTATGAACAAAAAGTAACAATGTATTAATATAAGCCTTCCCTTGGCATTGTAGCAAAATCAATGTTTTAAGCTAGTTTAGCAAATGGTGGTTTTGGTGAATCAACTACCTCATAACGTTGACAATCAATCTGGAAGTACATTTGAATGAGATTGATCAACATTCAACCCAAAATACATATTCAACCAGTAATAATCAAGGCGAGATGAAATATACATGGAACATTAGGAGAGATTAGGATGTTGAATAAGAAAAATAAGTAATTTAATAAATGGAATATTTTAAATGAAGATATTTATCTTCTCATCTATTTATCGTCTTTCAGGTGAACGTTAATGCAAGGAGAGTATTAAGACTGTTATACATTTACAGGATAAGAACATATTGACCAGTAATGCATGTAATAATTACAATTATACAATCGAAGTGGTTTTCAAACATTATCGTTACAATGTAAGAATATTATTTGACTTATCGATTGTATAAAGGCTTTACTTATTAAGATGATAATGATAACTTATCATCAGGAGAAATAAATTCAATATCTAACAATGATAATATTAATAGTTGATATTGATTCATAAGATTTCATATTATTTCATTGGAAAAATATTACAAAAAAAAGTGATGAGGTATTATCATGATAATATCTTTTCTCACTCCCTGTCAACCAGAAAAATTTTGATCTTTTGATCAAGACTAAACGATAACGGAAACTGAACACTTCTGAATGTATATATTATATATTTTCGTTTCTCACTTATATCCATATAGACTCTCCTTGTTTCTCACTATCAAATTATTCAGAGTTACTTCCGTTCTCATTGCTGATGATCTCATTCTCTCAACTTGAACTACTGTTGACTCTCAGATTTGAATGACATTTTTATTCTGTTCTACTTCCGTTTGAGTTTCATTTTTTTTATATAATCATGATCTCTGTGAGAAATTCCTACATTATCTTCCTCCTACTCACCGATTCCCAATAAAGGTATAAAATGATTTTCTATTTTCTTTCCATCTCAAAGTATCTCCACCATCATCATCATTCCTCATCATTTGATGTTTTCCCTCCAGAGACTCTTACAATCGTTATCTTTTTTTTCATCATGATATCAATAACTTGTGAGATATTAACTTTAAATGATCTGAATCAATTTATGAAAAACTTCAGTTTCATCAACATGAAACTCTTACAATTAAAAGAATACAATTTATATTCATACAATCGGTTCCTTTTGATCATGAAATGGCTTCTTGAAGAGGAACAAAGCAAAGATTATGAACATCTTTTTTTCCCTGATTTTTGTGAACTTTTCCTTATTTCAAATGCATGATAAACCTCATCTCATGTCGTTTACACATGAAATGAATTTTGTAAAATTTTCCTCTAACACCTTGACTATAACCTCCTCCCATGTGTATGCATATAAGAGGATGATGAAGCTGAAAGTTCAGTGTCACATACACAGATATCAAGAAAATAAGAGTCTGAACTTTATCCAAGAAGAAGGGAAAAATGTTCCCTTCGATTATTCAGTTTCCCTTATACAGTCTGAATTTTTTTGTCATCTACACTCACTTTTACTCTCCCTGACTAAGTTACTCGAAATAAGGATATCTCTTCCACCTTTTCTCCTATCAGAATTACCATAAATTTATTCTCTATTCTTTTTTTTAGAACAAAAAATTCCACCTTGTACTTACTCGACTTCCCCTGTAGTGGATCAAGATACATACTGATTGACCATTTGCATAATAGTTTTTCTGTATAAAAAAAATCTTAAAGTTGTACATCTTTCAGATTATCCATCTTTCTGGAAAAAATATGTTCCTAAACCATGATGGAACATCTTCTCGGAGTAACTTTCCAATGCCATGAATTTATCTTATTCCATTTTTTCATATTTTTCTCTTCGTATTCTGGAACCACAGGAGATCTTACATTTTCGAAGTTCAAATGATGACATTTTCTCTTTTTTTCTTGATCAGAACTCATTTCTCTCTAATGAAGGATAAAAAGTCTCTTTCCTCATAGTGATACATGTACATTTAGTCTGTATGATAAAAAGAGATTATCGAATCAGCAAAGTGAGCGAAAAGTATGACAAGAAAGAGAGGAGAAAAGTTCTGATGAAGATTGCAAAATTATTCTCTCTCCTTGATAATATTCTCTCTCAAATAACTGTGAGAAAATTTCTCTAAATATCATTTAGAATTCTTATTGAAACTTGTTATGAATTTTTTTTCTCTCAATCTTTTCATTAAGAATCAGGGAATGAACTCTCACGGCTTCGAATAAGTTTCCGCTCTTTCTTCATTTGTTATCATGTTTGTTTATTTGATTGTTTGTTCTTGTTCATGATAATAAATACTAGGAAATGATTAATGGAAATGCATTCGATTTCTTGGAAAAAAAAGTATTCTTTTTATATATTTGATATATTTGGGTTACCAATGGAAATGAAGACTTGAGATTTCATTGTGTTCATGTGAGTGTTTGTTCAAATGAAAAGAGATACATTTTTACTTCCTTACTTGGAACCCATTTTTTACTTTTCCCTTCAGAATTTTGTACTTTGTCAGAATTTTCCATTATAATCAATTGGTATTATCATCATGAGCATCATAACGTTTCAATCTGAGATTCCATCACCTCACTAAACTAATAAGAACTTTTTTCCTCATCATTTTTCCACCTTTCATCCAAATTTCAATAATAATCATCGGTTATCATGATGGTGGTAATTCTGATTATGATATCATGGTAAAGTTGATTATGATGAAATTTTCTCTTTATTATATAAACTCTTATTATCCTCGAGTGAATGATGAAAGTTTGTTGGAAACTTATTCCATCATGTTGATGATGATTTAATATCTGTGATGAAAAAAAGAGTTGAATTTATTTCGATGAATATTTTTTTTCCATGATAAATTGCTAATTCATAAATACTAAGTTATCATTTAGATTTTGAAGACTTTTCTCAAGCTGATAAACCTTTTTTAGACAAAATTTCGAGCAACATTCAAGATCATCTGAGCTTATCATGAAAGCTCTGAAATTTATCATGTATCAAACTATATTTTCACAAATATTTTCTAATAAATCTTCCAGTTATAAGATTATGATATCGATAATATCGATGCTCGAATATTACAAATGTAATAAAACAATAGTTCAATGAAGTTCTGAAAACAATACATGTGATAAACTTTCTTTTCGCCTGAATTTCAACGATCTGGGTTGAATTTGTGCTGAATTTTTATTCTTCATGATTTGTTTCACCATAGGATTTACATGAAACGATAAAATAACAATTACTGGGCTAGAGTTTTATCGTTTTGGTTGCACTTCTCTTTCCTTCATCATTTACCTTTTGATCTGTATCATTAAGATTTCATAGTTATACGATAAATCAATGTTATACTTGTATCGATAATTGAACTGTTATAAACTTGAATAATGATCATGACGATGATGATAAATAATACAATTGATTTTGTAACAATTCAATGGTAGTAATTTTTTTTCTTCACTCTAGAGCAAAGTGAAAACTGTCACATCATTAGGAGTTGACAGGTCAATTGCTATTGTATGATGGTGATAGAAAAGGATGTGGATGAATGGGAGGTGGTAAAGATAAAAGTTCCAATGTATATAAGGAGAGCAAAAAAAAACTACGGAAATAATGATGATTCTGAATGAGAAATGATTCTGGTTTGGAACAGAAATAATTTCCAGTTTATGAATCGAAAATTGAGTAATAGAGAAAAACTTTTTCCATATTAAATAATGTTTCTTCATTTGGAATTTTTTAACAGATAGAATTTAATTTGATTCTAATCTAGTCAATCAATTCAAGGGGAAAAACTAAAGTAACGGTAGTGATTAAAAGTGTTCAGTTGTAATAAGTATTTGAACCATGAAATTGTCGAAACTTTGATTAGGTCAGAAAAAAGTTTCGAAAACTTTTTTCACTCTAACGAAAAAAGTTACAATCTAAATTCAAGTAAACAGAAACTGTTTATATTGTGTCATTTTCATGGTTATTGTTTACTTAATGTTGACCTTGTCCATCGTTTGTCAATCGAGTCCATTTTTATTACTTTGTCTTTATTGTTTCCTTCGTTATATTGTGTTTATACCTCTTGATAGTTGATTAAATGGTGAAACAATTAAGATACATTTTCAATCTTATACTTAATTGAATCTCTATTAACTTTTCATCTTCCTAATAAAATCTATTGTTAACTCTTAGCTTTATCTAATCACATAAAAGTAAATCTTTATCTTTCTCAATCAACTTAAGCCCTTAATCCTTTTCTTATTACAATCTTTTCATTATTGTTCTTTGGATGTTTTCACCTTGTAATCAACGAGAAAGTGAAGATGACATTTTCCTCTCTCATTTTCTCTATCGAAACAAAGTTGAAAGGTCAATAAGTGGCGAGATTTTTTTCACAAAAATACTCTCACTTATGACCACCGAAATTTAGCAATTTCTGTGAATCCATTTATTGCAATTTCTTTGGACTTGTACTCTATTTCGTTCATCACATTTCGTTACTTTAAATTCATCCTGAGTTATCCAATGGAAGAATAAGAAAAATCTTTAAACTGACAATCGTTAGAAGAAAAATTTCAAAACAAAATATGAGAAATGAAGGGTAAATGTATTATTTGTAACATTCGATGTTCCGATCTTCTTGAATCATTAATTCATTTCTCTTTCTATGATCACTTTGATTAGCTAGTTTTTTCTGCTATTTGATACAAAATAGTCAATTTCATTGGTAAAATTTTCTCAACTGACCATTGTCCGTATCTTTGACTACTGTTGAGATAAATAATATTCGCTTGACCAGTTATACATGAGGGATAAAAAAAGTGAAAGGAAAATGTATCAAAAAAAAAAGAAAACAGTTTTTTTCTTCATCTTCTTTTGACCTTTTAGAATAATTTTCTCACTACAGTGAACAGAATTCATCTTGTTATCACATATACTTCATTCAATGCTGACCATCATTCCTGATCTAATCTTTCTTATTCTTGTTTACAATTTTGATAATACGATTTTTCAATGAATTTAAGATAAATATCATTCTTATCCTTTATCACTTTTAGCTCAGTTCTATCAAGATTATCGAGCAAATTTCTGTATTCATTATCATTAGAATCGATGGAAATCTCATTACCACCTCAATGAGAGTTGATCCTTATTGATTGGTATAAACATCAAGTACAAACAAATAAACAAAATTAATCAATAGTAAAAGTGTCTATTTGTGTATATAAGTGAAAATAAATCATCAGTTGTAGATGGTGATGATAATTAATATGACTTGATAGATTTCATCATACTGAATATCTTTGTAGTAAATGATGATGATGAAGATGAAGATGAAGATGATATTGATGCTGATGAGTAACTTAATGTAAGGAAAAAGTTGGCAAAAAGTTGTTCACTTGATAATGATAACAATATATTATAACAATAATGTTAATATTTGTTGTTGAAAGTTTCATGAACTTAGCATGTATTCAGTGATAATGATCATTAAAATGATGATGATGATGATGATAATAATCATAACATAGTTATAATCATCATAATGATGATAAGTAATTGAAATGAATTTTATCCGAACATATCAGAGATATAATGTAACTGCGAAGTGGGTGAAACTCATTATCTTGATTATTATTATTGATATACAATTACAGGGACATGATGAAGGTGGGGAAAGTGGGAGGTGATTTTTTTTTATTCCAAGGGAGTGGAAAACAGGGTAACTTGGACCTTAATTAAATGTTACAATTGATTTATGATCAATTTATTATTAGTCTTTCTTTTCTGTATATTTACATCAATCTTATCCTTAGCCTATTATGTATCGGTCAGATATTATGTGTTTCTGATGTTACATTTATTGGTCATTTAGGATGGACAGTGGCTACTTAAAGCATTACCCTGTGAATGCTGAGAATCTACCAAGGAAAGTGCAATGATGTTGATGATTAGAAAGTTACATTCTTTTGGACATTACGATTTATATATATCGATATATGATTTGCAGGTTGTTTCGTTTTTTCTTAATCAATTTTTGTCTCCCTCTCTGTCTCTCTCTCTCTTTTTCGAATAAATTGTTTCTTTTTTGTTCTTTTTTTTTTTTTGTTCTTATATTTTATTCTGATTCTTTAGGTTCCAAGTATTCAAGCTCATTTGTAGAGATTGTTTTTATTTCTTCCATGGTTGGTCTGGTCGATGGAGCATTTTATTAGTTTTACATGGGCCATGAAAGTATTATCAAGATGATGATGATGATGATGATGATGATGATGGTTCAGTGTATCAGAATTGAATCTCTATTTTGTCAGATACAATTCCCGGTAACCAGATAACAAGAGCATCGGCCTTTTTTTGCTTTATTTTTTGGGCTTCGTCCATTGGCCATTGTGATGGTTTATGATGATGATTATGGTTTATTATTATTATTTTTTGTATTGTTATTGTTGTAACACTGGGAGTATTTGTCCAGTTACATGTTAAAAATCTAGAAGCAATGTAAAGATGACCATTGAAAATGTTTCACCAATGGTTATCAACTGTATACTATTATTACCCTAATAATAATCCTTTTGATAGCTTCTAACCAGTGGCCATTTTATTGTTTAGCTTTTCAAGAATTGACAATTAGCTGATCGTTATTGAATTAGCTGCTAATTGTTGATACAATGTTTCTGATTACTATCATGGTGATGATGATGAACTACTAAAAATTTTGATGATGATTCACTTTCTGAGATTGTATGAGATGATAAAACTGATTATCTACTTTGTATTCTGAGTTCATCATAAACTTTTTTTTTCTCAGCTCAGATTCTCAATTTTGGTTTCTTGTTGATTGTTGGTTGTTTACTCTTTGTATTAGATTCTCAGAGTACATGATAAATTGTCCAGTCTCGAATTGAATGTTTACTAAGACGTTGGCGTAAGTTTAGTTATGATTCCGATGAGCAAAATACCATGAAATCCCCTGTCTCTATGTGAACTTTATACATAAATAGAAAGTGAGAAACGGAAGTGATAACAAAATGAAATTTTCCACCTCCAATTGAAAGATTAAGATTAACTGATAATCTTGGATTAGAAAATCATTTCGAATGCTGTAAAGAAAAGTGAAACGAAAAATGGACTTTCGATGGAAAGAAATAAATTCTATCATTATTATTAACTCTATTTGACATTCTTGGAATAATTCTATTGTTCAGTTCGTAGCATTTTCCATGACAATACTTACTAGCATTATTGTCGTAATCTTGTTATCTCGAAAACTTTACTGATATTTTTCATCTTGAAATATTTTTCCTCGAGTTCTAATATCATTTCTTTAACTTTCGTACGAGTTTCATGCTTTACCAAACTCGAATCTCTTTTTTCTGGCCTTAACAATGTTAATATACGATTGATAATAATTTATTATCTGTAGATCTTTTTGTTTTCTTTGGAACTTTTCTTTTTTTTCTCCTCAAATTTCCAAGTTCGAAAGTTCATAATTTTTTCATCATCATTATCGTTGTGATGATATGTTGTTATTGCCTCATTAAACAACTTTATTTGTACTTCGATTGTTGTTGTTGCTCATTCCTTATCCAAGTATGAAAAGTAAAGAGAAGAAAAGTTCAGCAAGAAAAAAATAAGAAATTCTTCCAGAACTTTTTCCTTTGTTTTGACCAGAATCTTTCAGGATAGAATCGATTATTACAGGTTTTCTATCTGATTGGTTGGTCGAATCGGGATTGTTTATCAATGGTCAATTTATGTCCAGTGTTCCGGTGATTTTATGGTTGGTTGAAAAAATTTTCTTCCAGTTTTGTTTTTGTCCATCAGCTGACTGACCCATCTTCATGATATGAACGATTATCATGGTGATGGTTTATCATAAACATGAATAGATAAGTAGTAGTGATGCTTGAAGGTCGTTGGGCTGAAATTTTATGAATGATGGATAAAAAGAGCGAGTAGATTAATTGATTATCTGCTTGGATTATGAGGTGGGGTGGAAAGAAATTGCTCCTTTTGAAGCACAAGGAGAAAAAAATAGTTCCTCCGGTGGAAATTGTTTATCTCTCTTGGTTATTTTATTTTTCTTTCTTTTATATTGGTGAATGAGTATCATTATCTCTCATGGTGGATGGTCATTCATCAAATGTCCATCTCTTTGACTATTGTGTTGATAATCGTCGTGATGATGATGATGCTAACCAACGAAGTTACTGATTTAAGTTTTATCCTCTTTTTTTTCACCCAAAGAAAATGATTATTAGTCTTAACTCATTCCCGTTGACTTACCCTGTAAATAGGTTGAAAGATTCATTATCAGAACTTACAAGATAAACTGACCAGCGGATAAAAACAACAGGACAAGATGCGGTTGACCTACTCTCTTCATCTACACTTGTCTATTTGTAGTAATTTTTTATCCAACTCAATGAACTTATTGCAAACCATTTTCATGATTATCATGAAAATTGAATGAAAATCCCAGTATTATGTTGATAAAGATACAAGAACAAAAAAGTATATACTTGATATCATGAATATGAAACTTTCTGTAAAGGGAAAAAGTTTCAACTTGTAAAGCTAACGAATGAAATCTTGAGCCCAGAACCAATGAAACAGAAACAAAAACATGATGGTAACTATTATATGAACTTATCATCGTGGTTCTTATTACAAGTTTCCAATTAGTTGGTTAATTTGCTGGCTAATGAAAATTGTGGTGATTAGATTTGATGTGAATTCTGATGACGATAGTGATGGCTCATCAAATTCAAGGTCAAAAGATTATCTGAAATTTTCTCTGAGACTCAATGATCATGAAAGAAAGAGAAACAAATAAAAAAAAGTTCCATACTCCTGATTACCATGATACTTGACATGATAATGTTATCTTTTTATGCCAATAAATGTTATTCTGTGAAGTTTTTTTTTCTACTTCGGAATATATTACATTCTTGCAACAATATACTACATGTATTTATTTATACCTTGTTAATTATTCAGTTGATTACAGTTAATTAACCGCCGTTAAAGTTAATGGCATTCATTAATTTTCTTATATTCATTTAATCAACTTTATGTATATCTTGACAATTATTACGTTCACGATCAAATCAAATTAACTTTAATCAATGTACAGTAATTGCAACGATGTAAATTCTTAGATTACATTAAGTGATATTTTCCTTGTAATTTGGGTAACCCTTTAACCTACAAAGTGTTTACTTTTCAGATGAATAAGGCCCAAGGACATGACATAGTTGAGGGGTCAAAGTTAACGATGGAAAATATTGAATAAACCTATTCCATGTTGTGAATACAAGTAATGGTGGAAAAACTTTTGATCTTTTTTTTCGTGACAAATATTCTGATGATTTCATTAAATGTGACAAATTCAAATTCAAATTAACTGTGTCAGTCATTTGAGCTCTTTAATTGGATTCGGATGATACAAACTGAGAAGTTGAATTCGTGTAAAATGATTGAACCTTTCACTCGTTTCCTGAAATCAACAAAATTTGACTTTGATGTCACTTTCGGTGGTCATTGAGTTGATCGTTGTCGTCACGTTAATCGTTTTGAAAGGAAAATCTAATTATTACGCTAATTTTGCTTATTACAGAAATCCAGCTAAAGACTTTGGTTTTACAGCCACTTTTCAAAAATCATTCGCATTTTAATGATAATCAAGTGAAGATAACTTTTGATATCTAATCAGTGGGCCATTTTAAGAGACTAAATCACTTAAATGAGAGGAAAATACTTATGATCATGCATCATGTATCTCTGGGTTAACTGTGTCTCTCATTGATTACATTCAACTGTGTGAATGATTTAAAAACTGGTTGCAAATTCAAAGTCTTTGGCTGTACATAAAAAATTGATATCATTTGTCATCTTAATCACTTTGCTTGTACATCATGATTATTTATCACCTATCTATCGATTAACCTGGATAAGGATGATGATGATGGACAAGATGAGGACAAAGATGAAGATAACAATTGAAGGGGTTTAAGTTTCGCTGATTAAGTGATAGACAAGCGGAAGATTAGTAACTTAAGGTAATCAATATTGTCACCATAATCAGAAGGAAATAGGAGTCTAAAGGTTGGAGGTAATGTTGAAGCAAAAAAAGAGAGACGTGGTATCCTGTGGATATAATATAAGGAGGAAATAGTGGAAGTTGAATGGATATCCAATGTCAGGTCAATTGACACGAAACAATGCAAATTAACGTGACCATTGAAATCACTAAAAGGATGATAAAGAAAGTGAATTGGTGAGATAGAAGTCAAAGGATCAGAAATGGATGGAGAGAGAGAGGAAATGAAGTACGATGAAGATAATCTCGAGTCTGCAAGAGATGAAGTTAAAGAAGATGATGATGATGAAGAAAGTAAGATGAATAGGTCAATCAAATGATGGATCATTGAGCTGAGTTTGCAAGATTTGAGTAAACATACTTGATGATGAGGATGAAGATAATGATAATGGTCAAGAAGAGGAGACGAAAAAAATAAGTAAAGGAGTTACTCTGTTTTCTGATGCAAAGAATGTTCATCATCCTCATCTTCATCCTTAAAAGATCTTCTTGATTAAGTGCACTTTATCCCGAACTTGTCATAAGTAGTATTACAGTTTATATCCTTGTTCATCATCATTCTCTCTCTCTCAGTGTTTGCTGTTTAATCTTGAAGTAATTGTCAGTTATCATTTCCATAGACATTACAAAGTATTAATAACATTATCATGAGAAAGTTTTTTTCTCTCAACGTTATTTTTTGGTCTACATTGTATTGTACTGAGCCTTTTATCCTCATTACTTTATCGCTTGAATATTTGCATATAAATCTATTGTCTTTCCGATAATTGGATCAACTTTTATTCTACAGTTAAGATGGATGAGATTTTTAGGACTAGATTGGACCGAAACTTTGAGATTCTACGAAAATTTACACTTTAGTGCTGATGGATAATCTGAATATGAAATGAGATCCATTCATGAGAAATTCTAATAGAAAAATAATACTTATTATTATAAAATACAAGTATGTAAGTACCGTTAAGTGGGACAAGTTTTCCCATGAACAGTAAATATAAACGAATTCGCCGCTCGGTTAATTAAAAAGTTGAGCTCGAGCTATTTGATCAGTTTCCTTCTAATAACGTTATTTATTTCACTCCCAATACTTTCAAATTATAGTTATGAAATAGTCGACGTTGAAACTTTAGATTATTAGATATTAATAGATGTAATCGGTATCATCGTGTATTAATATCTGAAAATGAACGAGAGCGTCAGAGTTGGTATAGTTTAATGATATTTGTTCAGCCGTAGAATTGGAAGATGAGGGCGATGAATTGAACGATGCAGCAGCCGATGAAACTGATTGCGAAAAAGCAGACGAAAAGGATTGTACAAATTGATTAGCATTAAATGTGTTAAGATAACCGATGTTAACCAGGCCATTTACTATTGCTGATGCTAGAATTGATGCCACATCCGATACAGGCTGTGCTTGTTGTAAAGAGTTCAAGTCGAAGGTAAAAGTTCTTGATGAACTTGAAGTAAGCGAGGCATCTACTAAACTAATAGACAGAATAGTTATGAAAATAATAATTACAATAAAACTTGAAAATTTGATATTATTCATGTTAGAGAGATGAGATATTTTTGAACACAGTTTTTAAAATCTTTGCTTAACTTAAACTTTTATTTTGATGTTTTGATCAGAAAATGAGCTTTCAATCGTGAAAATTTCAATTTTATATGTTGACGTTGTACATGTACTTTGATTAATCAGATGATCTTATATGTAAAGATTAGTAACTGATCATTAGTAAACTTTTTGCTATGCTCAAATTTTACTATTGACTAAACATTAGGTACCTTGAATATTATTTGTTTTGAGTAAATAAAGTTATAACAATTGAATACGAATTCAATGACAAACTGTTGGATTTTACTTAGATTATGAACCATTTTACCGATTAAAAACCTGAAAATATTAAAATTATATTTAAGCACTTGCTATTCTTCATATCGTTTGATATTTCAGTTGTATTTCAACTTATTTTCATCAAGTAAAATCATTTAAATAATAATTTTTCTACAAAGATTGACAGATAATCTTATCATGGGAAACAAAGTCATGAGCTAGAAAAGTTTAACCTTGGAATCAAGCAAAAAGTCATCAATACAATACCAATATCACATGGCACTAATACTTACTCTTGAACAAACATCATCAATAGATTATCAAATAAACATTTTATCATCTTTTTTAAATTTGGTTAATTTTCCATATTGAAACAAAACTTTTCCGGCAAATCCTAAGAAAATTTTGGAAAACTCTGTCAATTGGATGCTCAAAACTTATAGTTACTCTATTTGTAATTAGTCTTGTAATTTTTCTAGAATGATAATCATCTATAAACTATCATGATTATCTTATAGAGTAGAGATGGATTTTCGGTATTTTATCGGAACGTTTTCTGTATCGACGTGGATCTTGATAAAAGCAATTGGTTCTCTATTTGATATGAAAAGCTAAGAGGGAGCAAAATCACTTGCTCAAACATTTGTTGAATTAAATTTAAATGAGTAAGTTTTACTGTTCAATTACATTATAAATACATAATATTTACAAGTTCAACTCGATTCTATGACTCTATTATTTTCTTATTAACTATTTACTAAGCATTTCGCCTTCGCCTACTAATTGATCAGTTATGTTATTCATTATCGGGGCTTATTCACACTGGAAAGTGTTTTGACTTTGATTCCCAATAAACAAACTTATTGGAAACCGTTAGATTCCTCTCATTCGCCACCTTTTGCTTTATCCCTTGAGTTTATGTAAAATGATTAAGGAAACAACATTATTCCATCAAATCAAATACAATGAAAATTAGAATCTTCAGCAATGCATGTATTAGAGTAATTAGTTGACGAGCAGTTGAAATCTTTATTTCATTCATTTGCTTCTCATTATTACCATGTTATTTTATCTATCATCTTTCTCCATGTTGTTCTGATAAAAGGAAAATGTTCATTAATCAGACAGAAAAAGTTGAGTCTGGCTCAGGTTTATTATGAAATTTATAATTCAATTTCTTTTGCCAATAACATACTAATGATCAGATGATTAATAAATGAATACAATACATTTATTTCATTATGAGTTTAATTTAGGCGTTTATCTCAATAGTTTTCAATGGTTAAAGATACAGTTAATGGTCATTCATGCACCTTGAATATCGACATTGAAGTTTGATAATTGCTTCGTTGTCATCTGCTTATTATTATACTGCTTTGTATATAATGTCTACACTGAATAGAAATTCATATCTCTTGAAGTAAACAAAGTGCAAAGCGAAAAAGTCAAAAAAACGATGCCATCAATAAGTGGGAGTTTTTGGTAACAAATAACAACAATAACGATGATGGTGATGATCATTTATATGTGATAACACCGGTAGACATGAAACTTTGATGCTACAATTAGGTCGACATTTAATGGGAATAAGATTGTCTCTCAATCAAAAAGGATTGAAAGCAACTTATTGCCAACGATGAAGAGATGATGACAATTTTCTACTCATTTTTTTCATCTTCTCTTCTGGCATTGATATGATGAAACAGAAATTGTTATTATTTTAACATTGATTCTTAGAATCGAACAAAAGAAAGTTCTTATTTTTGCAATATTCTGTGGAATATTGATAAGATAAAGATGGAATAGAATAAAATTGTTTTAATTAATACATACAATGAATAATTTAACATGCATTAATTGTTGAGATGCTTTTTTTGTAAATTAAGATTATCTACTAATCATTGGGTACCTCAGTTTCTGTTTTTTAAGTGAACAAAGCTATTAATAAATACAGTAGATAATTGTCTCAATCAAAATATTTAACGCAATGATCTTGATTTCAATTCACATCAAATTAAATGCGATTTTTGACGATTATTTATTCTCTCCTGGCTCTCTTTCAATATGTCGATCAAATTTTGCAATCCAGTTGGATAGCCATCTTCATGATTTCCCAATATCCATGGCGAAACATGATCAATGGTGACACCTTTCGGTAGAGGTATTGTCTTAGCAAAATCAATCATCTAAACACCCATATTATCAAATTCTCCGAATTCTTGGAAAACGTTTTTCAACTTATTACGAGTTCTAACTGAGAATAATTCTTTGGCAGTAGTTTTTATTGTTTCTGTCTGCTCAATTGAAGACGGAGAGAGAGATATAAAAGTATACAGTATAATTATTTATATTTTATAATTTTATGTCCCTTTCTCCGTCTTCAATTGAGCAGACAGAAACAATAAAAACTACTGCCAAAGATTTATTCTCAGTGAGAACTCGTGATAAGTTGAAAACCGTTTTCCAAGAATTTACAGAATTTGATAATATGGGTGTTTAGATGATTGATTTTGCTAAGACAATACCTCTACCGAAAGGTGTCACCATTGATCATGTTTCGCCATGGATATTGGGAAATCATGAAGATGGCTATCCAACTGGATTGCAAAATTTGATCGACATATTGAAAGAGAGCCAGGAGAGAATAAATAATCGTCAAAAATCGCATTTAATTTGATGTGAATTGAAATCAAGATCATTGCGTTAAATGTTTTGATTGAGACAATTAGCATTTCTCATAAACTGAATTTAAATAGTTGATGAAATTATTTTGTCATCAGCTGAGACAATGTGTGCTCGGAGATGACTTGTACTTAGAGATCCAGTGATCAATCGGTATCAGTGGCAGAGATTCATGGAGAATTTATTTGTTGTTAACCAGAAACTAATTGTTTCGGCTTGATCATATTCTAAGTCATATTAAGATGGATTTTTCACAATGAACTTTCAGATGATCAATATGTTGTGTGATAGTTGAGAAAAGTATCGATCGAAAGTATCAGTGCTCAAAAAAAAGTATCGATACTATCGAGTATTGTGTAAAAGCAAGTGGTACTCGATATTTAAAGTGTTTTGGCCGAAAATCGAGCTAATAATCCAAGATAATGACAATTTCTGAACTTTTTCCGCTTTTATCTGATTCTTTTCCTTTGGTTATTTGCCTTCAAGTATCGGTACTAAGCCACAAAGTATCGGCTTTGACACAAAGTGGGGTATCGATGCTATTACTCAAAAGTAAAGTATCATCGCAACACTAGATGATCATCGATGAATGGATTTTATCTTTTTGAAATTCATTTACAAGTTTAATTATCTCATCGATTTTTTTATCCAGCTTTGGAACTCAACTTCGTCAGAACTGCCAAAATAATTGAGATTTTTTGTTCTTCTATCGATATGTAAATTAATTAACAATAATCGAAATAATTTTCAAATTATTTGTTCAGTTAGTTCATAAAATATTACGACTTTAGCAAAAGTTCCCAAACTTTGGCCCAGGTTAGTAGACCGTAAGAAGAAGGTGGAAAGGTTCCTAATAACAATAATAATAGATTAATTTTCTCAATGATAATCAGTCAGTTCTCAGGAACCAGAGTGAAAGAATAGCCTGATTAGTAAAGATTTTTTTCTCTTCTTTTTCCTAGTTTTTCTCTTTCCTTGATAAAAGAATTCCAACATTCTGTTTATCAGAACTTTTTTTTCTATCGAATCTTCTGACAGATGAAGGTTCATCTTTCTACCATTTTCTCAGCTTAACTTTTCGTAATTAACTAGAAAGAGAATGAGACTTCTTAGTGTTTCCATTTTTTTTCTTCCACCCACTTCCTCCTTTTCCACCTTCACTCTATAAGCCACTCTCATCATTTCATTTCGTTAATGTTTCCACTAGTTAAACTTGATCATCATCATCAACATGATGAGGAAGAAAAAAAATCCTTTCATCAACTTCATCATTATCATTTGTTGTTGTTTATAAGTAACATCTTAACTCAGCTGATGATGAAACTGAGAGTTGATTCAGTGATGATCATCATGATGGTTGAACATCAAAATAAGAGCAAAAAAATGAATCAACTAATAATAAGCTTACAATATATATAATAATAATATCATGCTCGTTATGTTGAATGAAATGATAAATTAATCAATGAAAAAAAATAGATGATGATGATAATGATGGTGAGGATGGGAAACACTAAACTGAATCAAATTAACAGTTAACTAATAATAATAATGTAATTTGATTGCAATTGACTTTGTACACTCACTTTGTACAGATTAATATATAAATCTTATCATTATTGTGATAACCTGAAATTGTATCAAATTGTTTGACCAGTAAAAAAAAGTGTACTAAGTATTATCGGTGAGGATTCAAAAGCAATTTAGTCTAAAACTAATGAATACGATTCTCAAGTTATCAGAACTTTTTATGATAAAAAAAAAGTTCTGAAGAGAAAAAATAATTTCCTCAATGTTTATCTTTTCTCTATCATCATGATAGCTTATGGATCTGAACTTGATGATGATTATGGTGATGAAAAGACATTGAGGATTGAAATTGTTGGCAGAAAGATTTTCCTCTAATAAAGTAATAATAGTACATTGTTACTACTACTGATGATGATGATGATGATGATGATGAAAATAAAGATAAAACCTGGTGAAGATGCGGATCAAGATGAGTGTCTTCTGTATTGAATTCTCATGAGAAGTCTCATCATAGTAGCTTAATGTTTCCTTATGCAATCTCACTTTCTCTCTTTCTTCATTTTCCTATGGACTTTTACTCCAACTCTTTGGATTTTCCCTTTGTTGTTTATATCCCTACAAGCTAAATATCCTAATTGTAGGGTCAACATCATCAAGGAATCATCTTCATCTTTTATCCTCAAGTTGAGAATCTAAATGGTTACCTTTTTGACTTTTTCTAACCATCAGCATCAGTAGAGTTAGAAAGATGAGATTAAAAATGAGTAGACAAAAGTTGGATAATGTTGGATGATGATGATGATGATAATGGTCAAGAAATGATGGCAACTGGACCTAAAACTTTATCATTACCTAAGATCATTATTATTGTTCATTGAGATACTCCAAGAAAACTACAAACTAGCCCAGAGAGACTTGTTTCATATTGAAAGGTAGGGTAATTATTTACCCACCTCTATGGGCTCATCTGAACCTTATTTACCTTTAGGGCATTTACCCTGAAAAAAAGTTTCTTTTTTTTCCTCCAGATTATTATTATTACCTTCTTCATGTCATGTCCCACCTCCACTCCCTTTACACTAAGGCTCAAGTCTTTCTACTAATTGTTTCCTCATCTTACTTCCACCACTTATCTACCGATATCTATTATCGTCATCATTTCTCTCTCTCTCTCTCTCTTCTTCATCTTATCAAATCACTCACTCTCTCTTTCTTCACTTTGAATGAGAGGGAAAAAATCTTTAGAAAAAAACGAAACTCGAACCAAAAAAAAGTTTCGAAAAAGTTTTTATTTCTATCCTTCAACGTATTCGATTGGAACTCTTGAGTTAACTAAAAGTTCTGGTTCTCTAGACACTTAGTTCATTGATTGAATACATGATAAATTCAATTGTAATTGATAATCTTCTTTCTTTATTAACCTTTAATCCTTTATTATCTTAGACTAAACAAACAGTTAATCTTAATCATCATCATCATTATCTTTACCTGTAAACTATTATTTTGATTAACTTTATCAGTATCATTTACATTTAACAATCAAGTTACCCAGGTAACCTTATTAACATTAATACCTATTCAATTGAGGTTCAACTCAATTACCAATACACTTTACCTGATAATAATCATGTTAATATGATTGTTGCTGTTTTCATGATAATATTTTTTTTGTTTCTCCATTGATGTTATCATGATTAGCATTGTAACAGTTTTCATCTGTCTATACAAATTACCAGGTAACAATGACTACCAACCACTGATTAGTAAATAGATGAGAGAGTGAGTGAGAGAGAGAGAGAGAGATGATATCACCAAAAAAAAAGATCTCTCTGGAAACAATAGAATAGAAAAGTAAATATTATAAGATAATAATAAGATCTCATGTATGATTATCATGATAAAAGAAAAAAAAAGTGAAATATACTCAAGAGAATTGACAATATATTCTTATAGTTTTTTTTCCATGATGATATTATTATTATTTCCATTTTCGTATCGGAACTGAACTGAATTCAATTCAAGCAATAAGAGATGAAGAAGAAAAATAATAATAATGATAATACATAAATAAAATGGTTCGGAAATTGAAGTAATAATAATGTATAAACATTCAATTACATTAACTAATGTTAAATATGTACCAATCAACTTGTTCATGATAATAATCATGATGATAATATTAATCTATTGATGATGATTATGGCTGAATTTACAATTGATTAACAAGGATGAAAAAAAAGTATAAGTAGTTTTTATTTATCTTTATCTTGACCCAGTGTCTTAATGTCAACGTGATCATTAGGTGGGTAAAGTGTTGAGTGTCCACCTTTGGTTATTAAATGTATGAACTTAAGGATGAAATATAATTAAGACTGAAAGATGACCAGATAATAATTCACCTTTATGAGGTAAAAATTGTTTATCAACAATAGTATTACATGTACATGTAGATGGCCATTGGTCAGTATTAACGATTTTCTCTTTATTTTTTATTTTTTCGTTATAACGGTCATCATAATGATGGTCATCCTAATCCCTACTAATGGTATTAATTTTTCTAACTTACTATTAAAAGGTATTATCAACACCTTAAGAATGATGATCAATGTTATTAGGTAAATTTTATCTACTCTCTGGTCAGTCTATTACACTGGTCAAGTCTTTTCCTCAATTGGATTTTCTTTGCTTCTTGTTTTTTTCCTCTTCTTCTTTATCTTTGGCTCTAATTTTGGTCAATCCTCTTAAAAAGTAAACAGGTAAATCTTTGTACCTGGTGGTCAGTTTTGTGAGAATGATAATCTTCAGCCTTTGATTAGCTTTGATCAGGTACATGGAGCTATGGATTAGTGTTTGGATAAAGAGACAATTTCATGTTCATTATTGCTATATGCTTATTCGTAACTCAATTGACTGAAATTTCAATTAAAAAGTTAATTTAATTACAAACATCGATTGTTACAAGTCAACTGCATCATTTGCTAAATTATGATCCAATTTTAACAATAACAATTTCCTCTAATTAGTTTGAAATTTTTTTTCTCTCTCTCAACATTTTAGTTGATATAAATAACTAATATAATTATTGGAAAGTGATTAACGGAATTTTCAATCATCCTAAATGATGTGATGGTGATTATGATTATGGTGGATGATTTAATTGTTGTAAACAATGATAATAACAATGTAATATTAACAACAATCAAGGATAATGATGTTTTCAGGAAAAAATTAGTTGCAGGGAAAAAATTATGATTGAAAAATGAGTGAAAAAAAACTCATAGAAGTGAAAATTGGGTCAAAGTGATAATTGATTCTGACGTTAATCGTTGAGAGTTCAGGGTTTTACTCAGCACTGAAAGTCATGGTAATAATAGTAATAGAGATGATGATGAAGATAATGAAGATAATGATGATGAGGCAGAAAAAAAACACAAAATTACAAAGTTGATTAGGTTCATTGCCAATAGAATCTATTGGATTAGAATCAAGAATTTTTTTCCATCTTCGATATTGTAAAGGGAAAAAAGTTCTGATGAACTTTTTTCCGCTTCTTTTTTTCATGATGGAGCTTGATGAATATATAAACTTATGAATTCAGAATTACATGTGAACTTTTTTTCCGTAATTCTTGATATACGAGTCAATGAGATGTTCTCATTGATGATTACCAATCATAACACTTGATCTGAATTAACTTTTCATGTTGGTTATTTTTCTTGCATTTCCAGTTAATCACAATTAATCAACTGAATTTTTTTCTGTCGATGTATTTATGATAATAGAATGGAATATACTGAGTATATTAGATGAATAATAGAGTAAGTTCTGAGTTGAAGAAGATAAAAAAATGTTCTAGTTGTGAATCTGAAAAAGAAATTAATCATCATTATTATATCTCGAGTCAG
This sequence comes from Panonychus citri, assembly GCF_014898815.1. Taxonomy (NCBI): domain Eukaryota; kingdom Metazoa; phylum Arthropoda; class Arachnida; order Trombidiformes; family Tetranychidae; genus Panonychus; species Panonychus citri. The sequence continues at coordinate 1,463,364 of NW_026515541.1, forward strand.
AACTTTATCTGAATTAATTAGACGGGAAATTTGATTCACAATCAACAGTTTCAAATGAGAGTAATTTTCACTAACGTTGGTCATTCTGACGATCATGACGAACTGATGATTTTATATTCACATGGAGATTCAGGAAAAGTTCCGAAGAAAATGTTTAGATAACTCTGAATTCGAGCTCGATTTCATGGTGATAGATTGAATCTTTATGTTCATGGTTTTGTATTTCTGCTGATGATATTGCAATATCAATGTTAACCTTTCATTTCAACTAAAGATGATCAAGATCAACAATCTCATCTCAATGAAAGCACAAGATCAATATCGCCTGAGGCTATTGAATCAAACAAGCAAATTTCTGTGAGCATTTCAACAGTTAAAGTAAACTTAACGGTTAACCGAAATTGTAATAATATTTATAACAATTTGAAAGGTTGATTGTTGTTAAATCATCAACAGTTTGATGGTTTAACTTAACCAGCCAATTTGATTAACCGATCGATTGTAATAACAATTGAGCTAATCTAAATTTCTTGAATCGATTTTATTAATAATGAACAAAAATTGGAAAGTTAATCACATCATTATTTTACCAATAGACAACAAGATAATCAAACTAATTTAGCTGATATTAATTTCCAACTCTAATCATTATTTCAACTAATTATTTTCTTATATCATGATAACAGTTATCACTATGATACATATGAAACTTTGCATTTACCATGAAAATATATTAATATTATCAACTTTTCATTGAAACTGATTCTCAAGTGAGTTAATTTCTGTTGGAAAAACTTTAAAGTTGATTTAGTTTCATCTTTGAATAAATAACAACATCATTAGGAAGAAAGTACCATGTAAATTTGATCATTTTTTTCACTTTGTTTATCATTAAAATTGATTAATCTACAAGGGAATTGTAATCACAATCAATTAGATTTTCATTTGAAAAACTATTTGCAAATGTAAATCAATTTATTCTTACATGATGACAGTTTCAACTGGAAACTTTGTTCCAATTTTAATGAGCAAAAACTCATAAGGTTTTATCGGTGAACTCATTTCATCTCTAATTCATGGTAATAATATTCATTTGGCCCACTAATCAAAATCTACTGGACTTAATCATGATTTTCATCTTTAATCGTATATATGAACAATCAACTAATTTTGTTATTGATTTTTTTTTTCATGTTCTTTTTTGTTCTGAACGAGAAGAAAAAAGTTCTGAAATGATTGAATTACCTCCTACTTACTTTTTACTTTATCTTCGTGTAATTTTTTGTTTCTTACCTGATGATGATGGAATTGATGTATTGACCATGATGAAGATTGAATATAAATACTATTCTGTATCAATATTTACTAAAGAATTGATTATGATGATGTTTGGTGTTGATATCATGAAAATCATCAACCTAAAGTCTTTTATTAAAATGGTTCCAACTCTTGATCATCTTTCATCAATGATGTTCAATTAAGATGAAAAACAAAGAGGATGTGGATGATAAAGTAAACCTTTTCTTTTCCATCATCATTTTTACCTGAACTCTCAAGACTCTTGACTCTTAATTCAGTTTATTGTTTGTCTCTTTCATCAAAATCTACACACACACACACATACAAACAAATCTCTCAATGAAAGATTATCATTATTACTATGATGATGATGATGATGGAAAGTAATTGTCTTCTGATCAATATCATCATCATCTTCTTCATTTAGCAATCAAACTAATTGAAGACACTAAAAATTAAGATGAAAGTAAATGATTAATAGAAAACAAAGAGCAAATAACAATAGTTTCCATCAAAGTCTAACAATTTATCTCTTTTCTATTTCTTTTTTTTTCCTCTTCAACGATTTTCCTTTCGTTACAAGAAAAAGCAAAAGAAGATAAAATCTCTCATCATCATGTTCCATTAAATTTACCTTCTCAACAGTTATAAAGATCATAATTAACTTAAAATCTTAATTAACTTTAGGTGTCATCTTTACATTAGTGTAAATTGATTGATCACTTGAAGATAACGAAGAAGAAGAAAAAAAAATCGTTAGCAATGAATCTCCAAGCGTACAAGAGATGGCGACACTTGAAGTATTAATTAACGAAAACAATTTAATTGTTACTCTTTGAAAGTTGATGATTGAAGTTGATTTTTCTTTATATTTTGAACATTTTTTTGCTCTTCTACGATTGGAATTGTTATTGATTACAATTAACTCTTTGCAAGGTGAACGAGTGGGTGGGGGGTAAGTCGGTTTCTCGGCAATTAGCTCAATAACTAATTTCTTTTTCTTTCTCTTATCTTCCTTTTCATCTTCCTTTTCCTCCTCTTCTCTCACCTTTTACCTCCTACTTACCTTTTCTTTTTCAACTCTAATTAATTATTCCTTCAATTCAGATTCTGCCAATATAAGTGAACCAATAAAGATACGCCGAGCATTTGGTAAAACTGACCAATGGCCCGCTGAGGGTGATGATAATTTTCAACTCTTATGTCTAATAACCTCTAACCCTGAGCCTAGAGTTAAATGGTTTAGGGGAGACAATGGACCTCCCATGGATTGGTTTAGGGTTAAATATAGCCTTGAGTTAAGGTCAGGTCACTATGTGTCCATCTTAACGGTTAATAATGTTACCCGAAGTGATACTGGTCATTATAGTTGTTCAGCTCATAATTCATTAAACTTGATCGCCTCCGTCCAAACGATTTGGGTGCCAGTTGAATATTCACCAAATATTTTAATTAAACGTAATCAACGTAAAATTGCAGCGGAAATTAGTTCAGATTTTGTTAAATTAACTTGTCAAGCTGATGGTTATCCAATTGTTAACTTTAATTGGTCAGTTAATGGTATGGAAAATTCATTTAAATATAAAATAATTAACGAGACGATAACAGTTAATGACAGTAACATGATTAACCACAACAACAACAGCAACAATATGGTTAATGTCAATTCCAGTAATCAATCAATGATCACCAGTAATATAAACAATGTTAATTATCCAGTTAATCCAGTTATCAGTTCAAATAGATATCAAAGTAATTTAATCATCTACAATGTAATGGAAAACGATTTTGGATCTTATCGTTGTATTGCCTTCAATTATCTTGGTCAAGATATTTTTGATTTTGAATTGGTCAGAAAAAGTAAGTTGATTAAGAACAAAAAAATTCATCTATTGCAAACTTAATCAAATCAACAATCAGTTTTATGTCAAGTAATTACTTAATTACTGTTCAATTTGATAGCAAATGAAGTGATACTGTTACAATTTAGTCCAATTGGTTCTTGTAATGAATTGAAATTGTGTTGATCACAAATAATCAAGCTTAGAATAGGAAATTGTTGAAATGTAAACCAAATCTCTATCTATTGAGTTGACCATTTATAAACTAGTGGTCAGTAAAATAATGATGCTAATGGTATGATAATGATAAAGAGAAGCGTGAAAAATGTTGTAACGGTTTAAAAAGGTAAAATGAAAAGGTAAGAGTAGCAAAGTTTTTTCCTTTGGTTATTATTTTTCTGTTAGTTAAGTTAATGGAGCCACGAATACGATTTACAAGTAAATGTACATACATGCAGCACTGAGAAAGAAGAGAGAGAGAGAGAGAGATAGACCAAGCGGAGGTCACTCAGTTAGATGGAAAAAAGAAGCTTTGTTTTCTTTTCAATGGTCAGTTCGTTGGAAATTTTTTCCTTCTCTTTTTTCAATCCTCGTGTTCCTCACTTGCTCTGGTCAAATTATCGTCTCTCTCTCTTTCTCTCTCTCTCATTCCATTGGTCATTCATTGACAAAGCAGAAGCAATAAGATTATAACATTGAATGGTCAATGGCGTCCATTTACAATTGAGCCTCTTTTTTGGTTTCTTTTGTTTCACAGATCTTATTATTTTCCTTTGGTGTTATTATTGACCTTTACTTGTGTCTACAATAATCTCGTATGTATGTGTGTGTATCTGCATTGGACCACCCTGAGTCCGTTCTAGTCCACTTCTTGAATGACGATCACGACAGCACGGACTTGTGAGACTTCCGCTCTTTCTTTCAGTTCTTTTTTTTTCTTTCTTTTTTTCTCTCCGTCTATTCCTCTTTGTCCCCTGGGCCAGAAAAGTGTAAATGAAAAGCTTGAAAACAAAAGTACATCCGCCGTTAGACTCAAAGTGGCCTCAAGCTTAAAATGCTTAATAATAAATTAACAAAGTAACAATTTCAATTACTGTACCGAATCAGTGACAATTAATCAATTGTAACAACATTAACAGCAGCAAATCCAGCAAACATGGTAATTCAAATTCAATGGACCAACATAAATTAACCTTTAAATTAAGTTAATCATATTTTTCTGACTCTCTCCAAACTAAATTAAAATTAATTTTTTTTTGCTTCTTCTCTCCCTTTTGTACCAAATGATTTAAGAGAAATGGTTGATTGTTAATCATCAAGATTTATGAGCTTAATTTTTTTACGTTTCTCTTTAAAATCTTGATTTTGTTGAGACTTTTTTTCCTCTTCGTTGTTTTGTCAACAATTAATCAAACTTTTTGCTCTTAACTCTATGAAAACAACAATCAACGGACACAAATCATAATCAGTTGATTGTTTAATCATCATAATTTATTGATAATATTTTTCTATCGTTAGAAAAACAAAAAGTTAATCAATTTTATTGTAAAAAAAACGAGAAAATTTATCTTCTCTTAATTGTTTCCTGGATTCTGTTTTTTTTGGTTCCTTTGAAGTTTTAATTGTTGGGTTGATTAGCTAATAAATTGAACAATCAAAATGATTTACACAAATTTAGACACGTATTTTAGTTATGTAGCAGTTTATTGGTTGTTAATTATCAGTTGGTTGATTAGTTTTGATTGTTCATCAGGGTTGGATTGAGAAAAGGTAAAAACTGACCGACTGGACAATATAATAAACTGGACATAATAATAATAATAATAATAAGCATTATTCAAGGTCACTGAGGTGATAATAATGGTCCATAAGCCGATTAAGTTAAATGTACATCGTATCAAGTTGAATGATTGAGAAATATTTGAATGTCAATTGTTGATTCTCAATTGTTAATGAAGGTTAAACCATTTTAACGGATTAATTTAAACAATTAAAAGTTAACATTGTGTAAATTTTTACTACAATTGAAATTGTATTAAACTTTTACTTCAATTCAATAAGACACACTGAGAGTGAATAGATTAGCGAAAATTTTCAATGGTACAAAGAGAAGACGAAAAAAAAGTTCTAATCGTGGAAACGAACAAAAAAAAACTTTTTTCTAGTTCGATGAATGTCAGTGCCATCTATTGGAATAGAAGAAAAAATTTCTTCTCTGGTGCAAACTTATCATTCGACTAATATTAAAATCTAATTAAGTAATAACTGAGAAATTATCAATACTTGTATATGTCTTTGATAGATTATTCGATTGATTGGGAATTAGAGTGATTATGATTGTGATAACTAATCTTGATTATGAGAAAATCGAATTGATTTGTTCTGATTTTGACAAATCTAATTTTCTAAGGTTACATAATTGTTTTAATTGTTTCGGTGTCGAATTGTAAATTGTAGGTTAGCTGTAATGGTGATGATAACAAGTGGAATGATGAGTTAGAGAGGAAAAGAAGGAGAAAAACAAACAAAAAGTTTTTCTTTTCTCTACTTTGGTTTGATTATTGATTGAAATAAACAAACAAACAGAAAATAAACGGTTTGAATACTGAATAGTTAACACTAATAAAGAGAGAGAGAGAGAGAGAGAGAATTGTGAAAAGTTGTCTTTCGATGAGAGAGCGAAAAGAGCAACGTGGAGGAAGAGAGAAAATAAGAGAGACTGTAAAATTTGAAGAAATCTTCATGTCCAGAGCTGTGGTCAGTCTTGAAGAAGAAGATGAAGATTTGAAGATGTCAAAATTGAGAAAATGAAGATGTCAAAAGAGAGAGAGAGAGAAAGAGCATGGGTGTTCAATTACAACTTCGTTTTGAAGGTTTGAGCGTTTTCAATATGAGGTTGGCCTAAGATCGTTTTGTCAAACAGTTGGTGGGTTTCTCTCTCTCTCTCTCTCTCTCTCTCTCTCTCTCTCTCTCTCTCTCTCTCTCTCTCTCTCTTTCCACTTCTCTTTCTGCCTTTTTCTATGTCTTCTTCGTCTTCCTTCAAATCTCAATTCATGCTTTTATGGCCCACCACGAAAAAAGCGTCTTCCTCTCTTTCTTTCTTTCTTTCTTTTTCTCTTACTTCATCATCTTCCAAACAATCTTGAGGTAATAAATTAACTATATCATTATTAAGGCAATACTCAACTTTTTACTTGCTCACTCAGCTCACTACCCCCTTGTATGTGTAGCTAAGCTTGAAGATGATGATGGAAAAGAAAGAGAAAAAAAGAAAGAGAAAGATGATTTCTCTTTGGGAATGGATAATATCTGTATGTATATTTATGGATTAAGATAGAGACCACCCTGTAATAGGGCCTCAAGCTATGTTTGTAGTATAAACGGTTTTCTACTCTCTCTCTCTCTCTCTCTTTCTCTTTCTTTTTCATCATCATCATCTTAAAGAAGAGAGAGAGAGAAGAAAAAAGTTAAGACATCGTAAACCAGCAAAAGGGACATTGGTCACTTTCCAAATGAAACCAAGCCTTCAAGGGTTGAAGGTAAGGTTAAAGGTTGATGATGATGAGAAAGCAAGAAAACAATTTCCGTTTCATATTATTGATCATCTTCATCTTCATCTTCATATCCTAATCCGTATCATCTCACGTGACCAATGTTGCTAGAGAAAAGAAAAATAATGATAACAATAACAACAATCAAGAAAATTGATCTCGATTAAGTTAATCAAGAGATTAATACTAAAGTTAAATTGAAATAATTTTCGTTTTTTTCCCAATCTTTCATAAGATTATCATGATTAACTAAAATTACATGTTATTAGTTAAATCGTAACAATTGATTATTTTGTTATCGTTTAAATGTTTAAAATTATTTACTAAATAATAATAATGATAATAGTTAATTCAAATATCATATCATACAATTTGATTAGTGATTCGTGATTGCATGATAAATGATTAAGATAAATTCAGATTATGATGATGCTAATCAATGATAATAAAGGTAAACCCAAGTTATCACAGGTAATCACAGGTAAACATTTATATTAACACGACATATTACCTTTCCTATTATCATGAGATAATCAATTTAACCACAATAAGTATAAGGTAATCAGACAATTTAATCAATGATTATTTAATTATAATAATAATAATAACATATCAATACAATTTAAATGATCAAGTAATTGAATTTGTCTTGAAAACAGAAAATCATTTCAAGATTAAATTGTAACTCGAGATCTAAATGATTTAGTTTTTGTTATCATACTGATTGTTAACAATTAAATTAAAAACTTAAATTGTTACTTTAAATTGTTATAAGTAATATATTTATTAATATATGAAATCAAGGCTCGAAATGTAATTTGAAACTATGAAAATATCGTGATGTTGATTTTTGATTGATTGATATTGAGAGTTACCTTTATTTGATTGTGATGATTAACTGTTAACTTTAATTGTTTAATAGGTATTCCGGAAGCTCCAGTTAATTTAACTCTGGTCAATGTTACACATAATAGTTTGACCATCTCATGGGTGCCCAGTTTTGATGGTGGACATGAACAATCATTCAGAATTAGATATAAACTCATCAAAAGTGATTATTCATTGGCACCGATTTCACTGACATCATCATTTGGATCGTTTTTGACCTCATCATCGTCCACATTGTCAGGGGAACAGGTCAAGTTGTCCTCTGATTATTTCTATGCTTATCCACCCACAGGGTCAACAGTTTTCACCATCGACTCATTAAGTCCAGCGAGTGAATATATAGTAACTATATCGAGTCGAAATAAACTTGGTGAAAGTACAATTTCGAGGGAATTTGTTCGAACTCGAACACTTTCCGATCCAATTGTTATCGATCGTGATAATCCATTGATGTCGATTGTTGCTACCGTCGCGGGTGAACGTAAATCGACCAGTGAGATCAAATTAATCGCTGGAATGGGAACAACCCTTTTAATTGTTATCCTTCTAATCGGTGGTTCGATTGGTTGTCTAACGATTTCATGGGCCACTCTTATTTACTATAAGCGAAACATTCCCTTTATATCGGCCGTTCAGCCCAATGATTCATGTTCATCGTCCAGTTTAACCGCTTTTACCTCTAATCAGTCCGGTCATCATCATCTTCATCATCGTCACCATCATCATAATGATGAAAATGGTTTAAGTAAAAAGTTAAATCAACAATCAACGATTACAACAGCAAATAATTCACATAACCAGGGAATCAAATTTCCCACTGAACTTAGTCATGATTCTGTTGGTGGATCGGTAAATGGTAATCCAGTTAATTGTGGCGGTGGTGGGACAGTCACTTTGACAGACTGTGGGACCAACATTGATGTGGGCAGTGGTGGTGGAGGTGGAGGTGGGTTCGTAACTAATTGTTCAACTAACATTCCGTTTGTCATCTCTTCCAATACTGTGGGAATTTGTAAATGTAATGACAGTTCAACGGCGATTCCATTGATGGTTCTTGATGAGAAAATTTCAATTGCCGATCTTAATGAAAAATGTTACTCATTTCAAAGTAAGTGGACTAAATTATTGAACATTAATTAAGTTTTCGAAGAAAAGTTTTTTTCTTGCAAAAGCGCCATCTATCGATTAGTAAATAAACTTCCGTCGATAATTAATATTTGTAATTAAGTTGAGCAAATATTTTTCTCTGGTTGTAATAAATCAATCATTAGCTGTTGGATAAGATTTGTATATGTAAAGGGAAAATACTGTAATCTTAATACTACAATTGTAAATTCATCAATAATAGGAGAGAGAATAAGATAAAAATTAAATTACAAGTAAACAAGAGCTAACAATTGGTAATATTTGTTAAGTGATTTAATTGGAATAACTATTTAATTTGTGTTGGTCAATAGATTATAATCTAAAGGTATTAAATGATTGATAAACGATTGGAGATCGTTTTAGAATGAAAATGACCGCAACGTTGAGAAAGAGAGAGAGAGAGAGATGAAGATGAAGATGAAGAATCTGAAGAAAAAAAGTTTGAAGAGTAAAAGATTCACCAATTTCTTGTTCAGTTTACTTGTAGAAATGCAATAGGAACCAACTCGGTGGTCATAAGAAGAGAGCGAGAGAGCGAGAGAGAGAGAGAGAGAAAAGGAAGAGAGATGATGATGATGATGATGATGAAGATGATGCTTGTGTAAAAAGTGGAAAACAAGGATAAAGTGAATTTGAAGCTTCTTTATTTTTCTTCTTCCAAAATGGTAACCCTCTTTTCTGCTATAACTTGGGCCACCCTGATTCCATAATATTGAAATATAAAACTTCAGTAAGGAGGAGGAGGAGGAGGAAGGAGGGAGGTAGAGAGAATGAGCTAGTGAGTAAGTGAGTGAGAGAGAGAGAGAGATGAAGAGGGAGGAGGTTTAACTACAATCACTGCAAGAGAGCAGTTAACAAAAAAACATAACGAATTGTTTGAAGATGAAAAAAGGAAGATGATTTCGTTGTTGATGATGATGTTGGGATTGGTTTAATTGAGAGTTAATTGTTACTCAATCGTCGGTTTATGTTTTCATATGCGTTTGCAATTCTGAACTAATTTCATTTCACTAATTTGATTATTCTCTTTCTTTCTTATATCCATTATCATCATTTATCCAAATTGTCTCAAAAATGATCTTAATTAATGGCAATACAATTAACATCATCTTAATCTGAAAGATAATAAGGAATATGAATCAAAGTTAATGGCTTCAATTGTTGAAGGTGGACAACAACCCGATATATTGATGAACCAAATTAAGGTGAAAATATTAACCATTACAATTAATTTGCAAGCCATCCAATCAACTAATTGATTATAACCTGAGATTAACAAAAAAGGCAAATGATATTAGAAGTGAAAAGAAAACATTAAAAGACAAACAAAAGGCCAAATAGCCTGAGGGCAGTCTGAAGATGAGTCCAAATATCATGTAACTTAAATTGTTGTTTATCTTTTTTTTTTCTTCTCAAAATTCATACATATATTAATGGATAAATAATATTATCATGATTGTTCATATGTAATCATTATAATCATGTTAAAATAACCGCACGCGACTCTCATTAGTCTATTAATTACTTAATCACGTGATGGACCTTTTTTTTATACTTAATTAACTATTAAGAAATCAAGGTAATAATCATAATCATAAGAAAAACTTAAATGTTAATCAATTGACCACCGGAGTTGAATTTACGTTGAAAACCTGAATTGAAAGTTAAATTGAAACATTAATTTAATTCCCTATAAGTTTTCAATTGAACGTTTTCAACTAAATTGTTGAGCAAAGTTAATCAGTTAATCAGGGTAATCAAGTGTCCGATTAATTTATCGTATCAATTGTTGATCAATGATGGTTGTTTCATTTGACTTTTCAATGAGTTAATTTTAAATTTGTAGACTCAATTGAACATTGGAATCATTTTCTTGCCTGGAATCATGATTGGAAGTTAATTGTTTCAATTAATTGTTTACAGGAGCTTGTTAATCATGCTGTTTGCTGTGAGAGTGATTATAAATTGGCTGAAGATTGTGATGGTAATATTCATACAGTTGCGACATTGAGACGTATCCCAAGGGTCAATATTATCGATGGTGAATACTCACTGACCACCGTGCCGGAAGAGGAAATGGAAATGGAGATTGTTTAACTTTTTCTCTCTCTCAGGGAGAAATTTGGAAATTTTCTATTGAATTTGATTGTTGGTAATTATCATTGATTCTCATGGGAATCAATCATGATGATGAACTTATTTGATTTACCACCATGATGATTATGATGATGATAACAGTTAATCAACATTGATATCGATATCAAGGTGATCATCATTTACTATTATTATCAATTGATTCAATCATCAAGTAAAAAAAAAAGGTAACTATCATTAAGATTCAATTAATTGATTAGTTTAAATGATAATCAAAGTGAAAACTTTTCACAATTAAAATGCATTAATGAGCCAGATTAATTACTAATTACTCTGTTAATTGATTAATTAACGATCATTAGTAATCAAAAGTTGTTTTTATTGTTAGATTTTTAGTTTTTTTCCCCAGTTAATTTGATTGTTGACGCCGGAAACTAATTTACTCAAAGTTAATTGTTGATAGGAAATTAAGCTTTCCCATCAAATTGTAAGACAAATGCAATTAAAAATCGTTTGATTAAAAAACTTTTTAATTACGATGAGAGAGTAATTAAGATTCACCAATGGGATTTCAATTCCAAAAGTTTGAGAATTTCTCTTGCAAATTAGTTAATTAAACAACAATTAACGACATGTAATTAAGAGAAGACAAATAGTGAAGATTAACGATTTGATTAATTGTCCAAATTAAATTGATAAAAGAACAAACAAAAAACAAACTTTTCGAATTGAAGAGAAAAAATTATCGATTAGAAAATCGATTATCTGATTTTCGGTAACGATTTTAATTCTTTGGGTTTTTCTGATCGCCCGGTTAATGATTCGGATCGGATTTACTCATTTTCGCTTTTGTTTTTCTTTGTTTACTTTACTTTTCTTTTTTGTTTAATTGTTTCGTTTAATTTGGTTACATTTTCCTTCTCTAAGTTGACAATTAGAAGTGAATATTTGCTATAAATTCACGGAGGAGAATTACAACAATTTCGAAAGAAGAGATTAAAAGATTAACACTTTATCTTTTTCTCTCTCTCTCTAAACATATCCGGCTGTTTACTTTAATCCGATCATTTTGTTTATTCTGTCTAATATTTTTCTTCATCTTCTTCTTCTTTTGGTGACAATTTAAATTGGTTAATCTTTAGAACATTTCGTTGGATTATCAAGAAGGGTGATCAAGGTGACAATCAACGGAATAATCTGGATAACGAGACAAGAGAAACAACAACAAACAACACACAAGAAGGAGGAGGAGGAGGAGGTGGAGAGAGAGAGAAAAAGAGAGAGGATAAAGTTGATATTCTTTGTTCATTTTTCTCTCATTTTGATTTCTATCTCTTTCTCTCTCTCTCTCTCTTTCGAAAACGAGATGATCTCTTATATGTTTTAGGAGTTTACTTTTTGTCTTCATCATCATCGCTCACTCTTTGTTACAATAAAAGAGAAGAAGAAGAGATCAAGGAAACAGAGAGTGTGGTAAAAACTCACATGGTGGATAAGGTTACTACCTTTGGTTGTTCTATTCTTTTTGGGCTGTACGGAGAGAAGATGATGGCGAACAGAGAAAGAGAAAGAAAGAAGAAAATTAAGACATCATCATTTGGTCTTAATCAAGACATCAGAAGATCAAACCCAAACCAGGAGAGAGAGAGAGAGAAACAACTTAATTAACTTGCTCTGCAACTTTCTTCTTTCTTCTCTTACTGCCCCTTAGCTTCTTTCTTTCTTTTTTCTTTCGCCATCATTTTCTCTCTCTAACATCTTACTCTCTTTTCAAGACGTTTTTCTTTTTTTCTTCTTCTTCTTCTTCTTACCCTCCCTTACCACCGCCTCTTTCTCTTTTACCATAATATTCTCTCTCTCTCTCTCTCTCTCTCTCTCTCTTTACAATTCTCTTTCTTTTCTTTCATTCCTCTTGATCGTTTCTTGTAAACGCTTCTCTCATTTTCCTTTTTTTTCCAACTTTTTTTATATAGCAAAAGCCATTGGTACTTTTCGGTTAAAAATCTTCAATGGATTTCAATTAATGTGAAGTGTTCAAAGTTATGCCACCAATAGATCAACTAGTCTCTTTGTTTCCTGGGCCTACGGATTTAATACACAAAACATCTTGGGTTAATGCGTCAATTGCGTTACGCCAAATCCGAAAGGTTGGAGAATTTTGTTCTTTTCTCTTGTCTTTTTTTTCGGTTCTTCCTAATACCTGATTTTTCCTTCTTTTCTGGTGTCTCTAAACTTTCTATTATTTCTTTCTCTCCCCCTCTTATGATTGTTTCTTTTTTTTTCTCTATTTGCTTTACTAATCTTCATCTTCATCTTATCTGTTTCCTTCGTTTATCTTATTCTTCTTTTATCTCCATCACTGATTTCATCTCTAACAGGGTAGAGCTACCGGTAACAAAGCTGCTTTGGTGGTTAGAAGTAAATTCCAACGGCATCTCTATGATATTGGATGTTTTTCACAGCGAAACCCGGGAACCGTTTTATTTGTTGGACTATTGGCCTTATTAAGTGCTTTAGTTGGCCTTAAATCGGCTAAAATTGACACCAATATTGACAAGCTTTGTGTTGAAGGTATATCATCATCGTTTCAATTCATCATTATAATTATTCATCTTATCGTCATCATCATCATAATCATCACACTCACTGGCTAAAATCACACTCTGTGGCCTTTACACACTTCACCATGATGATCATCATACCATCATAATAATCATCAACATGTTCATCATGTTTCACCATCAACCATTTTTTTTTTGCTTTCAAATTCTGACCAATTAGTGATTCCACCAAAGTGATTAGATTGTGAGCCGTTTACCATCTTATCCATTATTTTCCAATGGTCACTTTTCTTTACAAAAGAAAAAGGATATTAACATGATAATTAACCAAAAAGAAATCATCAGAGAAAAGAAAAGCCAGACTGTGGTGTGATGATTCCAACATAATTCACTGTTCCCATGATGATGATGATCAGAACACCAATTTACCACCAACACTTTTCTAATGTTTATTTATTTCTCTCTCTCTCTCTCTCTCTCTCTCTCTCTCTCTCTCTCTCTCTTTCTCTCTCCTCTTGTGTGTGTTCTCTGGCCATTATTATTGTAAAATATTCTAGCTGGTGGTAGACTGGAAAAAGAAATTGATTATGTTAAATCAACACTTGGAGATGGTTTTGAAAATACCAATCAACTTTTAATTCAAACACCAAGCGATGAAAATGTCAACATTTTACATTCAAATGCGTTACTTTTACATTTGGAGGCCTTAAAAGTTGGAACGGAAGTTACAGTGGACATGTTTTCAACGTAATAATCATAATTCTATTAAATTGAATATATAATTTTCTTTTAAAATGATCACTTCTCTACTCCTTTCCCGTTTCCCTCAAAATGTGTGTTGTGTTAATTGAAAGTTTCCATGTCATTGGTTATTAATTTTCAAACTCATTAACTTTTCAACCATTTTCCCTCCCTCACCATAACCATCACCATCATCATCTATTGCATTGAACTAATGAACAATTTATTAACTATTTCCTGTGTTTCTTGTTTTTCTCTACCAGATCCTGGCGATTAAAGGATATCTGTTACTCTCTTAGTATTCCAGCTTTTGAAGAGCAACTTATAGATGCGGTACGTGTTACTTGACCATACAAATGACCATCATTATCACTCTGAAGAAGAAGAGAAAAAAAAAATGATTGCTCGAGATTCATCACCTCATTCTGTTTTCTATCATCTTTCATCTCTCTCTCTCTCAGTATAATTATTTTCCTTTCTTTCCTGTTGATTGCTGACGAGAGTTGATAATTATATTATTATATCTGTTTCTCTGTTTCTAATTTACTCTCTTCTCTATTCTGATCACTTAATTTTCGTAGGCTTTGGATAAATTAATACCCTGCGCAATAATAACCCCCTTAGATTGTTTCTGGGAAGGCTCTAAATTACTGGGACCCGAAATTACTATACCGTGAGTGTTATTAAATTGTTTTCTTCCTTCTCTATTCCTCAATTTAACAATTTACAACTTAATCAAAAACGATCATTGAGAAACTTTGATATTCTCATCAACTCTCTTCACCCATGTTTTTGTTTTCTGGTCTTTAACAAATTACCTTAAGAAACCCTCAAAGCCCAACCTCTTAATTATCTTGTTAATCTGATGTTAATTTATTTTTACCTTATCCCTTAATTTTGTTTTTCCTCTTAATCTTTTTTTTCCTTCTTTTTACCTGTTGTTGGTTGGTCTTTATTTCATCTTACCAGGAGATTAAATCTCAACCTTGCATGGACCAATTTCAATCCAGAATCTTTACTTGAGTTGGCCAAGAATCGTACCTATTCAAGCTTAGGATCTAATAATCGTTATCCATTTGAGACATTTGAAAATTTAATGTCACGAGCGGGGATATCGACAGCTTACCAGAGTCGTCCATGTTTAAATCCTCAGGATGAAGAGTGTCCCGAAAGTGCTCCCAATAAGCATACACTTCGTGAGCCTGATGTTGGCTATGAACTTTCAGGCGGTTGTTATGGTTTTGCCACCAAATGGATGCACTGGCCGGAAGAATTGATTGTCGGCGGTATTAAGAAAAGTAAAAATGGTCGAATAGTTAAAGCTCATGCTCTTCAATCGATCATTCAATTAATGGCGGAACAAGATATGTTCGCCTATTGGCAAGATAATTCAAGAGTTTTACACATTGACTGGACCATTGAGAAAGCTCGTCAAGTATTGGAGGCCTGGCAACGGAAATTTGTCTCTGAAGTTGATCGGTACATTAAGGAAAACTCAATAACCGATTATAAGATAGAAAAGTTTACCAATGTTGCCCTACTTGATATTATGAAAAATTTTTCCATACCCAATATTATCCATCTTTGTATTGGATATTGTTTACTGTTACTTTTTACCGGTTTATCTCGTATTAATCTTGGTAATCCTGGTTACTCACAAAGTGCCCTTGGTATTTCTGGTGTCCTACTTATCGCCCTTGCCATCGCCTCTGGATTAGGATTTTGTTGCCTCATCGGTTTCCCATTTAATGCATCAACAACTCAGGTAAGAGATGATTCTAACAAAAATTATTTCTTCTCTCTTTTCACCAATTACAAGTTATTTTCTCTCTCTCTCTCCCTCGCTCCTTACAAACCTAAACTTTTATCCATCAAAAGAAACATCAACAAGAAAAGAAAACAACATATTGAGTTTTCTTTTTTACTTTTGTTACTTGTTGTGAATCTGTTACATCAAATATTTTCTCTCTCTCTCTCTCTACTTCTCTGTAACTTTCACGTAGAAAAATCATATTGAGTATCCGTGAGAGAGAA
This sequence comes from Panonychus citri, assembly GCF_014898815.1. Lineage (NCBI taxonomy): Eukaryota > Metazoa > Arthropoda > Arachnida > Trombidiformes > Tetranychidae > Panonychus > Panonychus citri. The sequence continues at coordinate 1,479,519 of NW_026515541.1, forward strand.
ACACAGAGAGACATGTTATATGTGTTTGGAACTTGAAGACTTAAGCTTTCAACTTTTTTCTCAAGTCAAATAGCCAAATCCTATTTCTTGTCTCTCTCTCTCTCTCTCTCTCTCTCTCTCTCCTTGATGAGCACACAAATTCTTAAGACTGATCTCCAAATAATAATCCGTAATCCAGATTAGGGAGAGAGAGAAAGAAGGAAATCTCATTGACTGTGTGACTCATTTTCTTGTTATAACAGTGTTAACTTAATTTCTTCACTAATAGTTTGTGTATGCAACATAAGTAATAGGCAAAAGCATGTACATTTTATTACATGAGTAAATTTGACTTTCTGATGCTACTGTTTTATTTTATGATTGCTGTTGCTCGGTTGTTGTTTTTTCTGTTTTCCATCAGTGCAAGTAGATTTGCTGCTTTTTTTTACCTATGATTGTTTACCAAAAATCAACAACAACCACACACAAATATATTATGATTATGATTTGCATTTATAAATAATAAACATGGATATTAAGAACTTGTGAGAGTTTTAAGTCTACTGAAGATGAGAAAAAAAATTCTGGTTTTCCGTTGTCTCTTTTTTCTTCTCTCTCTCCTGGTGACTTTTTCCTACGGTGATTTTTTCATTGCTGTGCTTTTGTTTACATTTTGAGACAAAACAAGAGCTATTTTTGTGAGAAATCAACAAAGTATCCAGTTGAGTTTCTCTCAGTATGTAAAAATATTAGAAGAGGATCTGGTTTTATCTCTTCATCAGCATCTCTCTCTCTCTCTCTTCATCTTTATCCTCCTTTTCCTGTGTGTTTATTATTATGTTACTAATATTACACAAATGTTATTGTAAGGATAATATTTGAGACATTGTTTGTGAGAATATCGATACAATTATTAATAAGATGGTTTGATTTTTGTCAGAATTTAAAATTTTCTCATTCAGTATCTTTTTCTTGGAAACTTTTTTTTATCAATTCGAATCAAAAATATTCTGTTTGTGGTTTTTGAAGGCAAAAAGGAATATATTCCAAGGGTTTTACTTACCTTTCAGGTCCATCTGTTGATTTTGTTTCAATTTCTCATAAATTTTGAGAAAAATTTGACAAGAGAATTTTCTTTTTTTCTTCTCTATACATTGATACCGATTCGAAGTAACGTTTTGATAGCATCTTCATCAATCACAAATACTCTTTACCTTGATATCGTCAAAATAAACTAGTGTGTAAGTTATGTATTCTTTTCGTCTCTTTCTTTCTCTTTTACCTCTCCCTCTCTCTCTCTCTCTCTCTCTCTCTACCTCACTTCTTTCTTCTTTTTTTACCTTGAATTGATCTTCTGAGGTGGTCTTCTCTCTTTCTCTCTTTCTTAAGCAGACCAAAAAAAACTCCAAGAGAATTTATATCTGTATAAATGTCTATATCTGGTTTACTTTTCTAAATTTTGTTAGATAGACTCACTTGCGTGAGAATCAACAAAGTTTCATCGTCATCTCACCATCATCATCTTGCAGATTGCTTTTTTTACCTTTCTCTCTCTCTCTCTTTTCCTTCTATCACCATCATCATCATCAAGCAAAACTCAATCAACCAATCAACTCACCCAACTAAAAACCGCACTTTACTAGTCTTTCTCTCTCTCTCTCTCTCTCTTTCATACACTGCGATTGAGAGAGAAAAGAAAGAAAACTCAGTCAAGATTATCTCACTCATCCATGGCGAAGATAAGATTTACCTTTAACCTGTAAATTTGAACCTTTTTCATTTTCTTCTTATGATATATAATAAAATGTTAGTGTTGTTTTATCATCATCGCCGCACCTTCTCTCTCAACAACTGCCAGATGATAGTTGATGTGATTACCTTTCAATCACTCAGAATACATATTTCTTGTTGTTACTTCTCTCCCTCTCTCTCTCCAATGATACGTAAACCTGCATCTCATCATCATCACCAGCATCATCATCTTCCGAATATATTCTGAGAAACATCATTTAGATCAATCAACTTTTTCTGTTGTTGTTTCTCCTCTTCTCCTCTGCGTGACAATCAACAATCTCAAACTATTGATATTTATTGAAACTCTTTCTCTCTCTCTCCTGAAAACATGTTCAACTTGATATTAACCTCCAATCAGAATAATATTAATATACTTTTCAATCAAACAAATGATCAAATTCATGATTAGCAAAAATTTTAATAGAAATCATTTTTCCAATAACTATTTGTGTTTATCAATTTTCGTTATTGATCATTAAGATTGTCCATTATTTCATTTGTCATTTCTTTGTCCACTTACTTTTCCTTCAAAATCCTCTTAATGGTCGTTTATTTATTTATTCTTTTTTTGCTAGAATACCTTAAGTCCTGGTCATCGTTTTTTTTTCATTTTACTTGATAAAAGATTTAAAATTATACCTCGAATCTTGACCTAAAGTCGTAAAAAAATATATATGCAATCAATTGAAATTGTCATTCAAATCAATTGATTCCTTATAATACTATCATCTTTTCAACTGCTTATATTAATACCCATAGATTGTTAAACTTATTGTTGAAAATCATTTTTCTCAACGAAACATATTCACGGCATTTGATTGTTGTAATAATGGTCAACAATTTAAACTATTATTTGGTTCGATTTGGATTAAATTGACCTCAAATTCAAACATTGACCTATCCACCTACTAAACTGTTGTTCACACGATTTTAACCTTTGCCGTTGTTTTGTTTTCTTCTTGTTGATTAATAATTAATGTTTTTAATTGTTTACTATTTCTACTTACAGATTATCCCGTTTCTAGCACTCGGCTTGGGATCAGCTCCATTATTTTTACTAATGGATGCTTATGAAGAAAATGTTTCTAAAGATACTCAATCTAGGGTAAGAATTAATTTTTTTCTGTCTTTTCTTACTTAATTACATTTTACTCATTGATTTAATTGTATTTTTTTTATTCCATTTAAATAGAATCCAATTGCCGATACTCTTCAACAAATTGGTTTCTCTATTTTACTTAATACTTTTACACTTTTATGCTCATTCGGAGCGGCCGCTATCATACCCATTCCTGCTTTGCGATACTTTGTAGCTCAAACTGCCATTTTAATTACCTTCATTACCATTTGTTTGCTGACAATTTTTCCCGCCATAATGAGCTTGGACTTGCAGCGACGTAAATCACGTCGATATGATTTATTTTGTTGTTTTAAAGTCAGATTATCATCATCATCATCACAATTAAAAGCACAATCATCTTCACAACACAGCCAACAAAAACAAGAGGAAAATTATTCTCATCGTTCTCATCGTCATGATAGATACTCTAAAGTAAATAATCACCGTGAAAGAAAATCATCCTCATCATCTTCAAGAAATTATTATAAAGATGATTCTGGTGAAGGTGATCATAAATTGACGATAAAAATTCCTACTCTAAAACAAATGGATTCATTATCATCACCATTATCAACTAATTATTATTCTTGCAAACCATATTTATTTGACTCATCATCTTCACCATCATCATCATCATCATCACCATTAACAAATAGTAATAATAATAAATCATCACGATCATCATCCTCATCAACAACAACAACTAAATGTGCAACAACAAATAAAAATAGTTTCTCATCAAATGTTTCAACTCCCGTTATGCCAATTAGGACAATTAAACCTCCTCTTAATTACAATTTACCTTCACCACCACCAGCTTATTTTGGTGATATTGAATCTGCACCACCCTCAGAACCACCACCATCTCCCTCATTAGATGACTGTGATTCTGATAGAGAGGATGATATAGATGAGATGGATGATGGGATTCGTGAAGATGAGATGGTTCCACCTCTTTCCCATAGATTATCATTAAACTATTTTGTAGCCAGTATCTATATACCTTTACTACAGAGACGAATATTTAAATTACTGGTGATGATTGTGAGCTTTATAATTTATTTAATTTGCCTGTCAGGCGTTACCCAAGTCAAAGATGGACTCGATTTAACGGACATTGTCCCACGTGGTACCAGTGAATATCGTTTTCTACTTAATCAAAGACAATATTTTAATGTATACAATATGTACGCTGTTACTCAGGGTAACTTTGAATATCCCACCAATCAAGCACTTCTAGTTGAATATCATAACTCATTTACCAGAGTTCCAAGGATAATTAAAAATGATGATGGTGGTTTACCTGAATTTTGGTTAATCATGTTCAGAGATTGGCTTCTTGGCTTACAGAATGCATTTGATATTGACTGGAAAAACGGCTCAATCAGTCAAGAAAGATGGTTTGCCAATGCATCAGCTGAAGGTATTTTAGCATATAAATTGCTCGTTCAAACTGGTAGAGTTGATAATCCGGTGGACAAAAGTTTAGTAAGTATTGATTAGTTGATCAATTCTATGATTAATTAGTTATAACTGATTAAAAATTGTATTTTTCTGTTATCTACGATCTTTCAGGTTACCAAAGTTAAATTAGTTGATAATCGTGGTGTCATTAATCCAAAAGCTTTTTATAATTATCTAACTGCCTGGGTTACTAATGATGCTATCGCTTATTCAGCATCTCAGGCCAATTTTCATCCTGAACCCCGTCACTGGATTCATGTTGCTTCAGATTTTGACCTGAAAATTCCAAAATCTCAGCCCTTAGTCTACACTCAAATACCTTTTTATCTGCACAATATGAACTCAACAGAAGAAATTACTTCAACCATTCAAGAGATTCGAGCCATTTGTAAGAACTACGAAGACAAAGGTTTACCCAATTTCCCGACGGGACTTCCATTCACTTATTGGGAACAATATATTCGTCTACGAGTCTCATTGGGTTCTTCGTTGATTGTTGTTTTTGCGATCATTTTTGTAGCCCTTTGTACCCTATTGGTCAATTGTTGGGCTTCATCAATGTTGACATTTGTTCTAGCACTGACCAGTGTCCAAATCTTTGGACTCATGGGTCTACTAGGGATCAGATTAAGTGCCGTACCAGCAGTGGTCCTTATCATTACAGTTGGTAAAAGTATTCACATTCTTATTCATCTTTTAATGGTGAGTTAATTGTTTTACTTAATTATTCAATGAAAATATCTTATTAATATTGATTATCTATCTAATCATATCTATTCAGAGTTTCTTGACCAGTATGGGCAAGCGAGATTATCGGGTCATTGCCGCTCTTCATCACATGTTTCCACCGTTGGTCAGAAGTGAAATCTCAACTTTCTTAGGAATCTCAATGTTAGCATTTTCTGAATTTGATTTTATCAACAGGTAAGATTTAATCTTTTTTTCCTATGCTTTTCTGCTCCAAAACTCAAGATCATTCATTAATTGATTTGTATGTTTCACTTTCCAATCACAGAGATTTTTTCTTAGTTTTCTCTGGAGCCATAGTCATATCGAGTTGGAACGGTCTAGTATTTTATCCTGTTCTTTTGTGCTATCTTGGTCCACCCGGTGAAGTTGTTCCTCATGAATACGAGAACAGAATTTCAACTCCATCTCCACCTTCTTCCCGCCAATCAAGAAGAAACCTTCACGACATTCTGTTTCATATTCTAGACGAATCTATCCTCGAGTTCAATCTGAAATCTCATTATCAACCATCTCAGAGGAACCACCTTCATACCAATCATCCCATGAGATTGTCGTCCAACCCGAACTGGTTGTAGAAACGACAACAGTCACTAATACAGCACCTCAACAAATTATGACACAAACTACCTCATCACATGTACCGAATGAGGTAAATATCCGTTTGCAAATCTTTTTTTTTTAACTTTAAAACTTTGTTTTTTTTCTATTTACCAATTTACGTTGTTTTTTCTCATTATTTTTCACAGAAATCGGGCAACATTTCATCAGGCTCATCTTCTGATCGTGATAGTCCAGAAACCCCATTAAGTCGTGATAGTCCCGCTTCAGCGAGCGACAGTGGTGCCTCATCCCTGAGTAGATCTAGTTCAACGACGACCACAATTTATCCACCATTCAATTCAACAAATCTATATGCATATCCACCTCAAACAGTGACCACCAAAGTAACAACCACCGCTAAATTAAAGGTTGAACTGCATGCACCTTACATGGACAGAGAGTCCAGTACAAATCGCAATAAAAGCAAAGATCGTCGAGCCAATCGATGAGGATTATAATTTATTTTTTATTTCTTCGCCCATCAACTCAATTTATGCGGTGTTTCCAGTCGAAACATATAACAAAAAGAAAGACTCATTTCCAATCATTGCCATTATCATCAACATCCATCCTTTTGTCATCCATTGTCTTTATCCATCTCACTCGAAGCTCACACAATAATATTTCAAAAATCATTCGACTTCTTAAACTCAACTTTCGTTTCTTTTTCCCCAAAAAATTGTAAATGAAAACTCAACATCAACAAACATAACCTAAATTTAAGATTAGGTCTATTTCTCTTCCCGCTTTTTTAAACATTCTGTAAATTTCTCAATCCACTAATCCAAATGATTAGTGTTTAACTTTTTTCTATATATACATTTGTATCTTGATTGTGTTTTTTAAGAGGAAATTATTTTTCTTCCTTCATTGAAGCTTTTTGTTTTTTAACCTCAACATTTCAACATTGAGATGAAACAGAAATTGATTAAGCAATTAAGTTGATTCTTGTTAACAGAGAAAACTTTTATCCGATCAAATTAACTAATTTGATCAACAAACACACACAATTAATATTGTACCTTCAATATATTGTATTTGTACATAAACCTCCTTTTAACCTTTCACCTTGAAAGGTTAGAAAAACAAAAGAAAGCAAAAGAAAAAGAGAACAGAATTAACTTAATTGTGATAATTAAATTTTCATAATAGATGTCAATTAAATATTTATAACATTTAAAAATGGTTTCAATTTTATTTCAAACAACAATTAATCTGAAAGGAAAAAAAAACTTTCGATTAACTTTTGTAAACAAAAAAACTTCACTAATCGTCCGTTAGAAAATCGATTCAAATCGATTTTCGATAATCGATCGCACACATGTTAACCAGAATGAAGTGAATTATTTACAATCATTTAATTTGAATTTTTCTTTGTGTTCGTGACTTTATTTTATCTTTTAATTGTTTCGATTTGATTACAATTTGATAATCATTAATTATGGAGGTTAAAGAGTCGGACCAGCGAGCGGATAATGGATCACTTTATATCGCTGGTCGATACAATAAATTCAGTCGGAATCTTTGTCAAACCCCTTGGATACTTGATGGTGTCCGGCGGATGGAAACTTCAGTTCAAGAGTTAATTGTTGATCAAGTTGAGAAACGAATTAAATTTGAAAGTAAGTTAATTGTGATCGATTTAATTGTGAATAAAAGGAAAGAAAATAAAACCAAGGTAATGAGGTTTTACCTTTACAATGTTTGAAGAGATTTGTGTTCACTGGTGGACTTGTAATTGGAAAATTTTTCAAATTGTGAAATTTAGTTAATTTGGTTATTTGGTTTGTTTTATTTAATAGTTAATTTGTTTGTCATTTAATTTTCCGTTTAATTGTTACTTGTTTTTCATGTCTCATTAACCAATTAGAAGCCAGATTCAGTTCCAGTGGCCGTGAAGATGTTGATGTAAGGATGCTTGGTGATGGAAGGCCATTTGTTATTGAACTAATTAAACCTCAAGTAATTACCATTAGTGATCAACTGTTAGATGAGATTGAGAAATCAATTAATTCAAATTGTTCAGATGTACAAGTGAGATATCTTCAATTAATGGATAAGAATGAGGTAAAGGTACAATTGAGAGCCGGTGAAACGGATAAGATGAAAGTTTATCGGGCTTTGTGTTGCATTGACAGGCCTTTTACCGACCAAGATATCGATAAATTGAAAGCAATTAAGGATTTAATCATCAACCAGAAAACACCAATCAGAGTATTACACAGGTAATGTAACTTTTTGCCATCAGTTGAACCATTGGAACCATTGGAACATACCTGATAAGCTCGGTCAAATATGCTGTTATTGCGTGATTTCAATTGATTTAGATGAGTAATTTTAGCCAATCAAGAAAGTGGACACTCAATTAATCGACTAATTAACTACTCATCTTCATCAACACGCAAACAACGGTATATTCGGCCAAGCAGGTATGAGAGAGAAACTTTCAAATGTTGAACTCTTTCCGAATGACCAGTTGACCTTTACTGTTGATGTTTTGACCATTTGTCTGATTTTGTATTTCGATAAACAGGAGATCACTTTTGGATAGAACTCGAACAATTCATCATATTTTGGGCGAGAAAACTCAAGACGAACATAAGTTCATCATCGAATTAAAAACGGAGGCTGGAACTTACATAAAGGAATTTGTTCATGGAGATTTTGGCCGAACGAGCCCAAATTTAGCTCAAATTTTAGAAAATTGTAGAACAGATATTCTAGAATTAGATGTTACGGTGAGTTAATGAGGTTAGAAAATGATTAACATGAAAATAGATTAACTAGTGACTAACAAATTGTTATGACAAAAAAACTCTTTTCTTTTGCTCCATCAAGGAAATAACAATTAACTGGCCTGGACCTAAAAGCGATCGAGCGGAGATTCCAATTACAAGTCAAGAGAAATGTGAACCAAAGGCCACTGAGAGTGAGACACTTGGCGACCATGAAGTTTGTAGTAAAAAGATTAAATTAAATCAAGATGATTAACAATCATGGTACAAACACTCAGATCAAATGACCAAACACCAATAAGGATAAAAGATCAACACAAAGAGGAATAACTTTTGGTGGGAAAAGAGAATTGAAAACAATTCAATAAAAAACAAACTCTCATCATATTAAAATGATGAAAGAGTAAAGCTAATTGTAAATGAAAAAGTTACTTTTCATTCGTTTCAATAATGATAATTAATTAACTCACATCATGAGTTTCCTTCAATTTATCATGAACAAAATCTTTGGAATTTTGATTCTAATTTTTCCTGGAAATTCATCGAAAATCCGAATGAAAAGCCAGTCAATGGAGAGTAATTGTCCTCGCTCCCTCTTAATTGTTGTGTAATCGTAACTCTTTCTTCACACATTTCAGTAATTGATCCCAGAGAGAGAGAGAGAAAGAAAAATTAAAATTGTAACTATTCAGAGAGAATCACTGAGACACATTCGAGACTCTTCATTATCCATTTAGTGTTGGGCTCGGATTGGATTCCAGAGGAGAGACTGAGATGGCATAAGAATAGTCCAGTTATCTCTCCGGGTGGATTCTATCCGAACACATCCTATTGATCCTAAATCCTCACAATTAATTGTAAAAGGGAGAATGAGTGAGGAGAGAGAGAGTGAGAGAAATTCCTGGAATTTGATTCTCCTAATCAACTTTGAGCCGAATTGTAGATTAATCCGAGTCAAATGCTTTTTCCCCAAATATTCTCATCTCTCTCTTACTCTTTTTGCTTTTTAATCCTTAAATCCTCCTCTTTAATCACAAAATTGTTTCCTTAATGTTGTTTTGTGGGCATGAAAAGGTTGAAAATCACAAACAATCCCTTTTTTGTTCAACCTTTTTGAGAATTGAATTAATTATTGTAATTAAATTTCAATTTCAATTTTTCTTGACGATGATGCTTTTCACATCAACATCTTTGTTTTGAGAAGTGACAAGAAGAAGGGCACAAGTTGAGTGGTTCCTGGCTAATTGGCCGGTTTACCCCCAAAATCTTTGACAGTGGTTGTGATTGATCCCTTTATTATTTTCAATGAATGCTTTTCCTGGTATATTGAATTCAATGGACATTCAACGCATTTAAAGGAATATTTGGATTCGAATGGCTACAAAAAGAAGAATAAAATATGGTAAAATAGTAGATGAACAATGTGTCTTAGTTTTCATTTTCAGCAAGTCAAATATATAAGCGATTCGCTGAAAGAAAAATGGGAAAAAGGGCAAGGATATGATAGAGAACATATTTCGTCTCGAATGATGCTGTTCGGGAGTTGGATGGGATTACTTATTACTTGTGAAAAGTTGTGCTTTTAAGTTTTTGGTTTCTAAAGAAAAAAAAGAGATATGCCTGAAATGCTGAATATGAAGATGAGGTAACATGAAGAGAAAGCAAGAAAAAAAAAGATTGATTGAAAAAATACATAAGCATGTGAGATGAGGATATTACTCCCCAAACAATGATGAGAAATGTCAGCCAGTGTGAGTGGAGTTAGAAGCCAAAGGTGTTATTTTCTTAATCCAAAGTCCAATTTTTTTTAAATTTATTTAGATGTTGATCGGGATCGTGATCGTGAACGAGATCGAGGAGAACGAGAACGTGATCTTGATCGAGATCTTCGAGCAGGAGAGTAAGTAGGTGAGCCACGACTTCTTCTAGGTGAATAGCTTCGAGAACGAGATCTTGAACGACCACCACCAGTTCCACCATGATCTTCTCGAATCCTAATATAAGCTACTTCCCCCTTCAGTAATTAAAAATTGAAAAAAAAGAACATGATTAAATAGCTTTAGGAATGTAGAACAAGAAAAGGGCAAAGAGATGCTATCATAACAAGATATATGATGAAATGAGATCATAATAGACACACCCTCTTAAAAATTGTTAACTGAAATGTGAGAGGCAGAGTTGAGATGGATAATGAGAAAAAAAGATGACAAAAATTACAAGAAATGAATGATTACCTCATGGGATCTGAAACGAGAATCGTCAAGCTTTTTCACAGCATATTTCATATCTTCGTAACGGAGGAATTCAACTACACCAGTACCGTCTTTGTATACATCAGCATAGCAAACATCACCAGCTTCTCGCATGTGATCTTTAAGATCTTGCCAACTGCCAGTTGGTGGAAGCCCTAAAGATGGAGAAACAAAAAGCAAAATAATCAGATTTACTATAATTGTCAATAACACTGGGCAATTAAATCAAAATGTCAAAGAAAAATACCTGAAACAATTACTCGATATTGTGACCGTCGAGCTGGAGGTCCTCGGGCTCTACTGGAACCAGATCGTGATCCAGAAATGAAAGCTCCACCGGGTCCACGTTCTCGACCTCGAGGGAATTCAACTCTCAGTCGGTAGCCATCATAATCATACCCATCTCGGGAATGTACGGCATCTTCAGCATCCCTGAAGAAGAAGAAAGCATGTTCATGATTAGGAATAAGAAGAATATATGTGTGATCAAATGAGAGTAAAGATAAATGCTGAGAATTTGGTAAAAAACAAGGAGAATTAGATTGCGAGAAACACCTTGAAAAATGTCAAACACTAGAGTGTCTCAAGTTGAAGAAGGTAAACATGGTTGGGTGAATAAAAAAGGAAGGTAAAAATGATCAAAAGGTGGAAAACGCGGTAACTTGGGAAGAGAAGAGAGAAAAAGAGAGAGGATGGGAAGAGAAGAATTCAAGTAGAATGAGATAATTGAAGATGGTGGTTCGAGAATAAGAAAGAAAGCGAGATGGAGAAAGAGAGAGAGAGAGAGAAGTAGAGGCAGACAGAGAAAGAAATACCAAAGACTTACCTTGAATCTTCAAATTCAACAAAAGCAAATGGAGGCCCACGACGATTCTTCAAGTCAATAAAAGTGATTTTACCATATTTGTAAAAAAGATCTTCAATATCTTTAGTTCTTATATCAGGCGGAAGATTACCAACATAAATGCGACATTCATTATTACTTCGGTGTGACATTTTTAGGTTTAGTAATTATAAGAAAATAGAAATAGAAAAAAAAACAGAGACAAAAAGAGAGAGAGAGGAAGAGAAAAAAAAACACAGAGACAAAACCCAACAAGATCCAAGAACCAATTAAAGTACAGAAAATAAACACAGTCACCAATCAAAGAAAATTAAGATATTGTCAACTATAAGAGGATAATTAAGAAACAGAAAATTAAATGAAATTAACTAATTGTAATGGTCAACAAAAGATGATAAAGATGAGAAGACAAAAGGAGAAATGAAATTGAATAGAAGCTCTTGAGAGTATAAGAAGCGCGAATCAACAGATGGCGTTACCATCGAATTCTCCATTTTGCTTTCCGGTTCCTGTGGAACATTTTGGCGGTTCAACTAAATGGATAATTAATTTGGTTCTTTTTAATTGTTGGTCTATTTTAATTAATCTCGCAAATTTAATCCATTTAAAATCTTAATCTTTTGCCCTTTATCTTCAAGAGAATACATTTGATTGGACTGTTTGAATTTCTTTTTGGTCCACAGTTACTAAAACTCTGTTATTTTTTCACTTGATTGTTTGATTTTTGTTGATTGTTTGGTTAATTGATTGTTTTTTTTGTCTTTTATTTAGATTGATTGGATTATCGATTTGCTTTGGTTTGGAACAATTGGTTTGATTAATGGCCTCCTTTCGATCAGTCCACTTAAGGATTAATCTAGAAAGAATTTTGATTTTTTTGTAAAATAGAATTTACAAAAAATTCTATTTTACTTCAATTTACCTGGAGGAGATTCTCTGATTGGATTAAGTGATTTTAATTTGGAAAATTATTCTAAGAATAGAATTGGTTGATTATTCAGCTCCTGTTAAATTTAGAATTGTTGCTACTATGGTTTGTCGTTAATTCTCAATTGTTTACAGTATTTCCATTTAGAAGTTTTTGTTCTCCATTTGGTTTAAATTTCACCTTTGACATTGACAATTTGCTGGCCTAGTAAAAGGGGAAAAGACAAGTGATATTGTGTCTTGGTAGAAAACTTTTATTTACATATTAAGTTGACAGATATAGTAGGGGAAAAGAAGATTATTGGATGATATGTAATGAGTGCGAGTGACCAGAAAGAAAAGTTTGGACATCTTAAAGATGGCACTTGAAATATCACATTTTCATCAACACACACAACCTTAATCCAAGGTCAAAAGGTGAGATGGAGAGAGAATTCTCAGAATAGTCACAAGATTTTCACATAAGTAGAAAGAGGGAAGAAACAAGAGAGAGAGAGAGAAAAAATATGTATAAAGATAATCTGTTGATTATTCTGGGCAACAAAAGAACAAAGGAAAAAAGAAAAGAAAAGAGATAAAGTGTGAGATGTCCAAAAGGAATAACAAATTTGGAAACTTTTAAAGAGAAAAGAAAACCTATTAATTTTCTTACTCTCTCACTCTTTAACCTTCATTTGTTTAATTGCAGTGTAATAACCTGTCTGATAGCCGCACATGTACCATGACATTAACATGGATGCCAAGGCATCGTTTTCTTTGGATAATGATTCGGATAAATTGTTAACTAGAAATGGTGGTGGAGGTGGTAAGACAAATTCAGTCTTTGGTGCCTCTTGATTAGCACGGGTCGGAATCTCTGGCATAACAAATTCAGGTCGCGATGTGTTCATAGTCGGAGTAGTACCTATGGAAATGTTGAGTGTGTGTGTGTGAGAGAGAGAGAGAGAGAATGATTAATCAAAAAGGTCAATGGAACAGAATTTTATTGTGTTACTTACCGATGACTAATTCTTCATCTTCATCTAGATCACAATTATCAGCATTTTCATCAACAGGCAACTCATTTGCGGCGAAAAGTTTAATCTGTGCTAATTGTGAAGCTGCTCCTCCGGATGGTTTTAAATCTTGTAAATATTGTAATTCCTCATTTTCATAACCAAGATATTTAACTACACAACATCCATATTTATGGTCTATGGAAACAATTTGAGCTTCATATTCAATACCATCATCTTTGAAAACAGCGATACAATTATCACCAGGTTTCCATAAAAGTTCAATTGAATCACTTTTTTCTTATTTCTTCTTTTGTCCTTTTTCACCTCATTAACCTTTACTTCAGTGTCACCGGTAATTGGAACTTGTGTCCCAATCACTTTACCAGATTCAATCTCTTCTATACGCTGATCAACCAAACGAACTGATCTATTATATTCTTGGATCAATAATTCATCATCCCAAGTATCATCTCCACCTAAAAAACGCGTAAACACCCAAAAGGCACATGGAAAAAGAGAGAAAAGTGAAAGAAAAGAATGTGATTATCAAACCTTGAGAATGAATGAGAGACAAAGATACGAGGACTTACCTACAATCTTAGTCATTTTGGTAAATTTGTGGATTAATTTACGATAACAATTAAGATAAAGAATAAGCTAAAAAAGCTAATAAACTGAATTCACTTAGAGAAAGAAGAGAAAAATTCAAAATCTTGACCAATGTGAAGATTGGAAAATGTGATGAGATGATTTTCAAAGAGAGATAAGAAAAGATAATCCAACTGTTGTAACAGAGATTATTGAAACAAACGAATTAAATTAAACGATCAATGTGACAATAAGTTCACAGCAATTAAATTCCAACTGTAATCTAATGAGAAACAAATTGAATTAAAGATTAAATTTAAAATTTGACCATGTTGAGTTCGCGCATGCGCAGTAGCTCAATAAACAGAAATTCAGTTTCCATGGTTACAATAAATTCGGTCAAAAATTAAGATTTCAAATCTTATCACGAATCGTAATTCACGATTTCTTATTCAAATATTTACGAACTCTTACTTCGAGTATCAACTTTTAAATAATCAATTCTTTTATTTAATTTAATTTAAATAATTGTTATGGCAATACAAAGTGTATGACTTCAAAACAATGAGAATTTACTAATCATCTAATGAAACAGAGTGAATGATTGTTACGATCAAAGCCCTTTGAATGAGTATAAAGAGGCGAGGATCTAATGTGATTCTGAGATAATTATAAATAATCACAGATAAAATTATTTACTTTCTTTTTTCATTAGAAAAATCTAATCTATTGATCAGATTAAATGTTACAATTAAATGAGTAAAAAAATACTTAAAGTTATTCAATATTTAATAACAATCAATTATACAAATAATAATCTTTGATTAGCAAAAATTTTCTGTAAGATTTATGGATAATTAAAAGATACTAAAAATAACAAGGTAAACTAAAAGAAAGAAAAAAAATTAAATCGTATAATTGATTAATCACTAATTGTAAATGGTTTTGATCCACTTGCTTCCAATACTCCGGGTGTATCTAAATCACTGTCACCTTTTAAGCTACGATTTAACAATAAGGTTGGTAATTTAATCTGCGATTTCGCGATGATCTTAATTGTTGAACTTTCGTTGTGATTAGATTCAATTTCGATTGATTCGGAATTTTTTTCCTCGTCACAATCGATACTTTTTCTGTAATTATCAGGATGTTCTCGTTGATTAGTTGATTGCTCACTTTTAAAATTGACTTGTTCATGTTTTGATCGTTTATAATTAAATCCATAAATTAAACATGATATGATTAAGAAAATCGCGCCTGCGAAAACGAAATATTTCCAATTAAATCCGAGCCATGTTTCAATTTTTTTCCAAATTGATTCTGATGATTTATCTTTTAATTCAGTTGTAGTTGAATTGTTATCGTTAACACTTTCATCAAGAAAATGAGTCAATTGATTAGATGACAATTTATCGTTGATTGTGTTACATATTAACGAAGCAAATTGACTAGTAATTAACAAGATTAAAAAATTAAACTATTATTTTTAAAATTTTTCATCACAATTAAAGTTTTTTTCTGTTGAGTTTGGTATTCAATTAGACAGTCAATTGGCAATTAAAGATGATTGATCACGATTAAAGGTGAGTAAAAATTTACAATAACACTAAGTATTAATTGTGATTATATCCATAGAGATGGTTAACTTATTTCATTAGAAATGATAAATTTAATTGAATTACTTATGTTGATAACAATCAATAAATCCATTTGAGATTTTGGTTGAATTCTTCACTCTTATACTTTCTTATCAATTATCATTAGAGAAAATTAAATGAAATAATTAGAGTAATAATTAACTGGAACATCCTTTATGTAATAACTAATACTTTTGGTAGTTCGGGTTACCATTGAGATGAATAAATTTAATGCTATTGACACACAAAACAATAATTCTTATCCAATGGCTTCGGCGATTTTCCTGATTGCTGATTGACGATCTTTATATTAAACTTTCTTGATATAAAGATCGATATTAATCGAGGGAATTCGAGGGAATAGAAGTCAATGCTTTGGTTCTCTCTATTCCTTTGCTTTGATTCTCTTTTTTGTTTCTCTCTCTTGATCTTAAAACCTCTAGCTCATTGGGATGTCTCCAATTACTTTTGTATGTAGCTAGCAAAAACTGTTCTTTTTGAATTGTGAGATTTAGATTGTGCGGTAATGGAAATGAAGTTAACGCTGATAATCAATGTAACGATAAATGTAATTAACTTTCAGTTGTTTTTGTTTTGTCAAAGTTTGTTATTTACTCAATTTCAGCTGAAATGATCATTTATTTACATTTAGTTTGATCGAAATGAGCAAAAATGAGGAGATTTAAAGGGAAACGTATCTTACGGGAACAGATCATCATACTAACATACATGTATTACATTATCATATCAATATATTATATAGTTGTTATGCTAATTAACGATTCTACTAATATCACCTAGATCACCTAGACAATCATCTAATTTGATAATTTGATATCCTACTATTTTGATTATTCAGCTTTGAACATCATCCAATCAATCCAGCGTATATACATTCGGAGAAAATGAGTTTGACGGTGGTTTTAAATTATTTGCGCAGAAAGTGTGATAACAACAATTTATCAATGATTAGATAATCAAGAGATTCAAATTTAACATTGATTTGATTGATAAATTGTTGTTATCATTTTTGCCTGCGCGAATGATATAAAACCACCGTCAAACTCATTTTCTCCGACTGTATTATAAATAATCATGGTGGAACTGGTGGTGGTCGTTCAAGATCTCGTTCTCGAAGCTATTCACCTAGAAGAAGTCGTGGCTCTCCTACTTACTCTCCTGCTCGAAGATCTCGATCAAGATCACGTTCTCGTTCTCCTCGATCTCGTTCACGATCACGATCCCGATCAACATCTAAATAAATTTAAAAAAAATTGGACTTTGGATTAAGAAAATAACACCTTTGGCTTCTAACTCCACTCACATTGGCTGACATTTCTCATCATTGTTTGGGGAGTAATATCCTCATCTCACATGCTTATGTATTTTTTCAATCAATCTTTTTTTTTCTTGCTTTCTCTTCATGTTACCTCATCTTCATATTCAGCATTTCAGGCATATCTCTTTTTTTTCTTTAGAAACCAAAAACTTAAAAGCACAACTTTTCACAAGTAATAAGTAATCCCATCCAACTCCCGAACAGCATCATTCGAGACGAAATATGTTCTCTATCATATCCTTGCCCTTTTTCCCATTTTTCTTTCAGCGAATCGCTTCCTTTTGTTAACAAAGTATCAGGTAATTTGATCAGCTGATATGCAAATTTAACTGATGATATTCACTCATTAAAAGTAATGTTTATTTTATTTTTGATAAAGCTGCATAGCTGAATAACCATTTAGTGGTACTTTCCTGTTTCGGCAGTTTTCTAGAGCCTTAGAGCAAAAGTAAACAATGATCATATACACTTAGAAAGACCAAGTTTTTCGAACCAACCAGAATCGATTACTTTATTCTGACAGCTATCAGTTACGAAACTTAATTTCGTAATAAATCGAATCGAAATAATAAATAATAGATACTGAATGGACATTGGGGGGATAGTTCCGATTAAGAAGATGGAGCCACGATCGACAATTTTAGGTAGGACACGATTTTTATGGCTCCTGATAAACTTTAATTTAATCAACTTTACCTGTGAATTTAAAACTGAATTTTGTGTTATTATTATTTATCTTATCATACGGATCAAGTTAATACCAAAACTATGATAGTTCAACAGTTACTTTAGTTATTTTTGTTAGTCTTAAAAATGAGCTATTATTGCGTCGTAATAACCTCAAACATTTTCGTTTTTTCGTTAAGTTTTGTTGGTAATCTGATTCAATTTTCTTTTCTCTATTTCTTTGATTAGATTGAAATTCTAATTTTATTTGTTTATTATAATTTCTTTTTATTTCTTTTTGTTTCATACTTAATGAGTTTACCATTTTTGGAATTTGGACAATCAAACTTTTCAAAAATTTTTAAATATTATCTCAAATTTGTATTCGACCTCAGGGAAGAAAAACTGTTAATTATTGTGTTGTTTTCTTTTCCTCATCAATTATTCCCTTCCTTGTCCCTCTTTCCCCTTTCCCTGGTACGGTCGTCATTCCCGGAAACGATGAATTCTCATTCATCGAGCCTCCCCTGAGGTTGCTGTCAAAGCTTAAAATAAAGTGACAAAATTAGGTAGTTGACTGTAGTAGAGAGTAACAACAGTAGAGGAGTAATGACAGCTGAGGTGTAGGCATTGACTGAGCTGTGTATTTAAGGAGAGAGAGAGAGTTTTTATACTAAGGTGATTAATTGTAATCGGTTAACATAAAGGGTGTTTCACTTAATTTCAGACAAAAAGGGAAGTTACAATCAGAGTATCTCGCCATAGATTAAGTAAAGATTAAGAGACAATTGGTAAAAAAGTGACAATCACAACAACTTTATCATTTCTTGACCATTTTACCAACAAAAATTCAATTTTTATCTTGATTTACATTTAATCTCAGGTAAGATACTTATATCTAATTGTAGCTTCCCATTTTGTCTGAAATCTGATATCTGAAATTAAGTGAAACACCCTTTATAAGGAAGGTATGGTGAGCAGAGGGGAAAAAAGTGTAAGAGAGGCATACCCCTTGCAACCGAAGCCAATGCTTGATTTTTCGGTAAATTTTCAATATACGCTGTAACATGAAAACAGTAAAAGTTTTAATATTAAGTTGCTGTTAGATGATAGTTGGATGTATGCGGATGTTGCATCGTTATGCACGTTTGTCCATCTTCATTTTCAGGTAGGATAAACCTTTAGTATTATCATCATATCGATATTATTTAATGGTGATTTTAACATCTCTCTATTATCGGTAAGACTCAAGATATGTCCGTCAGCTCGATATCTTCATTTTTCAGCTGATTTTTTTTCTCGGCTTAAAGTTCGGTTTGATTGTCTCAGGCCCTCCGGGCCTTTCTTTGGTCATGGTGACCCTTATTAGCGAAGACCTAACCTAACCTAATTTAAACAAACACAATTAACTGAACAATTAAGTCCATTTTCATATGTAGCTTGAACTTTAAGCCGAAAAAAAGTCAGCTCAAAGTTAAAATATCGAGCTGACGGACATATCTTGAGTCTTACCCTATTATCCTCAGTATTTGTATCAAAGTATGGATCGTAATAATTGTGCGATTATTAGAAAATTGTGTCGCCATCTCTTATAAATGAAAGAAACCCTTAACCAGAAAGCTGAAAATTTTTTATTTCTCTAATTAATTAAATTGCGAGTTAGATTAACTAATATAAAGGCAAAGAGGATGGGTTGACGGCGACTGTAAACTCTTCTAAAGTTATTAAATTAGTTTATCATTCAATATGATAACTAAAAATTCAAGTTCACCATTGATTTGATTGATGAATTATTACCGTTTTACTTGCACGAATGATTAAAACTACCGTCAAACTAATTTTGTTTGCTTATAATTTTTAATACATAAAAAGCAAAAGACTTTGAGGTTGCAACCAGTTTTTAAATCATTCATGTAGTTGAATACAATCAATGAGAGATAAAGTTAATCCAGAGATATGATATTAAGTATTGTCCTCTCATTTAAGTGATTTAGTCTCTTAAAAGGTCAACTGATTAGGAATCAAAAGTTACATGATAGATATCAAATAGTCAATCATTTCAGGCCAATTAGTGCATTGAGATGAAGTTTTCACGAAGTGAGTACAATCACCAGCTAATGATTTAAGAATAACGTTTATTAAGGTTATTAACACCCAAGGAAATTGAATCGTTGTCATGACAATGAGTAATTTTCAATAATCAAAACAAACACTAACTATTTACAAGTACTTCTTCAAGAGGAATCAGTTAATTGTCCCAAATTTTAAGTTGGTATTTTAATTAATTTCCAAGCCAAATCTTTGTCAATCTCTACTAATTATTGTTATGAGTGTGAAATGGTGATGATCGATTAAATGATTAATGATAGTAAAGTTAATGATCACCATGAAACTGGTAAAAGTGAGAAACCTATCAAATCGGATTTTATTCAATCCACTGCGAATAATTCCAGTGCTAAATCGAGGATATCATCATGTTCGTCCTTATCTTCATCTTCTACAGTATTTTCTACTACAACAACAGCAACTAAATCATCCTCATCCTCATCCTCATCCTCATCCTCATCCTCATCTTCATCTTCATCCTCTTCCTCATACAAAATCGGTAAAATTGAAACATCCAAAGCGAGATCAAGAAATTTTATCTTTGGTGCAATTGGACATGAGGTGATCATAATTATCTCTTTTTCTAAATGTTTACAATTAAACTAAATCATTTTAAAAATGTTCATCAGTAATTAGTGAAATCTTCAAGCATAGTTAATGACAATCAACATTTCTAATTTATTACTTTATAATACTTTAAGTATTAATACATGTATTATATAATATAACCAACCATGTTAAGATTTATGTTTATATTTCACACTAAATTAAGATCTAAATCTTTAATTGTGATGTATTAATGTTTTCAAGATCAATCATTAAGCTTTACAGCCAATGAAAATATCTAATTGTTTACTCTCTGATCTTCTAACTTTTATCTTATCTGAGTTAATCTATTTGCATTTAATGTTCATTTTTTCACTCACTTACAGGGATCACTATTGGGTGGAGATGAGCTGAAAACCGTTTTACCACAAGGAATTAGTTCAGTTTATTTGGTTACTTGGAATATGGGAAATCGTCCTGGTCCAGAAAATTGGAATGAAATACTATTACCAAGTGAAGGTCAAGGATCTGAATATTTGGCCGATATTTACGCCATCGGTACTCAAGAAACACCTACAACAACCTCAACTGGCGGTTCTAATGGAATCCGAGACTTAACTGTTAACCTTCAATCGACTTTGGGTCCATCTCATGTTTTGCTTCATTCAGTTTCACTTGGAGTCCTCTCGCTTTACATTTTTATCCGTCGCGATCTAATCTGGTACGTGTCGATTCCCGAAGATGATAGTTACAATTCCCGTTCAAAGGCAACCAACATGGTAAAAACCAAAGGAGCTTTGGCCATTTCATTTACTCTCTTTGGTACCAGCCTGTTATTTATCAACTGTCATCTTCCCGCTCACCCAAATCGTAACCAAGATCGTATTGATGATTATGTTAAAATTTGCCGATCCCTTGATTTACCTCGTAACCTGAGACCCTTGAAGCCTTCATATCAATCTGTTAACGATGTCACCTCTCGATTTGATTTTGTCTTCTGGTTTGGTGACCTTAACTTCCGGATTGAACAAAATTACACCGAAGCCTTGAAAATGTTAACCAAGTAAGTTTCCCTTGGATCTCATTGAATTACAATCAATTTAACATAACCAAAATTACCCACAAAAACTTATCCAGATTAAACAGTAAAGTTGAAGGTGAATAAGAAATAAAAAGCAGGTTCGAGGAAGCGGAAGAAGACTGGAATCTAATGTACAAAAGTCGATAATAATTACTTCCTTTTCCTTGTTAATCTCGTCGATTAATATTATGTACCTTCCCCTTGAGCACATTCATATTATCTTCAGATTTATTATTGATAAATTGATCAATGATTGAATTAATGACCATCGATCAATAATCTAACTGAACAAAACAATAATAATTTTCATCCAAACTCCAACTTCTCATAGCATTGTTATCATCACCATCATCATGATATTGAATCTAATTCAGGGTAAAGGGAGTGGAAATATTTGTATTGCTCATTATTATTATATTTTTTTTTCTGTTTCATCTTTTCCCACCTTGGGACTTATCATCCAAACCCACTTTCCTTCATCATCTTTTTCCTGACATTATATTGATATTATTATTTTCCTATTTACTTTAGAGCAGAAAAAAAGTTCTGGTCATCATCATGATGACCTCAGACCCTTGACCCAGAATCTAAATATTGTCATTGTTATCATTTAATATAAGTCATTGTTATTATCTTCATTGTAAGTACTTGATATATTTCAGAATTTTCTTCATGATTCCAATATTTTTTTCTCTCTGATAAACTTATTATGGTAATGGAAGGAAAAAGAGAAAAAAACTCATTTTCATTACTAAATTTTTTTTCTCATCATCCAATATTCATTTGGATACATTTTCCCAGTTGAATTGTATTTAGAAATTCAGATTTTTTTGTTACTTTTTCATCGATTTGTGTCTATCTTTTATTATCTTCATGAAAATTGATTCTGAATGAATTGGAAATTTTTCTTCCCATCATTCTCTTTTATCTTCTTATAATCATCATGATTGTTGACACAAAATTGATATATCGGTGAAATGAAGTTTTCTGGTTTGACGAAAGTTTCATATGATGATTCATAGTGATAATTAATGTTGAAGATGATATTGGTTGGAAGGTGAGAGAGAACGAGAGAGAGAGAGAGAGAGAATAAATGGAAAATTTTCTAGAATTTGTGACATGGCAAAGACTCAGAAATGTCTCTGGAAATGTAAACATGATCTTTTTTTCATCATGAGTTGAAATTTGTTCTGATATCGATTTTTTTTCTCAGTTCAGTTCAAACTATACATTATTTATTGATATTATTACATTTATTGTGGGTGAAATAATATCAGGAGGAGTAACAAGGGGAGGATTTGGAAATAGATAGAGAAAGACAAAGGGAGGTGATAGAAAAGAAAGAAAAATTCAACCAGAATTGAGAAGGAAAAAAATTTTCTATCAGAATTAAGTATATATATAAGATAGAGAGAAGAAATAAAAAAGAAAAGAGACAAAAGATGAAGATGCTTATCAGCACCATCGATAATAACCAAGTTCACAATTTAGGTTTTCACCATGGAATCTGAAACATTTGATGAAATTAATGATTCTCTTATTGAAATGATAATCACAACAGAAGTTAAATCAATTTCATTCACAACTTTTTCCATTCTGATCTGAATGTTATTATTCAATTTCATCATCATTTCATCATTAGAAAATAATTATTAATTATTAATATAACTTTCGAAACACTAATTCATAAATATTTATCATTGAAGTTGTTTTTCGATTGGAATAATGAATTTTTAACTTCGAAATCAATACGGTTATCAATGTTTCTCCTGAAAATTTAGCTAATATTCTGGTTTGATAATGATCATGATAACCAGTTGAAAGTATTAATTGAATGCCCATAGGAATTAGGATTGAACTTTGGTTCGATAAAAAGAGAGAAACAAAATAACAAAAAAAAACTGAAATTGCCATGGAAATTGCGTAACCATTACCATGCGATAATCAAGTATATCTTTGAATCTGTTCAATTGATTATTTAATAGTTTTTCATCTGAATTTAATCCATGAAAATAATTCAATCAAGTTAAAAGGTATCAAGTGATTCCAATGTTACTCTTGTACAAAGATTATCATTGATTTTTTATTCTTTTTTTCGTAATTGCAAACGTTTTTACTTCTTCTTCTTCTCTCAATCCATCAATCGATGTTCAGAATTTTCTCGATATTCTGACTATCTATCACGTTGATGATGATGGCGAAAGTAAGATTAAACTCTCCATCTTGGATGAGATTGACACGAGAAGAGAGGAGAGAGAAATCTGATAGAACAAAAATTTCGCTAACTAGCAAGTTCTAACTCGATTAGATTCCATAACGATTGGAAATTGGGTGTAGGTGGTGAAGGAAAGTATTCCATGTATATTTATTTGAGAGAGACAGAAGAACATTATGTTAATTCTGAAGAAGAAAAATATGTGATTTAGAAATTTCGAAAAAAAAGAAAAAACGATTTCATGTTGAAACGCATTCGAAGGCAATTCCTCTCAGGATGTCAACTTTTTCTCTCTCCTTTATCATCTTTCTCATCATCCGCCTCTTCTTTTACTTATTCTTTAATAAGTAATATGATTTCTCTTCATCTTCCATTTT
Source organism: Panonychus citri (assembly GCF_014898815.1). Classification (NCBI taxonomy): domain Eukaryota; kingdom Metazoa; phylum Arthropoda; class Arachnida; order Trombidiformes; family Tetranychidae; genus Panonychus; species Panonychus citri. The sequence continues at coordinate 1,503,537 of NW_026515541.1, forward strand.
CTCATGCTTCATCTTTTCATTTTCTTCACTCTTTTTTATTCTCATCTTCATCAGAATTCTCAAAGAGAATACAATATCATACCTTTTTCTTTTTTTCTTTTTTCTTCTTCAATCTTGGAACTGAATTTTTCCATGCAATTTATCTCGTGCTTTTCTCTATTTATCTTTATTATAACTTTTATCTTCCATTGTTCATGGTATTTGTTTTTTCTTACACCTCACTCATCATTCTCACTCCCAGTTGTTAAGATTTCGATAATCAAACAATGAATTTCAGATTTGAAACAAGGTGAAAATCAAGATTCATGCATAGAAAATGAGAGTTGCAATTTAATTAAAATCCATTTAAATTACAACCTCATAATCTTCAGGATTAATTATCATGTATGATGTTCAGTAAAATCAAACGGGCCTCAGAACCAATCCCGAAGAGATTGGATTTCTATTGATTATTTTCTGTTCTTCATCATCATCTACTTATCTTCATCTTTATTTTCTCATAATTTCTCATCATTTTCTAAATCCATCAATAACATGATAGGGAAAAGAGAGTAAAGAGATAAAATTCTGTCTAAGAGAATGATTTTTTCTACCTTCATATTCTTTCATGATGAAATATTTTCATCTTAAGAATTTGAGATTCTCAATGTTTTTTCCTCTTTTTATCTCTCTCATGCAATTGATGAATGTTTCTCGCTGAGTTGAATGTTGTTTGTATTATCATCGTCGCAGAAAATTGTATGTGTAGATATAAACATGTTACCATGTAGTCTGAGTGTATGTTTGTGTTCATAAGGAATCCATCTAATCGTGTAAAATTGGAATTGCAAAGTTATTCAGATAATGTTCTTGAAAAGAAGATTGTCTTTTTCTCTCATTCACTTTCATGGTGTTTGTTTTCTCTCTTTTAAATTTCTCTCTCTCTTTCTTTCTTTCTTTCTTTCTTTGTTATTTTCTTATTCGAATAGAGCAAGTTTAACATCTTTCGAACTACTTCTTCATGATGATCAACTTCGAAAGGCTCTGAATAAAGGTGATATTTTCCATGGATTTAATGAAGCTTCAAGCATCTCTTTTGCTCCAACCTACAAATATCGTATTGGATCAGATGGATTTGATTTACTCTCTGAACGAGTTCCAAGTTACACTGATAGGATTTTGTACCGAGTTAAAACTAATCACAGGAAAAAAAGTTCATCATCATCATCTGATCATCAACATCAATGCTCAAGTGGAAGCAACAGAAATCAAATAGATAATAATAGTAGTCAAGAAAATGCAATTAAAAGGATAAACAATCAAGTTAATTGTATCACCTATGATTGTGTTACATCAATTAAAACTTCTGATCATAAGCCAGTTTACGCTCTGATTGAGATACATGTTAAACCAGGCAAAGATGATGCTCCATTAAATGCTGGATTATTTAACAGAGACATTTATCTGGAAGGTTTAAAGAGACGAGGCTCAGAGCATCCACACGTTGATCACCATCAACATCATCAACAACATCATCAATCCATCTCGAAGACAAATAGTAAACATCATGGTAAACATAATAAGCATAATGAGAAAACAAAATCAGGTAATAAACCTGTTGATGAACAAGAAGATATTGATTCACTAATTAAGGATATTCCAAGTGCTGTTTGCTCATTAACTTAATCAAATTAATTATCTCCACCACCACCACCACCAACACTATCATCATTATCATCATTGAGAACATGAATTTTGTTTCATCTTCATTATAAGTTTTTTTTTGTATTCTTTTTTTTCAATGATATTTATTTTTACCGTTATGTTTATATTCAATATTGAAACAATTGTAACTGAATTACAAGGCAATTAAATTAACATTATTTTCACTTGTTATTAAATTACAATTTGGTTTCTCCAAAAACAATTTAAGAAAATAAATAAAACCTTGTTTCTAATTTAACCGAGCCACATCACCTTGATGTTAAATAAATTGCAACAACTTTAAACGCCTCAGGGTAAATTTTTACCGTTATGTTTATTGAGATGAAATTTTATTTCGTTTAAAAAATGATATGATTGTCGTTTAATCCCCTTTCGTATTAAACCAATACCATTATGATCATTTCAGATTTAAATTGTTTCTGATTATTCTTGTTGCAGATTCTTCACTCAGATTTATTATTAATAATATAAATTTTGTTCTGTCCTTGATTGAATTGATGAAAATTATTAGCAAATGTTTAGTGACTTGATTGGATTGATTTACATGTGAAACAATTTAATTTGATTGGATTTATTTTGTCAATTGATTAAGATTATTAGATCAAAGTGTGAGAGCCATTTGATTTGATTTCAGTCAACTTGAACTAAATTAAGTTGATTTAATAACGATAATCAATTGAGTTGAATTAATTCAATTAAAACAATGTTATGATTTTTTCTTTCTCTTCCAATTGAAACAAACAAAAAAGTAGAAGGCAAAAGATGAGGATGAGGATGAAGATGAGATTTAGGAGGCTTGGTGATGACCTAATTCAGCACATAAAGGGTGACAGAGAGAGAGAGAGAGAGAGAGAGAGAGAGAGAGAGAGAGAGAGAGATTTGTCCACAATCAATGATGATGATGATGATAAGAGAGATGGGAATTTATTCTTGCCCATTAATTTTATTCTTTCTTGTCATCATCATCATCATCTTTCATCCTTATCACCCTTTTCTAACAGGTGATCAATTAAGTCAAGTATATGATTGCATCTTTTGTCTTGATGAAGATGATGATATATATTATTTATCATGAAAGTTGATATCATGAAATTGAGATTAATTTACTTAAATTGGTTCATTTTGTTGTGAGAAAATGACAAAAACAATTAGTGTGATTTTCCACTTCTAAACAGTATCGTCAATGATTTCATCGCAATCGCTGTCTAATTATTTACAAGAAAGATAAACAACAGAAATGATAAACAATCGATTGATTGTTGATGACAAAAAATCAACTGTAAATATTTACAAGCAATTTAAAAATAATTTAGATGAAATTAAAAAGGATATGATAAAAATGATTGAATAAAAAAAGCGTAAATTATCATGAGGCTGGAAAAGATTATGGATTTAAATTAACTTCCGTGTTAATTTGATTAACATTGACATTGTATATATTTAATATTTACTTTTTATGAACTGAATTGTTTGCTTGAAAGTTTTTTTTATATTGCTCATCAATTGAGGATTAGGATGCTGCTAGGATAATGAAAAGGTATCTCAAGATGATGAGGATGATTAGAATGATGTAAGTGATATGTAAGTATTAAAAGTGAGTGTGATGGTGAAAAAGGGAAGGGGCTGAATTGCTCCATTAAAGTGAAAGGTGGTAAAGGGAATTGGGAAGAAGAGGGAAAATTGTAAAGCATTTTCAAAGATTCTGTGAAGGATGTTGATAGTATATTGGAAAAAAATGAAGACAGAATGAGAAACAGATAGAGAAAGAAAGAAAGAAAGAAAGAAAGAAAGAAAGAAAGAAGAGAGAGAGAGAGAGAGAGAGAGAGAATAAATTGGTGAGATGACTCTGAAATATCTTCTCTTTTGTATCGATCTATATCCTCCTCATCTTCGTCTCTCCCAATTTCGCATCCTCCCACCAACTCTTCATCTCTCTTCATCTCTCTTCATTCATCCGCCATTGCAATGTTAAGCTTACGTTTTGAGATTAAGCAAAAAGGAATAGCAAAGAAAGAAAGAGAGAGAAAGAGAAAGAGGTATGAGAATGATTATGATGATAAGGATGGAGAGAGAGAGAGAGAGAGAGAGAGAGAGAGAGAGAGAGAGAGAGAGAGAGAGAGAGAGAGAGAGAGAGAGAGAGAAATGATGATGATGATGTTTTCCTTTGCTTCTACTGATGATGAAGAATGAAAAAGGCAAGTGATGGTAGAGGCTCAAGAGCAGTAGAAGAAGAAGCTTGAAAAGAAAGAGAAAAAGACAAAGAGAATAACAAGTAAAGAAAGAGAGAAGATGAATAAGATGATAATGATGATTGTAAGAGACTTTACACATAAAGAAAGGGAAAAAAAGAGAGAGAGAAAGAGTGAATATAAGCAAGATGATGAGACAGAAAATTAAGTAATCTATTTGGTATAAATAAAAACAAAGTGTTTTCAACTTGCCTCTTTTTTGGACAAACTTATCATCTTTATTCATCCTCATCATCATCTACATCTTCTAATTATATTACAAATTCATCTTCATCCGCCGACGAAATCATTTTTATCAGTTGTTTTCCTCACTTTCGCCAGTTCAGTTCATCGTTGCCTCTTTACTTTTTTAACTTGATTTCCTGTTCAATTTTTAAACTGAAATTCAATCATCATCATGAACTGAACTTTTGAAATCCATGAAATTCAAGGTATTATATTGTTCTTTTAGTGACAAAAATCATCAACAAATCAACAACAATTGAAAAGAAATAAAAAAAATTCCAAATAATCAAATGTTTGTGTCTCTTTTTCTATGTGTTAACATCACCAATCAGAATTGAAAGAAAAAGTTGAAAATTCTGATTCCAAATCAGTTGAGTTTATCCTGGAAAATCAGTGATCACAAATACACAAGGAATATAAAAATTATGTTTGTAATAAAATCAACTAATCAACAGGAAAAACCATCAACATGAAAATGATCAAGATAATTGTTGTGATAAAAGTGATAACTTTAAATGATGATGGATAACAAATCTTAATTATATATATCAAGAGAAACACATTAAAGCAATAAATTGATAATTTAAAGCCATTGGATTTGTTGTTAATTGTTTACAATCCAATAACTATCATAATTATCATCAACAATTATGATTACCCTTGATTCATTATCAATGATAGTAATACAATTACAATTATAATATCATCATTATGATACTAATATCATTATATTATGATATTAACATTGGCAATAACAGTAATTTACCGTTACATTGATAACAAATTGATTATAATCATAATAATAATAATAAGGTTATCATCCTCATCATCCTCATCATTATCATCATCGTCATCTCCATTGATTACATTAGACCATAATCCAATTGATTGTCAATTATTATTATCATTATTGCTCAAAAAATTGGTTCATTGGTTTGCTCAAAAAATTAATCAACAGCGACATAAATTGAACACCAACAATTTACACATTCATTGTAACAATTTACTAATCAATAGTAAAACCATTTCAACTATTGACCCTTTTCCCTTTTTAAATATTAATCGGTGTTTATATCGACGGAAACGGAAAAAGTCACATGAAATTATCTCATTGATTATTGCAATTTTATCTAACATCTTAACCATAATCAGGATTAATTGTTACAATTATTATCAATTGTTATCATTTGGTGTTTCATGTTATCAATATAATAAACCGTTACCAAACTGGAGGGTCAAAGATGCCAATGAATCCGTTTAATGTGATAATAATAAAAGACTTGACCATCATCAGAACCTTCATCTTCAATATAATCCCAATAGTTAATCACTACAATTATCTGATTAAATTTTTGATAAATTTGCTTAATAATTATCTTAAATCATCAGCCGCCACTGCCATCGTCACCTTAACCTTTTACCTGAGTGTTATTATTAAAACTTTTTCTATTAATTATCAACGAAATCTAATTAATATCATTGGATTGTTATGCATCTTGTTAAACTTGTAGTTCTTGGAGCAACTGGAACTGGTAAAAGCTCAATTATTCAACAGTTCTTGGAATCAACGTTCATTGAATCTCGTGGGCCAACGATACTTAACCCAATTGATAATAGTTACTCATTCACCATCATAATGAACGGTTGTGTTTATCAATTAAAGATAATTGATATGCCAATGATTAATTACTTTCCGACCAATTCATTTTACGAATGGACAGATTACCGAGGATGTGCCCTAAGAAGTGCTCATGGTTACCTTCTCATCTTTGATCTTACCTCTCCAGGTAATAATCTTTCCCCTGTCCACTATTAGTATTATTATTTCCTATTCTTTACCATCATGCTACTGGTCATCTTTTCATCTTCATTGAGCATCGTTTGTATTTACGGTTATTAAAAGTAATCCGGTAGATGAATTTGTAAGGTTTAAGGTTTCCCATTTTGATTCTTATTCATTTCATGTTTTTGTATTTATCTTCATACTGAGTTTCATTCCATCATGTCCACCATGAAATCGTAATTTAGATTTTAACAACTTTTCCTCCATTAGAAAAGAGATGAAAATTTCATGATTACTCTCATTATTGTATTGTTATATATTAATACAGGGAAACGGATAATATTTGCCAGTAAATTTGAACGAAACTGTTTTTATTCAAAGGGAAGAAAAAGTTTCATAGTATGAATCAGAATCAGAATTAGAATCAGAATTAGTTGTTATTAATCATCATATTGATCGCGAGATTATTTCAACATGAAGATACTCTGTTTGAAGTATGAATGAATTGATGATAATAGTATTCTGTTTATATTTTGAGTCTCAGATTATATTGTTTCCCAATTAGAATGTTATATCAATAATACTAATCACAATTAAACTGAGAATGTGAATATGAACATTATTAAGCTTTATGGTTATTGATTAATGTCAGAAATCAGCTTAATTCTGACATCATCTCATCCAAATCATGTCAACTTTATCCTCCACGATTAAGGGTATCTCCCACCCTCCTGCTGCCTCATTATTATCTGATTATCAGCTATTGAACTCACTTCACTCCACAATCAACCTCCCTGTTCAGTAATAAGGCGTCAGTCTTAACCTATGGTTGAATGAATGTATTAGATCAAAAGTTTTATAATATTTACCATTTCAAATCTGATTTTTATCAAATTAATCAAATTTGATTGATTGAAAGTAACCTTCATGATAACATTACCAAGAATTAGGAACGTTGGAACCAATCAAATATCGAGGTAATAGTCAAAGTTAGTAACCATGCTTCGTGTTCATGTTTCATTTCTCTACCTTTCCATGTAACAGAAAATTGAGAAATCGGAAAATTTTCATGGATATTTCATCTTATCAGATGAACTTTTTCATTCTACTAACCATCACCATCTTCAGTATCATTTTCATCATCTCTCTCTTTTTCTTTTTCTTCTTCACTCTTCATTTATCTTTTCTCACTAACACTCCACAAATTCTCAAATTCAGTTGTTGTTGACTCTTTGCCTCATCATTTCCGGTTCCAAATAATCATTCTGATCATGCTCATCATTTTTTTCTTTTTTGATTTTTCTCTTTCCTCTCTCTATCTCATCTCATCTTCTCTTCATAATCTTTGATTTTTTTCCCTACTCTCCATCACAAATAACCTCTTCACTTTATCCACCGTTCCCCAAACATTATCTCCCTCCTCTTCCCAGTAGCTTCCCTTCAACTAACCAAACCCACCCTGTAATCTGTCCTCTCTTTGGGTATCAGCATAAAGTGTCATCTCACATTATTCTGATATTATCAATGATAAAAATCATTTGTAATGTAGAAAGAGGAAAAAAAACCCAAAAAATAAATTCCAAATAACCTGAATTCAATCGTTATCTTTTGAAAGATTCTGATCATTATCATGATACTTTTTTGTTACCATGATAATCATTAGTTTTATCTCTTTCTTTTTTTTTCTCTCTCTCTCTCTGTTCCTCACTGAATATCATGAGATAATCTGATATCCAAATAATAGTTGAATAATCAGCATTTGATATTCAATTTGCTTCTGATTATCAATTGATTCGTTAAGTTAAACATGATTCCAATGATTTCAAGGATTCTCATTATTGATTCCCCACCTAAATTTTTCTTTCTCTCTTCTATTCACTTGCTATTACTTATTGACCTACTTTTAACCAATGGTCATTTCGATTGCATTTCATCCTCTTTACCATCATCACAATAATACACAAGGAAAAGAGGGAGAGATTTCCCTTGATTTGTATCAATAGAACCATGAAAATGATGAGGATTTTTACGATAATCATGAATTGAATGTTGACAATGAAAATAGAAAATACTTTTAACCAGAGTTAGTTCACCAAGATTCTCAGACTGTACCATGTTTATAACAAAAGAAGAACCCGGAATCTATGTCAAAACATTGGTAGAACTTGAAAATTCAATTGAAAAAGGAAAAAGCTTGAAACATGAATCTCAATTGAATCTGAAAAATTGATGTTCTCTTTCAAAATAAGGTAACAAAAAAAAGCTCACTGGTCAAGCCATAATAGATGAAACTAAAGAGCATTAAATGACCATGAGATTAACTGATTAATGGTCAACAACAATAAAATTTTCTCTCTAATCATAATCAACTTATGGTCAGTTTATCATTAATCAAGTTACGAAACTTTTTAAAAGGAGAAAATGTAAAATTAAAAGTTTTCCGAACACATATTTTCACTTCATCTTCATCATTTTCTCATGTTAACCATTATTATCCCTCGGTGACCTTTCATCCTTAACCTTTTAACATCATCTTAAAACTTTGATATTCCAATTCCCTAGAAATACTCCCACTCAATACTCACTTTGGTTACATGATATTATTATTATAATAAAAGTGGAAAAATGAATTGATAGAGAAGAGAAAAGTAAAAGATTATAAGAGTTATAATCTAATTATGTTTACTCCTAATTAAACATTAAATTATCTTCTTCTCATTTTCGTTAACATGAATTCGCAATCTCACCGACTCATTATCATGATGATGATGATGATTCTAAGAAATGTAATTAACACGAAATAATTGTACGATAACTTATATTCAGTTAGAATCTCCTTTTCCTGGTTATCTGATAATTTCAATGTTTCCATTAGTTGAGAGATAATAAATTTTTCTTTCCATGTTGAACTATCTTTTATTCAGAATTTTACCATGAAAAGTGGGAGGTGATGATAATGAGGATGGAAAAAATTTTCTTTCTTAAAAATATAATATATATAACATTTCCTTTCCTTTTCTAACCATTAGATTAGATTAATTTCAATCATGATGATGAGCATCACCATGATGATGATAATAATAATAATGTTGGTTGTACAATCTCAGTGAATATGTAATAATATTGATGATTTATGTTTACAGCACTGAAATTAAGTGGCACTAATAGATGAATAAACTTACTATCAGAATTAAAGTCTTAATCATCATTCACAAGATCCATTAACAATCAACTAAAATTGTAAAGTAAATTGTTAACATGAAATTCACTGAATTCCGATCATAATCTTATCCAATTTTTTTCCTCTTTTTCTTTTGTTACCTCATTCATATTACAATATATTCATTCATTAGATTTTCATGGATTCAGATAAATTAGTTTTCGGAGCAAAGAGATGACAGAAATTAATGATTATCCTAATGAACAATCAGCCTTTGCTCATAATTTAATTGCAATTTAATGACATATTTGAATCATTAAAAGGCAAGTTTATTTTCAAAATTTCCAACCCACTGAATAGTTTCATTCATTTCAATTGAAATTCAGTGAAAATAAATATTAACCATCATCATGAACCCTGAGCCTTAACTTTTTGTTTATATCGTTCATTTATTGTTATTAAACCTTAGTGGCCATTATTTTAAACAATTAACTAATCACCAAATGTACCTCTTAATTGTTAATTCACTTGCAAAGACTTGACCATGATTAGTTTTTCAATTAGGTAAAAACAATATTAAAATTTGACTGGAAAATCAAATTATCAGCTTCAATTAAAAGTAAGAGCCTGGATTTCAAGCCTTTGTCTCAATTAATTGAACTCGTTGAATTTAATCAAGTTAATTGTTCAGAGAATTGAAGTTTTCAATGGTTTTGGTCAACTTTTGATATTGATTATGATGGTAATTAGTTGAAGTAAAAAAAAAGTGGACTGGGAAAAGGTTATGGTCAGGATTTTAGTGAAATTTAAATTGTACTACTACTCAAGAAACCGGAATGATTCAGATTCCCTGTTGAATTGTATTTGAAATGTCATCATTGAGTATATTGGTCAGTTAATTTAGTAATTCAACAAAAGCAAATCTCAAAGGTGTGTCAACATTTTTACCTGGACATTAACAATGTTTTATCAGTTTTCTCGGTCAATTTAATGTTATAAGTTTCATCAGTTAACCAACTCATTTCCATCCTTTAATTGTATCATCATGGTTAGAAATGATTACCAAGACATTGGACACACTCAGAATCAAACTATTACAATTGCAAAGGTATTAAGTGCATCAACAATCAAATAATATAAAAGAAAATGAATAATCTGAATTATTTTTCTCTACATGATTCAAAATGTTATCAATACTGTTAACATTATCTTTACGATGATGATACAGATCACCATCTTACTGAATGTTATGCAATTCGTTTTTCTTTTTTTTCTCGTCTATTTCAATTCTAATTCTATTCCCATGGAAGACTCAGAATCTTTAGTATTTACCTAATATAATATTATTCCTATTTTTTTCCTGCAAACTCTTTCATCATCTTCCTCTTTGTTTTCATCATCTATCTCATGTCTACCTCTTGAATATTTTCATCTCTTGCATTTTCATTTAATATAATATAACAATAAAAAGGCTTCATATATAAAACCCTTTATTGATTGTTGATACTCTGCTGTTGATGCTTAGGCTTGCATATTACATGAAACTGAATCAACTGAATAACTCATAGAGCATAAGACTCATGAGAAGAGATGAAGATGAAGGAGAAAATATATAACTTTTGTAATATCAATTTCTCTCTCACTCGCTTTTTTCCTTCTTTCTCATCATCTTCATCTGCTTTTTCTGCCTCTACGATTCACTAATCATCATCATCATCATCTCTCTCTCTCTCTCTCTCTCTCTCTCTCTCTTACTCTCTCTTACTCATGTTTATCACGTCTTATATTACTTTTAATACTCGAGGCTTTAATAATAATGATGATAACTTATAGTAGAGTTGATTCTTGGGAGGAGGAAGATGAGGAATCACAGATGATGAAAGATGGGAAGGTGATGTTGATGATAGTGGGTGGACTATGATGCTTTATTATTAAATGGAGATTGTAACCTGCTGATGACGAGACTTTTTTTTATTCTCCTTCTTGTTTTCGAAAGAAGAATGAACAAAAAAAAAGTTTTACCAAAAAAGGAATAATGGAAAATGATAAAGATCCCATAAACATACTACTGTTATTTTCTGTTTTAGGTAGAAGATAAATGATGATGAAGATGAGAAGAGAAGAGAAAAAATCTGATGCTGATGACATTAAATATGACTGATTGCCGGAAAATTGCCAACAAGATATTTCAGTTGATGAGGAATCAAGTAAACTGGAAACATTATCATTATAAACAAACTGTAAGGGAAAAAGTTGATTCATGATGAATGAACTTTTCTCAAATCTACAAGACACAAAAACTAAATTATTTGAAACTAATCATCACCATTGAGGAAATTTATCTATCAATTGATTGATGATTGATGAACAGGCAATTCTAGAAGATGGAGGAAAAAGTTGGATAAAGAGAGAGAGAAGGAAAAGTTCATTGATAATGCAAATACTTTTTCTTGAATATTAATCATTATTCATGATGATTTTGGTTTCTTTTGTGATCATGATTGGTTTGCAATGAATTTTTGATTCTCAACAGATTTATATTATTAATATGATCATTCATCATGGATAAGGCAAAGAAATCAAATTTTTGCCTCAAATGTTTCCACTCATTTACTGATTGATTGTTTGTCTTAACATGATCCCAATTGATTATATCAATTCCATTGAGTTTACATGATAGTGATTATCTTTATTCATCAGAATAGGAAAAAAGCACAAATAAGATAAATTCATGAAGATGATGATGATGATGAACTCTTATAAATGAGTTACTCATGAAGGTGGATGAAGTTTAACTTTCATATTAATATAATAATATATAGTAGTTGATGATTCTTTGAGCATCATGTTAGCTGAATATTATCATGGTGTATAATTTGAAATTCTGGAATACAGAACTTGAAATATTCAGTCTCATATTAATAATATAATGTGATAATAAATATGAAAAGGAAGAGGAAAATTTTTACTCTTTTAAACTGATTGTTACTCTGATTCAATTTTTTCTTATATTTACTTTATCATAACAAATAATATTATTTAGAATTCAATATTTCATGATACATCTTGATAAAAGCCATGAAATAATCTTCAAGTTTGTAACATTTCTCTCGGATATTATTATTAACCTTTATTAGATTGCAAAGTTAAATTTCAAATTGTATTGTTGAAAATGATTTATCATGAGAGCGATGATAACAATTGATTATAATAGTTAGTTTAAGATAGAAAATGTTGATAAAGTATTCCAAGTCAAGATTTCTTCGAGTTCCAAAAATCGAAACGTATAATTAGAGCTTCAACCAACAATCTATTTATTTATTAATATATTCAGATTCAGAAATTCATTCTCAGGCTCATCTCGTGCTCTCTCTCTCTCTCTCTCTTTTCTTTCTCTTCCTGAGAAAAGAGAAAACCTCTTCCTTACCCTAACCCACTCCTCGATATTTTCTACTCCATTTGCACAATATAATTGTAATAACTTCTTAATTCAGTGCTCAGGGCTTATCATGATTCTATCGTAGTTCCTGATCCATGTGAAGTATTTGATGATAAGAGAGGTGATGTTATTACCCCTGCGGTTAATATCAAATTAATTATAACAATTAGACTGATTTAGTAATAAGGGTTGACAATGATGATTAATGTTCAATTGCGATAATAATTAGTTCAACTCAATGAGTATGAATAATTAATGTATTACTTTTGGTGGTGAAAGGTAATTACCAGGTATTGTTTAGCTTTCATCTTTTCTGTTAATCATTTGTAGCTAATAGTTGGAGATAACATTTTGATCAGTATTTTGGATTAAGATAATTGGTGATAAAACCATTTACTGATTAATCAGCTCTCAACTTTTGATGGTACCAATGAGTGATAATGATACTTTGTGGATAATGACACTCACTCTTGTTGATTATAATTCGAGGTTTTTATATCAATTCTGTGTTGAAATTGAAACTTTCTCACTTTCCTCCTGTGAGACAATCAGAAAAAAAGTGTCTTCATTTACACGCTTGGCTGTTAATCTCATTTTCTTCCTGGTTCATCAGTATCATGAGCACATCATCATCATCTTCATCAGTTGACAAGTTAATTAAGTTAACAATGGAAACAACATAGAGTAGTGACAAAACAATTGGCTACAAGAAAAGGTTCACAATCAGATGATTGAGATGGAGAGAAAAAAAATTATTTCTATAATACATTCAAGTGAGTGTAACCATTTTATCATCTGAATCCCATGAGTCCATGGGAAAAAAAGACGAAACCAAGAGAGAGAAAAATTCAAGACTCAATACAATTTAAGATGAACAAGTAGTAGCCAATGTCCACTTCAATCATAATCAAAAATGACCAACATAAACAAAAATAAGTGATAAATGTTAATCAAAATGGGAAACCCAAAAATGAAGTAAATGATTAAGATTTTGTTATGTTATCAGTAGTAATTATCACTTATAAGTTAGTATCTTTAATGATAATAACCTGATTAACTTTGCTAATTAACAGTAAGAACCCCTATGCAAACACAAACTCATTGAATCAACATTGAAATTGCAGATTGAATACAAAATTTATGGTCTCAATCAATTTTCATGTTATAACATTAGTCATTGAATCAATCAACACCTTAACCTTCAATTATGCACAAAGGTTGACTGAAGATACTAATCTAATTAAATGTGATTTCTTTTCAGGATCTTTCCAATATGTCAAAGTAATTCGTGATCAACTATCTGAAAGCCGAAATATGTCCAATATTCCGGTCTATGTGGTCGGCAATAAGGCTGATCTCTGTACAAGTGTCCTAAATAACATGAGGAGTAGCCACAGCCACCACTCAAGTCACTCACGTTACTCACTTTATCCATTAACTTATCCACGTTTCTCTGGTTTAACTTTATCATCTTTCTCATCTTCTCATCATCATTCATCATGGTTATCAACAAGAACCCAAAGGAATACCCATTTTAACTCATCATCAGCTGCACAACAACAACAAACCCAAAACCAACAACCAAACCAACAACCAAATCAACAACAAACACAACAGCAACAACAGACTCACTCCTCTTCTTCATCATCACATCATCATCATCATCATCATCGCCTTCATTTTCACCATAATCATCACCATTGGGATGATTTAACTCCAGCTTTCAAGGAATTAGCTAATTTAGTTAAAAAACAATGGAAATGTAATTACCTTGAATGCTCAGCTAAATATAATTGGAGGATTGTCCCAATCTTCCGGGATATTTTACGTTTAATTGAGATTAATCAATCAAAGTGTTTGGATCACTCAGCTAATTATATCAGTGGTGATCTTGATTATCACCGAGATTCAATTAAATTTTCACTCACATCAACGACCTTAAATCAACCAACATCCAACAATCAATTGGTCACAACATCATCAACTACCAATCCAATTGTAACCATTTCCACTTTATCACCAACAATTAACGATAGAACGTCAACAATTAATGATTCAAATAATAATACTAATCATCAATCTTGTATTATTCTCTAAATTGTTTAATCAGATTACTGATGATTTAATACACTTTGGTTGATCAAGTAATTTTGTGTAATTTATCAACAGCAACAACAATTAACATCTCAAACTGTTAATTATTCACAAAATTGTCAACAAATTTTTTGCCTCAAATTAACAATTAACCAATAATGATACTATTATTAATAATTTACCTTTGTAATATATTATAAATATGAAAATTAATTTTCCCTTTTCAACAATTAACAAATCGTAATTACTAATCAAAATTTACAATTTAAAAGATGAACAAATTAACTTATTAATAATTTAAATTGGGTAATTGTGACAATTTGTTTTTCAGTTTTCATTTTTCACCAGAATCCAAGAACTGAATCAAACCATTAATTGTGAGATTAAAAACCAACAAACAATTGCCAATTGATCAAGAAACAACCACAAAATTAACTAATTGTAAACTTCAAAATCATTCAATTTATACAAGCGGGAAAAAACTTTCTTACGAAAGTTTTTTTAAGGTTGTTTGCCAGACCCGTGGTTTGTTGAAATGGGAATCGTTTTTTAATAAAAAAATTCAAAACTAAATTTCTTCTTTCTCACTACTCTCTTTTTCTCTTTCTTTCTCTCTCTCGTCCCATTCTCTCTCATCTCTTCCTTTTTCTTTCTCCTCTCTTTTTCTTCTTTCTCTTTCTTTCTCTTTCTTTCTCGTCTCTTTCTCTTTTTCTCTTTCTTTTTCATCTCTTTCTCTTTTTCTCTCTCTTTCTCCTCTCTTTTTCTTCTTTCTTTTTCATCTCTTTCTCTTTTTCATCTCTTTCTCTTTTTCTCTCTCTTTCTCCTCTCTTTTTCTTCTTTCTTTTTCATCTCTTTCTCTTTTTCTCTCTCTTTCTTCTCTCTTTTTCTTCTTTCTTTTTCATCTCTTTCTCTTTTTCTCTTTCTTTCTCTTTCTTTTTGAAATACGCGCTGTAAAAAAGCTTAACTGCGCATGCGTACAGCAAAATCTTCGAGTCAGAATTTCTCATGAACGGCTACTCAGATTTTGTTCGTACTATTTTTCCGTTTTGTAGGATTTTCGGCTGAATTTTTTGATACCTTAACCTTTCATAGAATCCTTGTAGCTTGAGCGTAATCTTTACCCAAAATTTCGACAAATCTTATTCAAGAATGTAGATACATATAATATGTTAAAGTCCAGTAAAAGCAAAGATGAACAATTAGTAAATTCAGTTGAAACTGATTGATTCTTATCCCTAAGTAGAGATTGAAAATTCTGATTAACCTTTTATCCTTATCCCAACAGTTACAAATGAAAATAATGTTATTTCAATGATAATTTTTTGTTAACAGATCGACGAGAAAATTAATTCAATTGTTAACCGATTAATTTAATGTAAAACCAAAGTTTCTTATCAAATCAATTGATTGTTTTTTTCTTCCTGATAAATACATGTTATGGTTCTAATTAAAATGTAATGATGATCAAAACAATTAAAAACAATTCACCTTATCCGAAGATGATTCCAAATACATTTTTTAGCATTCATACCTAATAATCACATCTGAGCTATTAATATTGAGCAACGTAACATAAATTATATTAATATGTATCTTTAAATTTTTAATCGTAACTGTACCAATAGAAAAATAATTCATCCTCATAGAATCATGAAGATGAAATATACAATCAGTAATGAATTAAGGAGGATGGTCGCCGAATTTTAGTTTTGAGTTAAGAGTTGAAACTTTTTGTGTTTTTAGGGTCACAAATATGAAGTCCAAATATATTTATTTTTTTCTGATCTGATCAGCGGTTTTCGAGAAAATCGAGTTCGAAGTTAAAACTTCAGGTCACTTTTTCTCAGCAACGATGAGTTTTTAGATCATGAAATTTTTATTTTATCGACAACTTTTCATGCCTTTACAGAAAATTAAATTTGTTTTGGTAAAAAAATATCCAAAGTGCTCTGGCCACAATTCCGTTGTATTTAAATAAATGGACGGCGATTAGTCCCAAGTGTCGAGAATGATCTGAAACTTATTTTTGAGACTATCCTAGTATGGGCTAACATCGTGGATCGAGCACTTTTTCATTTGATCAACAGTTTTACCGGAATGAGAGAGTGGCCCTTGATCTTCGAGGGCTAATATCTCCGAAACTACAATATTTAGAATTGTCTAAATAAGTTGTTGGTTTAATTGAGATCTTCTCATTGACACAATGCAACTAAATTAGTAATAATTTACTCTTCTCACAATCGCGGTTAGGATTCAGCAGTTAAACGCGCAGTCAAAACAAAAATGAGTAAGGTAACTTATCGGTGGTGTTGTCAGTAACTTGGTGTGTAAATTTATTGTAAAGAGTTTCATTTAAATAGAGAAAAGAAAACATGTCCATAATTGGTCACTTTCGTGTTATTGGTCGACTCATAATTAGTGGCAGTTGAAGTGACCTGGAAGCGATCAATGGACTCAGGATAATCAAGTCCATTAAGACAAATAAAAATAAGCAAGAAAAGTAAAGAGGATTAACTCGAAGACGAAGAGGTTGGAGCATAAAGATAAGCGAGAGAATTGGATGGTCACAATGGACGAGGCAAGGAGGACAAGTGACCATCGATTCTCCCTCGTTTTCACAATATTTTAAGTGAACATTAATGTTAATCCTTTTGTTTTTGCTAGATTTAAATAGGATAAATATAAAATTTTTGCGATTCTTAGGTATTGTAGCTGGGTAGGTTGAGTGTCCGAGGCCCTCCGGGCCCTTGGTTATTTTATTAATTATGTTGGAAGTCCGAGGCCCTCCGGGCCGTTAATTGTTATAATTAATTAGGTTTACTTCTCACACCTAACCAAACCTAACCTAACCTAATCAAACCAAACCAAAAATGACCAAACTTCATTCAGAACAGCACCAACAGTTTCAACCAAATCTATCAATTGAATGAATTCTCTGAAAATTTTAGCCTGAAATAGTACTAACTTACAAAGACAAAAGGATTAAACTAGAGATTTACCATTTACTTAAAAGATTAACGAGAGGTCATTGTGAAAACGAGGAGACACCGTGACCATCATATGGATACCATTCAAAAGGATTATAATTAAGGTGCTCAAACAATTATAATTAAGATGAGAAAGAGTGAAAAAGCCAAAGGGAAAAGATGAAAAGATGAAATTGGTAAATTAAGGTAATTGGTCCAAACGTTTGTGTCCATATCTCGGTAAGTAATTAACTTAGGGTTTTCATTTGTATATAATTCAGCTCAGCTAATTAAGAGCTTTCTTTGATGTATAACTTTCATCTTAATGTTCACTAAAATTAGTGTCGGTCCCAATGGTTCACTTGGACCAGAAAAATAAGTGAAAATCTAATGTTTTTAGTTAATTACTCGTTAACCAATTTACCGATTAATTTGGTTTATATATTAATCCAACCTACTAAACAAGACCTTTGATTTAATATAAAACAATCTAACTATTAATTGTTGTTGATCAAAAAGTTGAAAAATTGCTAATTAGATTTGAACCTTGAAGCTCAACAAGATGATCCAAAGACCGAGAACTAAACCAGATAAGCCTTGAAGCTGAACAAGATAATCCAAAGACCGAGAACGAGAGAGATGAACCTCGAAGCTCAACAAGATGATCCAAAGACCGAGAACGAGAGAGATGAACCTCGAAGCTCAACAAGATGATCCAAAGACCGAGAACGAGAGAGATGAACCTTGAAGCTCAACAAGATGATCCAACTCAGGATGAATGGGTTTCCAAGAGATCAATCAGAATTGAAAGTTAATAGATTACTGATAATCTTCTCTTTTTCTTTCTCTCTTTTTATACTAATTTTCTTATGCAAGCTGAACTATCTAATTCGATACTTTTCACCCATCATGAACAAACATTTTCGATAGTAATTATCTGTTTGTTTTTCATGTTTAGTTTACGTGATGCATTCAAAGGCTTCCCTTTTATAAAATTGAAAATAATTAATTCAATAGTTGAAACGTTTTTTCTTTAGTCTTTCTTCACCTGCCTTTATTTTTAAACAATTCAGGGTAATTAACTCTAACGGAAAAGGAAGCAACAAAATGTTTAATTCAATTATCTGGTGATCAAATATTGAGTGCATTTAAACTCGTACCTGCATTTAAGGGGTACCTGCTTTTAAGGGGTACACTTACATACTACTACTGTATAAATTTATAGCTTCAAACAAAACAAAACAACATCAAAAAAAACTTTAATTGTTTAATTGAATGTAATTAGTTGAATTAACGTGTCAGATGACCTCTTAATAATAAAAGAAAACCTCAACGAGTGTTATTTTCCACTAGTAAAAGTAAAGTGCTAACGAGTGTATCAAAAACTATTATTATTTTTAAATTTTGCTTTTTCTTGTTCTTGTTTCTTCATTATATTCAAAAATCTAATCATGAATTTGACTAGAATTCCAATTTTTATCTTGGTGCTTTTATTTATTAATATGACTATTTTACCAATGATAGAGGGTAAGTCATCTGATGCTGAGGCTTCTGTTAAAAGTGAAGCTTTTGTTCTGCCTGAAATTAATCCGAATGCTTTCGGTGGTCAAAGTCCTCCTGACTATCGAAAATTAGACCCTGCATATCGAGCGAATAGTTTAACTTGTACATTAGTAGATGAAACTATTGGTCTTCTAAAAGACCTACGATATTTTCTTTCTGTTCGACCGCACCCAGAGATAGAATTGTACTTGGCCGAAAAGGACACGGTTCGCCTAGATAAAATTACACAGGGTCTTGACCGTCTTTTTTGTAATTAGCTTTCGTCAAAAGGGATTACCAATTATTTCTTTTCTGTCTTAAATCCTAAAATTACAAAACAATAAACGAAACAAAATATGATCTTGATTAAAATTAAGCCTCAATTTATTTCATAAAACAATTAGGATGATTTTTAAACATTAACAATGCGTGTTTATTTTGAATAGACTTCACCACAAGTAAAACCTTTTCCATCAATAGATACTAAATGACGATTGTATTCACTCAATGTAATGAAATATTTGAGGTAAAATCATCAAAAGACTTGAATTCAAAGCTTTAAGGATAATCTGAACAAATTAAACTTAATTTTATCTTTGATCTCGATACACAACTATTGAGGTTCTAGATTAAAAAAAAATTTCGATGTGACAATTAAACCTTTAACTGAAACAATTTATTCAGTTATATTAATTAAATTAATTTTAGTTTCTGAATGAGACATATAAAAAATCGTCAACGGAAATAAGGATAATTCAGTTGATTAGTTTGTGAGTTGATTGACTGAAATTGCATACCGATTGGATTGTGATTTAGAATAGTTGAAACGGGAATTCCCAATGACCTTTTGAACGTATTTGTAAGTAAATCTATGTAATTTTATCACATGGTAATGCTAACGACTTCGATCAGTTTTCTGTAAACAGATAATATATTAGTCCTTCTCCAATATTGAAAGAAAAATTGATTATAATACAAAATTAAAGGGCTTTTCCATTAACTGAATTACTAAATTACTTCAGTGAAAGTGGATGAATTTTTTCAATGAGTTAAAGAAAATACAATGTAACATTTAATAATATAAAAATCTTAGCATAATATACATTAAGATCATTCTCACAGAGAACATAATTAAGAAATTTAAAAATTTCTCTTATTGATCAGAGTTAAGTGTGGATTCCGATTTGATCAATTTATTGACAAATTGTATAACTTTTTCATTGGCAAATTGAATCGCTGCTTTTTCATGTCGCATGAATAAAAATCCATGGATTTGTCCCTCAAGAACATGAACTTCACATGGTCCTGGAAAAGAGAAACAATTTATTAGATTTGACAGTCAAAACTATTCACTGTTAGCACAGTGAATCTAAAGTAAATACGAATTAAACTGTTGATGGAAAAATCACTCGAATATATTAATAGTTTATTCGAGTGAACATAGATGTCCCTACGCTCTCTCTACTCTTCAAGTTAACTTGAAAGGGAAATGAAACTTTTCATTCACTTTCGTTTGTTTGGTTGTTTAAATTTTTCGTATAAAAAATAACAATTAAGCCTAAGGGGCTTTTTGTTGATATTATATCATAAATTGTCTTTACCTTTCCAAGATCGTGCAAGTGCAATATTATCATCAAGGAAGATACATCCAAATGAAGTAATCAAACATAATGACATCTCTTTCAAAGCCTCGTACGAATCAAATGTCGGACAATTAAGATAAGGTGATTGCAATCGTTTGAATAGTGATTGAAACTGATCACCAGCTATTCGACCGTTATCAATGTACCATGGGTGAACCTTGCGAGGTAAAAAACTTCGCTCTATGAGAAGAAATGAGAAGATCAGAAATTAAAAATTTTCGATTTTTTTCTTAGCAAACTTACTGACTAATCTTATATCTTCAGCAATGTACGAAGATACTTTGGCCAATCGATTTTTGGGAATATCTTTTGGTTCATCAATTCGACCTTGAATACCACTAAGACATCCAGCAATCGCAAGTATATTACCATAATGAAGAAGTGGGTCAAAAATTGTCATTATTCTGGAGCTTGACCAAGCACCGGTCAGTTGAAAAGTCCCATAGAAAGATATAAATGCAAAGGGCATGTTAATCGGTGTTGATGGTGTTTCTATGTTATTATTGTTGAGATGATTTCTATTGTTGTTCTCATTTGATTGAGATTTTTTTCTAATCTCATGTAAAAGTAAAGGTATTGACATTGCCAACATGGAACCAGCTGAATCACCGATGAGAATTATTTTCTTTGGATGGAAACCAATCTTTTCCACCACAGATTCATCCCCTGAGGTAACCCACAGGTAAGCATCAAGAACATCCTGGAATTGCTCAGGATACTTGGCCATTAAACTGTAATCAACACTCAGAATGGAAACACCATCAAGCTGAGCGACCCAAGGTTTCAAATAAGCCTGTGAATTAAATTAGTAAAGTGATTAAATCAAATCCACTTTGGAAAATATTCTAATTCAGTTAATTATTCATTTCGATTCATATGGTTTTCCATATTGTAAATTCATAAAGGAAAGTAACCAATGTTAGTTAATTGTTTGTTTATTCCTCAATTTGGTTTAAATTTGGCAGATAACAGTTTCAAATTGTTCATGGGACTCAAAGTTGATTTAATAATCAATTAGCTCTGGGATTATGTTGAAATTGGGTTAAACTAACAATTAGATTGTAAAAATTTGGGCTTCAACATTTTGGCATCAAAACTGATTGGCAACTTTTTCATGTTATTGATTATTAACTGTGAATGATTTATTTTATATTAGTTATTATTAAATCAACTTGATCACAATTTGATTTAAATTGTTATGATTAACTGAGAGGGAAGAGCTTAATTTAACTGATCTAATTTAAATTTGGATAAAATCAACTCACAATCTACAGTTGGATTAATGAGAATCTAATCCACTCAGAGATTCAAGTTCATTGTGATAACAATTAAGACTTTGCTCTTAGAACAATCAACTAATCAGGATAATCAACTTTTCTCTTTGCTTGTGAATAAATATCTGATCAATTTAGATTGTATTAATAAATTGCTAATTAGATTTAGTTATTAGGTGAATGTTAATTGCTGGAAAAATTTTCTCTGTGATATTTTTTTTTCTTGTCAACCTTTGAGTGATTTAATCTTAATCTTTGATTAGATCTCGAGGACGATTAAATTACCCGAAGGTAAATTAAGTATCTGTCTGTTAATTGTATACGGCAAAAGTTAATGATCAATGAAACCGGTTTAAGTTTTAATCACAATTAAAAATACATTAATAACAGAAACTTTGGTAAACAAAATAATTCCTATGGTTAATTAATTGTTGTTGTTTTTTTCTCATTTTTTTCCCAATAATCTAATGATCAACTGATTACTGAAACTGTACCTCTGTCGATTAGTTAATCGTGTTTACTGAATTTAAATTAAAACCTGATTATGTCTGAGAATAATTAATCTATTTTTAGATTAAATTTAATTGTGGTTTAATTTTAGCAAGAAAATTAATTTAAAGTTAATCTTAGTTTTTATTTTGCATTTTCGACTCATAATTAATTCAATTGAATAATTGATTACTTTTCTGTGGACCTTTGATTACAAAGAGTGACGTTAAATTGTTTACGTCTAATTGTTGCAAAATTTGATTGCAAAATGCTAATAATCATCATCATTATGATATTTACAACAATCAACAATCAGTTGATTGCAAGTTTTATCAGAATGGTGAAAGTAATCAAATGTAGTTGATTATCTTGGTAACACAATCAATAAATTGTCAACTGAAAATCAACCAAAATTGTAAATGGCAAAGACAAACATAGCAATTGATTTCCATTGGAAGTTAACAATTTAAACTAAATTAACCTGACGAACAAGTTAATCGTGAAAGAAATACAATTTAGAAGAAAAAAAAATGGTAATTAACCTTGAATTAGAAATTCTCGGAAAAATTTAATAAAACAAGTTGACCATTGGAGGAATACAATTGTTTCCTTAGCTAAATTTAAATTGTTGTTAGTAAATTGTTGCCTAATTATTACCAATTCTGTAATCTCTCGTAATGGAAATCAATCAATTTTAATTTGTTACTAACTTCTTTCGTCATTTTCGTAATACATTTTAACAACAATCTTTAGCAATTTAATTTTCTTCCAGACAATTTAATTTCATATTTGTATGAGTTGATTTTTAGGAAATCAAATCAATCAATTGTATTGAAAAAGTTGCTTGAAGCAATTACAATTTAAACCAACCATTGGCGTTTAATTAACTACATTTTCATTTTTGTCACTTTGACTTTCATTTATTAATCATTTAGCTTGTCAATTTAATGGTGTTTTTAACTGATTAATCAACCTCATCTCTTAATCACTAATCATTCACGATTTAACTAACGCTCGTATTTAAATTGTTGGAAAACATTTCAACTGTAAATTATTTATCTTCTTGTTATCTGATCAATTGTAACAACAAAATTAGTGAATAATTTAATTGTTCAAGGAAATATCAATGAGAAAATTTTTCTATCGCTTCTCTCTGATGATTAACAATTTAAATTAATTGTTCATTGAACTTGATTTTCTGTTTTAACAATGAGTTGATTGTAGACAATTAAACATCTCAATTGTAAATATCAATTCTCTGGCAATAAGTTAATTGATTAGGGGTTATTAACGATATCGTTGCAACGAAATTGCTACTTTTAGTTTATTAGTCACATCGGATTAGCTTGACCTTAATTTAATCCTTTATCAGTTAATTGTGAAGATTATTGAAGCTCTTGATTGTTCAATGTGATTCTGAGTGGTAACAATCAGCTAATTGTTTGGTAGCTCTTTGATTACAAAAAGAAACACATACAACTTTTTAATCAAATCTCATTAATAATATTTTTTATTTTCTTCTTAATTTTAATCATCAAGGATCATCAACAATTTGATTTAATTAACCGTTGATTGTCATTGTTATTGAAACAGAATTGAACTAATTTGCCTTGATAACAATTAACTAACAAATTAAAATGATAGATGATAATTGTTGAATAAACATTCAAATAAAAATAACTTTGAAAAAAATGTCAACTTTCTTGATTGTTGACAATTAAATTTACTTTTAATCTTCTTGTGCATCAATATACAGTAACAATTTACTGACAATCAAGTTAAATCATTGTAACATTAATCACAACAATCAACTGATTATGAATCAATTCTCAACCTGATTTTACAAATCAATTGCTGTTCATCTCTAATTGTGATCAAATTAGGTAAACAGGAAATCAATTGAATGATAATTAACTAATTCCTGTTCAACTGCCAGTAAAAACAATTGTCAGGTGTCTGATTACATCGGTATATTTGGCTACGGATTTTGATTAATTGGACAATTAAAACTAACCAACATTCAATTCAATGACAAGAATTAATTGTAATTTAAAAACAATTAACAATGATGGTAATTAAATTTTTGCTGGAAGTGAATTTAATGACTGTTGATAATCAACCGCAAACGAGCCAACAGTCAACTGAAACAATTAGTGATAATTAAAGGTAATTATCGTTATAATTTACAGAGGAAAAATATGAGAAAAAGTTTGAAGGAGGAAAAAAAAGTTCTTAAAAAAAATCATCGAACTCACATCATGAACATCAGGCCTGGAAAGTATGAAACCACTGCCGTGACAATGGAAGATCAAAACTTCAGTTCGAATTGGTTTACATCGATGTTTAATGAATCGACATCGGATTTGGGGTCGACCATTGATGATCGGGTTTTCCTCAACTATCCCTGGACCAATGGGTGGAACAAACCATCGGCCTTGTCGATTGACCCAAAAGTTAGAACCGATTGCGTCTTTATTACGATAGAGTAGATTTCGACAAACTTTTCTAGTCAAATGACCATCGATAACTGCGGCCACATCAACGGGGAACCCCATGTTCGCCCGATTGGCAAGTTTAACAAAAGTTTTACATCGATAGCGTTTACTGGCCAGAACTCGCCACGATTTAATGAAATTAGCGTAGGTCCAAGAAATCCCCTTCTGGTACAACTGAAACAACATTTTAGTTCGAGGCGATAACCAGAACATACTGAACGATCTTGCCAATGCTTCTTGGAAATCAGTTGATTGTAAACACTTATCAAGCTGATAAACTGTCTCATCAATTGTAGCCGAAAATAACGGTAAATCTAATTCATTGTCATCGCTATCAGCATTATCATCATCGACATTTTCATTAATCTCATCAGCACTTTTGGACACTTGATGTGCCTCTAATTGAGTCTGATGGAAATGCATCAACATTTCCTTAATCAAAAGGAAACCTTTTATCACAATTTGTATATCATTAAGAAATGATTTCTGAGCGGATTGATCGGCTTGATTGTTACAATTTAACTTTTCGCAACATCTAATTAACCAGGAACGTATCAGAACACAGTAAGTTACAAAACCATTGGCGGGCAAGTGTTTATATTCATAGCGAGAGGATGTCATCAGGATTTGATTAAATCCAATTTGAAGGGCGATTAAGGATGATTCAGATTCTTTATGATTAACTTTTAAATTTGACGATTTCAAGTAATTCGATAATTGATTAAAATAATGACCAACATCATCAAAAATAGTCTCACGAACTGATTTAGATAGTTTCAGTTTATCACTTTCATCTGGTTGATAATTGATTGTTGTATCACAATTAGTATCATCATCTTGATTACCGGCAATTGTTTCACCATTAACAGGATATCCTTTCATACAAATCATTTGATCAACTTTGAAATTACAATTATTATTATGATTTAACTTACTATTCATATGATTATCAATAATCATTGATTTATTAATTGGATCCATTTTATGATTGGTAAAACAAAAGTGAATTAACTTGATTGAAAGTAAACAAAAAGAAACTAAATCAATATAAACATTTAACTTTCAACAAACAATTTAAACCTAAATTGTCAAGGGTTTCAAACGAACGCCTTGATTGTAGATACCAAATTGATTATGATCAACTTTTTTCAACAATAACATTAAAATCTAGCACAAAGAGACACTTGATTAGTTAATTAGTTCAGAGACAAGAAGTAACAATTTATTTAACTCCTCGTAAGATGGGAAAACTTTCAACTAAAATTAAAATTATCAACAAGATGATGATGATGAAGATGAAGTTGATGTTGTTGATAATGGTGATGATGATGATGATGAGGCGGGGATATTCACTGGTCAGAACCTGAATCTTTAGGCTAAGGTGGGAAGGGGAGAGTGGATAGAATCTGGAATCTGGTTTACCAGGTAAGTCCAATGGCGATCATGCTAATAATAAACATGGAGCTAAAAGTTAATTTTCATGAGAATCATTAAAAAAAATGTTCGATGGCTGCTAATTATGATGGCAATGAGGGAGAGAGAGAGAAAGTGAGTGAGAACCTGTTTCATGATTGAATCTGCAGGAATAACTATGGATGACGATGATGATGATGATGCTAAGTTGATTGTAATAACATAGATTGGGAGGAGTTAATTGTAGAGTAACTTTATATTGAAAACGTATGGGGAAACAGACAAGAAAAATGATGTTGATCAAAAAAAAACTTTTCCATTTAGGAGATTTTCCAACAAAATTAAATTCTAATTGTTGATTAATTGTTGTTAAACGGTTTTAATGTAATTAAAGAATTGATATTGAACTGGTTTTGTGTTATTTTTAATTTCTTGCAATCAGTTATCTCTTTTAATTTCATCTTTCCATTGGTGGTTTGGTTTGATTTTTTCTCTTCTATTCAAAACACCAATGAGATTTAATTGTAATCAACTAATTGCGATTATATCAACGTCCAAAATGACGTATTTAGATTCTAAATTGAATAAGAATTTTGTTTCAATTGTTTGTTTGATTGATTGTAGTTTAATTTTAGGGATTAGATTTTTTCTTCTCATTACTTATCCTTTGATAGTTTGAATATGAATCAATTTAAATTTTGATTGTTGCTCAATTTATTAATTACTTTTCAGTTCAACTTATTGACGATTAACTTTTATCATGAGCTCAAATTGTACTTGATTGTTACCTAGTGAATTACTAAATTCCATGAGTATTTCTAGATTATTAAAACTGTTTATTATTATCGACGAATTGTTTTTTCCATCAATTATCATCACAATCCAATGGTTTATTAATTTTCTTAGATTAGTTGTATTAATCACCAAGACTAAAGATTAAAGATTAACCCAGAGGAATGTCATCTGATCTTGAATCTGTCAGATTATCTAAACTCTTAATTTTTATTAGCTGTCAATAATTTGATTACTTTTGATTAACTATTTATGAACGAAAAAAACAATAATCAAGTTAACGATTCAGTGAACTGAATCATGATTAAAAACTCAACGAATAAATTGTGCCGCCATCTCTTATCAGCTAAAGAAAAACTTGAACCAGAAACCCAAAGTCGCTTTTTAATTTCTCTAATCAACTTGCACCTTCAATTGTAATTGATTAAATTAATTTAATTTAACAAGTTCTTTGGTGTAATGATTAAAGTGTAAACCAATATCCTTAGTTAGCTTTTTAACTCAGAGTAATGATTTGATTAGTTTATTTGATTTACATCGACCTATCTTAAATAATTAGTTGTCACTTATTAGCCCGGACAAAAAGCGAATTGGATTATTATACTCACTGACTTTCGTTTACATGAAGGTTATTTATGTCAATCGCTATTGTTCTAGAGGAGTCGTTATCATTAAAAGAATTTATTTTTGGAATGACGAGTGAACAAAGAGCCACAAATGGATTAATTGTACTCTATGAACTTGTTCATGTTCTTGTCAATGATTTTCGCACCATTATTGAACACATTCACCTTAGCTTGGACAAAAGAGCTTGCATTCACGTTATCCCCCCGTGCGATGTGGGAAAAAGCAGAAGCAAAGACCTACCAAAAGGGCTATTCTAACGGCTATCTTTGATCATCATCAGGTGATCCACCCTCGTCGCAATTTCTCGTTGTCGGGAATTTGAGACCGGCACTTGGCCTAGGAAGAGCATCAACAACCTCTGACCATATCCACTTTCACCCTCTGTTATTGGTAAAATAATTATAAACAAAAGCACGAAGATGAGTTAAGCCATCACACCATCATTTGGAGCGTCACCCACAACCATAGCTGAGCTCTCGTCATCATTAAAACAGTTATAAATACAATCACAGAGACAAAATTTGAATATACAGCCGTGGAAATGAGTTTCGAATGATTTTTTAATCATTCGCGCAGGTAGTGACTAAAATTAACTGATTATCTTTTAAGATAATTTTAATCAATAGGTAAATCATCTAAGTGTTATCACTGATGATAGAGATTATCAATTGATTTTTGTAACTAGTTGCGCGAATGATTAAAAAATCATTCGAAACTCATTTCCACTGCTGTATTTGTAGATTAATAATCTTATACAGCCCGTTCACTCAGTTTCTGAATCGTCTCATTTTGGGTCTAATTCTCTTGCGAGTTGAGATAAATTTATGAAATTTTGCATTTTTTATTTTCGATAATATGGCCTATGCATATGCCAAATATTGAATTCTCAGCGCTAAAGGCCATTTAATTATTCAATTTCGAAATTGATTTTATTGAAAATTATATTCAATTAGTTTGAGAATTTGGCCTGAATTGAGATAGTTCTGCATTGAATCGATCTAATTTTTCCCCTGTTCTTTGGGTCAACTATTGTATCGATGATATTTTATCGAGAACTCAGATCAATTGCTCACATAATTAACGAAATAATTAAAAAATTAAATAAACGTTGATTTGTATGGAAATTCTACTTTTGTCCATAAAAAGTCACTTATCGACATTTTTCTCTCAAATCTTTTCTAAGGCCAAATAATAGCTCAGAAATAGCTCAGAAATAGGTTACAATTAGCTCTTGATAGTTCGAATCATCGAAAACACTTTTATTTAATTTTGAACGCAAATAGACGAAATTTTGTAGAAATTCAATGTCTCGAATGTTCAAGATTAAATAAAATCAATTGGTTCTAAATGTCTATTGTGTTTAAGCAGCAAATTAGATAAATGAGGTTAAATTTTACTAGAATCTCCTGAATAATCATCTAACTAGTTTTATACAAAATAGAATCAACATTAATCGTTTTTAATTGAATATAATTAGTTAAATTTACACACCGGTGGATCAATTTTACTCTTACTTTTTTAATATAAGAAATATCAACTGATGCTATTTTTCATTGTTAAAAGTAAAAATAGACACTAAAAATAAAGAAAATAAAGTAAAAATTTAACAAGTGTATAAAATTATTACAGTTTCGATTGATTTAAAAATCAAATTATGAATTTGACTAAATATTCAAGTTTTGTCTCTGTGATTGTATTTATAACTGTTTTAATGATAACGAGAGCTCAAGATGGATCACCAGAGTTGCGTCCAGCTACTGATTTAAATGGGCTTACCGCTGCGAGCGGAGCTTTAAGTGATAATATGAAGGCTGATATCATAGAACTCACTAATTAATTGGAAGGTTCTATGAATCGTATTCTTACTAGAGGAACGAGATCTCCTCCGACCGTTTAAGCTCCAACTTTGAAATCACAAAATGGCGATATATCTCCGCTTAAGCTTCAAGCTATGGGTACGTCATTTGCTTTACCTGTAGAAGATTAACCTACCTATGTCAAAAAAATCCAACTAATGAATTAAAAACTATTACAGTTTCTATTGATTTAAAAATAAAATTATGACTTTGCCCATACAGCCGTGAAAAATGAGTTTCGAATGATTGATGAACGTCAACAATTAATGATTCAAATAATAATACTAATCATCAATCTTGTATTATCCTCTAAATTGTTTAATCAGATTACTGATGATTTAACACACTTTGGTTGATCAAGTAATTTTGTGTAATTTATCAACAGCAACAACAATTAACATCTCAAACTGTTAATTATTCACAAAAATTGTCAACAAATTTTTTGCCTCAAATTAACAATTAACCAATAATGATACTATTATTAATAATTTACCTTTGTAATATATTATAAATATGAAAATTAATTTTCCCTTTTCAACAATTAACACAAATCGTAATTAATAATCAAAATTTACAATTTAAAAGATGAACAAATTAACTTATTAATAATTTAAATTGGGTAATTGTGACAATTTGTTTTTCAGTTTTCATTTTTCACCAGAATCCAAGAACTGAATCAAACTATTAATTGTGAGATGAAAAATTAACAAACAATTGACAATTGATCAAGAGACAACCACAAAATTAATTAAAAAAATTAAAAAAAATTAAAAATAGAAAGTTAATTCAATTGTTAACCGAAGTTAACTAAGTTTCTTATCAAATCAACTGATTGTTTTTTTCTTCCTGATAAATACATGTTATGGTTCTAATTAAAATGTAATGATGATCAAAACAATTAGAAACAATTTACCGTATCCGAAGATGATTCCAAATACATTTTTTAGCATTCATACCTAATAATCACCTCTGAGCGATTAATATTGATTACTGATTTAGATCAGAATCAAAAACACAACTTTCTTAGAGAAACGTAGCATAAACTATATTAATACTTCAAATTTTAATCGTAACTGTATCAATAGAAAAATAATTCATCCTCATAGAATCATGACGATGAAATATACAGTCAGTGATGAATTAATTTATATAAGTGATTAGATAATCAACAGATTCAAATTTACCATCGATTTTATTGACAAATTGTTGTTATCGTTTTATCTGCGAATGATATTGTTAGACCAATCACAGGCGTTCAACGCCCACCGACGATTTCTTTATAAAACCTGACCTAAGGGTAAAGTTGGGTCACTTCTCTTACGACTTTTGAGTTTAACTTTATTCTTAGGTCATATCTTGTACCCTTAACAATAAACCACCTTTCACACTTACAACCCCATTGAGTCCTCGTTGGGTTAGTTTTAACCTTTGTACCCAGTTTGTACTTAACAATATGACTATTTTGCCGATGACAGAGGGTAAATCATATAATGCTGAGGCTGAATTTTTGGGTTTTAGGTTTTGGGTTTGTTTGTTTTAGTTGATTAAAGTTGATTACAAACAATTAACCTTTTCCGTGTAGAAAGACTTAGTTACTTTTCCAGGTAACTACACAAGTTAATCAAATAAATTCAGCACAGAAATAAACACAACATCAACTTTATGAAATTACTTCAACTAAAGACAAATTTATTCGAAGAGAAATTGGTTTAAATGATGTCCGTAGACTTTACAAAAATAAGCAAATTGACCTGATTAATTAGTTTAAGTTTTTAATAGAAACTGGTTGTTGGTTTCCGTTTTTAACCTTTGACATCCATATGACTAATGTCTTAAAGCAATAAAATCAAAGAATAAACCATTGGTAAGAATTTGAGAGCAATAAACAGAAAAAGAAGAAAAATGTGAAAATTAAGGTTTGTCCATTTATGACCTTGAGTGGACTTTCGTTGATCCTTTTTGGCTGTTTTAGTTTACAATTAATTACTTTTTCTTAATTATAACGAAAAGGATAGACAAGATTATCTTGGTAATTACTTAAGTCTAAATGTGTTGATTATTGAAAATGAAAAATGAATCAAATGTAAGCGCTTGTATTTCCGTAAGTACTGCTGATATAACCTTCGTACTTATATCATTCAACTCGTCTCATCTAGACCTTTCTGATGATATATGATTCATATTCTAATATCACTTCTTAATTGAAAAGTGACATCAGTCCCGAGCGTCACTTTTGAGCCTCAAATTTGGACAAAAGTTTAATGTTTTTAGTTGATTGCTCACAAGTTACCAATCAATTAGACTTGTTATTTATATCGTTAAGTTGAATTTTCAAAGCTCTATAAGATTATATATAGATGATAAAGTGAAGCTGAAGATTAGCTTAAATTTAGCGTCAACATGAATTGTCACTGTGTTATGTCTATGGGAAAAAATATCGACATCAATGATTGAGTGTCGATGATTAATTAGATGATGAAGATGATTAAATAGATCAAGGTGAATGTGATTAAACAGGTAAAGAAGATCGTAATAACCAACAGGGTTAACTCTCATTAAGCCTGAAAATTTAATTGAATTTACCGTCGGATTGCTATAAAAAATAATGGAAACACTATATGATGATTGTACCAAACAGCACAGTAAGAACTAAGTCAATGCAAGATTTACTTTAGCCATCTGAATAATCATCCAACTAGTTTTAATGAAAAAAGTGTCATTTACTGTTTTGGATGAATTTGCATATCAGTCGATCAATCCAGTGTTTCTTTTTAGTTGAAAATAATATAACAAAAGTCGTGCTTCTAACTTGTTTAGATTTCCATTTAATGAAAAAGGAAAATCATGAATTGGTCTAAAGTTCTAATTTTAATCTTCGTGGTTATGTCTTTTACTATTTCACTGCTTACAGAGGGTCAGATAACTGAATCGGAAATACAAGCTGAGCTTTTCACCGAGAGTGCTGCAAATGAAGGTCAAAGTAATCTCAAAGGGCTTGATCCAAGAAAAAACGTGGCCAATGATTTTGATGATCCAAGCCAGAGTGGTGGTTTAAGTGGCCCAAATTCTTTTAATCCCATTTCAGCAAGTCCAAATGGTTTTAGTCCCATTCCTTTTAATTCGCAGTCAAGTGGTCCCAATGCTTTTAATCCCTCTCCTTTCAATTCGCAGCCAAGTCAGCCGCATTCGTTTAGTCCCAATGCTTTTAATCCACAGTCAAGTGGTCCCAATGGTTTTAATCCCTCTCCTTTCAATTCGCAGCCAAGTCAGCCGCATTCGTTTAGTCCCAATGCTTTTAATCCACAGTCAAGTGGTCCCAATGGTTTTAATCCCTCTCCTTTCAATTCGCAGCCAAGTCAGCCGAATTCGTTTAGTCCCAATGCTTTTAATCCACAGTCAAGTGGTCCCAATGGTTTTAATCCCTCTCCTTTCGGTTCGCAGCCAAGTCAGCCGCATTCGTTTAGTCCCAATGCTTTTAATCCACAGTCAAGTGGTCCCAATGGTTTTAATCCCTCTCCTTTCAATTCGCAGCCAAGTCAGCCGAATTCGTTTAGTCCCAATGCTTTTAATCCCTCTCCTTTCAATTCGCAGCCAAGTCAGCCGAATTCGTTTAGTCCCAAAGCGCTTGATCTTAATAAGAATATTTCCAATGCCTTAGATGGTCCAAGTTTCAGTGGTGGTCATAGTGAAAAGGAAGCTAATGTGAACGTGGGCAAGGCTCTGATACAGCCACTGGTAGAGACCTAATTGGTGATACAAATTTGATATTACCTTTGAATGCGAATGTAATTGTTTAAATATTAAATCAATTTAAGTCACCAATTATGATATATTAAATTGTTCATTTGATTAAAGCATTAAAATTTTATGAGTTAACATATCAATACGTAAGAAGATTTCTTTCGACCTTAAAGTAGGCTAGGTACAGTCAAGTACCTGAAATTGTTCGTACCTAAAACCGTCCACCGATCGTAGCTCCATCTATCTAATTGGAACTAACCCCCATTGAATAAATTAGAGCGAATATTTTTTTCTTAATTAAATCTCATCAAAATAATTACTTAAAATTAAAATTATCATTTTCATGACAATTTCTGAGTGTTTGGAGGATTAGTTATTGTATTAACGAAGCAAATTGACTAGATTGAAAATTAAACTATTATTCTGTTGAGTTCGGTATCCAATTAGACAATCTACTGGCAATTAAAGGTGATTGATCATGATTAACAGTGTATAAAAAATTTACAATAAAGCTAAGTATTAATTGTGATTATATCCATAGAGATGGTTAGCTTATTTCATTAGAAATGATAAATTTAATTGAGTTACTTATGTTGATAACTATCAATAAATCCATTTGAGATTTTAATCAAATTCTTGACTCGTATACTTTGTTATCAATTATCGGTAGAGAAAATTAAATGAAATAATTAAAATAATAACTAATCGAAACATCCTTTATAATAACTACTTTTGGTAGTTCGAGTTACCCATTGAGATGAATAAATTTAATGCTATTGACACAAAACAATAATGCTTATTCAATGGTTTCGGCGATTTTCCTGATCGCTGCTTGACGATCTTTATATCAAACTTTCTTGATATAAAGATCGTTATTAATCGAGTAAATTCGAGGGAATAGAAGTTGATCCTTTGGTTCTCTCTCTTCCTTTGCTCTGATTCTATTTTTCGTTTCTCTGTCTTGGTCTCAAAACCACTGGCCTCTATGGGTTACGTCGAATTATTTTGTATGTAGCTAACAAAAACTGTCTTATTTGAATTTCGAAATTAAGATTGTACGGAAATTGAAATGAAATTAACGCTGATAAATGTAACGATAAATGTAATTAACTTTCAATCGTTTTTGTTTTTACAAAGTTTTTTATTTACTCGATTTCAGCTGAAATGATCATTTATTTACATTCAGTTTAAAGCGGAATCATAAAAATTGAGGAGATTCAAAGGGAAACGTATCTTACGGAAACAAATCATCATATTAATATATTATATAGTTGTTATGCTAATTAACGATTCGACTAACGTCACCTAGATCACCTAGACAATCGTATAGTTTGATATCCTACTATTTTGATTATTCAGCTTTGAACATCATCCGATCAATCCGGCGTATATATTATAAAGTGGGAGTTTTATTGTGAACTTCTGTGAACTTATTGTGATCATTTGATTTATTATATTGGTGATTTATTATAAAACTACTATAGATGGGTTAACAATGTAACTTGTTTGTTTTAACCGACTCAACTTAACTTTTAGTGAAGTTACAATTCTCAAGGCTTTTACTCTTATTATCAGAGAAAGAAGTTCACAATAAAACTCCCACTTTATAATACAGCCGTGAAAAATGAGTTTCGAATGATTTTTAATCATTCGCGCAACTTGTTACAAAAATCAATTGATAATCTCTATCATCAGTGATAACACTTAGATGATTTACCTATTGATTAAAATTATCTTAAAAGATAATCAGTTAATTTTAGTCACTACCTGCGCGAATGATTAAAAAATCATTCGAAATTCATTTTTCACGGCTGTATATTATCTTGCCGTCTCGAGATTTACATTCAGTGTCTCTTGAAAACGAGAGCGATTGTGAACCAAAACAAAACGGATTCCTCTTTTTTATCAAATATTAATAATAAAATGATTTTAATTTTCATCAAATTAAGGTACTAATAGATTCATTCATCGGCTTCCTGGTTCAACCAAAGTGAACAAATTCATTGTAAAATTAGTTTTCCAATGTATTTATTGTAAACGGAACCCAAATAGAGGACTCGCTTCCCGTTTTCAATCACTTCTCGTACTTCGGAAAGTAAGTTAATTGTACCATCAGGTGAATGAAGGCAAGAGATGATATTACCGGTTGAATCGATTTCCAAAATCATTCCTCTGAATGTTAGATAATGAAATGCATTAATTTTCCTGATCTCCCATCCTTTTAATGTCCAACTATCATTTCCAGTTAATTCACCGAAAAATTTGATCATTGTACCAACTAAATGAGCCAATCGAATGACAAATCCTCTCAATATCGGTTTATTTTCAATCCAATCATTAATCTCAGGATTTTTGTTGGTTCTTGCGATGGCGATAGCGACCCAATAGGTTTCTTTATCTTTTCGAGTTGATCTTCTTATATTATCGGGTTCACCTGGTAATCGATTGACCAGTATTTCAGTTTTTCCTTGTTTAGGTCCACGAATATAATGCCGAAGGATACGTTTATTGGTGATTTCACAGACTAAAATTGCCGATTTATCGTCAGTTAATTCAATTCCATTTGGAAACGCTAAACCTTTCATCACAATGGTCGCTTGTTTAGTATCTTCATCATATCTAATTACCCTTCCGGTTTCATCAAGATCAAGCATCGTGTGAACCACTTCACTCAGATCATAATAAGAACTTTCGGTCATCGATGAAAGCGCCTATCAATTACCAAATCATCAAATGACAATCTTCAAGTCTGATGACATTATTATTTCGGGTTTTGGATTGTTCGATTTGATTTCTGTCTTTAAAACACCATTATAAGCGTCAATAGTATACAATTGACCCTGACTGGTCACTCGATTACCCAATGGTCTTCCGCATTCTTTTTCTTTCCAAACTGGACAAGTTCCATTAGATATTCCGACGGTGGTTAATGTTTTGTATTTATCGTTTGAAATCTCAAGGATTCGTCCATCTTGAACTCCGGCATAGAGTTTACCTATTGACAGATAAAGAAACAATTAATTAGATTGTCTTACATTATTGTTTACATCTTCATATTCATTTTCATCGTATCCTTAGCTCAAGTATACAATTTGTAGTCTCCTATTTATCTTACAATCATGGTACTTGAAAAGAACTGGAGATGTCCTTAAAATGCGCTTGATTACAAAGCTTCAATCAAATTAATTACCTTCAAATGGAGCTAAACTTTCGGGTCCATCAAATTGATTTGTAAACAGTTTCTCGGCTTTAGATAAAAGCTCATTCTCAGCGTAAACGCCATCAAAAGATTCAGCAAGAAATTCTGTGTAACTTTGGAAATGGAAAAGTATTAATATAATAATCAAAATGTCAAGTGAAAGGAAATTTAAATTAAATCAATTCTTACTCTCTACTCTTAAAGTGTATTGGTTTCATAAAAGGAGCAAACAGAATCGTTGGAATTAAAATTGCTAAATACAGAAGAGATTTCGGAATCACTGAGTATCTCTGCTTTTCAGGCCCACGGCGATTGATTTTCTCATTGGAGTTTTTCTTGTTAGAATTACTTTTTGCCATAACCGGTCCTATGGTGAGAATAACTTTGCTCTTGAAAAGGAAAAGATTATCAATCAATTAAAACAGATCTCAAATCATAGAATCACAATTGAAACAACGATAGTGAAAATAATGTTAAGGATCAACATGATGTTTATGATAAAAACTTTGAGTGTTTGATGATTGTTGACAATTTACACAATCGAACAACAATTTAACTTTATAATATTTCCAGTCAATAGATTTAACTTTTTACCAGAACTTTTTTTCAGAGGTATTCCAGTTTTACTGTAGTCAATTCATTCTCAGAGTGAATCTAATTCTCAATCTCCATTGTCTGATTAATTAATTTCAAGTCACACTAATAATTATGATCTTAAATCATAAGAAAATCTAGAAAGACCAGGAAAGAAAAGAAAATTAAAGAAAGTCAATAGAATCACTTATTAATCAGTTGCTACCAAATTGCTGAGAATAATTTAGAAACTTGTTCACCAATCAGATGAGTGTAATATTTAGATGTAAAGATAATCACCAATTAGAGATTAATTTGGTTTGACAATTAATAGATTCAACGGAAATGGATCATCAATTTGTTCACATTAAAAGTCACTCAAGTTGCTGGAAAAATTGGAAGTAGCAAATGTTTGGGTTGCAGAGGTAACAAATTCACTGATTGTTAGCTTACCTTTTATACTCTGTTGGTAACAAATAATTAATGTGATTTAAAACAAATCAATAAATTAATTGAAAGTCAAACTGAGTAAAAATTTAATTCATCATTTTAAATGTTGAGGAAACTTTTGCAACAATGGAATCAAAGTCTCTCAAGTGGCTCTGCCTGGTTTTCTCTTGATCAACTAACATGTAAACAAAAATTTTTCCATTTCAATTGAATAAGTTGAGTTGTTTTAGAATTTATTTGTGATTCGTTTTTTTTTATTTAAATTGAGTTAATTTTATTGTTTTTTTTTCAAATGGAAGGTGTTGAGGATT
Organism: Panonychus citri; assembly: GCF_014898815.1. NCBI lineage: Eukaryota > Metazoa > Arthropoda > Arachnida > Trombidiformes > Tetranychidae > Panonychus > Panonychus citri. The sequence goes on from NW_026515541.1 coordinate 1,541,562, forward strand.
ATGATCCAATTCGTGCAGAGATAAAAAAGAGACGTCGAGAAGCTGAAGAAGAGGAGAGGAGAAAGGCCGCCGCCGATTTTTCTGAAGAGGAAGATGAAGTTTACATTCCAATTAAAGAGAGAAGGAGAAAAATCGCAGAAAAATACATTAAACCAAAGAATGACGATGTAAAAGGGGCATCTGATTCGAATGGACCGGATACAAGTCAAGATGCTGATGACGATCAAGTGATGGCCCGTTATAATGTCTCTCTATTTGATCAACATGCTGAGCTGAAAAAATTGGCCGAACAGAGGAAAGAAACTGCTCTAGAGAAACAATTGGAAGAGGAGAAGAAAATTCTTGAAAGTATTGCTGAGAAAAAAGCTCTCATGGGTGTTGCTGAATTGGCCAAAGGAATTCAATATACTGAGCCAATTAAAACCGGATGGAAGTTACCTAAATATATCGAGGAAATGTCGGAAACAAAGAGGAGCAGAATCCTTGAAAAGTACAGAATTTTGGTTGATGGGGAAGATATTTGTCCGCCAGTTAAAACTTTTCGAGAGATGAAACTACCAAGATCAATTCGAAAAGCGTTGAGGAAAAAAGGGATTAAAAAACCATCGCCAATTCAAGTTCAAGGATTACCGAGTGTTCTATCGGGTCGAGATATGATTGGAATTGCGTCAACAGGATCTGGTAAAACTTTGGTGTTCGTTTTACCTCTTATCATGTTTGCACTTGAACAAGAATATTCGATGCCTTTCGTCAAAGGAGAAGGTCCTTATGGACTGATTGTTTGTCCTTCTCGTGAATTGGCTAAGCAAACATTTGACATAATCAAATACTATTGTGAAGCTGCGGAATCGGATGGTCTTCCAAGATTGAAACCTTGTCTTTGTATCGGTGGAATATCAATCAAAGATCAAACCGATATGCTCAGAAATGGAGTGCACATTGTGGTCGCTACTCCAGGTCGATTGATCGCCATGTTGAACGAGAGAAGAGTAAATTTAGAAGTATGCAGACACATGGTTCTAGATGAAGCCGATCGAATGATTGATTTAGGTTTCGAAGAAGATATAAGAACAATCTTCTCTTTCTTCAAATCTCAGCGGCAAACTCTTCTTTTCTCAGCGACTATGCCAAAGAAAATTCAGAACTTTGCTCGAAGTTCTTTGGTTAAACCAATAACTCTCAACGTTGGTCGAGCTGGAGCCGCGAGTTTAACTGTAACTCAATCTGTCGAATATGTTAAACAAGAAGCCAAATTTGTTCACCTTCTTCAAACTCTCCAGAAAACACCACCGCCTGTTTTGATTTTCGCAGCTAAAAAACAAGACGTCGATGCGATTCATGAGTACCTTTTACTTAAAGGAGTCGAAGCTGTTGGAATTCATGGTGGAAAGGACCAAGAGGAAAGATCCACCGCCGTTGATAGTTTCAGAAAAGGAGAGAAAGATGTCCTGGTCGCTACTGATGTCGCATCAAAGGGTTTAGATTTCGCTAAAATTCAACATGTCATCAATTTCGATATGCCAGATGATATCGAAGATTATGTCCATCGAATCGGTAGAACTGGTCGATCTGGAAAAAAAGGACTTGCTACCACATTCGTTAATCGATCAGTTGAAGAATCGGTTCTTCTTGATTTGAAACATTTATTAATCGAAGCAAAGCAAAAATTACCACCATTCTTAATCGCTCTACAATCAGAACATGAACAATTTCTCAATCTCGGTGATGGAAAAGGTTGTACTTATTGTGGTGGATTCGGTCATCGAATCATTAATTGTCCGAAACTTGAAGCCATGCAAAACAAACAAGCATCTAACGTTGGTAATAAAGACTATCTTGCAAATTCAGCAGCTGATTGGTAAAAAACAACTTATATATGTACATTAATTCATTAACTTTGTATTTATTTTTATCACAATTAAATCACATTTAAATTGATACATAATTTCAATCAATTTGTAACATATTTTAATACAAGTTAATCAACTGAATCAGTATCATCTCCATTGACAACCATAACTTACTTTCAGTTAATGTCAATTGAACTAACGAAAAAAACGAAAATTGTCATCTAAAGTTTCGAAATCATCTGAATTGTTTCGACATAAATAATGTGATTTTAATCATCGACATTATCTATAAGGAATATGGTGTTTTCGCCAATTTTTCATGATTGGGATGATCAATTGGTTGTTGTTGTCTAGAAAGTTCTTATTTCTAATTAGTTAATTAATTAATTACGAAGATATTGACAATTAATCAATTTTCATTTTGACTGTGAGTGTATTCAAGTGATTCCAAGAGTAGATATTTAAGGATTGATAGGCAAGTTTGTGTTGCACACAATAGACACACGAGGTAGTTTTTATTAATTTTCAATAGAATCATTTTATTCTGGTTTAATTTTAATAAACTCACAATGAAGAGAGGGTACAACCATATGAAAAACTTTCATCTCATTTTATTTTCTGATTGTGCTAATCAATAAGCGTACGTTTGTAAGCATGACCAGAACCAGAACCAGCACCTTGCCCATAACCACCAAGACCACCAGCACCATGAACATATACACTTTCTCCTCCTGTCACAAATGAAATAGTTATAAATACAACCACGAGAATAAAACTAGTAAATTTGGTCAAATTCATGATTAGATTTTTCAATTAATTCAACTAAGAACAGTGTAAAAGAAAAGCTTCAAAATTATAATACAGTAGAGTTTTTGATTCACTTGATAGAACTTTACTTTTACTAATGGAAAATAACTTCCATTGCAAATTTAATCTATTAAGAGTAAAGTTGATCTACTGGTGTGTAAATTTAACTAATTACATTCAATTAAAACGAATGTTGATTTTGTTTTGTTTAAAACAATTTTATCTATTTCAGGTGAATCAACGCTCAACAACCATAATGGTATTATTAATTAATATCATGATTGAATGTAAATGTCAATGTGACTCCAATTAATGTCAAGTTTAACTTTATCAAGAGTAAAATTGGTCATCTGATGTATTAATCCAACTAATTATATTCAATTAGAACAGTTAATGATGATTCTATTAATATTTTACATAAAGCTAGTCAGATAACTTATATGTAAATTGTTTTATTAATAATAACAAGTCAATCCCAACTTTCTTACGAAAGTTTGTTAAGGTTATTTGACAGAACTGTGGATTATGGATACGGAAATAGGAATTGTTTTAATCGCGGGTTCAAAACTGTATTTTTCTTTCTCAGTCAACTCTTTTTCTTTTTCTCTTTCTCTTTCTCTCTCGTCTCTTTCTCTCTCGTTTCTTTCTCTTTCTTTTTGAATCGCGCGCTCTTAAAAAGCTGAACTGCGCTTGCGTACATGAAAAAATTTCGACTCAGAATTTCTCATGAACGGACGATCAGATTTTGTTCGGACTATTTTTCCGTTTTGTAGGATTTTCGGCTGAATTTTTTGATACCTTAACCTCTCATAGACTCCTTGTAGCTTGAGCATAATCTTTAACAAAATTTCGACAAATCTTATTCAAGAATGTAGATAAAACTTTAAATATATGAAATTATATAGCATAATCTAAATCACAACTCAATCAATACGTAGTTCCAGTCAATCAACTTACGAACTAATCAACTTGATTAGCCTTGGATTTGCATTGCCGATGGTGCTCAATTTATCAGAATTTTTTTAATTTCAATCATGGACCTAAAATTAGTTCAATTGTTCTAGATAAAGTTTTAATTAGCACAGCTCAATGTTTTTTGCCACATTAATATTCATCTAGTACCTCAATAGTTATTTATTGAGATCAAAGGTAAAATTAAGTTTAATTTGTTCAGATTACCTTTATAGCCTTGAATTCAAGTCTTTTGATGATTTTACTCCAAATATCTCATTAAACTGATCAAATACAATCGTCATTTAGTATCTAGGGAACTCGGTGATGGAAAACGTTTTACTTGTGGTGGATTTGGTTATCGAATCATTAATCGTCTTAAATTGGAGTTCAAGTCCATTCAACATAAACACGCATTGTTAATGTTTAAAAATGATCTGAATTGTTGTATGAAATAAATCGAGGCTTACTTGTAATCAAGATCACCATCAGTGTTAATCTCTAAGAGGTAATAATGACCGATATAAATTGAGACTTAATTGTAATCAAGATCACCGTTTAGTTTATTGTTTTGTATTTTCCGGTTTAAGACAAAAAAAAAGTAATAACTGGTAATCCCTTTGGAAAGGATTATCTATTAAGAAAAGTATTGATGAACAATCAATTGGTTTTGATTTTAAATTGTTGTTTACAATTAACATTAAAATGAGTTGATTTTAGGTTTTCCTTTATGCAAATTGTTATATTTTATTTTTGCATTCGTTTTGTTGATTAAATGAAATTGATTTGAAAACTTAATGTCGCTCAAAGTTTGATTTGGACAGTTCAATGTCACCGTTTATCGAACTGACCATTGTAATTGTACTTGATTTATTGTTGTTAATTATTCCGCTAACTGTTGATTGCTGTTTCTCAGTTTTTGATGTAAAATCAAATGAATTAGATGGACCCTTGGAGGACATTGTTCTTGCCCTTAATCCGGTGGCAATTGGAATCTCAAACAGAATTGAAATGATAAACGAGTGGACATAGGTCATCATAATGTTACCCATAACAACATAAAGAGCAACAATTGGACCACTAAATAGTTGTGATGATTGAGTGCCAAGGAAAATAAATTGTATAATTGGATGGATTGTATAAGCAATTAAGGTTAATCGTCCAGTGGTAATTAAGAATCTACTGCCAAGTAGCTGAACAAGGCAAGAATCGGGTGCATCTTCAGCAAGACAAACAAGTGAATATATAATGTAACTAAAGGCGAGAGCGATTAAAATTCTATGGGCACCATCATATATTCCGGAGATAAGGGGAGCGGGAAGATCACCAAGCACCCAAGTGTGGTACATGAAGATGAGGCAAAAAATGGTGACAAGACTGGCACACCAGAAGAGGAAGGAGCTAACTCCGATTCCATAGGGTAAAGATGATGAATGGGATGAAGATGAGGTTGGTGAGTTTGTATTAGAAGATGAGGAAGAAGTTTTCTTATTTCGGCTACTACATAAATGACCAGCACCTATTCCGATTGCGAAAACGGAAAGATGTGTCCAGGGTTTGAAATAATGTACTTTATAATAATAATCTCGCTGTTGGGGATCAGGTAAAGTCCAGATAAGGTGAGGTGGTAACTCGTAATTGTAAACGGTCAACAGATTACAAAGGAAACCAATGGCTGAGATGATGGTCAATAGAACCATCAGACTGGCTCGTGAAGTTTTTCGGACCAATAAAAGAAGTGGAATGAAAATTAAGTATAATTGCATTTCAACGGCAAAAATCCAGGTATTTTTTAGGCACATCGAAGCCGGGTCGAGGAAATTTTGAATGTACAAAAGGTTGAAAAGTCCGTTATTGGCACAGTTTGCCGATGCCTTTGGTACAAAGTCGCCCCATGTTGGTCCACCTCGATAAATTTTCTTTCCCAAAGGTAAAATGGTTAACCAACCAACGGCGATCATTACAATTGGTGTTATCCTGAGGTATTTACGAGCGATAAATTTAACCGATTTCAGTGCATTCGATGAGCCAATCGTATAAGCCATGGTAAAAGCGGAGATCGCTATGAACATATCGAAATTGTAAGACGATTTGGTTAAGAACTGTGCTGGCCAAGAGAGGGCAACATCTCTAATCCATAAAACATCACCTTGAAAGATGGGAAAAAAGAGGAAGCAGAAATGATGAAAAGAAAATTAGAATTTCAAAATTATCCCATTTAGTTTGTTCACAAGAACTTTAAATCGGCCATTAGATTTTGATTCGTTGGTCAATCTGATTGATTGTCGTAAAAATATCAAACTTTGCAATTTAGATCGTTTTATGCTTGACCTGTTGTTCAAATAAGATTTGACCACCAATCATACGATTAGTTGATTAGTTTTATTGGATTTAATTTTCCGATTTTATTGATTACGAAGTCGGTTTTTGCTTTCGAATTAGATATTAATATGTCTGCCTGTTTATACTTACGGAAAAATTGGAAATTGACCTCAATCGCTGTGTGAACCATTATTATCCAGAACATGATGATAGTTCGAAGTCCATAAAGAACGGAAGTTCGACTTTTCGATTCGAAGCTTGATTCGCTCATCAATTCAGACCAAGCGGTTGTCCAGGTTAATGAGCGAAGGTAATTAACTATTGACCCGTGGTTCTTAAATAGTCCAGTACACAAGCCGACGACAGTTAATGTCGCGAAGAGGAAAAATAGTAGAACCAAAATGATCCTGAAATCGAAAGAGAAGAGAAATGAAAGAGAACAATTTAACAAATCAATCGAGAATTAAAAGAGAGAAAAAATAATCAACAAAAGAAAAAAGTAAATTCGCAACAATTAAATCTAATTGTTATTGATTTACTCTTTTCGTTATTACTTCGATTACAATTTTAATCATTTTTAATTTAGTAAATTTTTTCTCCAAATCAATTCTATTATAACCAATTGATGAAAGTTTCAATTGAAGAGTTAATTTTAATCGTTAATATGATCATAATATAATAAACTTTTAAGTGATTAATTGTTAACCTTGATTGTCTTATTGATCTGCAATTTAGATTGATTATTGTTTTCTCTTTGTGTTATTTATCCTGTGTAAACATTTGATTGTCAATTGTATTCAAATTGAAACCTTGAACTTATTTATAATGTAATTTAGGGGAAAATGATTAATCAATTTGATCAACTTTCTTAATTGTGATTTACTTACAATGCAGCGACTTGAGGATTGGTTATTTGAGTCAATGGATCTTCATCAACTTCACATCGAACCACTTTACCACGAACATCAATCAGTCTACCAACTATTAGATTGAGAGCCAAAAACAAATAATTAGTTAAATTTGATTTTTTTATCTTTAATTGTAATCAAATTTGATTTACTCACTTAAACCAACCACTTTTTGAATATCATTTCGAGAGCACAAAGAGGGGACACAAAGGTCCATTCTCATTGAGACAAAATTAAGAAAAACTGCCAAATCGGCGACATCTTTCATAACCTGTGAGGAGAGAAAGAAAATTAAATCAAACAATTAACAGTTAATTGTCACAGAATAAGAAAACATTTCAATTTAATTTTCGATTTCAACTAGAGACATCTAGTGTTCAAAAAAAGAACAAATTTTTCGTTTGGAGGGAAAATGATTTTTTCTTCACTTGTTTTCATTTCTTTAATTGGGAATTAATTTGGTTTTCTAATTTGATTAATTGGCCATTTTCTCAATAGTATCCTCTGAAACAATTAACCAAAGCTCTCAGTGAATTAGTTTTAAGTTCAAACAAACTCTTTACATATCTAAATAAACTTTATTATGTTTTCTTGGTGACACATTTAAACCTTTATGGTAAATTTTGCTGTCAACAATTAACTGGATTTAATACTTAAAGAGATATTAATTGTAATTGAATTTGACAGTATGATATTTATCACATTGTCTTGGAAATTTCAATTAGATAATATTGAAAAGAGAAGCTTTTATTTTCCCTGTAAAGTGATTAGCGTTTTCACTCATGAGATTTGTTGAATTTTCTTCCTCTAATAATCTCTATGTGATTAATTGTTTTGTTTTTCCAATTTACAGAATATTAATCAACATCAGATGTTATCTACTTACTGTGTCATCTTTCTTGGGCCTTTCCAAAGCCTTTAGTTTGGTCTTCATCCCATAAAACGGCGGCTTCTTGGGTAACCAAGGCTTAAACTCGAGGATACAATATTTACCTCGGAAAAACTCCTTACTCTGATTGGAATCTTCGGAACCTTCTTCCTTATCTTCTTCCTCATCATCGAAAACATCTTCATCATCTTCTTCCATTACTCGGACACCAAGACATTCATGATAATTACCAAACATGGAAACTTGACCTTCCAATAAACCGGCCGATGGCTTACCAATGGCATCCAACACTAAATATACACAAAGAAATGAACAAAAAAAAATCGACAAGAGAAAAACAAACAATTAGCTAATCAATTAAATCAAATTAATTCAATCAATACCCCAAAATGTCAACCATTAATAATCATTTACTAATTGTGGTATTATCGCAAATACTATCAAGCTTATAGTTGATATTATGTTTGATGAATTAATCAAACGTTAATTTTGCTGATGAATTTAACCTCAGTTCCTAAATTGTGATTGTGATTTTGATTAGTTTAAATACATGATTATCATTATTACACTTTAACTATTGGGTCACAATTAACCGACTTACAATTGTAAAAGTGATTAGACGGACGTGTTTATGTGTTATGTATGTTAAGATAGGCATCAATTATTATTTAATTGTTGTTGATTGTGAAAGTAAACCAATTCACCTCAATAACAAGTTTAGTAATGATAACCCAAAACAAGATAAACTTAATCAACATTCACTTTCAACAATTAATTTCAAGGTTCATTGAGTCCATTGAACGTAATCATAATAATATAATATTAATCTAATATTATATAAAAAAATTATCTCGCTCTCTTCAAATTGTTGTAATCAAATCATTACAATTTAAATGAATATTAATTGTTGATATAAACACTTGATTATGAAGGGAAATATAACATAATCAATGGACAATCAATCAATTGTTTCTAATCTTTAACATTTTGCTAAATTATTCAATGTATTAATACTAACAATTAGCAATTTACATTTTCCAACAATTTAATCACTGATGACAATTGCTTTCTATTGTGATATAAATACAAACTGGATTAAGTCAGTAATCTAATCTGATTACTATTTTTAAAGGATTAGTGTTTATTTAATCGTTGAATGTATTAGTTAATAACTGAAAGATACGTTTAAATGATAACAATTAATGATTACAATTTAAACTAAACCAGATACTGATTTGTTGCTTCTAATTATCTAATGTATTGGTAACAATTAACGCTTAGTTTTAATTGTTGTCATCTCTCAAATTTTGTGATTAACTGATTAGTATTTTGTATTACTTGATTTTTTTTTCTTACTTCTTATTTTCCAATCAATTGGAAACTTTGATTATTTAGGAAAGAAAAGTTTAAATTGTTTAACCATTTAAATTGCAATTTAATCTGAATTTTTCCTTCTTCAAACCTTACATGGTTTTTCTGACAATCAACTTATCAATTTCCTCATTAATCGTTGATAATATAAATTGTAACCTAATCAATAATCAAAAAATGTGAAAACAATCAACCAAAAAAAAAAATTTAAATCAATAGACACAATCAACTTGTTTACAACAATTAAGTGAAGAAAACAAATTACTCTGGACAATTGGAATCGCGAAATTGTAATTACCTGAGTGACATTTTGAGAGACAAATTGAATCAGATGATTGGAGGATTAAATTGATATCGGTGATTTGATTGGTAAACAATTAAATTTAAATTGAATTTGTTATTATAAAAGTCAAACAAGTGGGAAGGGGACAAACTATTTCTCGGTAAAGTTACACCGGGAAATCACCGGGTGGGATTGACAGGAATTCCCGATGAATCTTTAACCATCAATAAGAAATAAATTGTTGCAATCAAATCTAATTCATTTTAAATATTCACGTTCTTATTTCCTCATGGTAAGAAAACTCTGAAATTTGAACTTGAATTTTCATCGTCATCATGATATTAATCATAACAATTGATTCTGCCATTGAGATGATAAGTTGATTGGAATCAATTGATTGTTGTAGTTAATTCAGGAAAAAAATTCACTCTTTTTAATAGTAATTGAATTTTGTTTTTCTCTTAACAATTTAATCATAACTACACATTGATCGTCGTCATCGTCAATCAGGGTTACCTGTTGTTGTTATTGTTGTTAACAATTAGTTGATTGTGATGGTATGAAAAATTATTTGTTTACAATGAGAAAAGTAAAGGTTAAATTGCTGTTAATCAATGGACAATACGGTAAATAAAATAAATTGTTCTCGAGGATTTTTTTTTGATTGCTACTTAAATCATAATAATAGTTGTCAAGTTAATTGCTTCTGATGATCAACTGTTTTGATTATCACTGTTTACGGAAGTTAAAGTTTACAATCAACTAACTGATGACATTGAAATTAGTCTAAAATTAATCTTAATTATTTTAATTCCTTATTGATTGTTGATTATTAACAAGATGATCTAAGCCTAGGTAAGCAATTGAAACTAATCATGATTGATTGTTATCATTTAATATAAGGTTCCGGTAAATTGTTGATATCCCATCACTTGTAATTGTGATCAATTTTCTGGACTCAATTGGATCTTAATTAATTGTCATGTTTATCGTAATTGTTCACTAATTGTCACGGACAATTAGTGTTCATGTTTTTTTTGTATAGTAATTCTATTGGCTATATTTATATTTTTTTCGTTTCTCTCCAATCGAATTAGTAGAAAAAAAAAGTTCTAATTGAAAAAGTCGAAATTAATTCCATTCACTTAATCAAATACTTTTCTCATGGGAAAAAAATGATTAAAAGGTAACAATTAAAATAAATTGTAAATTCTATAAGAAAAGGTGTGTGTGTGTTTGTGTATGTTGTAATTGTCGATTAAATTGTTTACGATTAAATTGTAATCGAGAAGAAAATATAGAACAAGAAGAGAAAAAAAAAGTTTTTTTCTCTCTCACATTCGATTACATTTTCGTTCTAAAACTTGTTCGAATTACAAAATATTTATCGATATTATCGTTCTGAACTTTTTCACCAAGAGTTCAGGTTAACCATCGTACCTCTAAGGTGCAATAATGATCATCATCATGAAAATCCCCGAGGGTTTAAATTACGATTTAATTTAGAAAGAAGTTGGAAAAAGTTGATTTAATTAAACTTTAAACTCTTTTTAATTGTAAGCAATATTTGGGTTCAATATGATTCCTAATTAACCTTGATTTTTGATTGCACACCTTGAATTAGTTTAGATTGTGAGTTAAAACAATCAAACCCAAATTGAATGACAATCAATGTGACTAATTGTAATCATTGAGAAACTTTTAATTGTTATTATTTATATATAATTTGATTACTTTTTGTTTGTTTTTTTTTTCACCAAAATTGTAACGTTAGGCTGATTGATTAGTAGACATCAAAACAATTTAAATGATTATCAAATAAATCATATTGTTCAATGTTAAATTGTTTGATCGTTTGTTTTGTTACCAAGTAAACATTAAATTGTAAATGATTAACAATTAATTAACTTATACTGACATTTCATTACCATTGTTAATTATTTTTACCCTCAAGGGTTTTCAAGTGCCCATGGGTTTTAAGTACAAATTGATGTTCAAATGTTAATTGTTGAGTTAACATTAATACAACAATCATGATGTTATCGCCGACAAGTTAATTTGATTAACCAGTAAATCAGAAATCACTCAAAGGACTTTTTTGATTCTAATCAACACTGATAACAATTAACTAAATCATCAAAGTTAATCATTAATTCAAACTTAACAAGGTTTGACAATTAATATTAATAGTTGAGTTTATATTGTATTTTTTATCATCATTAAAACTGTTTCCTTATAACAACAATTTAGTTAACTAACAATTTAATATTAATTTCATCTAATGATAAAACTTTAACCATCTTCATCAACTAATTGTTACGAAAATGTAATTTACAATCAATTTAAAGTATTAATGATTTTCTTCAACCCTTGTTAAGGTTTAATTTTAATTGTTGGTGGTCAGTAATCAAGGTTAACCAAGTAATCAACTCATTTGAATAACAATCAGAGATTAACTAATTGTTACAAGGTTAAAACCATTGATCAACTTTCAATGGTTCAAAATTAGTTAATCTTGTTTTTAATTGATTTGAAGACGAAAAATAAACTAAATCAATTCAACAATCAAGTTATTAACAATTAGTTAATGAGGATTCAAATTTTTACAATCCAATTACAACGTACCTGAATGTATCAACAATAATTAAATTGTAGTCGTTGTGTTCACTATTGATATAAGTGATTCAATCTTATCGTTAATTGTGATTAAGAAAATTTTTGTTAATCAAATCAAGGACACTTAATATTTCAATATTATTATTAAATTGTTAATCATTTTTGCCATAATTTCAGGTCAATTTAAATTCAATCTCAACAGGTAACTGTATTTACCTCAGGTAACAACCTGATATTATTAATAATTACATTTTGATAATGATTTAATTTGATTACATTTTTTTCCTCATCACTACTTTATGATGGTGTTCATTGATTTAATATAAAATGTATTAACTGTTGCTAATCCAGAGCTTAATTAACAATACAATTGATAATTAAGTATCAACAATAAGAAACATTGAAATATTGTTGATTTAAAAATGGTTTATCATTCAGTTGATTGTGATTTGGTTAAGTATTGTGATCATTTGGGATAATACAATATTGTGTAATGAATCATTAATGATGATTAGGATTAGGATGATAATTAGGATGATGTTGATGATGATAAACAAGGTAAACAATTAATAGTGATCATCATTTTGACTCTTCCGCTTTGGGTCCGTTTTCATGTGTCCTCAATATACAATTAATGGTAATCATCATGTTGATAGTTTTCATGTGAATTGAAACTTGTCTCAACAATCAGCCAACAATCAGAAAATGATTTAGTCAATTGTTGGTAATTAAAGTGTAAAGTAGTAGTAGTGGTAGTGGTAACAGTAAGATATACAGTATTGATAATCTTTGATCAATTTTATCATCAGGATATGATAATCACAATCAATGATTAATTAATCAAGTATAAGATTGATAAACAATATAAATCAAATTAAACATCAAAAATTGGAAACTAATTAAATATATTGATTGGATTACCGATTGAGTGATGATGATAATGAGATGAGATGAGTTTGAATTGTTATTAAAACGATTAACTATCAATATAATCATTACCTTTTGAAAGATACATGAAAGGTATTTAAATGCTTAATTGTAATTAATTTAGAAACTCAACTAATAAACTAATGAAAATGATCAGTGTTTTTAACATTGAACTAATTGTTAACGATAAAACTGATTGAGTGTATATTGGATAAAGGGAAGAAAAGTTTTCTCAATTTCAGTTTAATTAGGTTGACAATTAAACAAAAATTTATTCAGTCTTTTTTAATTCTAGTTTGAACTTTAATTTAATTGTAACGAGGCATCGTTAGTGGCTATTGACCATTCAAAGGTCACTAATGATCAAGATCAGAATGACCATCATGAAGCTAATGACATTCAAAGTGAAAAATCAATCAATTGAATGGATTGGGGCAAATTGTGACCAATAATCAAAGTAAATTGTCAACTTGATTATGAAAATTGACCAATAACCTTATCATGAAGGTCAGTTGATTGACATTAATCAACTTTTTCTCAAACTTTTCCAATTTCAATTATTCTGTTAATTGATAATAAAGTTAACCAATAGTGTTATCATCTTATTATCAATGAGAAAAACTTAACAATCAAAACTAAATTGTTCATTGTTGATTTATGATATTACCTCTAAATTTGAATTACGAAAGAAAATGTTAAACTTTGACAATCAAATAGATTGTGAATCTAACGTTTTAAATTGTTGGAAAGTATTGATTAGTGTGTACGTGTTGGAAAAGTGTAAATCACAATCAATTACAATCAATTAACAATCAACGTTAACGATTTAATAAATGTAAGGTAAGAAAGTCCAACAAAAAAGTAGATCAGTTTGGTTTTGGCTCATTAGATTGTCGATAATTTAACTCAAGTTAAGTTTCCGGAAGAAGATTAATCATTAACAGTTAGTTAATTTACTTACCATTAATATTGTTGATCACAATCAGATTAATAAAAGATTGACAATTAGTTCATATGAAATAAACTGATAATTTACTGAAACTGAATCAATATCTTTCATGTGTAAGTATCATATACTTGGTGAAATTAAATATTATTTAAGAACCATAATAATAACAACAATTAACTTTTTTGACAATTTAGCGAAATCTTTTAAAAAAATCTAACTGATTAATCAATTAAACAGGTTTGTAACTGTCATTGTTGTTGGTGATTAAGATTAACAGTTAACTGCATCAAACTAATTGTGATAAACTTGACTAATTAACGAAACAAAAAAAAGGGAAATCAGTTTAACAACAAGAAATAATCATCTCTGCAAATCTGAACAATTAAAAGTAAATTAATTTCCAATAACGATAGTTGAATAAATGTATTTGTTATTTATCAACTCACAACAATTAACGTTTTAATTAACGTTTGATTAACTAATCACTCGTTACATTTGACAACATTAGATGTCAAATGTTATATAAAAATAAAAACAAAACAGTTTTTGTTGATCAATAACTGATAACAATTAGGTTTAAAGTACCTTGGTACTTGATTGTCTTAAATTGTGGCTGATTAATTAGTGACAATTAATGTGATTAGGGTGAGGAAAGGGTGTTTAATTAACTTACTCTTTATTGACCAATCTTTGAGACTTCGTAACGAAATTAACCATTTCAATATACCGGCTGAACAGTTACCCGAAACTTTGGTATCTGATGACATTGAAACGATTCGAGGGAAAATTGACCTGAGAACGGCTTTCACACCTAAATAGAGCAATGAACAAAACAAATATTAGTCCAGTTTGATGGTCAGTTAAGGATAACAAGGTGATGATGTTGATGATTAACAGGAAATTACCTTTTTTTAATCCATTTTCCATGTCATTCCACTTTTTGGTCACCTCTTCATCGTCTTTAAATTCATACCAAGTTGATTCAATTTCATCCCAATCAATTTTATTATGATTAGTTGAATTGGTTGATGACAAGTTTGTTGGTTTAATTGTTGTTACTTTGTTAACTGATCCGGATGGACCTAAATCCGATTCTGAATCTTCACTTAGTTCAGTTGTTGATTCGGAGGCCGCTTCGGCGAGGGCTTCACGTTGTTGCCGTTTTAAAGCTTCATTGACAAGTTTATTTACTGGAAGTGAGCTCGATGAGACACAATTTAAATTCACAATCAATAAAACAGTCAAACAATTAAGACTAATAAGTAAATAATTATGGCGTAATCTCATGATTGATGGATGTAAAAGTGATTTGATTAAAGTTAATTAATCAATCACGAAAAAAAACACAAACACAGAGGAGAAAGTGACACAAGAAAAAAAAAAGTTCAATCTTTGCTGATCGAAATCATAGAAAAGATTATGATTTAGTTTAGTTGATTGTTGGGATATTTGTTATGATTAAGCAACAATTGGCCTGGTCAGTTGTAAGGTGCAAAATCCGATGGATCAATATGGATAAAGAAAAAATAGAAAGAGATGATAATCTTAGATTAGTGAGACACAATTGATGAATGACACAGAAATTAAAATAATACTAACTTTCTAAAAAAAGATTCTGATGATTAGGAAACTGGTGATGAGGATGCGACGGTCAATTCATAACTGATGATGATGGACAAATATTCTGGAAAAGTCTAGTGAGTAGATGATTGCGGTCATAAAGGTGAAGAGGAAGATGAAAAAAACTTTGGGTTTTTACTTTGCTCAAGATAAGATGGACATCGGTCGATGGACACAGATAAACTGATGGGTTGAAAGTGATTGTCCAGGTAAAAAGGGGCTAATCTTTGGCTCTCTCTCACTATGTTACTTTTTTTTCTATGGTCAATAAAAAGCGCCTCAAGGGGCCAGTTGGAAGCGAAAAAAAGTTTTTCTTTCAAGAGGAAGATGAAAAATTAGGGGAGAGAGAGAGGAAGAAGAGATGAAGATGATGAAGAAAACTTTTTTTTCTTCAGAACATCATTCGTTGTATATCGAAGTAAGAATGTAGCTTTAGATGTAAGAGTAAGTATAAGAAAGTGAGAGAGAAAGAAATTGAGTGAGTATGATGATAAGAGAGAGAGAGTAAAGGTAAGGATGAAAAGAGAGAGTGAAAAGAAAGGGAAGGAATATAAGATTTGGAACAAGTAAGAACAGGTTAGTCTTTTTTTCGGAAGACAGAAAAAGCTTCAATTCTAACCGGTTATTTTATTTTCTCTTTCTTTTTGGTCAATTTTTCTCTCTCTTTTTATTTACTTTCATCTTCATCTTCTTCTTCATCTTCTTCCCGTAATCCATCATCCCATACAAACCTTAATCTCATCACCTTTAATCCTTTCCGTTAAAGACCCAAAGATATGACATATAAACTTGAACGATAAGCTTAATTGTTACAATTACTCAAACATAAACAATTAAGTTTGAAACCCAAAAAAATGTCTGTCCTAATTGTATAATAAGTGAATTAACTAATTGTAACAATTAACAAACTAATAAGTTGTCAGATATTAGCTTATCAATATAATCAGTTAATTTTCAATTTCAAATTCTAGAAGTTAAACTTGAAATCAACTAAATGATTAACTATTAATATCAACAATCAATACTTAACAATTAATAAGCTTTAATTGCCATTGGTAATGAAAAAAAAAGTTTCAATTGCTCTCGGTGAACAATTTATTCATTGACTTACCTGAACATTGAACTTAACCAAAAACTTATTAAACAATCATTACGATAATTAATAATAATGATACTTGATCAATTGTTGATTATTTTTACACGATGAACCAGTTCAATCAACTTATCATTGAAACTGATTGTTAAATTGTTTCGCTGTTTATTAAATAATAATAATAAACAATCAAAGGTAAATATCAAGTCCATTTACATCCTCATCTTTATTATTATCATCTCTTTATCTTCATCATCTTTACCTGAGGTCGGTGACTCAATCTGATCAGCATCTTCAATGTTATTTGAAACTGAAAGTGATAATCAACTTTAGGTTGATAACATTTGAAATAATAACTGGTCAACAATCAATTGACCAGTTGGATTAACAGTAACAACAATTTGTTAATTGTTGAGAGTAAATGTTAATCTCTCTGTGGATAATTTTGATCATTGTTTAGTTGGGGTTAAGAAAAAAGGATAAAGTGAAAGTTGCTAAGGTTAACGAACAATTTAGTTTAATTGTCAACAATTAAAGGAAATTTTCAACTTACATTTTATTGTTGGTAAATTGTTTGATTAAACTTGAATACACTTGATGGTACAATTAACTTTCCATAGTTTGATTGCTGGTTAATCATAAGCGATGATGTTTCGTGTTCAACTGATTTAATTTGATCAGTTTTCGATCAGTTTTGATTGAAAAATTTGATTCCATTAATTAGTCCAAAGTTAATTAAAATGAAAAAAAAAAGATTCGCAATCAACTAATTTCCAGGTTCCTTATTCCGGTTACGAGTAATAATCATTTCCCTTGTTGATTAACTAGAATTTTTGATTCAAATTAAAGTAACTAAGTTTTTCCGGTTTGACTTACTGATCATATCGATTTAATTAGCTGATTAATCTGATATTTATTTAATTGCTTGATTTAATTTAGAGATAAATTAATTTCCAAATCGATCGTCAATGTAAATTTAGATTGTGTTTAAGATTTCAAATCATAACCAAAGTTGAGAAAAACAATCTCAAGGTAAGATTGAAAATTGATTCTCTTCAATAAGACAATCAACAATTTATCAATTACGATTAACTATGTGTATGGACATTGACTTAATCTCCCTTGGTCAGTATGATGATGATGATGATGATGATGATCAGCTAATCATCATGATTTGAAAGGTAAATCTAACAAGGTTAACAATTAGTGTAACATCAGCTTGAAGGTTACCCTTGAAAAAATTGATCAACAATCAACTGATTTTAAACGTCAACAATTAATAATTGCATTTAAATCCGAGAGTCAACTAAATTAACAACCATGGTACCAAGTGATTAAGCAACAATTAGCTAGTACTATTATTATTATTATTATCTCAATCTCTTAATTGTCAACGGAGGGAAAACTAAATAATCACCAATATAAGAATTAAACTTTCAAGAGAAAAATTAAAAAACTTAGAACTTTTTTCTCTCTCTCTCTCATTTTCAAGTTCGATGATAAAATTAATTAATTGTTGATTGTTTTGATAACGATAATGGTGATGATTATAATGATGGGCAACTCGTGGACAATTAAATAAGAAGACAATTAACTAACTATTATTGTCAACAACAATCATAATTAGATATTGTTTCTAATTTTCATGAGCAATATTGTAAATTAAATTTTCACTTCTTCAACAGTTTGATTAACATTATTATTATTAAATTGTAACCTTGATTGTTGTTGATGATGATATTTAATCATAATAATAATGTTAATCAAGTAGCCTTCAATGTTAAATTGTTTAAATATGTTTAGTTAATTGCAAAGATGATTGTTAATCAATGAGGAAACTTTTTTTTATCTTGGAAGATAAAATTTTCCTAATAACCATTTACTGTATTTACCTTGCGGGAATCGTCATCTTAATTTAAATCATCATTAAATTAAATTACAATCTAATTATATAAATTGTAAAGTAAAACTTTCAGGTCATCATAGGAAAATAGATTAGTTAATTTGATTATGATTAGTTAATTGTTGGACTACAAGATCATTTTTCTTTCTCATTCCTTTGTAACTGAATCGGACTCAGAAACTTTTTCCTTCCCAAGTGATTAGTTGATTGTTGCTTTCGTCGTTAATTAATTGTGTTGATATTTTTCTAGTAGATTTAATTGTTATGTATGATTAAATTCATGAGAATACTTTCAATTTGAATTACTAATTGTTGATTAATTTACTCAACCGTTGATGTTACTAACAATTAATTTTCTAATTGTAATCAAGGTAATTTTTACCTCTATGGTTATTGTTTATGATGATTAGTGGTTTGATCAACCTTAAATTGTTAATTAAGGAATTTAAATGCAATCAGTTGTCCTGATGATTTACAATTAACTGTCATTTAAATTGTTCAGTTGTGATGATTGGCTGATGATTGTCCTGACAATCCAAATCAAATTGGGAATTTTCATCTTCAAATAATCAAGCTTAATTGTGAAACAATGAATAGATTACTAGTAGTAATTGTTAATTAATCATTTCAATTAAATTAAACTTTCAATTGATCGGTAATTAATTGACCAACAATCAACTCTTCAAGGTAACAATTAGCTAATTTTTTTCCTCACTTCCCTATGATTGCCAATTTGATATCGATTCAAATTCAATCACAATTGAAACAATTTAACCAACTCAACGTAAATACATTTTCAATTAAACTAATGGAGTGAAAATTATATAACAATCACAGTTATCATAATCAATCAGCAATCAACAGTTTATTGGTAAATTTCAAATGATTGATTTAATTTAAATCATTGATAATTTATACTAATAGTTAATTGTTAACTTACGCTCAAGGCAATTGAATTTAATGGTAAAAAATCCAACTTTAAATCAACACAATTTAAATTAAATCCAAGGCTCAAGGTAAAATCTCATCTTGGACTAATCAACAATTTGATACAAAGACATTTAGACTTATAATTATGATTAAATTGCCAGAGAAAAAGGATTGAAATTGAAACCAGCAATTAAATTGCAACTTAATCTCAAACAATTCAAACGCAAATCAAATTAAATCTAATTGCAATTTAATCAACAGAAACAGTAGCAATATAATCGCGGGGATAATATTAGTTAAATAAATTTGTTGTTTTCTTTCAGTTGATTAACAAACTTTTTTCTGTACAATCAATAAGATTATTAATAAATTGTTGATTTTTTTTTCGCCGATGATGATGATGATCAAAATCAGAATCAAGTTTTAATTATAATCAAGTAAAAGCAAAATTTGTAAGTTAAATGTATTACGACGACCAGTTAAATGGTATTTGAATGTTGATTCGGGAAAAAGTGAAATCGCTTCAGGCTAATGAACATTTTGTTTGGTAAACTCAATGAGAGATTTAAATTGTGATGTTGATTAAGATGATGACTGAAAAACTGGTATCATGATGATGATCATCATCTTAATCAACATGAAATCTTATCGAACTGGTTTTCCACTTTGTTTTTGGGTAACTAGATAAACGGTCAGATGTTTGATATTATTTTCAATTTAAATTGTTGGTTGATCATTTTCTTGATTCCTTCACTTAATTTTTTTATATATTTCTTACGTAATGAATATTATTTAGCCTCAGGGTAGATAATTAGGTTTCTAATCCAATGAATCCAAGGTTCGAGGTTACCTTGATTCTGGTTTATCTTCACCATGATTAACTAATTGTTAACTTCCATTTTTGCTCCGAGCTTTTTTATTCATTGATTATTTTTTTTATTCACTTTCACTTTTTCATGTTTTGTTTTCATTTTAATTGTTGGAATTGTTGATTTTTTGTTCACCCGAATTGTTTGTAAACAATTATTGTTATTACTTTATTATTTTTGTCGATGGTTTAAGTCGTTATATTAATTAGTTTAATATCGATAACATTAAATCAGTTTGTTGATCAAGTTGCTTAATATTAGTTGTTGTTGTTGTTGTTTTTGACACTTGTTTTTGTCAATTAATTTGATTTGATTTGTTTCAATGTCATCTTGATAGTTTGACGGATAATTAGTTGGTTTTGAAAGTTTCTTTAGGTTTTCTTATATTAATTATATTGCTGTCGGAACTAAGTTGTTGGTTATTATTGTAAAACTTTTGGAATGACTTTGATTTGTTGGCAATTGGTATTAGTTTAAAATTTGACGATGGATTGTGCTTCTGGTAGAAATTGAATTGTTACATTTTAACAAACAATTTGAGTCCAATTTTTATATTCAATTCGACCATATTGAATGTCCATAATTGTTTTCAATAATTTCTGTGCGATCGCGTCTTTACTTTCCATGGTCGGAATTAGATAATCTTTGTCCTGGTAGTTAATCCTACTGATTGGACTGACAACAGCCGCTGTTCCCGCTCCAAACATTTCCAATAATCGACCTTGTTCAAGAGTCTTGATCACTTCGTCCATTGTTATTTTTCTCTCAGTAACTTTGAATTGGTTCTGAAAGAAAAAAAGACCGAGACAATGTTAACATCTTTGATAAAGTTTGCGGGAGAGATGAAAATGTGAAAGTCAATAACTAACCCAATCTCTTGTAATTGTAAGAATTGAATCTCTAGTAATTCCTGGTAAAATGACACCTTGTTCCAATGGCGGTGTTATCAATTCTTTCTCTCCTTTATCGTTAATCAAAAATGCAAAGATATTCATAGCACCAGCCTCAGTTAATTGTTCGTCATCTCCAAATAACCATAAGACTTGATGACATCCCTTGTTTACGGCGTTTTTCTGTATTGATAAAGTGGGTCCATAATTGGAAGCTAATTTATTTGAACCAGCGCCTCCAGGCCAAGCTCGAACCCAAGCAGGATCGGCTAAGAGTGAAACCGGAACTATTTTAGTACCAAAATAGGCACCAACGGGACTAAATATTACAAACAAAAGAGCTTCGTCAGCTGAATTAACACCTAAAGTTGGTTCGATTCCCATGAAAGTTGGCCGTATGTACAGGGAAGTGTTTGGAAGAGATGGAACCCAATCAGCATCAACCATTATAAACTTTTTAAGGCACTTGAGTAATTCATCAGGATTAAATGTTGCGAGAGAAGCTCTTTTAGCACTAGTAACCATCCTCTCCATGTTCTTTTCAGGTCGAAAAAGTCTAATCTTACCATCATCCCCACGGTAGCATTTTAAACCTTCAAAAAGCTAAAATGAATAAGATCAAACAATTAGAAAAATTAGGAAGGGACGAACAGCTAATAAATTGCTCACGTTTTGAGAATAATGTAAAGTTTTAGTTGCAGGATGAAGACTAAAATTCTGAAAAGGGATAATCTCTGGATCGTCCCAACCCTTTTCAAGAGTCCATCTGATTGATAGTAAATGGTCAGTAAATAAAGTTCCAAATTTGTGTGTATTTGGATCATCAGGTTTGGGTTTACGCTTTTCTGGTGAACATAAAGTTACTCTAAGATTGTCAGCCTAATAAAAGAGAAACAAAAAAAAACAAAAATTGTCAAAGAAAAAAACATAACGAAAAGACAAAAAGTTACCTTAAAAGTTGATGAGTTAACAGTAGATAAAAACCTATGTGAAAGCCTCAGGGAACGTGGAAACATATTTGATCACAGTTTAAATGGAATAAATTTATTCGAAAAATAATTAACAATAATAATCAACTTTTTTTTCTAAAAAAGATCAACAATTAACGATTAAATAAAAACGTAAACAAGGTCAAACTGATTATCAATCACCGATGGGATTTTTTTCTAGATAAAACTATAGATCGGATACCTGAGGCTCTTTAATTGGAAAAGTGCGCGAAATTCAAATCATGAGAAAATCGGATAAGACTCATAAAAGCCGATAAAAAATCAACTGAACGTGGACAACTGATGGACTTACGGACACACTTTGAGCCTTACCGATTCTTTAATTTCTTCTCTTAATCTCAACAATAATGATTTAAGAGCTTTTCCATTAACTGGAAAACCGAATAAAACACGAATTTAACTCAATTCTAACGATTTTGGCGCTGGTGCAAATTAATTGTTTAATAGTGAGCATCGATTTGTCTTTTTACTCGAGGCTTTGGTCCTTGAATGGAGCCACAAAAAAGTGACATCCGAAGACTTTCAACCTTTTTAACAGCGATGTTCAAATATAAAAAAAATGTCGAAAAGATTAATCAAATTGGAAGATGTTGTCAATAGCTATGGAGAGTCTGATGATGATTTATCGGTATCTAAATGAGGATTATCAACTCAATTACCTGGATTGTGGACCGAATTGATTGTTCATTATGAACCAAAAGTAAATCTAGTTGTCCTCACAAATGTGGAGCTCAGTTGGGATCATTTGATTTCAATGAGGGTCTTCCGTGCAATTGAGTAATTCGTCGAAGCCAAGAGGTTCCAAATTTTGCTGATTATCGCTCCGCGAAAAAGTCTTTTTTAAAAGTCGAAAAACTAAAAATACGCACAGGAATTCAAACCAAAAATTTATCATAATAGTTTAGAGGACATTTCCCGATCTTTTTGGTTCTCGTCATTCGCAATTGACAATAATTACCTGTGAGCTACTAAACATCAAGCAAATGATGATTAACAAGAATGATCATTTATTTGTTTGAAGTCAAAAAATTGAACAATAAATAATTACAATGATTAAAGTTCATGCAATTAAAAAAGAGTATCATTGAAATTAAAAAAACTATTGATAAGGTTAATACATGAATTGTAGTTAATCTGAATTCATACGATGCAAAAGTTGATTGTTCTTGAAATGAGCTCTCTTAATTATTCCGGTGAAAAAGTTTTCTTTGGTAGCTCGATTATTTGATCAGCTCGAAGGAGATCAAATAAACGGGAAAATGGTTCATATAATTTAAGAGTTGATCGATTACCAATTAAGATACACTTTTTAGATGCTCGAGTAATCGCCACGTTAACTCGCCTCTCATCGGATAAAATTTCTTCCTTACTGACAATTAGATTTGAATCACGATTAAATTTCACACAAGATATTAGAATACAATCTTTTTCCTTTCCCTGGTATTGATCAACTGAATTAACAAATATTTCTGGGTTGTCCAACTTCTTCTTAATCAAGGAAACTTGCTTCTGGAAAGGGCTAATTACTCCAATTTGTCCATAAGATAATTCAATGTGTTCGACTAATTGTTGAACAATAAAACAAACTAAATCAGCTTCAATTGTATTCTCAATGAAGCCTGAATATTCAGCATCTTCGTCGTGATCGATTAGATCAGTATTAAGAAATAGAAACGATTTTGATAGTTGGCAGGATAAAACTTGATCTAACCAAGATAAACCCGTGGTGACCTTAACTTTGGGTTCGGGTAAAACTGCTGAGGCGACTTGTGGATTTCCACAGGCAAGAGCACCATCGTAAAATAATTTACTAGGAATGGTGACAATTTCTGAATTCATACGATATTGAATTGATAGTTGAAGTGAAGACGATTCTTTGGTTAATAAACGGGAAAATAAACTACTCTCTAGTCCACCTTCTTTGGCAGATCGATTCCTGACCACCGGTGGTAGTTGTTTCTCATCACCGACCAGGATAAATTTATCACAAGCGAAAAGTGGACCAAGGGTTGTTGGTAAAAGTACTTGAGATGCCTCGTCAATTAGACAATAATCAAATTTCTTATGAGCAAAAAGAGGCTCAGAATTGACACCAAGACAAGTTGAAGCTACGACTTTTATTTTGGAATAAAAATTTCCCAATTCTTCGGGTGAATTGATTCCTTTCGTTTTATTTGCCATATAATAATCAGTTAAACTTGGGTGAATTCTAAAGTTTGATCCAACACGAACAAAGTCAACTTTGTGTTCTAACAATTTATATAATATATTGTCCACGGCAGCGTGAGTATGACTAGTGATTAGAACCGTTCGACCCATTTCGATTAACATTCGTACAATGGCCACGATTACTGATGTTTTACCAGAACCTGGAGTACCACGGATCAAGAGATAATCTTCAGTGTTGATTACTTTAAGTACTGCTTTTTGTTGTTGAGTATTGAGTGGTCGGATTATCTTCTTTGCTATCTCAACGATTGATCGATTAAATTTGCTTTTAAAGCGAGCAACTGATTCGTGGACAACAAGATCTCGAAGTCTTTTCGTATGATCATCATCAGACATCAATCGTAAAATGTTATCGTAATTGGTTGAATAGATTTGAGAATATTTGAGAATATCGATTCGCATAATCGATTGATTGTTAATATGTTTAACTGGCCTTTCAATGGAAACTTCGATCTCATTGGAATCCATTTTCTCTACAAAACCGATAGCGAAAGCAACATTAGAGGGAACTGATGAGGTGACACTTTCGTCCAAACTGATGGCAACTCTTTCGCCTGTCAAATCGGAACAGTAGATTGTTAAAGAAACTGGTTGAGCTCCAGGAAGACATTTTCGACGAAGGACAACACTTTCTTCACCACAAGTGTGAATAGTTAAAGCACCAAGTCCAAGACCTTTAGCTTCACGCACTTCCGATGATTCACTCCAAAAGAAAGGATCATTTCCTAGTCTTTTATTTTCCGAAATTTCCAATTGAATTAGACTGATCCAATGTGCGAAAAATTCAATATCCTCTCTCAATAAATGTACTAATACATTAGGAACCAACTCATTTGCCATAATATGAGTAGACGAAAGGACTTGAGGTTCAAATGCTTTAAGGGTAAGACAACAATCAAGAAGGTGTTCACACTTTCCACAAGAATGGGCTGAATCTTTCGGTGTTGGTCCTGTTTTCGGTCTATTGAGGTAGAAGGCAAGTTCATTTCGTTTTTGTAGTAATGCTGAAGCAACTGGTCGTTTAATTGAATTGAGTTTCATTCGAGGTTTTTCTTTGAGGTAAAGTAAAAGGCCACCATCACCTTGACCAGAGACACGATTGTTCATCATCATGGAGTAAAGTGAAATTTGACCAATATGTTCACAAGAGAAACTTGGTCGACCCGTTTTCAATTCGAGAGGTAGAACAACATTTCGCTTTGTATTAGAATGTATTTCAACCTCAAGAGTAACATCGATTTTACCTTTGGTACCAAAAGAAGGACACCAAATGTTATCCTCAATATCGTGAACAGAAACAACTTTTACTCGGTGGGTAAGATCATCTTCCAATGGGCTCGGTCCTTTGTGGATATATTTTTCTATCCATTCCATGATACTTGGTAGATAAACTTGAACTTCCGATATTAATTGATCAATGGTTATTTTGGAAACGAAACATTCCCTAATGGTTTCCCTTTGAACCGCAATTTGTTGTAGCAATTTATCCAAGTCAAAATTTGGTTTTACACAAGCAGTAATTGCCTTTTGAAAAAGTGAGTGGACAATGTTTCCAATTAACATGTATTTATTACCGAATCCCCGGCCTTTAAACTGTTCACCTAGCCAAGCTTTTCTCATACAAAATACTGAACTGGAAATTAAGGTTGACGTGATCAAGGTGTCAGGATTGATTGTGATGAATCCTTGTTGATTATCAATGAAAAATGTATCATTTTCAAAAATTTCACACTGAATATGAACAATATCTCCATGGGTAATCTCACTGAGAGCCCATTGGCCAGACAATTGGCAGTTATATTCCCGGCGAGTGGCAGGATGATTTAACTTCAGAAGAAGGATTCTATTGTTCAATTGTTTTTCCAATGATGCAATCTCGAATCGGTGGAAACGTTTCAAATCGAATGGAGATTTTCTAATCTCTTGTATGACAAATCTACTCTGAATCAAAGCAAGTGCACTTTTCCTTGAGCCAACACGCATCTTAATTGGAGGTTCATCTCCACCGAGTCCAATGGTGTTTCCCTTATCACCATCACCACTTTCAGTTGAATCAATTCTCCTGCGTTTAGGGCACCACATATTAAAATAGAATCTAAAGTTAAACAGAATCAGAGCAAAAGAAACAATCAATTTAACAATCAAATGAAAAAGTTTGACGTTGACAAGGAAATGATTTAAATCACCGAGTTGAGGGGTAATAAAGTTTATCAATATTAGGAGAACATGTAATGATAATTCTGCTTTTGGTTCTTCTCTTTTCTCTTTAGCTCGAATAAAAACAACAAATTGTAATACTTACAATTTAAACGAAAAGAATCAAAATGGTAAACATGGAGGAAGAAAATCACAACAAACCAGCGAGCAATTGATTCACAGAAAGCATGGTAATCACAAGGTTGAAAGTTTCAAGTTGAAACCAAAGACTAAGGGTAAGAGAGAGTAGTGATGTTTATGGTCATCGATGATCGAAGGAAATTTCGATGTCGATGATTTGAAGCTAAACATCGATTTTGATAAAAATTAATAATTTTAAATTATTGCGTCACAATCGATTATTGGAAAATTCAATAATCGCACATTACTATTACTCTTTGGTTGAAACTGATTAGTAAATAAAAAATATACGTCATTCCAATGATGATTTACAAGATGTCCCGAAGAAATTGTAAATAAACTCATGGTGATAATTGCCAATAATTCACCAATGGAAACAACAATTGAACAGATAAAGAAAACAAAGGATTAACCTTTGCTCCGATAAAGACTATGAATATGAGCTAATTGAAAGATCAACTACCGGCGATCACATTTTAGATCAACCATTATCACAAATCGGTTCTAAAGCTTTGTTCACCAAGGAATTGGAAGAGGGATTATTAGATGGATCAATTGATTTTGTTGTTCATTCTCTCAAAGATTTACCAACAACTTTACCTCCTAATTTATGTATTGCTGCAGTTCTGGAGTAAGTATCTCACACAATTAGAATTAAATTAGGTGACTAGTTACCTGTTAATTCTTATACTGCGCGATCGCGATTTTACTTTTCATGGTCGGAATTAGATAATCTTTGTCCTGGTAGTTAATCCTACTGATTGGACTGACAACAGCCGCTGTTCCCGCTCCAAACATTTCCAATAATCGACCTTGTTCAAGAGTCTTGATCACTTCGTCCATTGTTATTTTTCTCTCAGTAACTTTGAATTGATTCTGAAAGAAAAAAAGATCGAGAAAATGTTAAAATCTTTGATAAAGTTTGCGGGAGAGATTAAAATGTGAAAGTCAATGACTAACCCAATCTCTTGTAATTGTAAGAATTGAATCTCTAGTAATTCCTGGTAAAATGACACCTTGTTCCAATGGCGGTGTTATCAATTCTTTTTCTCCTTTATCGTTAATCAAAAATGCAAAGATATTCATAGCACCGGCCTCAGTTAATTGTTCGTCATCTCCAAATAACCATAAGACTTGATGACATCCCTTGTTTACGGCGTTTTTCTGTATTGATAAAGTGGGTCCATAATTGGGAGCTGATTTGTTTGAACCAGCGCCTCCAGGCCAAGCTCGAATCCAAGCAGGATCTTTTAGCACTAGTAACCATCCTTTCCATGTTCTTTTCAGGTCGAAAAAGTCTAATCTTACCATCATCGCCACGGTAGCATTTTAAACCTTCAAAAAGCTAAAATGAATAAGATCAAACAATTAAAATTAGGAAGGGACGAACAGCTAATAAATTGCTCACATTTTGAGAATAATGTAAAGTTTTAGTTGCAGGATGAAGACTAAAATTCTGAAAAGGGATAATCTCTGGATCGTCCCAACCCTTTTCAAGAGTCCATCTGATTGATAGTAAATGATCAGTAAATAAAGTTCCAAATTTGTGTGTATTTGGATCATCAGGTTTGGGTTTACGCTTTTCTGGTGAACATAAAGTTACTCTAAGATTGTCACTGACAATTTGTCAGCCTAATAAAAGAGAAACAAAAAAAAACAAAAATTGTCAAAGAAAAAAACATAACGAAAAGGGGTAAGACTCAAGATATGTCCGTCAGCTCGATATTTTCAATTTTCAGCTGATTTTTTTCGGCTTAAAGTTCAAGCTACATATGAAAATGGACTTAATTGTTCAGTTAATTGTGTTTGTTTAAATTAGGTTAGGTTAGGTCTTCGCTAATAAGGGTCACCATGACCAAAGAAAGGCCCGGAGGGCCTGAGACAATCAAACCGAACCTTAAGCCGAGAAAAAAATCAGCTGAAAATTGAGTCTTACCCAATCACCGATGGGATTTTTTTCTAGATAAAACTATGGATCGGATACCTGAGGCTCTTTAATTGGAAAAGTGCGCGAAATTCAAGTCATGAAAAAATAAGAAAATCGGATAAGACTCAAGATAAAAGCCGATAAAAAATCAACTGAACGTTGTACAACTGACGGACTTACGGACAAACTTTGAGATATTCAAGAGACAAGGAGGGAGGAAGGAGTGAGAGAAAGATGATACAAGGAGTGTCAGAGAGGACGAAAAAAGCTCAACGAATAAAAAATTGAATAAATTAAAAAGACGAAATCGGATTATTTACCTTAACCTAAACTCGAGATGATAAACAACAATCTTGGTTCTTAATGTTGATTGTGTTTAAACAGCAAATAATATGAATAAGGTATTGGAATTTTCTAGAATCACCTGAACAATCATCTAACTAGTTTTATACAAAATAATAGAATCAGAATTAATTAAATTTGCACACCAGTAGATCAATTTTACTCTTACTTTGTTAATACATGTAATATAAAAGAAATTTCAACAAATGTTTTTCTCCATTAGTTGACGTAAAAATCTAACAAGTGTACCAAAAATCATTGAAGTGTCGATTGATTTAAAAATCTAAGTATGAATTTGTCGAAATATTCAAGTTTTATCTTTGTGATTATATGTATTTCTATTTTAACGATTACGAGAGGTCATAGCCAATCTCCAGAGTTACAACCAAATGCTTATTCAATTGAGTCTGCCATTGAATCATTGAGAGTGGCTATTGCTTCAGGGAGATTAACTGGTGATAGATTGGATGATCTCATGGCAGCAATTGATATAATACAAGCTAGACTCAATAATTCAGTCAGTAAAGGTCGAAAGCTGACTGATCATCAACTTGAAGCTAATGAACTGGCCTTAGCTTCAGCTGTGTCCGAAATTTTGGCTCCTGATGATGTTCATGTTTCTGATGGTCCTTCTACTGGCGGTCAGGTTGGTTCAGGAGGCTACCCCCAAGGTGGTCCTGCGGCTGCTTCTAGTCAGAGTTATGTTAAAGAAAGTTTTGGAAATCCTTCCTTGCCTGTTTCAGTATCTACTTACGCTGCTGCTAAGAATGGTAATGGAGGCAACGGGAAATGAACGGGAGGTTAAAAATCTACGACAATATATTATAGAATAAGATGTAGCAATAATTGAGATAAATAAACTACTGTACTCGATTAAAAGTTCAAATCGAATTTTACTCAAAAAGTGAATAAATTGATAGTTACAGTCAACTACCTAATTTTGTCCTACCTAAAATTTAT
The DNA here is from genome assembly GCF_014898815.1 of Panonychus citri. Lineage (NCBI taxonomy): Eukaryota > Metazoa > Arthropoda > Arachnida > Trombidiformes > Tetranychidae > Panonychus > Panonychus citri. Next base: position 1,571,545 of record NW_026515541.1, read on the forward strand.
TGTGGGCACCTTAGTGCAATGAGTTAACATTAAAGCTACAGGGTATGTGCTGTAGCTCCTCCTGTGGAGGAAAGTTGTTCCAGACAACTTCAGGGAGGGAAATTACAATAGATTTGGTTTACAAATTATTAGGTAAAAACAAAAGAAAATTTACAAATTATATTAATTGACTGGTGGTTAGTTTGATTGTCCAAAGGTCCAATTTGATGATTGTAAATAAGTACCAAGGGTTGAGGTGGAAGTGGAGATGGTCCAAATAAGTTTAACTCATTAGGTATAATACGAGGAAAAGGAGAAAATATTAGAATTTCAATCTTTGAAAATGATTATCTTGATTATAAATGTGAGGTAATTTTTTATAAATTTGTTTAATAATTGTATTTGTATTATTGTGTTTAAAGTAAATGTATTCAAAGTACCTATTTAATGGGTTATTTTGAGATAGAAAAGAAAGTTGTATCAAATTACCAACAAAACTTACCAAGAAAACAAAAATGGTTGAAATTATTACGACGCAATAATAGCTCAGTTTTAAAAGTAACAAAAAACAACTAAAGTAACTGTTGTATCATCATAATCTCGGTATCAACTTGATCCGTGTGATGAAATGAACAATAATTACACAAAATTTTATTTTAAATTCACAGGTAAAGTTAATTAAATTAAAGTTTATCAGGAGCGATAAAAAGAAAAAAAAAAAAAAAATTGTCCGATCGGTCGTGGCTCCATCTTCTTAATCGGAACTACCCCCCATTGTCTTAATTAGAGTGATTATTTTTTTGTAATTAATTCTTATCAAATTGATTTTAAAAAAATCGAAATCAATATTTCTAGTTAAATTGATGGTCATTTAAAAGATTTAAATAAGTTAAATATTTTTTTGATCGACAAATTTAATTAGTTTTAACCCTTTCGAATTGCCCGCTCTCTAAATCGGCCGTACAAAAAACGGACAAAATTAGGTAGTTGACTGTAATCGAAGTTAATAAAAAGATTCTGTTGAACCCTAATAAAAAAGACCATCAAATTTCAATAATTTTAATTTGACAAGAAAGAGGAAAAAAAGCGGAAACAGAAGTGGTATAACTCTCGTGCCTATTGAATGCATTACACACTTTCTTTTCTAATTCTTGATGTAAACTAAAGTCCGTGTGTGGATTCAACTTGAATCTCATCCGATCTAATTAATGAAAATTAATTATTCAAAATAGTCCTGAACTTTAAGTATTAGAAGTTGTGAATTATCAATCAACTAGACCAGTCTAACGATTTTAATGTTGGTGCAAACTAATTATTTGGAAATTGATTTTCTTATTTACCAGAGGCCTTTACATTTAAATAAATTGAAGAAAGAGTTACATTTAAAAACTTTCAACTTTTTTAACAGCGATGTTCAAATGTAAAAAGTGTCGAAAAGATTTAATCAAATTGGAAGATGTTGTCAACAGTCATGGAGAGTCTGATGATGATTTATCGGTATCTAAATGAGGAGAGTATAAGCAAAATTAGATGATTGAGTTTCTTTTTTCCTAATTAATCGTCCACGTTTGAAGAAAAATTTGTTCAATATGAAGGAAAATCGCTTCAAAATTAGATCGTTCGTACGAAAGTGTCGGGACTTATTTTTGAATAGTAATTAATAGAAACTGATCTCTTGCTGACCCGGTTGATGGTCAAGCTTAAAAAGCCAATTGCTGAATGATATTCAATTCAATTGTTTAATGTCAATAAAAGTTTATCTTGACCATTGTTGATATTGTTACAAATAGAAATAGATAATTTATCAAAAATTGAGGCCTGTACAATACTTACTTGGTTACAATTAGATCAAGCGGATTGTGGTTAACAAGGATGATCATTTATTTGTTTGATTGACAAAAAAATTAGAATTCAAACAATTAGAAAAAATTGAACGATAAATAATTACAATCATTAAAGTTCATGCAATTAAAAAAGAGTATCATTGAAATTAAAAAAACTATTGATAAGGCTAATACATGCATTGTAGTTAATTTAAATTTTTACATAGCAAAAGTTGATTGTTATTGCAATGAGCTCTCTTGATTATTCTGGTGAAAAAGTTTTCTTTGGTAGCTCAATTATTTGATCAGCTCGAAGGAGATCAAATAAACGGGAAAATGGTTCATATAATTTAAGAGTTGATTGACTACCAATTAAGATACACTTTTTAGATGCTCGAGTAATCGCCACGTTAACTCGCCTCTCATCGGATAAAATTTCTTCATTACTGACAATTAAATTTGAATCACGATTAAATTTAACACAAGATATTAGAATACAATCTTTTTCCTTTCCCTGGTATTGATCAACTGAATTAACAAATATCTCTGGATTTTCCAACTTCTTCTTAATCAAGGAAACTTGCTTCTGGAAAGGACTAATCACTCCAATTTGTTGATAAGTTAATCCAATATGTTCAACTAATTGTTGAACAATGAAACAAACTAAATCAGCTTCAATTGTATTCTCAATGAAGCCTGAATATTCAGCATCTTCGTCGTGATCGATTTGATCAGTATTAAGAAATAGAAACGATTTTGATAGTTGACAGGATAAAACTTGATCTAACCAAGATAAACCCGTGGTGACCTTAACTTTGGGTTCGGGTAAAACTGCGGAGGCAATTTGTGCATTTCCACAGGCAAGAGCACCATCGTAAAATAATTTACTAGGAATGGTGACAATTTCTGAATTCATACGATATTGAATTGATAGTTGGAGTGAAGAAGATTCTTTGGTCAATAAACGGGAAAATAAACTATTCTCTAGTCCACCTTCTTTGGCAGATCGATTTCTAACCACGGGTGGTAGTTGTTTCTCATCACCGACCAAGATGAATTTATCACAAGCGAAAAGCGGACCAAGGGTTGTTGGTAAAAGTACTTGAGATGCCTCATCAATTAGACAATAATCAAATTTCCTATGAGCAAAAAGAGGCTCAGAATTGACACCAAGACAAGTTGAAGCTACGACTTTTATTTTGGAATAAAAACTCCTCAATTCTTCGGGAGAATTGATTCCTTTCGTCTTATTTGCCATCGAAAAATCAGTTAAACTTGGGTGAATTCTAAAGTTTGATCCAACACGAACAAAGTCAACTTTGTGTTCTAACAATTTACATAATATATTGTCCACGGCAGCGTGAGTATGACTAGTGATTAGAACCGTTCGACCCATTTCGATTAACATTCGTACAATGGCCACGATTACTGATGTTTTACCAGAACCTGGAGTACCACGGATCAAGAGATAATCTTCAGTGTTGATTACTTTAAGTACTGCTTTTTGTTGTTGAGTATTGAGTGGTCGGATTATCTTCTTTGCTATCTCAACGATTGATCGATTAAATTTGCTTTTATAGCGAGCAACTGATTCGTGGACAACAAGATCTCGAAGTCTTTTCGTATGATCATCATCAGACATCAATCGTAAAATGTTATCGTAATTGGTTGAATAGATTTGAGAATATTTGAGAATATCGATTCGCATAATCGATTGATTGTTAATATGTTTAACTGGCCTTTCAATGGAAACTTCGATCTCATTGGAATCCATTCTCTCTACAAAACCGATCATGAAAGCAACATTAGAGGGAACTGATGAGGTGACACTTTCGTCCAAACTGATGGCAACTCTTTCGCCCGTCAAATCAGAACAGTAGATTGTTAGTGAAACTGGTTGAGTTCCAGGAAAACATTTTCGACGAAGGACAACACTTTCTTCACCACAAGTGTGAATAGTTAAAGCACCAAGTCCAAGACCTTTAGCTTCACACACTTCCGATGATTCACTCCAAAAGAACGGATCATTTCCCAATCTTTTATTTTCCGAAATTTCCAATTGAATTAGACTGATCCAATGTGCGAAAAATTCAATATCCTCTCTCGATAAATGTACTAATACATTAGGAACCAACTCATTTGCCATAATATGAGTAGACGAAAGGACTTGAGGTTCAAATGCTTTAAGGGTAAGACAACAATCAAGAAGGTGTTCACACTTTCCACAAGAATGGGCTGAATCTTTCGGTGTTGGTCCTGTTTTCGGTCTATTGAGGTAGAAGGCAAGTTCATTTCGTTTTTGTAATAATGCTGAAGCAACTGGTCGTTTAATTGAATTAAGTTTCATTCGAGGTTTTTCTTTGAGGTAAAGTAAAAGGCCACCATCACCTTGACCAGAGACACGATTGTTCATCATCATGGAGTAAAGTGAAATTTGACCAATATGTTCAGAAGAGAAACTTGGTCGACCCGTTTTCAATTCAAGAGGTAGAACAACATTTCGCTTTGTATTAGAATGTATTTCAACCTCAAGAGTTACATCGATTTTACCTTTGGTACCAAAAGAAGGACACCAAATGTTATCCTCAATATCGTGAACAGAAACAACTTTTACTCGGTGGGTAAGATCATCTTCCAATGGGCTCGGTCCTTTGTGGATATATTTTTCTAACCATTCTATTATACTTGGTATGTAAACTTGAACTTCCGATATTAATTGAGCAATTGTTATATTGGAAACGAAACATTCCATTATTGTGTCCCTTTGATTGGCAATTTGTTGTAGCAATTTATCCAGGTCATCATTAGTTTTTACACTTGCAGTAATCGCCTTTTGAAAAAGTGTATGGACAATGTTTCCAATAAGCATGTATTTATTACCGAATCCCCATCCTTTAAACTGTTCACCAAGCCAAGCTTTTCTCATACAAAATACTGAACTGGAAAGTAAGGTTGATGTAATCAAAGTGTCAGGATTAATTGTGATGAATCCTTGTTGATTATCAATAAAAAATGTATCATTTTCAAAAATTTCACTTTGAATATGAACAATATCTTGATGGGTAATCTCACTGAGAGCCCATTGACCAGATAATTGGCAATTATATTCCCGGTGAGTAGCAGGATGATTTAACTTAAGAAGAAGGATTTTATTGTTCAATTGTTTCTCCACTGATAGAACCTCAAATCGATGGAAACATTTCAAATCAAATGGAGATTCTTCCTCAGATAAACTTGAACTTAAATCACCAATAATTCCATCATCTAGATCATATGTAAAATCATCTAAACCTTGATTTTCATTATTAACACCATTAGAACAATTTGTATCTCCATTATATATTTTATCCAATTCAGAAATTACCAAATCAGTTGAAGAAATATTCTCCTCAAATTTAATTGTTCCTCCATTGTTGTTGTTGTTGTTTACAGATGAAGGTGTTGACAAAGACAAATTGGTAACAACACTTGATGGAGGACTAAGATTATCAAGCTTTCTTTTCCTACTAATTAACATTGTTCACAGAGAGAAATAATTTAAAAAACAAAGAAACAAAAATTTAAATTAAACAATCAGAGAGAAAAAATTAAAAAAAACAATCAATTGGATATGAAAAGAAAATGTGTCCACAAATGGAAACAAAACAATTCGAGTTCCCGGTTTTCTTTTGGCGGGTTAAGGCGGTTATTATAAAACCGTTTTCTTTTCTACAATTTATTTGATTGCGATTTTAATTTTCTCCTAATTAGGTTATCAGTTGCTTCTAATTATCTTTCCATTGATTGTTCTTCTCCATTATGGTCAGTTTTTCTATTCTTTACTATTCTTTTAACTGCAATCACGTTAATTAATTATATTTGTTTCCATGTTTCTCTTTTCTGATCAATCAATTGATTACTAACTTTTTCTCATCTGATCAGATTTCTGATGGTCAAGCATATTCAATCTCTTTAAAACCTTCAACCTTCAAGCATTTGAATGAGCATATCGCTGGAGCTACGGATGTGGATGGCGCTGCAGATGAGGATAGGGAGGGTGACCTCATATAGCGATATAGCGATATCATTAGGCTGATCAGAATTCCTAGAAATCGATCCAGGCAAAATTTAAAGAAAATACAAAAAAATTCACAATTTTAAGCGCTATTTTGCCCTGGATGATTTCCAAAAATTCTGATCAGCCTCATGAAATTCCCATCAAGCAGATGGGGATTAACAAGGATGATCATTTGCTTATTTGATTTCAAAAAGTGAACAATTAGATAATAATAGAAATAATAATCGAGCTACCAAAGAAAACTTTTTTTACCAGAATAATTAAAACGGCATGCTCATTGGAAGAACAATCAACTTTTATTACAAGAGATTCGACAATTCATCATGGATCATTTATAAACCTAAATCCTCATTTAAAGTTTTCTTTGGTAGTTCGAATGAGATTAAACAAACGCGAAGGTGATTGATACAAATACATGCATTGTAGTTAATTTAAATTGTTGCAAAAGTTTAAAAGAGCATCGATACTGTAAGTCGATGCTTGTGGACATTAATGCGCGTTTTATTTCTTATTTTTAGCTGATAATGAATACAAATAAGACAAATTACAGGAAAAGAGCACAAAGATTCAATTATGAAGCCTCAATATCTCCTTTGTATGTGCTTTTATCATCGCCAATCGGAATGCCTTGTCTAAAAGGCTTCTGTTTATGTTGTAAGATTTTTCATCGTCTTTGTCTTCTATTAATATGATTTTCAAGCCTTTCCTTTCTTTTTTATACTTTCTGTCATCTATTTTATCTCCATCACCGTTTTCATTGTTTAAAGAGCTTCTGTCCGTGTTGAAAGATTTATCGTCTAGCTCATTTTCATTTTCCAAGCCAATAGTTCCAGAATTCAACGTTTGTAAGGAGATGTTTTCACCACTAGGTTGATGCTTTTCTGTCATCGGTAAAGGTTTGAAGTTCGGACTGATTAAAGGGTTTCTGTCCGTGATGGGAGATTCGTTTTCATCGTCTTTGATTCTTATGTTTTTCAAGGCTTTCCTTTCTTTTTTAAACTTTCTGATATCTCCTTTATCTACATCACCGTTTTCATTGTTTAAAGAGCTTCTGTCCGTGATGGGAGATTCGTTAACGTCTTTGATTTCTTCAATTTCTTGTTCAAAATTTGTGTTATCCTCTTTGATTACAGCATCTTCCATGACTAAAGGCTTGTGGTTTGAATTGATTAAAGAGCTTCTGTCAGCTTTCATTGACGAGAAATTCAGCAACATGATTATAACTGGAATGAAAAGTTTGGTCCAAAACATATTTACTGTTTTTCACAATCAAAATAGAAGCACAATTAAGTGATAATATGAAAAGAACAAAGCAAGAGAGAAAATTACATTTAATTAGAACTGAAATGATACTCGCAAGTTAGTTAATTTGCTTCTGTGTAAATTGCTTGATCAAAGATTAATACAAATAAAATCGTCATCTCTATTCAGGGAAACCCTCAATGTTGTTAGTTCCTTTTAATCAAATAAACGAGAAAATTGTTGATATAATTGAAGATTTGATCGACAACCAATTAGTTTTAGTCAGTCTATTTAGTCAGCTAGTCAATACTTCCAGCATCATATTATTTCCTATGAGATAGTGAAGGACGAAGGACAAAAAGATCGAGAAATGTCCTCTAGCCTAAAATTTTTTGGTTTGAATTCCGTATTTGCGTATTTTCAGTTTTTGACCTGTTTTGCGAAGTTATAATCAGCAAAATTTGGAACCTCTTCGCTTCGAAGAATAACTAAATTGCATCGAAGACCATCAGTGAAATTAAACGATCCCAATTGAGCTACACTTTTATGGTGACAACTGGATTTACCTTTGGTCCATAATGAACAATCAATTCGATCAACAATCCAGGTAATTGAGTTTATACTTCTCATTTAGATACCAATAAATCATCGTCAGGCTCTTCATGGCTGTTGACAATATCTTCCAATTTGATTTCATCTTTTCGACAGTTTTTTACATTTGAACATCGCTGTTAAAAAGGTTGAAAGTCTCCGGATGTCACTTTTTTTGTGGCTCCATTCAAGAATCAAAGCTTCGAGTAAAAAGACAAATCGATGCTCACTACTAAAAAATTAATTTGCACCAAAATCGTTAGAATTGTTGAGTTTATTGTTTCAATTTATAACGAAACGAAATTTTTCTTGGCTGTATAATTGGTGATTTTTTTTTGTTAATATTCAATAGAATCTATGCTCTATTCTCTATGGTAAGTATTGCGGTCCTTTTTTGGGAGTGCAAAAAATGTTAAGCAATCGGAAGTGAAATTACAATTAGAGTATCTTACCTGAGATGGAATGTAATCAAAATCAAGGTAAAAATTGTTATGATTGTCACTTTTTTTACTATTACATCTTAATTTTTACTTAAGGGCTTTTCCATTAACTAATTTTTTTCTCAATCAGCTGATATTTAACCAACATTCACCAAGTTTAATTCGGTTTTCCAGTTAATGGAAAAGCTCTTAAATCATTATTGTTGAGATGAGAAATGAAAAAAAAAATCAATCAAATTCAGTTCGAGTTCCCGGTTTTCTTTTGGCGGGTAAAGGCGGTTAATATAAAACCGTTTTCTTTTTCTACAATTTATTTGCGATTTTAATTTTCTCATCATTAGATTATTAACAAATTGAAATATTCTTTTGTTGATTGTTCTTCTTTATAGTTAATCGTTCTCTGTGTTATTCTTTCAACTCTTTTTTTTTCTTTCCACTGATTCAGCGTTTCCATGTAACTGCAACAACGTTAATTTCTTATCTCTGTTTCCATGTTGTTTTTGTTTCTTAATTATTTTATTATCTTTTCTTTTCTTTTCTAATCAATTGATTACCAGAGTTTGCCTTTTCTCACCTGATCAAGTTACTGGTGATGGTCAATATTCCTGATTAATTCTGCTGGTTGATTCAATTTACCTATGAATTGATTTTCCATACAACATATTTTTCCTTAGGATCAGAAAGGCAAAGGTTAATCCTTTTCTTTTCTTTATATGTTCAATTGTTGTTTCCATTGGTGAATTATTGGCAATTATCACCATCAATACTTTTACAATTTCTTTGGGACATCTTGTAAATCATAATTGGAATGACGTATCTTTTTTATCAATCAGTTTCAACCTTCGTTCACTTGTGATTACCATGCTTTCTGTGAATCAATTGCTCGCTGGTTTGTTGTGATTTTCTTCCTCCATGTTTACCATTTTGATTCTTTTCGTTTAAATTGTAAGTATTACAATTTGTTGTTTTCTATTCTTTTTTTGTGTATCTTTCTCTTTCCATATTCCAATTCCGTCAATCATCTTCCTTCCACTTCTTTTCTAAAGGAAATATCTGGTATCAGTATCGAAACCAGTTTTCTCTTCATCTCTACCAGATGATCCAAAGCTAAAGAGAAAAGAGAAGAAGCAAAAGCAGAATTACCATTACATGTTCTCCCAATATTGATAAACTTTATTACCCCTCAACTCGGTGATTTAAATCATTTCCTTGTCAACGTCAAACTTTTTCATTTGATTGTTAAATTGATTGTTTCTTTTGCTCTGATTCTGTTTAACTTTAGATTCTATTTTAATATGTGGTGCCCTAAACGCAGGAGAATTGATTCAACTGAAAGTGGTGATGGTGATAAGGGAAACACCATTGGACTCGGTGGAGATGAACCTCCAATTAAGATGCGTGTTGGCTCAAGGAAAAGTGCACTTGCTTTGATTCAGAGTAGATTTGTCATACAAGAGGCTAGAAAATTTTACTCCGATAAAGACTATGAATATGAGCTAATTGAAAGATCAACTACCGGCGATCACATTTTAGATCAACCATTATCACAAATCGGTTCTAAAGCTTTATTCACCAAGGAATTGGAAGAGGGATTATTAGATGGATCAATTGATTTTGTTGTTCATTCTCTCAAAGATTTACCAACAACTTTACCTCCTAATTTATGTATTGCTGCAGTTCTAGAGTAAGTATCTCACACAATTAGAATTAAATTAGGTGACTAAGTTAACTGTTAATTCTCATACTTTCTGATTCTTTTTTTTTCAGGAGAGAAAATCCTAACGATGCTTTGGTGTTGAAAAAATCACTTAATTTAGATGAACCTTTCCAGCTGATTGATCCTCCTGGTGATGATGAGAAGCGTCATTCAACATAATTTTCGTTTATGATTGTTCGTGTTTTTTAACGCAAACATAAACCGGTCGATAAAGGACAACAGATTCACCTTCGCCCAATGTACCATCGTAAACTTGACCCAATTGGAATTCGGGTCCAATATATAATCCACCTTCAACATGGTCACAACATGGATCTAGTTTAATGAGATGAAAGTAAATACATACAATCAATTGATTGGCAGTTAATTGTATTAGTAATTACAAAGGATATTTACCGTATTTGATTATCGGCTGTTGAGGCGAATTAGGTATTCGAAATGGGCAAGTCGCTATGGTTATTGGAAAATCGATATGTAAATCGTCACCAGATTTTTCCATCTCAATCCAGACCTGAATTTCCAATGGAAAAGAATGTTAATCAACTCGGATCATCTGATTAATTGGATTAATTACCTTGAGAACGTAAAATATTGATAAAAGACGACAAACACCATTAAGCGTCGGTGGCATTACAGGAACAATTAAACTTTGTGAACTATCAAATTTGGATCTACTCATGGGCTGAATAGCATCACCACGATATTCCAGGACAACATGATTAACCTCCTTGTTGAGGCCAAGTACACCTCGTTCAATAAAAAATTCTGTATACTTTTTATTGGAAGGGAAAAAGAAATTCAAGTCAAAATGTTGGATTGGACGAAGAAAATCAATTTAAATACTCACTTGAGTTAATTTTAATCTAAGACGAACATTTTCCTCACTTTGATTATCGATGGTCGCTTTAAATTTGATTGATTCACCACAACAATAAGCTGATCTTTCCAGTGATGATTTTAAATTGACTATTCCTCGTTTACAACAAAGGCAACAGATTTGCCTTTTATCATGGCCTACCAATGGTTTCTATCAACAATAAGGAGATGAGATGAAGAATCAACAATTAGTTGAAATGCCGATGGGACAATTTTCATCAGTCATGAGAAATTCATTTCATATCAAATTAAACTGTTCTCATTGGATTACAATTAAATATCGAATGGAAATCAAATGGATGCTGCTCAAATCACTTGAGACAAAATGGAAACTTATTTCTGTAAAATGGTTGTTATCTTCATGATTGTTTCTGTCACTGTTACAGAATCAACTTGAGATGATGAAGATCTCATTATCATCCTTATCATCATTATCATCACATCTTTTTGTTGATGTTTTCTCCTTCTCAATCAAAGAAATAGAAGATTTTTCTTGAGAAAACTTTTCTTCTTTTTGTTTTCATCATCAATCAACAAATATAAAAAGATAAATAGAGATGAAGATGAAGATGAGAATGATGATGATGATGATGGTTTGAAAGACAAAAAGAAACTTCAGACCAATGATAAAGATGAAGATGAAGATGAAGATGATACATGTAAAGGAAAAAACCTAAATCGAGGTTAAAGTTACATGATGATGATTCTGATGGAAACAATCAGTTAACTAACTACAACGATAACAGTAGTTGAATAAGAATCGATCCCCAACTAATTATAAAAGTGTATCAAGTAAACAATCAAAATTGATGATTATCCAAACTAATCATACATTCATTATTTTCTCTTGCAGTTAGTCATAAGTTAATTAGTTAATCACAATAATTAATGTTTGCAGCTACGAGACGAATTCTGATTGACGAAAAAAAAACCACGAGACTATGAAAAGAAACTGAACAAACATGAAGATAATCATGATATCAAATTTTTCCATGATGATGATGGAAAGTATATTGTAAATTTCTGAATAGATTTTTTTCTTTGGAACTTTTTTCCTTCATCTTTCATCTGCCATCATCATCTTTCCCTGTTTATTGATTTCCATTGTTAGTCATTCAAATTAATCTAATCTACTTTTCTACCTTTTTAATACCTTAATCTATTGAATTGAAGTAAACGGTAATACAAATATTTCTCTGATATTATCAGATAATAATTCAGTTCAATTTAACAATCGATTTAAGTTCCATCTCTGAATATGGTGAATAAAGGAGAAAAGTTCATTCAATTGAAACAACCAAAAAGGAAGGAGAAGAGGAAAAGGAAGAGAGAAAGAGTGAGAGAGTGAGAGAGAAACAGTTTGATGATAAGTTCTATTCCTTTTTATCTTCATCTTCATCTTCATGATCATCTTCATCCCTTTGAAAGAGGAAAAAAAATCTCAATCCTAGTTACCATGAAAACGGAACAAAAAAGTGAAAATTTTGGTTCCAACTGAATAGAGATAATCAATTTTGTCGCTTCTTGTTGATCAATTGATGACAATTTATCAATTTGGTGAGTTTTGTTTAGTAACTGTTGATAATAATTTGACTCTTGCGACAAAATTTGTAATCAAATTAAATTGTCAGGCTAAATTGTTTGTTACGTGTTAACCTTGAGGGTACAAATGATGGTAAAAAACAATATCATATTTCAATTGATTGCTAATAATGATTTTAAATTGAGTTGTTTTTACAATTTATGGTCTCGTTTATCATGAAACATTGTTAATATTTCATGATTGAATTGATCTTGAGGCCAAATGATGATGCTGAATTGATTTTTTTCATCTTCATCTTGATTGTTTATCATGTTAACTGATCACATGATTGTTCATTGTATCCAATTAGTGTTTGTTGGTTGATCATCAGTTGACAAGAAGATGAGTAAAGAAGTGGGGGAGAAGATGAAGATGATGAGGATGAGGAAGGAAAGAAAAGTTCTAATCTAAAGAAATCCAAGTGAAAATATTATGATCTATCGATTTAGTTCTGGAAACTGTTATCATCTTGAACTGATTACTGGGAGTTGATCAGTGAGAGAGTTGAAAATAACATAATAAGTTGAAGATTAAGAGATGACCATCATCATCATCATCATGGATAAAGATGAGAAGGAGGAGAAAATAAGATGAAAATAAAGAATCTCGAAACTTTTTCTTCATCTCGAGTTCTAATGTTAATACGATCATCGTAATGTTACTTTATTTTGATCATTTAAAGTTATATAACTGGGAAGGAATTGATTCTGATTACTGATCATCATTATTGTATTAGTTGGATCAATCAGATAGAAAATAGTTGAACTTATCTTTTTTCTCATCCTCATCATGTTATCTTACTCTGAATCAGTTGATCATGAGTTTTTTGAACTTTCCTCATTGTCCTCGATTTGGTTTACTTTTCTATCTCAAACAATTGATTGTATCACTTGGAGGATAATTAATTGTTATCGAGTTTATCTTGTTTTCTTACCCTGTATTCATTGTGCAAATTTTATCACAATCAACATGATAACAGTAATCATTTGTTGTTACGATCATTTCACCATTGGTATCATATAAAATTCAATAATAAGTTGTTGCTATTGTTTGAATTATCTTTCAAATTGAATTGGAAAACTGAATCATGAATGATTGATTAGATTGTTTGAGATTATTATCATTATAAAATTGAATAAAAATCTGAGAGAGCTTTGTTTAAGAGTAAAAATTGAATTCGTGCTAAGTGTTACATGGGTAAAGTTATCATGAAAATTTCATGGATAAAAATGAACTTTGAGATGAGGATGATAAAGAATTTGCTATGATATATAATTTTTTTTTCTTTCTCATCATTTTTTCATCCTCTTCTACTCGATAAGGTTTGAAAAGGGCTCTTGAGTTACCTTTTCTTCACCAAGATCATCATCATCATCCTCTCATCTTCTCGAGAAAATCAATAAAATGTCAGACAATTTAAATTTGATCTTTTGCAATCTCACTGGAAAATATCATTCAGACAAACCAATGCATGGGAAAGATGAGGATGGAGATGAGGTTTAGATGACACGAAGGATAAAGGTTGATTCAAGGATTGGACAAGTAGCAATGATTACGAAAAGAATGAGATTTTTTTCCTACTTCGAAATAAAGAAAAACTCAATTTTCGTTTCAGAATTTTTCCTTTTCTCTAATTCTTCAACTGAATTCTATCGCTGTCATGGTTACACGAGTTCTTAAGCCTAAAAGGTGATCATTATCATCATCATTATTATTAAATTAATAAACTGAAAACTTTTCTCTCAATTCAAGTTTCATGATGAGAAAAAAAAAGTTTGAAGTTGAGATTAAATCATTTACAGGGAGGAAAAAGGAGAATAAAAAAAAGAAAGTAAAGAAAGAGGCAAATATAAATTCCATGATGATTAACTCAGAGTCTCTAAGATTTTCATGATAACGATTCTTTAAGATTGTTGTGGAAAGAAAAGTCAATTGAATTCAAGTTAATTAGCTTGAAAAGAAAAGTAAAAACAATCAGCATGATGATTACCATTATTTTCAAAGTGATTAACATTTAGATCAATTATCTGATTAATTACCGAAACGTTGAATTTTATATTATATTATTTCAAATTCATTATTAATTAACTTTCATCATCATCTCATAGTCATTAAATCCTCTATCTAATTCAAGATGGAAAACTAATTGTTTCAACAAGTTAACTGTAATTAGTTTGGTTCTACCTAATTTTTGTTGATCCAACTCAAGATACTTTCAAAACTTATCAATAATTCAATTGAATTATTATTAGTTTAATGGTAAATATTAGTTTCAGAAAAAAATTAGATGAAAATTATCATTAATCAAATTGTAACCATTCAAGTATATTAGATGATCATCCTGTTGATGGTGATAATCAATTGTTGATCAAAATGGTGATAAGTTAACATATTGTGTCTCCTTAACTCTGTTATCATGATATTGATTGGATAACATTTTGATATATTGAATTTGAAACATGTTATCAAAAAGAAGGATGAAGATGAGGATGGAGAAGGAAAAAAAACTGTTCCATGAGAAAAGTATTTGTATCATGTATAATAATAATGGTGATGGAAGAAAATGAATTTGTATCATGAAAAGAATCAGAATCTTGAAGAAGTTCAGTGAAGAAGGAAGTTAAGATTATTCTGATTATCATAATGTGAGATGAAGATGAAGATGATAAGAGGAAGAGGGTGAAGAGGAGTGGATCGGGGTTGGATTGTGTGTAGATTAAAGGGAATCAAGCTTCATGTTGATGAGAAAGAAGGAAGGGAAAAAAAATATTCTATCTTCACTTGAGCATCATGAATTTTCTGGAAAAGGAATAAATTGTTATCTAGGATTTACTAATAGGAATACTAACCAAATATTGTTCATCCATACAGTCAATGTGAGGACCGATGATGGTAAAATATTTCATTCCCTGAGGCGGTGATGCATATGGTATGTCCAGAGTTACCTTAACATAATAACGGATGGTACATGGCTTAGCCTCGAAACTGCATGGTAATGAAGTTTCCGGAAGTTGAAAGTTGAACGGAAATGAATGATGTCCTCGAGGGAGGATAGGCACAGTTCCTTCATTTTTTTCTAGTAGAAAAACAATAAATTACCAAAGATTAACAAAAGAAAAGGATTAATTGACTAATCATTAAAACTCATTAAATTAAGAGGATATGAGCATCATTAAGCAGCTTAATTGTTGATATTTTCATCCTAATTGTTATGATCAACAAGTTAAATTATGGATAAAAAATGATCTAATATTTTGCTGCTTCTCTACAGGGAATTGCAATCCAATATTTTGTAACTTTTTTCAGACAATTAACTGATCATTCAATCATTAATCGTATCTTCAATTTCAATGTATCAAAATAAAATGATGATGAAAAGGAGGAGAAAAACATTAGAAGATGAAGATAAATGAATGATGATAAAATAAGATCTACATAGAAAAGGCAAAGTAAAACTGACAAAACTAAAGGATGTGAAACATTCATCATTTGATAGACTGGGAAAAGATATTTTTTTAAAAAATCTAATGGAACCCTAATGAAAATAATAGTAAATGTATCAACTGAATACAAACCTTTGAGCTTGAAATTTTCAACCGTTTGAAGTATAACTTGACCTGTTAGGGTCTCACCGGCATAATACATTTCCTTTTCAAGTCTTATATCAAATTCACTGATATAATCCATGTTTACCTTATATTCTCTGAATATTATTATACAACTATTATTATTTATATTAGAAAACACTTACAGGTAGATAAAAACGTTTCAGATGTGTTGATAGTGATTCTGGTGATGATGAGGGTGGTGATCCAAGGGGTGAGATGAATTTAGCCCTTTGTATTTGGCACGATAGTACAAATTGTTTACAAAGATATGGACACAATAGAAATCATAATGTTGCCGTAATAATAATTTTATATTTGTTTCTAACAAGGAGATAATAATCTTGATTAAAGTGAAATTCTGTTGACTGACAATTCTGCGCCATAATAAGCTTCAAGTTATCATCATGTTAGTTTCAGAGATTGCGTTTGGATACGAGAAAATTTCCAACAAATAGCTGAGTAAGGAAGAAGAAGAGATGTAGAATGCTCATTGGAAGGATAACTTTCCTTTCTCTTTCTCTCTCCCTGAATTCATCTCCATCTTTCAGAAAATTCATGGAGTTCAACCTCATAAACGTATCACCAGATGGAAACACTAAAACTGTGTCTAACCAACATAGTTAACTGTTCCAATTTAACTAAATGAATTAATTTACATATCAGTCAATAAATTTAACTCTTGTTTTGGCAAATAAACGAATTTTCAATAAGAATAAATAACTAACCGTAAAAAACTATTTAAACTAATAATAACTAACAAAAGGATGAGACCTTTCGAAAAATCGTCATAAATATCGAACCATCATGAATTTTTTCAAAAACTTTAAACTCGACTTAAATCAACCAAAGATGTTGTATTAGAATTAGAGATTGTAAGTGTCTTTGTTAGGGAAGAGGGAAACTCAGCATTAATCGAGGGACCAATTTCTAATTTCGGAAAGACAGTAAAAAGTGCTATGGCGAGTACTCAATTCCATTTTCAGCCCGCAACATCTTAATGTTTTCACATGTCTGAGTTACGATATATGATCTGTTCGAATTAATTTACTTTTCACACTTACAACGCGAATGATTGTTGTGCTTGAACTGTATAATTAAACTATTATGATACACGTAATTAATGTTTAGATAAAACCTTCTGAATAGACATGGAAAACAGAGTGTTTTTACAAAATGCAACATATATTGTTCCAGTTAGTTAAATTTACACATGAATCAATCGTTTTTACTCTTATTTTGTAGATAAAATTAATTTTAAATAAGAATTATTTCCCGTTAGTAAAAGGAAACTCTAACAAGTGCATCAAAAACTATTGTGTTTCAGTTTTTTAAGATATATTTGATATCATAATTATGGACTTGAATATAATCCCAAATTTCACCTTTGTAGTTGTATGTTCGACTATTTTATCAATGATAGGTGGTAATATCAGTTTTCAGTTGTTGCCCACATCTGATATTACTGTTGGCTCTAATCAATATGGTGGTGGATATGGTGGTGGGGCTGGTGCTGGTGCTGGTAAGTCCTATTTGTCTTGATTTAAACTGCTTTGACGCTAGTTCTGATTCTAATCTTTTTGCTGATAATTTTGTTGGTGACAAAGCCCGTTATACGGATGATACCTTGAATTTTTCTTCTGGTTCTGGTTTTCAAATTAATGATAAAGATACGAAATACTATAACTATGACGATGATGGTGACGATGAAGATAACAATGGCGATGATGCACCGATGGTGAACGATGTTGGCTACCAAGTTTATAAACTAAATGTAGAACTTAAAAAAGTATTACCTGAGTATTGACAGCCAAATGATTACTTGATTCTCCTTATGCTTATTTATCCTTATTTGCATTTGGCAAACATTTTTAACGATATAATCATGATTAGAGTGCTAGATGAACCACAGCATCATTTCTATGTACCTACGTTATAACGTAAGATGTCGATACCTTCAACATGCCGTTCATCACAATTTTATTTACTCATTTTCGTCTGAAAGGTTTGCATTAAATAATATTTGAAGACTTAAAATGAAAGTGAACATCTTTTGCCTTGTATCGCGATTAACAACAAGTTCAGTATGAAATGATTATTATGTTTTAATATAGTACATTTACATGAATATCAGAATTCGTATAAGATAAGTGAGTTTTACTGAAATCACCTGAGTGCTCATCTCAGTTAAATTTAACTGGAATGAAATTTGACAAATGTTAATTTCGAAAACCCCTTTGATCATCGAAACCACCCTAATTACTTGTAATCTGTAAAACACACTGTAGCAACAAATATAACACCCAAAGATAAAAATTCGAATTCGGAAAAGTTCATGATGAGATCCATTCAATCAACTGAGATAAATAATTCGATAACTTATTAAGCTTTCACTTTTAGTAAAAAAGTTTACTTTTAGTAAAGCAAAAAATTTTCTGCAAGTTTCTTTTGCTAAAATAAAAATTTATCAAACGGTGTTTAAATTTAACTTCACTCAGTTAATGTTGATTGGATTTACTTTTAAATGAGTTTTAGCTGTTTAAATATACCAATTGTACAGAAAATGATTAATTAAGCTTTGATCGTTGTTTTTAGGAACTTTGAAATTAAAACGACAGAAATGCGCCGTTAGACATGAAATGGTCTCATAACTTGGGTTAAATTGATTGAGAATCCTGAAAAACAACAGCCTTTTGCATCTCATGCATTTTTTGTTTGTAAAAAAATACTTTTATTATTAAAAACTTGATCGGTTTGTTAACAACAATTGATTTTTGTTCGGCTGTTTAATCAAAACTATTAATAAATTGACTTTATATTCCAAATCCTTCTTCTTCCTCTTCCTGGTCCATCGCGTATCTCGATCGGTACCCAAGGCTCATGATAATATAAAAGAAAAGCATAATCGACGGAATCATGCCAACTATAAATCCCGTTATACTTGGTCTTTTAAATTTGTAATCAGCGTATTCTCGAGATGATGTTGCTAGTTTTGTTTCAGAAAATTCAATCAATTAGATGTACAGTTTATTCACAACCAATTCTGTAATATGGATGATCAACCATTTTCAATGTCACATTAAGAATTCACTTTAAATATTATTGACTTTAGCTATCTCTTTGAAATCTAATCATTATTAAGTAGACTCTTATTGTGATTAATTAATTGATTAGATATTTATTTTTTGATTCTTTCTCTCTTTCTTTTTTTTCTTTTCATTTCCTCTTTCGTACTTTACAAGTCGATTAATCGATTAGCTTTAAATCTAACCATTCGTCCATCTCTATTAATGCGACAATTTATTCATATTGATTTGTTGATTGATTTCTGACTAATGGAAATGTTAACATTGAAATAAGGTAATATCCAAGTCAAGGTTAATTGTTTACTTGATTGGTGATTAATTGACTTACCGATAACTTGAAAAGACATTGAATCAATTTGATCAGTGTTGATTGTTGTTAAATTGTTTGAATAGCAAGTGTAAAGTCCACTTGCATTTCCACTATTGATTGTTATCTTTAAGATGTCCAAAGTTATGAATGTATTAATTGATTGGTGGATAATTTGATAGTCAATTTCATTGATTAACTGATTTGATTGCGGTGATAACAGGTAATCATTATCATGAAATATACAACTATTATTATTTATATTAGAAAACACTTACAGGTAGATAAAAACGTTTCAGATGTGTTGATAGTGATTCTGGTGATGATGAGGGTGGTGATCCAAGGGGTGAGATGAATTTAGCCCTTTGTATTTGGCACGATAGTACAAATTGTTTACAAAGATATGGACACAATAGAAATCATAATGTTGCCGTAATAATAATTTTATATTTGTTTCTAACAAGGAGATAATAATCTTGATTAAAGTGAAATTCTGTTGACTGACAATTCTGCGCCATAATAAGCTTCAAGTTATCATCATGTTAGTTTCAGAGATTGCGTTTGGATACGAGAAAATTTCAAACAAATAGCTGAGTAAGGAAGAAGAGATGTAGAATGCTCATTGGAAGGATAACTTTCCTTTCTCTTTCTCTCTCCCTGAATTCATCTCCATCTTTCAGAAAATTCATGGAGTTCAACCTTATAAACGTATCACCAGATGGAAACACTAAAACTGTGTCTAACCAACATAGTTAACTGTTCCAATTTAACTAAATGAATTAATTTACATATCAGTCAATAAATTTAACTCTTGTTTTGGCAAATAAACGAATTTTCAATAAGAATTAATAACTAACCGTAAAAAACTATTTAAACTAATAATAACTAACAAAGGATGAGACCTTTCGAATCGTCATAAATATCGAACCATCATGAATTTTTTCAAAAACTTTAAACTCGACTTAAATCAACCAAAGATGTTGTATTAGAATTAGAGATTGTAAGAGTCTTTGTTAGGGAAGAGGGAAACTCAGCATTAATCGAGGGACCAATTTCTAATTTCGGAAAGACAGTAAAAAGGGCTATGGCGAGTACTCAATTCCATTTTCAGCCCGCAACATCTTAATGTTTTCACATGTCTGAGTTACGATATATGATCTGTTCGAATTAATTTACTTTTCACACTTACAACGCGAATGATTGTTGTGCTTGAACTGTATAATTAAACTATTATGATACACGTAATTAATGTTTAGATAAAACCTTCTGAATAGACATGGAAAACAGAGTGTTTTTACAAAATGCAACATATATTGTTCCAGTTAGTTAAATTTACACATGAATCAATCGTTTTTACTCTTATTTTGTAGATAAAATTAATTTTAAATAAGAATTATTTCCCGTTTGTAAAAGGAAACTCTAACAAGTGCATCAAAAACTATTGTGTTTCAGTTTTTTAAGATATATTTGATATCATAATTATGGACTTGAATATAATCCCAAATTTCACCTTTGTAGTTGTATGTTCAACTATTTTATCAATGATAGGTGGTAATATCAGTTTTCAGTTGTTGCCCACATCTGATATTACTGTTGGCTCTAATCAATATGGTGGTGGATATGGTGGTGGGGGAGGTGCTGGTGCTGGTAAGTCCTATTTGTCTTGATTTAAACTGCTTTGACACTAGTTCTGATTCTAATCTTTTTGCTGATAATTTTATTGGTGACAAAGCCCGTTATACGGATGATACCTTGAATTTTTCTTCTGGTTCTGGTTTTCAAATTAATGATAAAGATACGAAATACTATAACTATGACGATGATGGTGACGATGAAGATAACAATGGCGATGATGCACCGATGGTGAACGATGATGGCTACCAAGTTTATAAACTAAATGTAGAACTTAAAAAAGTATTACCTGAGTATTGACAGCCAAATGATTACTTGATTCTCCTTATGCTTATTTGCATTTTGCAAACATTTTTAACGATCTAATCATGATTAGAGTGCTAGATGAACCACAGCATCATTTCTATGTACCTACGTTATAACGTAAGATGTCGATGCCTTCAACATGCCGTTCATCACAATTTTATTTACTCATTTTCGTCTGAAAGGTTTGCATTAAATAATATTTGAAGACTTAAAATGAAAGTGAACATCTTTTGCCTTGTATCGCGATTAACAACAAATTCAGTATGAAATTATAATAATTACCTAATAATCCTTGTAATCTGTAAAACACAATGTAGCAACAAATATAACCCCCAAAGATAAAAATTCGAATTCGGAAAAGTTCATGATGAGATTCATTCAATCAACTGAGATAAATAATTCGATAACTTATTAAGCTTTCACTTTTAGTATTCGTAAAAAATTTTCTGCAAGTTTCTTTTGCTATTAATAAAATAAAAATTTATCAAACGGTGTTTAAATTTAACTTCACTCAGTTAATGTTGAATGGATTTACTTTCAAATGAGTTTTAGCTGTTTGAATATATTAATTGTACAGAAAATGATTAACTAAACTTTGATCGTTGTTTTTAGGAACTTTGAAATTAAAACGATAGAAATGGACTGAAATACACCGTTAGATATGAAATGGTCTCATAACCTGGGTTAAATTGATTGAGAATCCTGAAAAACAACAGCCTTTTGCATCTCATGCATTTTTTGTTTGTAAAAAAATAATTTTATTATTAAAAACTTGATCGGTTTGTTAACAACAATTGATTTTTGTTCGGCTGTTTAATTAAAACTATTAATAAATTGACTTTATATTCCAAATCCTTCTTCTTCCTCTTCCTGGTCCATCGCGTATCTCGATCGGTACCCAAGGCTCATGATAATATAAAAGAAAAGCATAATCGACGGAATCATGCCAACTATAAATCCCGTTATACTCGGCCTTTTAAATTTGTAATCAGCGTATTCTCGAGATGATGTTGCTAATTTTGTTTCAGAAAATTCAATCAATTAGATGTACAATTTATTCACAACCAATTCTGTAATATCGATGATCAACCATTTTCAATGTCACATTAAGAATTCACTTTAAATATTATTGACTTTAGCTATCCCCAAAGAGTAGAGAATCACCCTACTCTTTGGCTATCCCTTTAAAATCTAATCATTATTAAGTAGACTCTTATTGTGATTAATTAATTGATTAGATATTTATTTTTTGATTCTTTCTCTCTTTCTTTTTTTTCTTTTCATTTCCTCTTTCGTACTTTACAAGTCGATTAATCGATTAGCTTTAAATCTAACCATTCGTCCATCTCTATTAATGCGACAGTTTATTCATATTGATTTGTTGATTGATTTCTGACTAATGGAAATGTTAACATTGGAATAAGGTAATAGCCAAGTCAAGGTTAATTGTTTACTTGATTGGTGATTAATTGACTTACCGATAACTTGAAAAGACATTGAATCAATTTGATCAGTGTTGATTGTTGTCAAATTGTTTGAATAGCAAGTGTAAAGTCCACTTGCATTTCCACTATTAATTGTTATCTTTAAGATGTCCAAAGTTATGAATTTATTAATTGATTGGTGGATAATTTGATAGTCAATTTCATTGATCAACTGATTTGATTGCGGTGATAACAGGTAATCATTATCCTTAATCCAGATAATTTGATTTGATTGTTTGGTTTCCAATAAACAGGCAAGTTTAACCTCCTCACCTATCACATATTCAACTTGAATTAAAATATTTTTACCCGATGATAAATTAGGCGAAGCTGTGGAAACAATTTGAATTGAGAATAATTAGCTAATTGTTGATCTCATTCAAGATGTTATGGGTTTTGGTAAAAGTTAATTACTAAATATTTGATTTTCTTGGTGATCGATTTTGGTAAATATTAATAGTAACCCAATGATGAAGGTTAATTGTTGTAAATCTATTAATAGGATTGCTGTTGTTCATTCATAGGACTTTCAATGATTAGGCTATAAAGTTAATTGTGTCAAGGTTGAGGTTAATTGTTGACGTAATTTGAATATAATTGATAAAATTTTCAGTTCAAATCAAGTAATCGACATTTTATAAATTCACCATCCAATCACTTGGCGGTCATTCAATATTTTGGGTCATGGTCAGTCTAAAATTAGCTTAATGATTTAATTTCACAATCGCATATTAATCTAATCAAAGTTAATGCATAAATTTAAACTAGATTAAACCCTCAATGATAGTGACAATTTGAGGCAATAAACAATTGTAATAATTGATTAGCAGACTTAATCTTATTGCTTGACCTCTTCATTGAATTGAATCAATTTTAATGATGGATTAGATTGAAAGTTTTTTTCGTAATTAATAATCACAATCAGCAGCAATATAAATAAACATAAAGTTTACCAAGGTTACAATGTTGATTCAATTGATATTTAATCAATTTATTGTAATGATTATTATCATGATTAACAGCCAATCAATCAGAAGGATGCTATTTCAATCAAATAGTTATGTAGGAGTCCTTTCAACAGAGCACGAAATTTAGCAATCAATAAGCAGTAATCAACGATAAAAGATTAATTAGAAACTAGATTAGTATAAGTCCATAACAACAATTGGGTAAAAAAGGACAATCGAACTTAGGAATTACCAATTAGATGATTTAGTGACAGTTAGAAAATTTTAAATGTGGTTATTAGGATCAATTAAAAGATAGCCAATTGTGTTTGCACTTGATTTGATTCTAATCATGTAAAAATTGACTAACTTACATGGGGTAACAATTATAATCTCCTGGTAATTTTCATCTTCTAATTGATCTGAATTAATATTGTTATCGGCAAGATTATCGTCGTTCAGAGTACCGATTGAATCATTTTCTGTGAAATCTTCACTATCGAAAATGGTTTTTCTTCGATGTTTCGTCGATTTTAGAAGTGACCTATCATGTTCATTTAGTTGATCATCTACAATATCGTCGTCATCAATTTGATTAATGGTCATTTCTTGGCAACTAATTAATTCACCTTTCATACAAACAGCATTAACCGGAGCTAAAGGTGATTCCTTGAAGGATGGATAAAATTTTCCAGACACTAGATTTTCAATGAAAGTAACAATTAGTTATCCAATTAAACTTTCACTCAACTTGGTTTACCTTTAAATAGTGTTTTAAATCTATGAGAGTTATCCATTGACTCGGTGAAACATAAACTATTTTGATAATCACTGGATGAATTGGTTAATCTAATCCGACAACATGTTGAGTTAGTTGCATCTTCGGATGAAGTGTTGATATCAAAAACATTGAGCACTTTAGGCGATGAAGATGAGGATGAAGATGATAAGGATAATATTGAAGATGAAGACGAATCAGATTCACTTTCATCTAGAATACAAATCCAGCCATAGATTAGATTAGGATTTATTATCAAAAGAACCAGTAAGATTGTCAAGAAGATCCAACTCATGATAAGATATTGAAATTATTTCTAATAACAAATAGTACGAATAAAGATTTACAATGATAATCAAAACAAATTATCTGTCCAAGTAAATTGTTGATAAAAACACTTTGGTACATCGGTTAACGTACATCGGTATAAGTTTCGGTAACTGTTGAAAACTTTTCCTTTTCCCAATAATTTGAAGTAAAATGAAAACTATTTCTTTTCAAAGAGAAAGTTTCAATTTCATTATTATTTTACATCCCTTTTCATTAGAAAAATAGTTATATCTAGACGGTTATAATCAACTTATTCAATTGTTGATAATCAACACTCATAAAAGTAAATTGGTAAACTTTAACACTCTATTTTCAAACAAATTCAGTGTTGAAGTTATAATCAAAATCATCCTCATGACAATATTTGTAACAACAATAGAAACCATGAGAAATAATAATAATAGCTCAGGTAATTGTCATAATAATCATCATCATGATGACAAAAATTCACTGATAATGACCGAGACCTTGATATCAGTGGTCATATTTCTGGAGTTGTTTGAGCAGATACACAAAAATTTTCTCGTCTCAATCGTTTCGTCAACAATCAACTTAATTGTTGTGATATTCATATAAACATGACTCCCTCCCTACTTCTCTCTCTCTCTCTCTCTCTCTCTCTCTCTCTCTCTCTTTCTCCATTTATTTATGTTTCCAACTCCTTTGATGATGATGATGAGGGAGTTATAACGATCGAGCCTGAAAAAAACATATTCATAAACAATAAGCAGATTGAAATGTTTCTATGGTGATTAAAGTTACTATTACAATGTGATTAAACTTAAAGGTAACAATGGTAATTCAGTTTTGTTGTTGTTGTATCACCAACACACTCTCAATAAACTAATTGTTGTTGTTATTATTAAAATTGATTGTCATCATTGACCTTGTGACAGCTTAATCACGGTCAGGGTCATTGTAGCATTGAAAAGGAAATATTTAAATTTGGTTTAAATCTAGTCTCATAATAATACATTATCAATGTCTCCATAAATGTATTTCTGTGTTAATCTTTTCAGAGTTTGGTCAACAATTTACTGATTGTCATAGCAAATAAGAGCAACGATTTATTTTCAATCTAATGTGCATTTCCCTGAGCTTAACATGCTGATAATTATCATAATGTAAACTAAACCTTTAATTAGATGTTTTAATAAGCAAATTAACTAAGAATAGTTTTAACTAACTGTTTGCTAGATAATTGAGATTTTCCGGTTTCCTTGATTAACCTTTAATTATGTTATCATTTGCTTACTGGGAGTTTTGATATTTTTTACCTGGCTAACAATTAATTGTTACATTATTTAATTGTCTTTGATTTTACACATAAATACTTACAGGAGTTACGGTCAATTGATTATGACAATCTGATAACAAATATTTAAACAGATTGAACAATTAATTTGGACCATATAATATTTCATACAATTTATGACGTGACTTGGATTTTAATCTAATATTAATGATATTATTTTAATAACTATCAAGGTAAAACTTTTCAATTCACTCGCAGTTTACTTGCGTTGGGATTTAATTGACTCCCAGTGATTGACATTTGATTTGGTTTAAATCACTACTGAAACTGTTAATTGTCACATCCATCAAAATTAATTTATTACTCAAATTCAAATTGATAAACCAATTGGTTGTTTTTCAACAGAAGCAAGTCTTCATAATGAAGTGTGTATCATTAATTGATGATTCCAATTGATTTGATCACGAATACAATTGTAAAATAATTCGGGATATAATGTGTCTGGAACTCAACAATTAAGAAAACAATTAACCTTGTACCTTGCATATTGATTAGTTCACCAAATATTTATTAGTTTTGATATTTTTTTTTCAACTCCCAGGATTTTCAATTCACCATCATGAAGTTCATTTGTAAAATTCATCGATTACGATGAATTATATTGTACTATGAGTTATTTCAATTCCATCATTTCTAATACAGTCAACTACCTAAAACTGAAGCTTTTTGTACAGTCGATTTAGAAAGCAGAAAAGTCGAATGTGTTTAAATTAATAAACTTTTCGATAAAAAAATATTGATTTGAATATTTTTTATGAGATTTAATTAAGACAATCAGGCTGCTTCCAATTAAGAAAATGAAGGCACGAATTTGTGGTAAATAAATGGAAATGAAATAAACTTACCTTTAACTTTGATCGCGATAAACAACAATTTTGGGTTTTTATGTTGATTGTGTTTATACAGCAAAAAGGTACGAGTTGGCTGAGTTTTGCTAGAATCACCAGAATTATAATCTAATTAGTTTTATAAAAATAAAATCAACATTATCCGTTTAATGGAAGATAATTAGTTAAATTTACACAGCAGTTGATTAATTTTACTCTTAGTTTGTCGGAAGTTTTCAACTTATTTTATTTTCCATTAGTTAAAGTAAAAATCTAACAAGTTTATCAAAAACAATTAAAGTGTCGATTGATTTAAAAATCTAATTATGAATTTGACTAAATATTTAAGTTTTGTATTTGTGATTGTATGTATTTCTGTTTTAACGATGACGAGAGCTCAGAACGGCTCTTCATGGGAGATTCCATCTACTACTGATTATAATGGGTTTTCTGCTATGGTTGGTCTAGGTAATGATGCGGAGGATGACCTCATGACGATCATTAATGAATTGAAAAGTTCTTTGAACCTTTTTAGTGGAAAGTCTCCTAAGCTTTTGGTTCAAGCATTCAAAATGGCCTTCGCTTCATCTGTGGCCGAAATTGCAAATTCTGAGCCTGCTATTGCAGGTTTTTACAAAACTTTGATTGTTTTTATCAAAAATTCATTGAAAATATTAACAATGTTATGAGTATTCATATTAGGTAAACAACAAAGTAATGGGCAAAATTTTTTTGGGCTCAAATTTACCTTGATCGCCAAAAGAATATGGATTTTTAATTAAGCAATATCATATCATTCAAAAGCTTAGATGCTGACCTTTAACAATATATATAAAAATTTGCCCTGTATGATGATTAGTTTAATTATATTAATAATCAAATTTTATCATAAATGCTAGATTCTCGATCTTTTTGATCCACCGGCTAATATTTCAAAAATCATTCTATTTTTTGGAGTTGTAACAATTGAGATCAATAGACATTCAATCCAAATTCAACTCAAAAAGTACCTTAGTAGTCAAGTCAGACTGAATGATTCTATTGTATATTGACAAAAAACGATCAAAATTAATAATTTTGACATGAAAAAGTAAGAAAAAGAAACCGGAAACAGAAGTAGTGAGTCTCGTGCCTATTGAATGAAACACGTAATTATGATAGATAATTTATGAGAATAGAAAAAACTAGTTAGTCGAAAGATCAGCTATTAAATATAACAAGAGATTCTAAATAAACTCACCTTTGTTATTAACAAAATAAAATCAACATTATTCTTTCAATTAAATATAATTAGTTAAATTTACACACCAGTTGATCAATTTTACTCTTATTAGTAATTTGGTAGTAAAAGAGATGTCAACAAATGTTATTTTTTATCAGTTAAAGTAACAAGTGTGTAAAAACCATTAAAGTGTCGATTGATTTAAAATCTAATTATGAATGTGTCCAAATATTCAAGCTTTGTCTTTGTGATTATATTTATTTTTGTTTTAACGAGGACCAGAGCTCACTACGATTCCCCATGGTCGAGTCTTCCTATTATCATTCCGGTTGATGATCTAAGAAGAGAGAAAAGAGATGATGATAGTATGACCCCCATTAATTTAGTGACAGATTCTTTGGACCATTCCGCGGGAAATTTACCTAAGCTTCAATCTTTGGACCAGTCCTTTGCTCAAGCTGTTGCCGAAATTGCGGTTGCTGATGTTGGTGGAGGTTCTATCAAGCCTGTTATTGACTCTATCACAAAACCAAACGACGTTACCAATTTTGGTGGCGGTTATGGAGATCAGAATGGTTATGGAAGCAACGGGAAATGAGCTGGTGGTTTAAAGCTACTCGGTTACAGGTTCAACCCAAATTGAAATCAAAAAGTGCCTTCTCAATTAATAGTTTATAGAAGTTAACTGAAATAAAAGATTTTATCGAGCACTAACAAAAAAATATCATCAAAATTCAATAATTTTGACTTGAAAGAGAAAAGAAACAGATTTGAGATGAAAAAGTGAGAGGAAACGGAAGCGGTGACTCTAGTGTCTATTGCATTCAATAATCACTTTACTTGAAAGAGTAAAAAAATACAATTATTGCGTATTAATGTTAATTTTGCGGAAAATGTGACCTGGGACTATCTTTGTGTGAAAAGTTGAATGGATTCAATTTCTGATTGGAAACAGTATTTATCTGAGTTTGTTGCAAACTTCAACGATTGTTTCAATTAAGCTTTCAGTCTTTTTTGGCCCAGAGTCTGGTAAATTTGTTTGGTGTGTATGGAACAAGTCTCTCAACGATTATTTAAAGTGATCTGCACAAATTGAACTGACATTTAATCGCGATAAATAACAATAACAACCTGATATTTAATTGTTTGAACAGATTGAACAATTAATTTAGACCATGGATGATATATCATTTCTGACGTGACTTGATTTTAATCTGATAATAGTGATACCATTTTAATAAGATATTTTTTGTATTAATATATGTAATGTAAATTTGATTTTAGAGAAAGAAAAACCAAAGGATAAGAAATCCTCTTTCTCTTCCTCTTTCATTATTTCCTTTTCTCTTTCTTTTCCACTTTCTTTTCCCTTTCTTTTAATTAATTTCTCTCTCTATCTCATCCTACAATTAATTAACTAATTGTTAATTTTAATTTTGATTTTGATTGTGATTATTGTTGTTGTTGTTAATTTTATTTTTGATCAATTGTTGTTGTTGTTTTTGTTAATTTTGATCAACAATTAATTTGATTTAATTGTTGATGTTGTTGATTAAATTTGATCAACTAAAATCAGTTAATCATTAGCTGATGATGGTGATGATTCAAATGATAATTTTAAAATAAAGATTTAATTGAATTTAAATCAGTTTTGATTTAATTAATTAGTTTCTTTTAGGAATCGAATTGGCTATTCCCATGGAAGTGAATTAATTGGAATTCATATTTTTGTGCTGTGTTATTATTAATTGTGAGGACAGTGAGCGTACGCTCCTGACCAAGAGCAATTAATAGCTGTTGCTGAAAATTCTGGCTGAACTGTTTTCCCCGCTGAACATTATTATTAATTATAAGGATAGTGAGCTTAAGCTCCTAACCAAAAGTAATTAATAGCTGAAATTCCGACTGCAAAGCTGTACCACCGCTGAAACCCCATATTACTTTATAAGTCGACAGGATAGTTATCTGTCTGTGATAATCTTTCTGGTCAATCTATTGCTGTGATTTAAATTAAATAAAAAAGAAAATGGCTGATAATCAACTAGAACAACAAGGTGATTCAATCTCATCTTTTCAAGAAGAATCAATCTCGTCTCCTCAAGAACAATCTTATTACACTCAACGTATCTACCGACCTCGATTAAAAATCTTCACTGGATTGAAACAAAATGTTTCAATAGAAAACTGGATCAAACTCTTTGAGTCTGCTGCTAAACGATACAATTGGTCAGAGGAAGAAATGCTAGATCTTCTCGGTGAATATCTCGATGAAGACCCATTGGACTTTTATCTCTGTGAGAGAGATAACTCAACTTGGCTGGATATGAAAATGAAACTGATCAATCGTTTCGGTATAAAAACTGTTGAACCAATTCTCGAATTTCTCCATCTAAAATTCGAACAGTGTAAAGATGTCGTCGATTATTTTGAATCGAAAAGACGATTAGCTAATAAGGCTGGTGTTTCCGAAGATCACGCTGTTACCATCATGATTGATAATTTAACTGGAAAATTACATGATTGTTTCCTTGGACATCGAGTGAAAACTTACGATCAATTCTTCACCATTGCTAAAACCGCTGAAAGTCAACTTGCCAGAAATAACCGTGGCCAATCAAGTCAACAAGGTGCTAATCATTTTAACCCTCATCGTAATCATCAAAACGGTAAACATCGAGGTAATGATAAAAGACCTTTCAACAACCAACCC
This sequence comes from Panonychus citri, assembly GCF_014898815.1. Lineage (NCBI taxonomy): Eukaryota > Metazoa > Arthropoda > Arachnida > Trombidiformes > Tetranychidae > Panonychus > Panonychus citri. Next base: position 1,602,401 of record NW_026515541.1, read on the forward strand.
CGAGGTCAAAACACCAACAAACCCTTCGTCAAACGTCCGCCCCGAAATGCTTGTTGGACTTGTATCAATAATGGTAAACCAGATCAGTACCATTGGTCTGAAGATTGCCCGATTAAAAAAGGAAATCAACCCAAGGTCAATTTCGTCCAAGCTGATGATTCTAATTCCAATTCCGCTGTTCCCAATCAACCACAAAATTTAAACTAGTTGACAGACTTGAAGTCAAACCTTCTCACCTCCTCATTCCTGGTTCCGTCAACTCTACTCCGATTGCTGTCCTTTATGATCCCGGCTCCAACATCACCCTGATTAACCAATCCACCGTCGATAAATTAAAATTAAATCAATTAAATTTAACTGTTCAAGCTTTTCTACTATAACCGGAGAAGGAGAAATTTCAAGTCTTGCCAAATTAGAACTATCCATTGGATCATTTTCCCATATTATTTTTGCTTATGTTACCAATTTACTCTGCGTTGATCTACTTCTTGGTTTGGACTCAATCTGGAAGTTCAATCTTAAATGTGATTCAAATTATCAAATTACTCAAACTGCTGGTGCTCCAATCGAGCCAACAACAATCAAGCTGGTTCCTCTTCCCATTAAGCTGAATGACAATTTCTATTTGGATCTGAAATCCAAGCTAATTACTGCTGATCAGGTTTATGCTGATAGTATCAATCCCGCTGTGCTGAAGCTGTTAACAAAATACAAATGGGTATTTGCTGAAGGTAAATTCGACATGGGCCAATTAAAAGATGTCGAATGTATTGTTGAATTAGACACTGAAATCCCAATCAACTCCAAACCTTACCGTACTTTACGTGAAGACAAAATTGTCGCTGAAGTAAAGTCATTGCTGGAAGCTAAGCTGATCCGTCCATCTCATTCACCTTATGCTTCACCTGTTACGTTAGCCTTCAAAAGGGAAGACAACGACAAAACCCGATTCTGCATCGATTATCGTAAACTGAATGATAAGATGCTTGCTGACAAATATCCAATGCCGAGGATTGAAGACATTATTGATTCCCTCTACGGGAGTAAGTTCTTTAGTGTTTTCGATATTAGGTCCGGATTTTGGCATATTAAAGTCCGAGAGAAAGATATCCATAAGACCGCCTTCGTCACTCAACACGGTCATTACGAATGGTTAGTGATGCCGTTTGGATTGAAAAATGCTCCTGCTATTTTCCAGAGATCGATCCGTAACATCCTAGAGAAACATCAGTTGACAAAATTCTGTCACAACTACATTGATGATATCATTGTTTTCTCTTCATCTCTCCAAACTCATGTTGACCATCTCTCTCAACTTTTTGCTGCTGTTTCTGCTGAAAATATCAAATTGAACTTCGAAAAATCCAAGCTGTTCCAGACTAAAGTCAATTATCTTGGTCATTCTTTATCTCATGATTCCATCCAACCTCTTCATTCAAATATCGATTCCATTCTGAATCTTAAACCACCTAAAAATGTTTCCGAGGTTCGCCGATTCCTGGGTAAAGTAAACTACAACCGTAAATTCATCAAAAATATCACTGAGATTCTGGACCCAATTCATCGACTATTAAGAAAAGAAACTAAGTTCAATTGGACCGCTGAATGTCAAAAATCATTTGACCAAATCAAAAATTTATTCACTGCTGATCCCGTGCTGAAAATGTTTAACCCAAATGCTGAGCTGATCCTAGAAACTGATGCTAGTCGAGTTGGTCTAGGTGCTGTGCTGAAACAACCTGATGATGATAAGAAATTACATCCAATAGGTTATTTTTCCAAAAAGTTAACTAGTTATCAAGTTAACTATGCTGTTACTCACCTTGAATGCCTTGCTGTTGTAGAAGCTGTTAAATTCTGGCACCACTATTTGTATGATCGTAAATTCACTGTCATCACTGATCACGTTGCTTTGAAAGCGATTCACAAAATCAAATTACCAAATAGTCGGTTGTTCACCTGGTCACTCTTTCTGTCACAATACGATTTTGAAATCAAATATCGTCCAGGTAAAGAGAATGCTGAAGCTGATTATCTCTCACGAGATCCTGTAATTGCTGAACCAATTGATTATCCATTCAAACTGGTGAATTTTATCAACATTGCTGAACTTAAAGCTGAACAATCCAAAATTGCTGATATTGATTTACAAACCGCTGATGAAACTGGAATTTATTATAAAGTTGATAAAAATGGTAATCGAAAGGTAATTCTACCTGTTTCCCTAAGGCATAAGCTGATGGATACTGTTCACCAACAATTTGGTCATGTTGGGATCAGAAAAATGATAACAATAATAAGCTGGAAATACACATGGTCTAAATTAACTGAGGATGTGGTTAATTTTGTAAAGAGCTGTAATCCATGTCAATTGGGTAAAACAAGAAGGTCTAAACTGATTGCTGAAATGGGACACTTTGGTCCTGCTGAGAGACCACTCCAAATAATTGCTGTTGATACTATCTGTGGCTTAGATCGATATGGATCTAAGAAACGTTACATCCACTTTGCTGTTGACCATTTTACCAGATTTGTTTGGGCTAATGCCTCAAATCACCAAACCGCTGCTGAATTTATATCACTTATCAATAAAGTGATTGCTGATGGAAAACCTGATACCCTGCTGGCTGATAAATTTACCGCTATAACCTCCGCTGAATTTGCTGATTATTTGGCCCGAATGAATATTGGAATCAAGTTCATTCCCAAATCTTCCCCACAAAGTAATGGACTTTGTGAACGTGCTGGTAACACGATCATCGATAGGATCCGAATTAAAATGATCTCTAATAATTATCGCTATGGCTGGGCTAAGTACTTACAACGTACTGTTTTGAGTATAACCATACTCCACATGCTGTAACCCAATTTACTCCATTCTACCTGTTCAATGGAAGTAAACCTGAACACTGTGATGATATCCAATTTCCCGAATTAGATGAAGCTCGTGCACAAGCTTTCAAAATTCAATGGACCATCATCAACACAATGCTGAACTTTTTAATCATACACATGATGATTACCAATTTGCTGACAATGAAATGGTTTACATGAAAAACCTTGCTGGAATTAACAGGAGGAAACTAGACTCAAGAAGCTGTGGCCCCTTCCGAGTTATTGATAAAGCTGCTACCAACATTTATAACATCGCTGTCTCTGAATCACCGCTGAAAATTGAACAAGTCCACTCCAAACATCTTATGCCGATATCCAAACAAAAGATCAACTCCGACCAAACCTGAATTAATTATTTCCGCCGCTGAATACCCTTCCTTTAATCATGAGGGTGGGGATGTAATGTAAAGTTGATTTTTAGAGAAAGAAAAACCAAAGGATAAGAAATCCTCTTTCTCTTCCTCTTTCATTATTTCCTTTTCTCTTTCTTTTCACTTTCTTTCTTTTTAATTAATTTCTCTCTCTATCTCATCCTACAATTAATTAACTAATTGTTAATTTTAATTTTGATTTTGATTGTGATTATTGTTGTTGTTGTTAATTTTATTTTTGATCAATTGTTGTTGTTGTTTTTGTTAATTTTGATCAACAATTAATTTGATTTAATTGTTGATGTTGTTGATTAAATTTGATCAACTAAAATCAGTTAATCATTAGCTGATGATGGTGATGATTCAAATGATAAATTTTAAATAAAGATTTAATTGAATTTAAATCAGTTTTGATTTAATTAATTAATTTTCTTTTAGGAATCGAATTGGCTATTCCCATGGAAGTGAATTAATTGGAATTCATATTTAGTGCTGTGTTATTATTAATTGTAAGGACAGTGAGCGTACGCTCCTGACCAACAATTAATAGCTGTTGCTGAAAATTCTGGCTGAACTGTTTTCCCCGCTGAACATTATTATTAATTATAAGGATAGTGAGCTTAAGCTCCTAACCAAAAGTAATTAATAGCTGAAATTCCGACTGCAAAGCTGTACCACCGCTGAAACCCCATATTACTTTATATATATTAATAATAACTATCAAAGTAAAACTTTTCGAGAAAAATCAAATGAAAGTCCAAACTTTTCTCTCATAGGTTAGTATTATTCTGAGAGAAAGCCCTTTTGATCTTTAGACGATAATTGAGGTTCCAAATGATGGTTGTGTTTGCACAGCAAATAATAGTTTCATACAAAATAAAATCAACGTTATTTATTCTGACTGTAATTAGTTAAATCTACACATTAGTTTATCAATTTTACTTCTTATAAAAGAAATTCGCAATAAGAGTGATTTCCCATTGATAAAAGTCTAACAAGTGTGACAAAAACTATCATCATTGAATTTGTGATTTTAAACTGTTTTTAGCTAATTGGAAAATTGTATCATGAATTTGACAAAATATTATAAAAGTTTCATCTTCACCATTATGTTTATAACTGTTTTACCGATGACAGGAGGTGAGATTGGATATGGTCCGAGTAAGAGTGACGGTCCCAGTGTTGCTTTAGCTAGTGGAAGAGGTTCTGCCAGTATTGGTAAAGCTATGGATATGGCCTTTCCTACTGCTGTTGGGGACGCCATTGCAAATGAAGGCATGTAACATTATGGTCAATAAAAAACTCTAATCTGATAAATGTATCTTCTCTATTAAAGGTAAAACAAATCACAAAAACACGATAAGTTTCATCTCCGGAATAAAAGAAAAGCAATTTAGATGAATTTGAAGTTTTCCAATTGTTAGTAATATTTTCGTTGAAGATGTTGGTGGGCAGTTTTTTCGGACTCTCTTTCATCGAGAAGTATTTTGCGTTCTCTTTCGAATTTAGCGACCAAAACTTTCTCCTTTTCTGCGAGCGCCTTTTCAAGTTCTGTTCTTCAAGTTAATTACTTGTTTGTAACCAATTGACAATTTCTCCAACTGGATTGTATGATAACCGCTGCTTTAGTACACCATAAGTGTTGATAATGACGACGAGAAAGTAAATCACGGGCTAAGCTTTGTAATCTTAGAACAGAAGATTTTATCTTGATATAACGTCGACGACACATCCAACCTTTTATATTTCGTTGTAAGATTATTGCACATTCTCGAAGCCTTTCGGTTCGTATTCGTTCATGTAAAGCAACCCGACCAGAGCGGAAGAAGATCTTCGTTTTACCAGGTGATGTTGTTGAATCAGCTCGAACTAATTTCCTTGATCATGGGACTATTGTTGATGTTGTTTATGGTTAAATATTGGCACATATTTTGACAAACAAGTTGACAAAATCACGACGAGGTCAAATTACCTGCTTCAGATGAGTTTAACATTAAAAAAAAAGATTCAATTTAACATTAATGAAAACTATTAATAACTCTCGTGTCTATTGTGTGCAACAAAAACTTCTATTAATACAAACAGTCTATTTTCTTAGATGTACAAAAGTCAATGTGATTCAACTTTTCCGAGCTAAATCACAAGTGATTATTGAATTTGTAAAAATTCCCTCTCAGCCATTAGATTTGCGAGTTTATGAATATTTTATAACAATTAAATGGTGATTTATGCTGTGAATGCTGTGAAATGATGATGAATTGCCGCATTTCTAGGAAACAAACAAAGAGAGAGAGAGAAAACATATTAGTATTAATAGGTGAATAGGTAAGTGACATCCAAAGACTTTCAATCGTTTTAACAGTGATGTTCGAATGTAAAAAAGTTTCGAAAAGATTTAATCAGATTGGTAGATATTATCAACAGTCATGGAGTTGATGGAGTGGAGTCAACCACCTGATTCAGTTTATTAAGAATTAGTATCTGTGGTCGAAATTTTGGCTTATGGTGTTTATGTTGTGTTTGACAAGGCTCTGATTAGTGCTATCAATTTGAATAAAAGTTATGAAGATCAATTGTTCATCTTAATTTTAATCTAATCCCAGGTAAGATCTTTCTAGAAAGAAAACGAAAATGAAAGAAAGAGAATGAGAAAGAGACGGAGGGAGGAAAGCCAAAGGTGAGATACGATCACGTTTCTCAAAATATTCCAACAAATTTAGCAAAATAAAATAAACATTAATCGTTTAATTGAATACGATTAGTTAAATTTACACACCAGTTGAACAATTTTACTCTTACTTTGTTAATGAGAGAAAATTGAACAAAGGTTATTCTCCATTAGTTAAAGTAAAAATCTAACAAGTGTAAGAAAAAATCATTAAAGTGTCGATTGATTTAAAAATCTAATTATGAATTTGACTAAATATTCAAGTTTTCTCTTTGTGATTATATGTATTTCTGTTTTAACCATGACGAGAGCAACAAACGCATCTCCATGGTCAAGTCCATCTACTAGTAATAATACTTTAGATGGGTTTAATGCTACAGCTACGGCTTTGGTTCGTGCTCCATATAATGATAAAGATGACTACATGAAGACCATCAATGAATTGAAAAGTTTTTTGGATCTTCCCCAGGGAAGGTCATCTAATAATCAGTTACAAGCAATGCAACAGGCCTTCGCTTCATCTATTGCCGAAATTGCGGTATCAGAGGCTTCTGATGGCAGAGAGGCTGCGATTAGTTTTATTAAAAAATTAATTGAAGAAATTAATAAAAATAATGATGCCTTGTCTGCAGCTGCTGCGATTACGGCTGCTCCTGGTGATTTATGGTCCGGGGAACTTTGGAGGCTATGGGCAAGGTGTTCCAGTTGGTGCCTCTAGAGGCTATGGTCAGGTGGGTTACGGGGGCTATGGGCAAGGTGATTCTGCTAGAGATGGACCGATCTCGGATTTTAGTCAGATCGATTTATTGTTTCGATTTCTTTGAGAAATCGATCGATTTCGATCTCTAAAATTCAAATTTCGCGGGCAAAAAAAACAAAATTTTTTTCTATTTTTACTACAATCTTTTTTTTTGTTTAACTAATTTCTTAATTTGAAGGTAAATTCATTGTTTAAAATCCGTAATTTTTCGATTTCTGGCCTAAAGTCACATGTTTTTGCAGATCGATCTCTCAAAAGTTGAGATCGATCGATTTCTCTGAACCAAAAATCGATCGCGATCGATTTATAAATCGGATCGGAACATCTCTAGATTCTGCTACTGCTGCTGCTGGTGGTGGTGGTGGTTATGGTAAGGGTGCTTATGGGGATAAGAACACGGATGGAGGCAACGGGAAATGAGCTGGTGGTTGAAAATCTACGACAATAGATGAGAACTCAGAATGAAATGTAATGAAAATTGAGATAAATAAACAATTCGGTTAAAAGTTCAAACAGAATTCAACTTAAAAAGTATCCTCTCAATTGATAGTTAATCGAAGTTAATAAAAAGATTTTGTTGCACGTTAACAAAAAACGACAATCAAATTTCAATAATTTTGACTTGAAAAGAAAAAAATTTTGGTCGGAAAAAGTAAGAGGAGAAAAAGTGGAAACAGAAGTAGTGACTCTCGTGCCAATTAAATGCACCACACACTTTCCTTTCTAATCCGGTAACATCTTAGTTATGATCGCACTGGTGTGGCTTAAATTAGATTAGCCAATGAGAGGCGATCAGTGTAAAATTTGGTTTGATTGTCTCAGGCCCTCCGGGCCTTTTCTTCATTAATTAACCCGTTTACGAGTGACACCTAACCAAACCTAACCTAACCTAATCTAACAAAACAAAACAAGCCAAACAATTAGTTAATTAGTTACATTAATTAGCTCAGTAATTTAGGTTTCAACTTTGCCGCTAACTTAAGCCACACCAGTGCGATCATAACTAAGATCTTACCCAAAGAGTAATATAAGAAGAGACTGCGATCTCCTGAAAAGAGAGCTGTTTGGGGATAAATCTCACGAGAGTCGCCACTGTCGTTTTTCTCTTTCTTTTTCCCTTTCTTTTTCCTGTTTTGATTTCCTCTCTTTCTTTTCTCTTTCTTTTCGCAAAAAAATTGGTTAAAGCTTTTTAAATGTTTTTGAGGTCATTTTTCAACGAGATTTTGGTCTATTAAATGTTAAATTCAAGCTCAATTAAAATCTCGTTGAAAATGGCCTTAAAATCATTCGGAAAACTTTACACAATTTAGTTGACGAAAAGAAAGAGAAAAGAAAGAGGAAAACGACAGTGGCGACTCGCGCGAGATTTATCCCCAAACAGCTCTTTTTGCTGTTGATCGCTCTCTCTTCTTATATTACTCTTTGATCTTACCTCTAATCCTTGATGTAAACAAAAGTCCGTGTGTAGATTCAACTTGAATCTCATCCAATCTAATTAGTGACAATTAATTATTCAAGATATAGCTGAACTTTAAGTAGTAAAAGTTGTGAATTATTCAAACGACTCGACCATTCTAACGATTTTAATGTTGGTGCAAACTAATTATTTGGAAATTGATTTGCCTTTTTTTTACCAGAGGCCTTTACATTTAAATGGATTGAAGAGAGAGTGACATTCAAAGGCTCTCAATCGTTTTAACAACGATGTTCAAATGTAAAAAGTGTCGAAAAGATTTAATCAAATTGGAAGATGTTGTCAACAGTCATGGAGAATCAGCTGATGATGATTCAGTTTCATGTAGTCCCGAGAATTGGTATCTAAATGAAGAGAGTATCAATTCAATTACTTGGATTAAGGATCAAATTGATTGTTCGTTATGGACCAAAGGTAAATTAAGTTGTCCTCACAAATGTGGAGCTCGATTGGGATCATTTAATTTCATTGAAGGTCTTCGGTGTAATTGCTCAAAATCAATTGTTCCATCAGCTCATATAATTAAGAAACGTGTCGATTGTCCATCACAATTGATCGTTGAGATACTAAAATGAAATGAACAATTAAATTTGATATAAACAATAATTAACATTGGAAACCAGGAATACTTTTAATTGTCCATTAATTTCATTTGCATTATCAGGCACAATCATTATAGTGAAATTACAATTCAATTTTACACTTTTTCATCATTGACCTTTTTTTAATTGAAACTAATCAGAATTCAACAATACTTGAAATCATCAATGTTTACTGGTTAATTTAATATCTTAATCACCATTTAGGTAAATAGAGATATTAATAGTTTAATATCATTTAACTGATTATCGTTGATTTAAATTGTTGAACAGATACTGTCAATAATTTATTTGTAACATATTTACTGAAGACAATTAATTGTTGGTTATGTTAATGTCTTTGTTGTTAATTATTGAGGATGTTGCGATAATCAACTTTTTCTGTTTCATAAATGATAATTAATTAAACAATTTTTTAGATTATCATTTGATTTTTTTTTAATTCACTGGGTGTTTTATATCACTTTTACACTTTTAAATAGACAAGAGGTAAGAAGTGATTTACATTTGATAATATTAATAATTAGTAAATCTAAATTGTTACATTGAAAATTGGCAATAAGGCAACTAAGATTTTTAATGATTTTAGGGGAAATCCATCTAATCATATGGTACAAGCAATGCAACAGGCCCTCGCTTCATCTGTGGCCGAAATTTCGTTATTACAGGCTTCTGATCGAAAGGCTGCATTTAGTTTTATTAAAAAATTAATTGAAGATTTTAATAAAAATAATGATGCCTTATCTGCAGATTCTGCGGCTATGGCTGCTCCTGGTGGTTATGGAGATAAGAACAGTAATGGAGGCAACGGAAGATGAGCTGATGGTTGAAAATCTACGACAATAGATGAGATCACAGAATGAAATGTAATAAAAATTCAAATAAATAAACAATTTGGAATAATCGAAGTTAATAAAAAGATTCTATTGTACATTAAATTGTTTTAACAACGATGTTCAAATGTAAAAAGTGTCGAAAAGATTTAATCAAATTGGAAGATGTTGTCAACAGTCATGGAGAACCAGCTGATGATGATTCAGTTTCATGTAGTCCCGAGAATTGGTATCTAAATGAAGAGAGTATCAATTCAATTGAGCTTTTCAGTCTTTTTTTGGTCCAGAGTCTGGTCAATTTGTTTGGCGTGTATGGAACAAGCCTTGAAATGACTATTTTAAATTATTCAATTCAAATTAAACTGACTTTACATTCAATCGCGATAAATAACAATTACAACCTGATATTAATTGTTTGAACAGATTGAACAATTAGTTTAGACCATGGATGATATTTCATTTCTGACGTGACTTGATTTTGAATTGATATTAATGATACCATTTCAATAATATATTTTTATATATTAATAATAACAATCAAAGTAAAACTTTTCGATAAAAATCAAATGAGAGTCCAAACTTTTCTCACAATAGGTTGATATTACTCCGAGGGAAAGCCCTTTTGATCTTTTGACGATAACTGAGGTTCCAAATGATGGTTGTATTTGAACAGAAAATAAGATAAATAAAGTAATTAATTAGATAGTTGAGTTTTACCAGAATCAACTGAACGATTATCTAACTGTTAATAGTTTTATGCAAAACTAAATCAATATTATTTTTTTCTAATTGAATGTACAATTAGTTAATGATATTTGATGAGTTAAAAGGTAACTTCTTCCACCAAACAAGAGTTTATAAATAAAGTTACCTTCGTAATTAACGAAATAAAATCAACATTATCCGTTTAATTGAGGACAATCAGTTAAATTTACACACCCGTTGCTCAATTTTACTCTTACTTTGTTGGGAATCTTCAACTTATTTCATTTTCCATTAGTTAAAGTAAAAATCTAACAAGTGTATCAAAATCATTAAAGTGTCGATTGATTTGTAAATCAAACTATGAATTTGACTAAATATTCAAGTTTTGTCTTTGTGATTATATGTATTTCAGTTTTAACGATGACGAGAGCGCAAAACATATCTCCATGGTCAAATCCAGCTACTAATTTAGATGGGCTTACCCCTGCAGCTTCGGGCTGTGCTCCATGTAATGATGAAGAAGATGACTTCATGACAATCATGAATGAATTGCAAAGTTCTCTGAATCTTTTTAAGGGAAATCGATCTAATCATATGGTACAAGCAATGCAACAGGCTTTCGCTTCATCTATTGCCGAAATTTCGTTATCGCGGGCTTCTGATGGCAGTTATCGAAAGGCTGCATTTAGTTTTATTAAAAAATTAGTTGAAGATATAAATAAAAATAATGATGCCTTGTCTGATACTGGTGCTGCTGCTGTTTCTGCTGCTGGTTGTGGTGATGCTGCTGCTGCTGCTGCTAGTGGTGGTACTGGTGGTGGTTTTGGTGGTGGTACTGGTGGTGGTTTTGGTGGTGGTCGTGGTGGTGGTGCTGCGGCTGCTGCTGCTGCTGCTGCTGCTGCTGCTAGTGGTGGTGGTCGTGGTGGTACTGGTGGTGGTTTTGGTGGTGGTGGTGGTGTTGACTTTGGTCGATGGGATTATGGAGGCCATTGACAAGGTGTTCCATTGCCTGGTTCTAGTGAATGTGGTCAGGGTAACTATGGAGACAAGTAATGGAGGCAACGGGCTGGTGGTGGAAAATCTACGACAATAGATGAGAACTCAAAATGAAATGTAATAAAAATTGAAATAAATAAACTATTCGGTTAAAAGTTGAAACCAAATTCAACTCAAAAAGTATCCTCTCAATTGATAGTTAATCGAAGTTAATAAAAAGATTCTATTGTATTAACAAAAAAACAACAATCAAATTTCAATAATTTTAACTGGAAAAGAAATTTCAAATTTCGAATTATGATCAGAAAATATAAGAGCTAAAAAGTGGATGTTGGGTGCATAAAACACTTTCCTCTGTTTCTCTGGTGCAAACTCAACAACTCTGCAACTTCTCACTGAGAGAGAGAAAAGATAAAGGTGAGAAACAACCAGGGTTCTCGAATAAATATTCCAACAAAATTAACAAAATAAAATTTATAAATCGTCATTTATAATCGTCGTCGTTTATAATTTGTCAAATTTTCGGCGATACAAAAAATTTTGTTTTTCGCGCGGTTTTTTTCTGAAACCTTTTCTACCTTTGACCTTGACGACTTATGTGCATATCAACAAGGTCTATTCTATGGTACCAAACACATATTATCTGAACTTACAAGGCTTTTTTTATTAGACGAAATCGGGAGTTAATAAAAAAACACCCTCTAAATAAATTACTCGGTTAAAAATTCAAACCAAATTCAACTCATAAAGTATCCTCAAAATTGAAAGTTAATCGAAGTTAGTAAAAAGAGTCTGTTGAACGCTGATAAATTTCAATAATTTTGACTCGAAAAGAAAGAAATTTTGATCGGAAAATGTACAGCAAGAGGATAAAAAGTGGAAACATAAGTGTTGACTCTCGTGCTTATTAAATGCATCACAAACTTTCCTTTCTGATTCTTGATGTAAACAAAAGTCAGTGTGTAGATTCAACTTGAATCTCATCCAATCTAATTAGTTACAATTAATTATTCAAGATATACCTGAACTTTAAGTAGTAAAGGTTGTGAATCATCAATCAACTCGACCATTCTAACGATTTTAATGTTGGTGCAAACTAATTATTTGGAAATTGATTTGCCTTTTTTTTACCAGAGGCCTTTACATTTAAATGGATTGAAGAAAGTGTGACATTCAAAGGCTCTCAATCGTTTTAACAGCGATGTTCAAATGTAAAAAGTGTCGAAAAGATTTAATCAAATTGGAAGATGTTGTCAACAGTCATGGAGAATCAGCTGATGATGATTCAGTTTCATGTAGTCCCGAGAATTGGTATCTAAATGAAGAGAGTATCAATTCAATTACTTGGATTAAGGATCAAATTGATTGTTCGTTATGGACCAAAGGTAAATTAAGTTGTCCTCACAAATGTGGAGCTCGATTGGGATCATTTAATTTCATTGAAGGTCTTCGGTGTAATTGCTCAAAATCAATTGTTCCATCAGCTCATATAATTAAGAAACGTGTCGATTGTCCATCACAATTGATCGTTGAGATACTAAAATGAAATGAACAATTAAATTTGATATAAACAATAATTAACATTGGAAACCAGGAATACTTTTAATTGTCCATTAATTTCATTTGCATTATCAGGCACAATCATTATAGTGAAATTACAATTCAATTTTACACTTTTTCATCATTGACCTTTTTTTAATTGAAACTAATCAGAATTCAACAATACTTGAAATCATCAATGTTTACTGGTTAATTTAATATCTTAATCACCATTTAGGTAAATAGAGATATTAATAGTTTAATATCATTTAACTGATTATCGTTGATTTAAATTGTTGAACAGATACTGTCAATAATTTATTTGTAACATATTTACTGAAGACAATTAATTGTTGGTTATGTTAATGTCTTTGTTGTTAATTATTGAGGATGTTGCGATAATCAACTTTTTCTGTTTCATAAATGATAATTAATTAAACAATTTTTTAGATTATCATTTGATTTTTTTTTAATTCACTGGGTGTTTTATATCACTTTTACACTTTTAAATAGACAAGAGGTAAGAAGTGATTTACATTTGATAATATTAATAATTAGTAAATCTAAATTGTTACATTGAAAATTGCACTTTCCATAATTTATTGGAGTGATGTTGTCGTAGTTAATTGTGGTGTGTCCTTTAAATTATATGTTATAATTTACTTGTAAACCTTTGAAAATCTTAATCACAATTGATGTTTCATTATGACAAAAAAAAAGTGAAAGTTAATCATTTGCTTGCCTTTTTTGTTGCTCTCACTCAATATTGCAACAATTAACACACAAAATAATAACACAAATAAACAATTGATATCATTTTATGGTCAACTAACAAAATATTGATTAAGGAAATAGTTATAACTGATATCTAAACATTTTCTGTGTATTAGATTAACATTAAATTGTCAACCTTGTGGGATTGTGACCTGATACTGTCTTTGTGTGAAAAAATAAATCAAATTGGTAAAGATCAACGTTGATTACTGGCTAACAAGTGTAACAATTAGTAAAACAACAGTAATCATAGATATTCAAGAGACAAGGAGAGAGAGAGAAAGAGAGAGATGATACAAGTGTCGGAGAAGACGAAAAAAAGCCTAAGTGAAAAAAACGAAGTAGAAAAATTAAATAAATTAAAAAGACAAATCGGATTAACTACCTTAATCTAAACTCAAGGTGATTAAATAAATAGGAGAAAGGGGTGGGAGGAAGTGGTTGAAGTCACAGATTAACAAGAGATGCAAATTACATTCAAAAACAAATGAATGTAATAATTGTGCTTATGAACATGAGATGAAAATCTCCAAGGTTGACTTGATGTTCAAGTGAATAGCCTTCGGTGTTTTTTATGCCAACATATTCAATTTTGTATCTCTTTTTTTCCTCGTTGGAAATAGTTGATTTGGCTTTTGTTGATTCAACAAAGTTTAGAGAAGAAATTTAAATTCTAATAAGAACTGTTCCTAATCCCTTTTTGATTAAATCATTTGGAATGGTAATTGTCTGGAATCGTACGATCGACGGGTTATACGGAATGGTCACTGTAAAGGAAAACTTTGTTTCCATGAGGAGAGTAGACGACTGTGTATCCCCACGGGTTTTCTGGAGGTGGAGTTGAACTTGTTTGATGAATTGAGGTGAAATCGGTCCTTCCTCACCGGCAGTGTAAAGAGTAAGAATCTTCATGATTTGTGATGAACTGTAGGAGATTAAGCAGACGAAAAAAAGAAATTAGTGAAGTGTGAGATGATGAGCAATTATATTAATAATTTAAATCGACTGAATTTCAAGTTTGAGAGAAAAATATTTACCTGAGTTTGTTGCAAACTTCAACGATTGTTTCAATTGAGCTTTCAGTCTTTTTAGCTTGGAGTAATTTAGTTGCTTGAATAATCGGCTCTAATTTTTCAACTACTTCATTGCAATTGGGTATTTGCTGTTCACGAGCCCATTGTTCAAGTGCTGAAAGATTGAATCTTATTTGCATCGCTTTTGTCCAATGACAAAGGTCCTTTCTTAATAGTAAATTGTTGAGAGCACTTGCACAAATAAAGTAAAACAATTGCTTGAATATTTGATGAATTAAATCTGGCTCGACGACATGAAGAAGTACAATCTTGTGTAGTGTTGATAGTTCACGTATCAGTGTTTCGGTGTGTTTCTCAGTCGGTGAGTTGGGAAGACTATCTTGATCTGAAACACTGGGCCTATTAATAGATGAGAATAGAAAAAAATTAATCAAAATTAATCAAAAAGTTAACTTATTTTCACATAACAATTATCTATCAAATAAACTAACCTTTGTGTGTTAGCTGGTTGAGAATAAATTCCCGATGAGGCCAAAGCTTCATGTTCTAGTATTGCTGGAACAATTAGTGATTGAATCAATTCCTCTGCATGTCTAATTACTCCACTGTAAAGCCAATGGCAGAAATCAGCAAACATTTGACGATATTCACTGAGATCAAAGTTTTTAAGAGATTCATCACAAACACCATAAGTTTCATCGCCTGAATAAACAAAAAGAAAAGTAATTTAGATGGAATTGAAATTTTCCAATTGTTCTGGTGAAAAAAGGCAATATTACCTGAGTATTGACGGATAAATGTTACCATTTTACAACAATTAGCTAACCATAAAACATAATGATCTAGACTATTTTGCTTTTTAACGGTACGTTTAATGGAGATCATGTAATTGTTTAGGAGACTTCGTACCTGGATGAATGAGTATAAATCAACAAAACATATAATTAAATTGGTATCTTATTTTTTCCGTTAAATTAGTTACTATGGCGATACATCTACATACCATTAAATCATCATTAATATGATCAGTGTACCGGACACACATGAAAATGACGAATGCTGGTAAGTGAGGTGGAAATTTGAGAGCGACGTTTGGGTCCAAATTGATGACAACCATTCGCAGGATGAGCGATTCATCTTGTCGATTATATTTGAACATTCCAAGGGAATTTTTAATATCTTCTTGAGGTCCACTGTTCTCTTGATTGTTTTCGCTTTCATCTTGATCACCAAGAACTTTGTGACGAAGAAGTTTCAATCTAAGTGCTTTAACTTCTTCAGTTAACTGATTGCACTTTTGTTCCAGAAGAATTTTCTCCTGAAGAGTTCGATTGCCTTCATTTGATGATCCACATGAATCTAAACTATTCTTTAGTGATTTATAACCTAAACTACTATTTGATCGTAGTGAATCCATTTCTCCTTTCATCTCTTCCTTGGCTCGTTTCTCAATTTCAACCTCTTTCTCTAATTGTTTGATAATTGATTTGAAAGCAGAGAAAACTTCATTCTCGGCAATTGGTTCACGAATACTTGATTCTTGTCCAAGAACAATTGTTTTCAGGTTGGTTCGCTCTTCTCGAACTCGATCTAATTCTGATTGTAAGGTTGCACATTGAGAAGAAAGTAAAGCGGCAGCAGTTGAAGTCTCAGAGCTACTTGAAAAGTTTGCAAACGCTTCTCTCATTTCTTGATTTTCGTGTTTCAATTTAGCGTTTTCTTGTTCGAGTTCAGATAAACGCATCATAAGGGAAACTGTCGATATATCAGGTCCCTTTTCTTCATAGAAAGATATTTCATCGCTAGATTGTAGTTTCTCTTCCAAAGCGGAATATTTTCGTAAAAGTTGTTGGTGGGCAGTTTTTTCGGACTCTCTTTCATCGAGAAGTATTTTGCGTTCTCTTTCGAATTTAGCGACCAAAACTTTCTCCTTCTCTGCGAGCACCTTTTCAAGGGCTTCAGCATCGAATTTGGCCTCCTCTTTTTCTTGGGTTTCTTTAAGTTCACGAATCTCTTTATCTTTAAGTTTGATTTGTTCTTCAAGTTGATTAACTCGTTTACCAGCCAATTCCCATTCCACTGTAAACTTTTCAAATTCCATTCCAGTTACAGTTAATTTATTTTGGAGATTTTTAATTTCCATTTCAAGTTTATTCTTTTCATTCTTTAGATCTTCAATCTCTGCGTCTTTCTGGTTGAATTTAGTTCGTTCCGAAGTGATAGCTTGTATCTTTTGTTGTAATTCGATAATCTTGATTTCTAGACCCTTGTTAAGCGCTTTAACATGTTCAACACTTCGAGCTTCAACTTTGAGTCGTTTCAGCTCACGTCGAGCTAACCAACGGCGAACTTGACATTGGGCAAGAACAATCTTTTTACGAGTATCTTGGTATTTTCTTCGGGCAAGAAACATGCGAATATTTTTCTGTATAACGATTGCCGCCAAGTTTTGCTTGATAAGTAGAAACTTTCTCCGAGCAAGTAAACCACGTCCATATTTTTGAAGTCCAAAAGCCGATTGTTTAAGTTTAAGATACCGTTTACGTGAAATATAAGCTCTCCAATTGGATTGTATGATAACCGCTGCTTTAGTACACCGTAAATGTTGATAATGACGACGAGCAAGTAAACCACGGGCCAAGCTTTGTAATCTTAGAACAGAAGATTTTATCTTGATATAACGTCGACGACACATCCAACCTTTTATATTTCGTTGTAAGATTATTGCACATTCTCGAAGCCTTTCGGTTCGTATTCGTTCAAGTAAAGCGACCTGGCCAGAGCGGAAAAAGATCTTCGTTTTACCACACTGGTAAAGTGTTTGTTGTAAGTGATTCGCTGTTTCATGTCCAATCCGATATTGAGAATAATATTGTTGTTCTAAACAGTAAAAACAAAAAAGATGAATTGATGAGCAACTCGAAACTCAGATAATCTTAATTGGTTCAGCTAAACTGGATTAAGTAATAGATAAAAAGATAAGTTAATTACAATATAATGAGAAAATTTTTACTCACCATAAACAAGTTTAATGATCTCCATACAAAGCGCTTTAACTTCAGGTGATGTTGTTGATCCTGCTCGAACCAATTTCCGTGGACATGGGACTGGCTCTAAAAAAGTTGAATCAACAAAAAATTTGAAGAGGACGATAGATTGATTAATATCCAATTAGGGAAAAATTCAAGTTGAAATTGATATTGTTGATGTTGTTTATGGTTAACTATTGGCACATATTTTGACAGACAAATTGACAAAATCACGACGAGGTCAAATTACCTGCTTCAGATGTTTTCTTTGATTTGTTGACACTGAAAAGTAAGACACGATATCTGGAGGCGAAATCAGAGTAAGTCCAGCGAGATGGGAATCCATTAGAACTAATTTTAATTGTCTCAAGAACACCACAGGCTCTCAGTTGTTGAATTGCACGTAAATTTTCAAATTCAAAGGCTCCCTTGTTGTCATTTGGTTTAATACATCGTATATAATGAGGAGTAGTAGCATTTAAGGTTTTCATAAGAGCAGCTAAAGATTCACGGAACTGTGAGCCAACTGTTGCTTTGGCAATTTTCTGTTGTCGTTGTTGTTGTTGATTCTGAAAAGGAAAAAAATCAAATATAAAAAAAAGAGAATAAGAAAAAAAAAGGAATACAAAAAAGATGAAGTGCGAGAAAGAAGATGAAAAGAGACAGGTAACAAAAAAGAGCAATTTTCGTTATTAATGATTGGTTAAAGATGAAATATTGAAATGATGTTCATCTCTTTTGAATGAAAAACTCACTGCAGTAATTTTAAGTTTCTGTCCTGGTTTCTGAGGTGCCGAGTCAATACCCGAATCTTCATTGAACAGAGGTCCAATTATACTTGACCGTTTAAGTAAATCAATTTGCTCTTCCCAAACAGTGTCACGATTTTTTTCAAGAAAACCTGGTCAGGTGAAAAAAGAAAAATTCATAATGATCAATAATTAGTATTGAATAGCAACAGAACAGGTAAGAAATTGATGAAAAAGTGATAAGAGAGTGAGGGAGGGAGAGAGAAAGAGAGATGTTCATGTAATAACAGTTCACAATTTCGATTAATATAATTATTACGCTCTTTTTTCTCTTTCTTTCGATTTCTTGATTAAAACGAAAAAAGTTGCCTAATGACAACTTATTGATTATAAATTGATAAACAATGATCAAAATGATTAATACCATCAGCATGATAGACAACTTTATCGGCGAAATGTTGAATTATGAAGGTGTTTCTGGAGCCAAATTTAGGTTTCTGAAAAATTGGTCCGATCGTTAGTTGAGCGTATAACTTTGATACCCAAGTTTCATCAGTTCCTACGCAAATGGGTGGGAAACGGAACGATTGAGATGATAGAGAAAAAGAGAGAGAAAAAAAAGGATAAAGATTAATAAATATAACACGAAAATGTGAATAAAGAAATCACGATTTAAAGAGGTAGATTACGATACCAAGATTTTTTATCTTCTTAGCTGATTAAATCTACTTTTGTTTTTGAAGTTTAGATGAAATAATAATAATAACAATAATAACCTTTTGGCATTTTACATTCTTCATCTAAAAGATTGAGGATTCCAATTGGTTTAGCTTCAATGAGATCAATTACCGGTTGATTGTCAGTGAAAGTTATGAATTGCCAATCAATTCCTTCCCTAATATATTCTTCTTGTTCCAACTGTGAAATGAAACAATTGAATTGTAATTATTGTTTGTGGGTGAGAACATTGAATTGATGCGAAAATAAATAAGTTTTGTTTAAATAAAAGTAAAAATGGATTGGGCAATAATAAGTTTGATTATTTTGTTTGATTGTGCAATTTAATTTTACCTTGAATACGTGTTGATTGAATTGCTGTTGAAGAGCTTCATTTGCATAGTTGATGCAAAATTGTTCAAAAGAATTTATCTCGAAATGTTCAAACCCATAAATATCTAAAACACCAATGAAAACATTGGAAGACGAATTTTTCTCGGATGGACCTTAAATTGTACGATCACCAATTGATTATGAAAGGGCAAACAATACAGAGATAAAAAAGACACAATGAAAGATTAGCAACAATTTAATCCATCAGGTTGGTTAATTATCGGCGAACGCCCATGAAAAGTGAATAAAATGATTAATTGTAAATACCTAGAGCTTTGTTGATTAGAGCAACAATCCAGAGAAACATTTTCTCGTAAATGAATTTGGCCAAAGCATCTCGACCATATTGAGCTGAATTTTTACTAACTGGAGTAACAATTACTTCTGATCGACCCATTCTGATAACCTTATTGGTTAACCATTTGACGGCCGTTGCATGATCAAGATCAAGAAGTTCACAGAAACTGATTAGATGAGGATCGTCTAGATCAACTGTACATGATTCATCATCAACTAGACAGAATTGAATGTTTCCAGCATGAAGGACAGCGGCTATTATTTGAAATATTGTCGATTGTTGTTTATCAGTGAATCCTAAACATTGCATTGCCTCATAGAATCGACTAATATCATCACTTGGATTAGTTTGCACGTTCCCTAAATAGGAGAATGAGTATTCCTCGTTAAGTCTAAGATAATCCATGTTACCCGTTTTAAAATGATTGCACAATTGATAGAAGATGTGAAAATTTCGTTCCCCCTCATTTTGCCAAGAGACACGAGATTTTTCCAGTAAGTAGGTTCTCATATTACCACCGATGATTGATCTTGTTTGCGGATCCATCATGATTTGAATGTATTTACCAAATCGAGAGGAATTGTCATTACGTGTTGTTTTAGCATTACCAATGGCTTCCATGATTGGATTACTTGCAAGAACTTTGTTCTCAATGTTTGATGAATGACTACCAGCAATGGAAGCAAAATATCTCATGGCAAATTTGGCGGAAACGGTTTTACCTGTAACAACGAGAGGGAATAGAAAAGTTTACATAATAAAACAACAATTAGTTGGTGAGAAAATGTAATTGAAAAATTAAAGGAAAGGAAGATTTATGAAGATAAGAGAGAGAGAGATGAATGGATTAATAAAAAAGTAGGAAATAATGATAACACAACCATTGTAAAAGAATGCTAATAAAAAAGGTTCACATAAAACGGATGCTAATCATTATCTTCAAAAGTAAATGATCAAATGATTTTGGTTAATTGAATGTTCCTTGTTATTATTACCTGCACCACTTTCTCCACTGACGATAATCGATTGATTACAAGATTCTCTTTCCAATTTTGAATAAGCATCTTCAGCAACCGCGTAAACATGAGGATCCAATTGACTGGTTCCCAATGACCTATGATATGTTTTAATTGTTTCCTCTCCATAAATGTCAAGCTCAGCAAATGGATTAACAGCAACCAAAACGATACCACACCAGGTATAAATTGACCTTTGATCTAAGAAACGTACGCGTAGGTTATAAAGAACTGCTGGCTCATGAAGATAAGAGAGACTCGTTAAATCGTTAGCACCAATTAGAACATCTGGATTACGAAGTGGAGGCAATTTATCGACACTTTCGATAGTGAGAGTTATCTCCTAAACAATGAAAACGAGAGAAAAAGGGTAAAAATGAGATAGAAAATTTGTTTGAAAATAAAACAACAAACAAAAAACAAAGAGGGCAAATGAACAACAAAAGGAAAGGAAAGAAAAAGAAAACGATTACTCAGAAAACAGGTAACACCAAAAAAGAGAAATGAAGAGAAAGTAAAAAAAAATTGTAGCAGAAAAAAAAAAGAATAACAAACCTGGTGATCTTCATCAGTGACGATAAGAATCTTATTCTCTGGGACATAATTTTCTTTGATAAAGGCTAATTTCCATACTTGACCAGTATCCGGAGTCCAAATTCGTGAACCTTTGGTGTAAAGATCGGGAAAAACCGATGAGGTCATAATTAAACCATAAAAACTACAATTAAGGAAAAATAATTTAACTCTTCATTCAAATGAAGATTTTGAAGAGTGAAGTGAAAAGGGGGCGTTTCCTTGACCAAAAATTCTCTTCTTTTTTAGTTACCATTTGTTCCAACAGATGGCGTTCGATAGAAAAACTAGTGACATCTATTGGAAAAGAATGAAACTTTTGACCAACGAAATTAATTTTTCGTTGTAATAATAATATTATTATTCTGTGATTGTAATTATTCAAGAATTGATAAGAATTTAATTGTTGAGATTTTTTTCGTTCTTTATTATTTTTCAAAAAAGTTTGTTATTTGTTGTTATTATTACAAAGAGACCATGAGATTTGGATTAACATTTTTGTTTCAATTTTTATATAAATGAGATCAGAATTGATTGAACTTTTTTTTTTCTTATTCTTTATGATTGATTGTTTTTTTCTCGATTGTTTCTGGAATTATTTTGATTCCGTTTTGTTTTTTGCCTCTTCTACCAATTAGTTGATTATATGATTTAGAACAGGTTATTTTCGTTATTTACGTGAACTTCATCTCTATAAAGTGGTATCGGTGTTGGTGGACCAAATATATCGAAACAATTATCGATGAGATATTCAATTACCAGAGTTTGAAGGGAATTGTCAAATAACATTGAGAAAACATTTCCATCAATATCTCTATTAAATAAATGAGAAAAAAAATTAGAGTTTTAATCAATTCTATGAAATGGAAAACAATTAGTTTAAAAGTTAATTTACTTCATTCGGAAAAGTGTTGGTGCAAAAACAAGACCAAGATTTTTGGTTGACATTTGATTGAGTTCTTGATTGTTGGCAATGAATTTTAAATGGTGCATTAAATAGGCCAAAGTTTCCTTGTGATTTTTGGGCAATTTTTTAACGATCTCTTTAAGATCATTAATTATCTCTGCTCGTTTTTCTGTACTCTCTTCGGTAGCTCGATGTTTCTTGGCCACATTCATGAACTGTGAATATAAGTCACTGGTGAATATTGGTTCGGGAAGCTATTAAAGGTAAGAGAAAATTAATGAATTGAGAGGATCTAAAATTAGAACATTTCGAACAACAGTAAAAAGATTTACCATTCGAAAATATTCCTTAAGAACATGACCAATATCGTTTGGATTTGTATCACTGAAGTCAATCAGGTAAGGACTATTCTCGAGACTTCGGACAAACTTTTGGACTCGAGAGACAACACCGTTAACCCGATAGATACCTTTAATACTGTAGCCACGTCTTTCGATCTCGTGGCAACATTTGACAACTATGAATGGTACTGGATCCGTTGAGGTGGTTAAATGAACCCCGAAAATGGGGCTTACCCGTTTTGGAATTGGATTACGAGCACAAAGGATTATCATCGATCGAAGGCATTTATTATGAGAAAAAAGAAGGCACTGTACAGTCGATTGCAAAGAAGAAGAAGAAAAAACAAATGATAACAATTAACCTTCCAATTAACTTAAATTATCTTATTAACCATCAATCGACAATTAACAAACAAGTTATGCAATAATTACTGTCTAATTGCGGATAAAAATAGTTATTTATTTTATCAAAACTTTGATAAGTTTTCTTACTTCAATACCTTTCCCAATCAATTATCTGATTGATTGATTGTGATTAGATGATTTGGAAATAGTAACAAAATAAAATACTTTTAAGAAAACACCTTAATTGCTAAATAACAATCAATTAATCATCAAATATTTTCGTTGGTTATTGAAACTGAATTACAGTTAACATGATGATGGAGGAAAAAAAATCAAACCATAAGCAAAAACAATCAACTTGCAATTGAACAAAGTAATTTATTATAATCATAACTGTCAACTTTAATCAAGCAAACTTTCAACAACAATCATTATCAATATTATCATCAACAATTTAAACCTCAATCAGATTTGAGTTGTGACCCAATCAAATAATAATGATAATTTCTATCACAAAACTAACTCTCAGCTGATGATGAAATAAATCAACTGATTGTTTACCTTTATCAGTTGGCCATCTAATTTTAGTTTGGTGGTTGACATTGTAATCATAATGTATAACCCAGATGAAACTGTTAATAGAAAATAACATTTTCTCATCGATTATCATCATCATCAAGATGAATCATAAATATTTGACCAATCAAATGTTCAAATTGACCCTTAACCTTTTTCGAGTAAATTTCAGGAAATATCTTATATAATCTACCATGAAACTGATGATGACGAAGCAATTTATTGATTACAAAGAGATTCAATCGTGGGCTCAATTCAATTTACGATTTTCAACTTGTCTTCGCATCGTTTACGTTTTTTTTCACAATCAGAACTTTTTCTTGCCCCAAAATCACGTGACTATTTGTTGATTGTTAGTACAAATAATTTGACATAAATAACAATTCAATCAACGTAAATAGTAATTGGTTTTGATGAGAGAGAGAGAGAGAGAGAGAGAGAGAGAGAGAGAGAGGTTGGGAGCTCATTAGAATCCTTTTGCCTTAATTGTTTCAAATCAAATTATCCTAATTTTGGCTCAACCTGACTGAGCCTTCAACTAAATTAAGAGTGATAAAAATTGTTTATCGATTAGAAATCAATACATAATCATTTGAATGAAATCCAAATGTAGATCATGAAAATTGTTGATTATTGACAATACTAATTGTTTCTGCCTAAAGCAATTTAAGATTGATTTTTTTTTCCATTACGATTTATTTTCTGGTGCTATTGACAAAATCAACTATTGTGTCAATATGAATTGTCTACATTTAAATGATAGTCAATCAACAAACTGATACAAGAAGAGCCTAAAAATGATTTATCGTGTTAACTGTCAACAAACAAGTGAACAATTTAAAATCCCCAATTGATTGTCAAGAGTAATCATAATAATAAAATTGTAATTCAATATTGTAAATCCATTATAATCTGTTGTGAATCAATTTATTCAAAATTAATTGTTACCAGGGATTAAATCATAAGCCATTATTATTATTAATGAATAGATAATCAAAGAAAATAGATTCACATGATGTTGATGATGATGATTAAAAATTACGATAATATAATCATATTATCACCATGATGATTAACAATTTAAACAATATTATTATCAAAGTTATCATGTTACCTTTAGGATTGGGTGTAAAAACTGATCACACAAAGTAATCAGCTAATTGTAAACATGATAGATAATGAATGTGAAAGAAATTGATTAAATACTTGAACAAATCAACAGCAACAATTTAGTTGATTTGTTTATCATTTCAATCTAATTTTGTACGATAACTGAATCAATTTATATGAGAAACTATCGGATAAAAGTTCATTGAATTGAATTGAATCTGTGATATAAAACTGATGAAATTTTAAGAAAAAAAACTTTTACATAAATAAATTGAATCTTATGTTCAATTGGATTTTATAATCAAATTGTTACAGACTAATTATCATGTAAGTTAATTGCAATTAAAGGAAAGTGAAAATCAAATTATCCTACCAGCTAATGAAATAAATGATATAAATACAAGAATCCTGATTAATTTTACAATTAGCAAAATTTAGTTTAAACAATTGAATGAGAAATGATCAATTTGTTAAAACTAACGGTTAATTGTAAGGTACACAATTAGATGATAATGATTATCATCAACAGTTTCAATGATTAGTAATCATGATTAGCATGAATAAAGGGATTAACTATTAGATAATTTTTACATATAAACTATTGATAACTCCCATGGTGATATTATTATGAAGTTACAGTTAATCCCTCTAATTGATTCAAGTGAAAAAAAAACAATTTACTTTAGTGATTAAGATTAGATATGATTATTATTATGAATAAATGAATTGGTAACAGTTAAAAGAAACGATTGGTTAATTAAACAACAATTAAGGTCAAAGGCTAGGGTTTTATGTAATAACTTGAGGAGGGAAAAAATTGATTATACAATTTAAATTTGTATTGATTAATCATCTGAGATGTGAATTGAATGATTAGATGAACATGATTATTGCTAAGCAACAAGTTTGTAGATGAAAAATAATTTCAATAAGATGAAATTTTCTGAATAACTTATCATGAACTTTATCACCATGAATTATTTTTGAAACAAACTATTGAAAATCAATACAAAAGTAAACATCATGTTTTTTTTTCACAATGAAATTTGATTCATTTTAGATAATATCAATTACTATTTAATTTAATTCAGTTCGGTTGAAAACAAAATTGCCAATCCAATCAGAATTTGTGATTAATTTTTTCACTTCCTAATTGATTGATTAATCTTCAAGCATTATTATCAAATCACAATTGAACTAATAACAATGTTTGGAGGATAAAAGTGATTACCAATAAATGGATATTATCATGAAAGGTTGAATGGTCAATAGGTTAAAGAGCAAGCAAGTTGTTACTCTTTACAACAAATAGATGACCAGTGGTCACTCATTCACTTACCTTTTCACATTTGTAACCTCCTAGATAAATGTAAGTATCACAAGTGCGACATTTTTCAAAAACGTAACTGAAGATTCGAGTGAAACTGTGAGTCCGAGCGGCTCTTGACCAGCGACGTTTCTTACGATCAGCTGAATGAAAATCGATAAAAAAAGGAATAAAATATTCAATTAAAATCTCAGGAAAAAAACTCGCCTAAGAATCAGATAACCATGAATACGGAAATTGTAACAACTGAACAATTTCACCACCACCAGAAATGAACAAAACCTTTTCATTATATTGGTTGACATTCAATTAAATCATCACCCTGAACATTATATTGTTTCAATTGATTTTCATGAAAAAAAAGTCTTATTATTACTCAGTTTATATCATGAAAGTGAAAACATGATGATACAAAATTCTGAACTTTTCGTTGTATCGAATATGAGTTTAGAACTTTTTTTTTTCCATATCTATTAATATGTTCTAATACAATTGTCTCGATCAATATTTAACATCCAGATATGAAATTTTCCATGTAATCATGAGGTTTTCACATGATAACATAATGAATATCGGATGACATTTATTTAAATTGGTGAATACGATTGTTGTTATTTTTTTTGTCGTTTGATTTAACCAGAAATTGATTGAAATTGGTTTCACAGTTAATTGCTATTACCGAATCAGATTAATTACATTTAAAGTATAACATCATTGATTAAGGCTGATAATTGATGAGTTATTCAATCTAATATGCTAATAATTGAAGCGACTCTGATCGTGTTAATATTAATGATGATTAGATAATTAATATAATCATACAATTAATGATAATCAATTTTTCATCTCAACTATCGAGCTTCTTGTTATGAAAACATTGAGATTCCTTTAATCAAGTTGATTATATGTACATGAGGTTTCATGGTGAGGGGATGATGATTAATGATTCTCATAATCAAACTAATGGTAATTTGATTAATATGAAATATCAATTGAAAAGGGAAAATATTGTAAATTGATTAATGATTATTTTCATCTTTGATTTGGTAATTTGCTTTTTTCGTTCAATATCAACACTTTTTTTTCCTCTTATTTTTACATTTGTTTTAATATTTACAAAGGAAAAAAAGTTTTTTTTTTCAAATTTGATTCAAGTTCTTACCTCGAACTGGATGTTCATCTCCTGGTGTGATTGTTATATCACTAAACTCGGAGGGAGTTATCTCACCGGAAAGGGATTCCACACCGGAACTCCTACTGGTACATGAACTACTTGATGTTTCAGATTCAAGGTAATAACTTGAGGTTGGTAAGGGAAGTGAAAGTTTCTTTGATTTCTCATTAAATGATCCAGTACGATGAAGACCTAATCATGAATGAAACAAATGAACCAAAATTAACATGATAAATTCACATTCTAATTGAAACAATTATCAATTCAATTCAATTCAATGTAACTTCCAAGATCATTATCGTTTACAAAAACAACAGAGTGAAAGACAAAGAGATACAAATAACTGTCTATGTATTTTTATCTTATATTAATTTACCATGAAACCAAATTCTGTAAATAGGTTAATAGCTCAATATCTGCATCCAATTAACTTTGATTAGTTAATTTGTTTTTTTTTCTTTCACTCGTTCATCTTTTCATTTAATGTAAAAGTTTTAAACATAATCAAGTTAGTTGATTGTTACACTATTGCGGAAGAGATTCATTTTTTTTGTATCATGTAAATTATCATTATCATGATACTTTGAGCTTAATTTTCTGAGTCCATTTAATGTTAACCCAGAAAATAACCAATGTCACACCCACAGGTAACCTTAATTTTAATCATCCACTGATTTAGATTGATTTAAGGTAGATGAGGATAATGATTATGAAGCAATTGATTTACCTTCTCATCTTACACTTATCAAGATGATTTATTGATGATTAGGAGCCTTGATATCATCATCATCATTATCAATGAACATGAGATGATAATTGATGCTTTTATCATTTAAGACAAAATTATCATCATCAATATCGTAATCAAGGTTTACCTTATTTTCAGGTATTTTTGTTTTATTATTAGTTTGCTATTCTGATAATTGAGATAGAGATTTGATTGTCTATCAATTGGTAATCATTTGGAGTTTAATTATTTTTGCATCTTTCAAGATTCCTATTGGACAATTATCTTGAGGCTAATTGTTTTGAAACTTTTTCTATGCTTTTTATCAAACTAATGATGGTATAAAATGACAATAGTAAATAATGACAGTAATCATTTAATGTTATTTGATGCAGAAAGGGATAAATGTCAATCTTAATCTTCATCTTGTACTCTTTTTTTCCGCATCCTCATCTTGAAGATGCTATTAATAAAAAGATAAATCATCAATATCAACAGAAGAAAATTTCTTCTCTCTCTCTCTCTCTTCCATAGTTCATCATTTACTCCTCGTTATGGATCACGTAAGTTCTGAAGAGTATGCAAAAGGTTTTGCAATGAGATTTAATATGTTTACAGAGATAAAATTACTCTAAAAAATAGAGAAAATTTCAACAAAACAGAATCAATTCTAATGAGACCTCAGACATTTTTAGAAGTGTAAAATCACCACAAGGACTTAAGTACGAAAAATAGGAATTTGTTTTCGAAATAACTTGTGAATAGAGAATCGCAGATTCAAGTACAATAAAGCGGTCGATGCATCGAGTTGAAAGAATTTTTTCGATGCCAAGTTCGACCAGGTCAGTTTTAGCGCTTTTGTATGGACAAGCATTTAATACGTTGTCATGAAGGTGAAAAGAGATGAACGTTAATGATAAAAAATGGTTACAATTACCATGGACGAAGTTGAATCTCTATTAGGTTTTTTTATCTCTACTTGTTACAGGAAATTAAGCAAAAATTGAGCTAAATCCTCCAGGAAATTCATTTTTCCAGGCATAATTAGGAAAGGGAGTTGGTAACATGGTGATGAAAAGAGTGATGATAAATGAATGACATTCATAACAGAGAAAGAGAGTGAAAAAAAAGTTCTGAACAAAACTCAGAACTTTTTTTCCTTTTCGTCACCTTTACAGTTACAATTACAATTCCATAACCATACAGGGTTAGATTTTTTTTTGTCTTCTCATTACGATAAAATTAATATGCCTAAAAGGTACATTTCCTTATAATACCTTAACCTTTTTCAATTAATAAATTGTTCAGGGTGAAAATCTGATTGCAATGTTGCTTTGTAGTTTAGTAATTGGATTAAGAAGCTAATGTTTATTAACTTTCCACCATCATATTGAAATTGGAATGATTAAAAATTGAAACTGATTGATTAAACTGAATTGTCGGATCGACCCTGTCAACGATTGATTGACATTCTAATAGTATTGATCGCTATTAATTACCATTAATGACTATTAAATCAGTTTAATATTATATTGGAAAGGTTGATTGTATTTTTATTCATAAGGCTATTTATCAAATCTACTCGTTTGATTGATTAGTTTAACTCAATTTCAGTGTTTATTTTAGCAATTTACCTTTAACAATTTTCTGTAGCAATCAGTTGATGATAATAATGTGATTAGCTGACAAAGTTATTTTTAGATTGATTAGTTTGATTCTCTCACAATCTTGACGATTAACTTGATTAACTCTGTTTCCAATTTTCAATCAAAGTGAAATGTTATTTAACAGCAATAGGATGAACCCTCAAAGTGACAGATAAACACTTTGCTTTAATGGTGATAATTAAAAGTCCTAAGAATCATTAGCATCCTCATCTTCATGGTGGTGATGCTATTGAACAACGAGATAATCAAAGAAACTGAATAATTTGATGAGTATCTACAAAAGGATGATGATGATGATGATGATGAGAAATGATGATAATAATTGATATATAAAAATAGAAATTTTCACCAGTCATGATAAAGGGTTGATCCAAATGAATGGTGAGTTATTATTCTGGTGCATAATTATCACAATGGATTCTTGGTAATCGGGTGTTGATTTAAATTTATTTTCCCCTCTTGTTCTGAATTAATGCTGATTAAGTTCTGATGATCAAGCTCATGTTTAACATGAAGAGGAAAAATCTTCCATGTAGATGATTCAAAGATGGTTGATATTGATAAGTGGGAGTTGAAATGTCAAATAGACACACAAAAGGATTTCCATGAATATCATGAGTTCCCTCAGTGAATAATATCACATGCAAATCAATCAGAGTGAAATAGAGAGAGAGAGACAGAGATTTGAATTAATTACAATACAAAATACAAATAGTGTAACAATCAAGATAAATCAACATGGGACAACTTCAATTGATTCTAATGGCCACCAGAATAACAATACAGAAGTGAAAGCAAACTTTGTAATCAAATACGATTCCCAATTCACTGATATTACTTGTTTTCAATTCTGATTCTTTCACTTAATCTGATAATTTTTTTCAAACCTTTAACATGTTGTAACTTAACCGATAATGATTATCAAATCTAATAATAGTCCTAGAAGATTAAAAAACCTCAATGTAACCAAAGGATTGAGAAGAAGCAAAAAAAAATCGTGTGTGACCTAATCTAATCTTGGTGAATCTTTTGATTTCGTGATTACCTTTTTTTATCATGATCAAAATCAGTTTATCAAATGATGATGTAGATTATGATGATGATGAGGGATGATAACAAAGGTAAAATCATACCTGAAGATGATAAAAAGATTTATCTAAATAACAACATGGTAAATATCATCGAGTTGTTATCCTACGGAGAAAAGAAACCGATTAACTCAACTATTGATGCAGAAATTAGAGTGGTTTTTATGCAAAAATGATGATAAATAGGAAGATAAAGAGGAAAATGTAAATAGAAGTGAGAGAGAGAGAGAGAGAGAGAAAGTGAATCCTTTTTTTCTCATCTTCTTAATCATCATCAGAAAAACGATGATGAAATTTAGTATAATAGGTTTACCTTGAAGAAAACTCATTCCAAGTATCTTTCCATATCATCACGTTATTTTCTTACCTTGACAACTACAGAAAAAGAAATGAAGACGACGAAGAAAGGAAGAGAATATAATTCAAGCTCATCTTCATTGAGAATTTTTTTTTTTCCTTCTCTTTCATGGGATGAAAAGATATTCAAATGATTTGATGGTGAAAAATAACAATGAAAAAGAGGAAATATTAATAGAAATGAGATAAGATTTTGAAAAGAAACAAAAACTTGTGAGTTGGTGAAAGTAAAGTCAACAAGGAAGGTAGATGATGATGATGATGCTAAAGGTATGAGATGGTTGAATCAAAATGGATCCATGATGATAATGAAAGAAGATCAAGTTGATAATGATGATGATAATTGGACAAAATGGTAAAAAAAAAGGATTGATCTACTTATGTGATGATTTACCAACGAGAAAGATATTATTATTATCACGATTTCAACTCATCATCGCAAAGAGATATTGTTATTATCACCATGATGTAATAGATGATGAAGATAAAAGTGATTATCATCCCAATAATGATAATGTTATCTTCTTCTTGATGATGGAAGATAAATAAAAATATAATTTAGGTTAATCATCCTCTGGTTTTTAGGTAATCAAGATAATCTCTCATCTTCAGTGTGATATATTCCTGGGTTAATCACCATCTTCATGATAATGATCATCATGATGATCATCATCTTCATTAAGGATAATCTCACAACGCCCTTTTTTTTGAAAAAACTGTCAGATTAAATTTTCTCAATTAATCCAATTGATACAATGTAAACAATCAGGAAGAGGTTGAAATCATTCAGGATATTGATTGTCGTTTGCTATACACATTATGATTGTTGATTGTGGTCAGTTAATTACATCAAACTTGAATGAATTACTATTCAATTGGCGAGAAAAAGGATTTGAAGTTTAATTGTTTTCATTGTTTTCGGGTATCAAGTTAATTTAGTTGAAAGATTCACTCATAATTAGTTGATCAGTTTAAATGGTTAAATCTATTATGAGATTGTATTAATAAGTAAAACTTTTTAAAGTATTAATAAATTATGAGAATAGTAAAGTGACTGTAAACAATTAAGTTCAATAGGGTAATTTTAATTGCTCTTGTTCAATTAATTGTGATATTTAGATAATCAGTTAATCAAATATGACAATAGATTTTAGTTTATTCATCATCTTAATATTAACCCTTGAAAGACAATCAAGTTAAACCTCCTAAAGGCTTCATCTATTTTGTCAACCTTTTCATCCTCTCATCATTTGTTAACACTTTTCCTTAATCATCTTCTCATCATCTCCATCATTATCATCATCATTATCATCTACATTTGCCTTAAGGTTTCAACAAGGAACACACATCAACAATGAAACAGAACATGAATTTGGTTACTTTTATTTATCTATCACTGGTGATAATCATCATCATCATCATCATCATCACCATAAGATGATGATTATGATGAAGATGATAAATTCATAACGATGAAAAGAAGAAGGAAAAAAACAGAATAAAGAGATTTTCTTACAGGGTGTGATTATATCATGACGATGAACTTAAACAATAAGTTAATGATGAAAATTTTCCGAGGTGATGAAAGTTAGTTTTCTGTATATGTTATCAGAATCACGAATAGCTTGATGATCATGATAATCACTGAACATGATAATGGGCTCACATACTTGATACTGGCTGATGAATATTCAGAATATGAATTCTCTGATTTGGTTGATGTAAAGCAAGAGTCTTATGTATATATGTAATACTTGCGAAATATTCAGAAGCTCAGAACTCGAGGCATCATTTTTTGTAAGAAAGAAAAGTTTTCCATTCATTATCAAGATGATTCTAAAAATTTTTTCGTCTTCTTTTCTCTCATAAAATAATAATAAAAGAAAATTAATTCATGGAAAATTCATGTTTAAATCAATTGTTCTTATGAGAACATGGATTCCTTGGATTTTGTTGATTCAACTGTAACAATCAACTTATTATCTTTTTCCCTATTTAAATTTAGGCTAATGGGTTATACCCAAATGGAAATAAACTGAAATGTCAAAGCTCAATCCAGGAAGATGAGGATAAACATAAGATGATGTGGATTAAGAATGAAGACATTTTCAAGATCTAAAATAAGGAAACTATTTATCTAACTAACATTCACTTTCATTGTAAACTTTATAATCGTCATCATCACCTTTATCCTCATCTGATTTATCATCATAAAATCTTCATACATTTAACCTCTAATAAACTAAATTCAATATGTAAGAGTGTTAGTTCAGCATCATTACTTTATCATCACCATGATAATAACGTTGGATTGTTCAAGTTTGCCAAGATAAAGAGGTGATAAGGATGATAAACAAACAAGAAAATGTGAAAAAAGAAAAGTTCAGTTTAATAATAATAATAACAAGGCGAATCCTGCGATCAACATGATCGCTTTTCTGAGTAAATTTTAAGAAATTGAATTCACGACTGTGATCTTTTCTGTCTTTTTATATGGTCGACCGGAAAAACCGTTATTTGAACCTTGAGTTAAACGTAGTAATCAAATCTCTGATTAACCCCTCGAAGTTTAATATCCCAGGGCGTGCGGTTGATACAATTAAAAACTTACATTCATCTGATGCTCTTTATTTTCTCTTCCCCTTCCATTGCCCCGTACGTCATAATTCACCCCTTCTCTCTCTCCCCCATTTCTCTTTCTTTTCTATCTAATCCTTTTATTAATCTAATTAACATTTTAATTTGGTCAATTTAACGCCCCTTTTTTTTCATTAATTAATAACTTTTGACCCTGACCACCTATGACATTGGTTCTATTTTTTGCGGGTGTAGATTTTTTAACTCTTTCATTTGGTATTTTTGTTGTGTCTGTAGGTAGTCTAGTTTTTCCTTAATTTTCATGCGAAAAATCGTGAATCGTAATAATTGTTTGTGATAGATAATCTTGAGTAAATATCATGGTACTTGAATTTATTATCATCTAGAGATCTTAGCACAATTTTTTCCTCTTCTTAATCATGTTACAATTTCCTTGAAATTATTACCTGTGTTGTTATTCATGAAAGCGATTCTGAATCGTTTTTGGTTTTAGTGACAAATGATCAAAACAATGAACAACAATCATGTGACATATTCAACTAATCATCAGAGGATGAGATTGATATGATAACTTTGAGCTGCTAAATGAGATTCCGAAGATAATTTGACGATTGATCTCATTTCAAGACCGGTAAAATGGCCTCGTTCTCGTTCTCGTACGCTGACACAATCAACTTTGAACGATTCTGTCTTGGTAAGTTTGAGATAATCCTATGGTAGAGTCCATTCAATTTGATTATCATGCACAGTGAACTTTCATATTATCCCAATAAAATTTTGCTTTTTCTTTTTGATTAAACTTCTTTCAGACCTTATACGATAATTCAAAGCTAGTCAATTGATTGACCAAAGAAAACAACTTGAAATACCTATTGAGCTTATATTAATACATAAATCTTGCTATATGACAAGCTATCCTTACAACAGAACTGCGAAATGATCTAAAGACTTTTAGAACTTAAAACTCACCTTTCATTTATCCAAGTTTCGTTGTTTCAATTATAAGGACCAAACTAAGAAAAAAACGAGGGCATTCACATGAATTTTAAAATATTCATCAAAACTAGTAAGCATTTCAAATTTGCTCTACTTATTCTTGAATGGCTTCAAGTTGACAGAAATCATTATCATCGTTATATTGATTGAGATATGCAAATCATCAGTAGAATTGGAAATTGCTGCATAACTTGCTTGATATATGAAAACCAGTAGAACGCTAATTATGATCAAACGTTTCACACGAAGATAAACAAAAATGTACAATCGGAGATTTGCAAAACTATCAAGATCAATCGTAAGTGAACTTCGATTAATATATCCAAATTTGATGCATTAGTCGAGCGTTGAATTCAAGACTTTCTGATGAAGTGTTTTTCGCTACACTCTGAGACAAATCGTTTTGGAAAATCTGAATCCCCACGAGAAGATAATAATAGATAATCTAATCGAAGGTTTTGTGCAAAATGATCTTCTACCTGGTTATGATCGATAAATCTTTGAGCTTTTCTTATATTTTCTTAGATGAAGAAATAAAGAAAAAAATTGATTTGGTTTGATAATCTTTCCACTATGTTAACAGTGGATAAAAGATGACGATGGAAATAATAATAAAAAAGTTCTGCTAATGAGGATGATAAAGAAAGAGAGAAAAGAAAGAAAAAAAGATTATAATGAAGATAATTCTTCATCATTATCAGGGTAACCACATAGATATTACGAAATGTTTATTCAACTGTGAACAGATTATCGTTCAGTTCAATTATTTATCTTGAGAACTTTTTTATTCTAACTTTCTTCTTCCTGGATTTTCAGAGAGGTGAGTGGGAGGTTGGAATTAAATATAAAAAAGGTAATCTGGGATAAAGATGCTGAGCTTTCATCTCAAACATATTACCAATAGACTGCAATGTTCAGCATCTCACATTTTCTCATCTTGGATGATGAATTTTGTACCTGTTTTGGTGTTTCCATCTTCATTCCCTTGCCTAATCATTATCTACATCCTCATCCTTTGTAAAAGGTGAGATTTGTCTCTGGGCCTGTATAATAGTGACAATTAAAGTTTCTTACCTCATCTCGATTAACCAACAGTTTAGCAGCTTTGATTTACACCGAGATTTGTATCAAGATGAACCCAAAAGGTAACGGTAAATTAAGATTAATTGGTTTCAAGTTAAAGGTTATTTCTTGATTAAAAGTAACATTGGATTGGGTTAAATTGAAGTTGACATCACCATCATCATCTTGAAAGTGAAAATAAAGAGACAACAATCAACTCTAACCATTAAGAATCAGGGATTGATCAAGAATAAAATTGGAAATGCTGAATATCACCAATCTCTTAAGGTTATTATTACATGTATATATTTTTAATTGTTCAAAGCTGAACCTACTCAGGATTGGAATGAAAATTTTGCTAAAATAAATGTTAATGAAATTGCAAAACAGGAAAAAAAAGTAAATAGCCTGAAGGGATATGGGATATTTATATTCATGTCTATGACTTAATAAAATTGTGTCATTTAAATTGTTATTAATATTTTAATTGTATATTAATATAAATTATAATTTCTACTTATTGTTATCAAAACAAAAGTAAAAAGTAAAGATCAATTTGTTGATGAAATTGAGTTTTAATTGACTTTTGTTGAGTAAATTGTGTTAATCAGATAATTGAATGAAAATTCAATTGTAATTACAATCTTGATAATCTTTGAGAAATAATTTCAATGATAATCATCATGATATTCATGAGACAGGTAAATAATAATTATAATAAGCTCTGAATGATTTTCAATAGTTGGTATTATTATTATTTCCCCTTAGTAATATAAATTTAAATATATTGTGACTTTGACATGATTCATATCATGATAAGTATGAAATTGAAGGTAATATCATTTGAATCATTTTATTAGTGCAATGAACTGAACATTCTGTGTGTCATGGAGGATGAAAAAATGAGAAAATTCTGACAATAGGAATTGTAAAATAGGCTGAAAAGGTAGGATATAAATAAATATGGATTTTGGATAAATAAGAGATGAAAAATGAACCAGGATTGGATTGAGAATGAAACTGATTAACAGATTAACAATGAACATGATGCTCTTATTGATTTCAATTCAATTTCTTGCCTCTTTTTGTCCTCGGGTTCATTGGCGATCTAATATTAACAACTCATATATATATATCAGTTAAGAATCAGAATGAAATTATTATTTACTTGATTGCTTAGTTAGTTGATTTGTTGAGAACTTTTTTTTTGTTCAATTGACTTGCTTATCAAGCATCATCATCTCTATTATCATGAAGATTCATCAAGAATCATGTTCCGGATAAAAACGCAACTTTTCTGGTCATTTAATTCATTGTGAGCAATGAAAATATCCTCTTCCTTTTTATTTGTCATCATTCCTGAAACTTCATCATGGTGGACATGGAAGGAGGATAAAAGTTCCAAATGAAAAGAAGGAAAAAAGTTTAGATTTTAATAAGAATTCATTCAGTTTTTTTGCTATCATGTCAGAGCTACAGAATCGTCATCATCATCATCATCATCATCATGGTTCCTGATTGTTCAGCTTGACTCAGATTCCATTTTAGATGTAATTTATTTTTCATTTTATTTCATTTCTTGTTTACCCTGATTTTTGGATGGGGAAATGTACCTACCCGGAAATTGAAATGTCGATCTCATGTTTTGTTTATTGTTTTTTTGTTCGTTGTATTTTTTTCTGGTTTCATGAAGGTAACGAAAAAAAATTGGGTCATGTTATTGATTTACAAAGGGTAACGACAATTATGAATTTTTGTTGCCTAATTTGTCATCATTTCAATTGCGATTATGTAACAATTGACTCAGTTAATTAAAATGGTTTCATCTGTTACGATTATATAACATTAATCAGATATACCAGCTAATCCAGTGAATAACAGTAATGGAAAGTGATGGAATTAATTTGTAGATTATAGTGATTGTACTTAATCAACAGGCAATTGTAAACAAGATAAATTGAGATTGAACTGGATTATCGTTGACATTTCAGCCGAAAAGGAAAAATCTAATTGATTATATTGTAACAAAGTTGAATCGATTCATGGAATAGCTCAGTTATTGATTCATTTTCAGGAGAAGCGAGAAAAAAGTATTAGAATTGCTCAGAAAATAGTAATAGATAAAATCATTTCCACTCTCCTTGAGTATTATCATGAAATCCTAAAATTGAAGATCTCATGGAGATACAGAAATTTGAAATAATCTAAACATTTGTTATCATATCTGATTTTATCCAAAGGGATAAAGTCAATCCATCATACAGGATGAGTAATATTATTCAGGTAATATTATCAATACAGTTTATGAATTGCCAATTTAATTCAACTGATTTAATTTACGAGTAAATATTTTACAACTTTCATGGTAAACTGTTGAACTTTTATCACTCATTCCGGAATAATATCAATTGACATTTATGGCTACTTACAAAACTGTGTCAAGCGGTTACGATAATAATCATCATCATCATCATGATAAATGTAATAAATTGAGATTGAGTAAAAAAAAGTTCACTATTAGAAACAGTTTATCCTTCAGTTGATTGAATTGAGATTAACTTTATATCGTATTATTATTGACCATCAACTCTTATAATGAATCTCATGAATTATATTAATATTACATGAACTTGAGCTGGAAAATAAAAATAAAAATATATATGAAAAAAAACCTCACTAGCATTTGATATTTGAAGTTTTTGTTGAGATAAATAGTTGACAATCATGAAATCTACTCATGAATCAATTGCATGGGCATGAAAAGTGGGTGAAAGTTTAGGAAAAATAAGTTGAGTGGCTCATGATAATTGAATAGGTTCTGTAATTCAACTGAATTATCGGTTGGAAAAAATTGTTTTTCTTTCCTTTTCTCATTGGAACAATTTTCTAAATTATTTGGACAAATTGTAAATAATCATTTACTTTGAAAATGATTTGCAAGAAAAAGGTTAAATTGTCACAATTTAACTTGTAAATTTAAACTAACAACATTGAAGATAATATCGTAACCATTAACGGTAAAGTTTAATTTAGCTCCTTCCTAATATTAGCAATTTAAAAGTCTCTCAGTTTTATCTGTTGCAGATTCAATTTAGTTATTTGGGTTAAATTGTAAACAATCAACGTAATCGTTTGCATAATCATAATTTAGTTTTCTAAATCGTATTTTAAATCATGTTCAATTGTTTTCATATGCTAATTGCTGGTGAATCACTGATAATTAAGGTTACCTATTGTCTATTGTGCAAGTAAACCGATTGGTGAATTCAACACAATATGATTAATGCATTTGTAGATAAACAAATAACTACCATTGATAAGGATTAACAGGTAATGATTAAAGTTAATTGTCGAGAAAAAAAAATAAGGCAAACAATTAAAAGGCTGAAAATGTACAGCAATCAATTAATCGACAAGAGTTGTAATCAAAAATTCAATAATTGCAGTGGAAGTGATTTCCTTGTCTTGACTGTTGTTCAAGAGTTAATTTTAGATTGTAATTAACTGTAATTTAGTTTTATCAATAATTTACTCGATCAATATAATTGAGACAAAACTACGATCAGTAAACAACAGCAACAATTAGAAGACAATTAATGATTTTGTGAAAGTTTTGCTCGAAAAACAAAATTGTTGTTCATCTTGAATCCATAAGATGAGATATATACAAATGAACCATTAAATTATCAGGATGGTTTCGTTGTTTAATCATTTAATGGTTTACAGGAATAGCAATTTAACATCAACAATTAGGCATAAATTTCAATTAACAAACAATTAACGAGAAAATCATGTAATCAACAACAACAATAATAATAATGTAAAAGTTTTACAGAAACAACAACAAAGTTTTTCATGGTTTGAGATGTTGATGATAATTTAATTTTGTAACAAGTGAATTAAAGTAAACATTGAACAATTAATTATCTTCATCAATTCAGCTAAATTAAGAAAGATCATCATCTTGGAGTAATATTAACGATGGATAAATAAATCTTCCTGAGACAATCTATATTTATATATATATCAAATCGTATCTTATATCTAATTATCTTGAGATTTATTTACAAGGAAATTAATTGTTGACCTAATTTCATTTTCATTGTATTTCCTGGTGTTAATTTTTTTTCCTCATATTGTTCAATTATTACTAATTAAGATCCCATTGGGCTGAACCTTTCGAGTTAAATGTAATCATGATAATAATAATGATGATGATTTATATGTGGGTAAGTTTAATCATCAGATATCAGATGATAAATATTATGTACCGTTAATCCAAGGGAAGTGATAACAAATAGACAATTTTGATAGCCAATTGTTATGGATAATTTTTTTCCTTGATTCAATTGGGTTACAACAATATAAGATATAAACATTGAGATACAAAATATTATATACTAATCATGAATGAGAATGATAATCTCAATGATTGTTGATTTGCTTTTTATTTGCTACTCTTTGTTTTCATATGTTTACAATGATATTGATTTACTATTGGTGTTGTTTTTATCATCATAACGATCATGTTATGATTATGCTGTCAGTTTGAGAGGTAAAGTCACCACAATGATGATAATGATGATGATATTCACCGTCAATATTATCATTAACATGGTGATGATGATGGTTTATTATTATTGTGTCATGATAAGAGGATCATAAATATAATATATTTACTATGAGTTTGATAATGAAATTTGTAAGCGATTGGAAATCGATAGAGTTAAATATTTACCTTCTTTTTCTGCTGATGAATCTTCGTATGATGGACATTCGGCAAGATGGAGTGACCGACGACGGCGACGGCGGAAAAATCCTGCCTCCGGGGGAACCTCGAGTCCCGGAGTTTTCTTGAGCAAATTGTCCAGTTTTTCCTTCACTGTTTTACCCAATTCACCTGAAAATCAGCAGAAAACAAAACAATTAATGCTGAGAATCGTAAATCGTATGGTGAGAA
The DNA here is from genome assembly GCF_014898815.1 of Panonychus citri. Classification (NCBI taxonomy): domain Eukaryota; kingdom Metazoa; phylum Arthropoda; class Arachnida; order Trombidiformes; family Tetranychidae; genus Panonychus; species Panonychus citri. Next base: position 1,643,059 of record NW_026515541.1, read on the forward strand.
ATCGTAAATAGTTAAGTTGACAGAATATTGAACAAGAAAAAAACTATCGAATTTTTTTCACTTCTCTCACAATTATCATCTTTTTCGCAATCTATCGATTGAATAATCGTAAGTCTCTTATTCTCATACGTTCACAAACATTTACGACAATGAGAACCTCGAAATCCGAAGAAAAAAAAACAGAATAATGGAAAATGTGAATGAAATTTTCTCATCATTTTTCTTTCAGGTAAAAAGTAAACAACTGAAATAAACATGATGACAATACGATAACAAAGGTAAACAGAATCAGATTTTCATGCAAACAATTGAAAAGAAGTGAAAACTTTTTGAATAGTCAAAGAAACTTTGGAAAATAATTGTGAGAGTTTTTTTCCTTCCTCTCCATTTATTCAAACCTTTGCTAGAAATTGAATTTGGTGAATGACCGTCAGTGGACATTGCTGAATATTGTCTAATATAATTGATCGGAGGAAAACAATTACGACAGAAAACAAATCACTAATCACAATAATTCAGTTAATCAGTTTGAATTGCGAATTGTAAACAATCACAGATAGAAAAAAAAACAATTTACAAATTGATCAAAATTTCGGCTAATCAGTTGCACAATTAAAAGTTAATTACAATTGATTAGATGAGTAATTGTCACAACAGAAGTAAAAACAAACTTCAGCTCGACGAAAAATTGAATAAAGTTGTTAAAGAAGAAAAAAGTTCAATGTTGATTTGATGAAATTCAGTTAATATCTTTTTTTAATTGTTCTGATTGTTTTTTCAATTGTCTTTCAGTTGGTTACAAGTTGATTGTTAATCCGCTGTTGAGATTTAAATTGTAATAGTAACAAAAGGGATAATCAAAGGGAACAGATTAGTTTGGCTTCTTTTGATCAACAGATCATGAAAGTAAACTTTCAATTCTGTTGTCTTTCAGAATTCAGAGTCTCACAGAACTTTTATTCCTCTGCTCATGTCAGGTAACCTTTTCCATGATAATATCATCATCCGCATCATCTTTTCTCCTCCTTCTCTTCATCAGCATCGTCATCACTATTGGTAATATTATTTCATCATTCTCATTCTGTTTATCCCTTTTTTTTATTCATGATAAAATTCATTCACTTGATTCCTCGTTTATCCTCCTACTCTGAGTGTTTATTTCAGGGTAGTAAATGTGTTATCATATTTATCCCAATATCAGAACTGGGAATTTTTTCCCTTCCTTCATTCCCAATGTAAGATTATAATAATAATATGAAAAGAGAAGGGTAATTGAGAAAGACTAATATTAATACATTAGAGCTCCCAAAAGATTCATGATTCAGATTCTAAGAACTGACCTTTACATGATCATAACTTGATTGATGATCTGTTGTTTAATTTGTTTACTCATCTATTGAAATGATGCTTCTTGATTTAAGGGATTAAAGATTATTGTAAATAAGTTGATTTGAGATGGTATTGCCATTCAATATATGGAACAGAAAATTCTGATTCAGTCAATCGGTTTACTCTTCTGGTGGAATCGGAAATAAAGCTAAATAGTGATAATAGTTGATCAATTGTGACACAATCGATGATAACAATCAATGAGATTGGTGAATATTTTATTAAATGTTTCATTATTATTCTGGTTGACGAAAAGTTTGCAACATTTTGTATTGGATATTATCAGAATTTTCTTTCTCGTGTATCTTATTGAGAATATTATATTTAGACATGATAGTTTACCTTTTTCATGTAACGATGAATTTTATCGGATGAAGAGGATTCGGAAAGAGAGAGATGATTTTTTTCATATATTCCAATAAAAGAACAAATTTTCAAAAGATTTTTCTAAAACTTTTAAACTGTCAAAAAGTTTCTCAACAATGGTTATCATGTTGTGTCACATGAATTCTTCAGAGTTTGTTACGATATTTCAGTTGTATCGGTTAATTATCACCTCATTTCTGGTTAATGTCAATGGATTTGACATTTGATCACTTTTTTAACAGTACGGATTGTCAGCTGATTACATGATCACCTGATAATCTGAGAAATTTTCATTGCTATTTTGATCAATGAATAATATAAGTAATCAAATGATGACAATTTACTTAATTGACAATCAATATGAACAGTTTAATCAGTTACATATTAACTTCTTTTAGTCTACATTTTCAACAATATTTTTAAACTTCAATCAAGTAGTTAGCATAAATTTCCAGTTAATTGTGAGTAAATTCAATATTTAATCAATTTGATTTAATAACTTCAATTTTCCTCTATTTAATTTACCAACAATTGAACTAAACGTAGCAATTATTGAAACCAGAAGTTAATTATTGTAATTATTTAACTATTACCATCCTCGAGGAAGGTATCATACTGTTTAATTATGACGTGGGCAATGTCCACGAGTATAAGATAATTAATTTGTTGTTCTTAACTCCCTCAAGGTGAGGTATCGGAGATACAATAAAACTTGACCAATGTCTATCGACTATATTATCCGTATTAGCTGTTATTGACTCGTGAACTTATCAAATAAATGACATAAAATTTGTCATAATAAAAGATTAAGTATTAAACTGACGAGAAGATTAAACTCAGTCTTATAATAATAGTAACTTTTGTTGACCAAATTCATCCGATTCAAGTGAAGAGAATTAAATTATTCGTGTTGATATTGTTTCTTTTGGGGCTCAAGTTTCTTCAAGTTTCATCTTTAGGTGAGTTTTTGAATAAACTTTCCAAACGTACATTTGTAATTTCATTCATCAACAATGTCATGGAGTTTTCGATCCGTCGACTTTGGCCTGATTAAAAAGAGTTTGCGAGGATTGTTATGAAGTTTATCGTGAGGCTAATATACCATTAATTTGTTCGTAAGTACTGTTAAAGAATCTCAATCAATAACTATACCAAATTCGAAATTTGAAGTAATATTTGTGCCTTGTCGTTCAATTTAAGGTCAAATTGTTGTAAACAAAATTTTCACAAGGTGTACATCCGCTTTGTTTCAAGCTCAGGAACATCAACATATATTTGACCTACAAAAAAATATCATTAAAAAGGATAAAAAAGAAATTTAATCATTTGAACTTCGGTTGTTTCAAGTTTAAATTTAATAACATCGAATGAGCTTTAAATCAATGTGACCATTGCTCGAAATTATTTCAATAAAAGACAATTTACTCTAGTTTCCGTGAATTGTTTCATCGACTGTTAAAATTATCAGTTTAATGTTTTTCTTTTCAAAAGAAATCACCATTACCTTCATAAAGTTTTTCTCAAAGATCAGCCAAATCCAATAGACTCGATTTCGAGGATTTAGGTCAACATGGTTCGAGTCCGATAGTTGAAGACTGGACGATTGAAAATTTCACCTTAAGGTCAAGTTGAATATCTGAATGGGAATTAGACTCGTTTTGAACCGTTTTAGTTTAATAAGAAGATGTATCCACCATTGAGTAATGGTGGTGATGCAAGATGCGATCATTGGTATTTGATGACCTCAAGTGACCATACATGAGTAACTATCAACACTGAAGTTTCCAGTTGAAAATGCGTGATAACCACAACGTCCCATGTTAAGTAAATTGATTGTAACAATTCAATCGTTTCCGCAAGAGGGTCTTGGGGCTGGAGACTTTGATTATCTGCCCCTGAGCTTTTAATATTAATGATCTCTCTTAACTTGGTTGTTAATCAACTAAATCAAATTCAATTAATTACGATGACCAGACGAGAGGGACAATTAAGTTTCCTTACCTTGGAAGGAAAATCCTTGGTGCTTCAAGGAACATCTTCAAATGATTAAATAAATTATGATTCTGATTGTAAATTAAATCAGTAAACTGCATCTTGATTGTTCATTGAAAGAAAAGATACAATTCAATTGATTGAAATCAATAAGCTTTAATTCACCTAAAATTTAATTCTAAATGTGAAATTAATCATCAGCTAAGTCATGATAATATGGAAAATCTAATGAGCATCAATTATTTCATAATCTGAATGATTACCAACTAGATTATTCTTGATGGTTGTTACTTCTGGAAAGAGGATTCATTATCTAAATCGATCATGAATGTCTCTGAATTAATATCAATACGATTTCAAGCATTTGCGACGCGTTTTCGCTTCGTATACACTTCCTTGTGTTGATGAGGTAAAACCACCGCTACGACACACTTTGGGAATATATCGTTGATATAACAGTTATCCCTGTAAAGAATTTCATCAAATTGATTGGATTAAATAAAGAATTGATAGTAAATGTTATCGAATAAACTTACGAGCATGATGTTTTCATATCGGGAGTTCTATAAAGTTCGTAACAATCAGCACAGATTTGATCCAAAGAGGCCAAAGCCACTCTGTCGTATTCACCAGAACAACCTAACGATTGAGAATGGTATCCTGAGATTCTCAATAATCTCGACCCCATCGATTCAGTCGAAATGACAATAACATAGAATGTTAAAAATACGATTAACAAGAACTTCATCTTCACCAGGAAATTAAAAACTCGAGATCAACTCAATTGACTATTAAGTTAAAGTTTGTACACCAATAATCAAAAGCTGAATGAAAACTACGAATCAAAGATTCAAGATCATTCTGTTGAAAATGATTCGAAACATTATTGATTTAATTGAATTAAATTTGATTATCTAACAATACTCGACGATTAAATCTATTTCCAAAGCAATTTATTAACGATAACGTGTCTACAGAGTGATAAATAAATCAAGAGACATTTAATCGTAACAAAAAAAAACATTAATATCTTTCACAATGTTGACTAGCTCTTGAAAACTAATCACAATTAAGAGGAAAAAACAAACTTATCTTCAAGATGATTAACTGATTCGATAGCAATTGAGTTTTAATCGATAAGTTTTGTCAACAATTTAAAATGAAATGAAAAATAAACAAGAGATGAGAGCGATAATCATTTTCAATGTGATACTTTTTATTTTGACTTCAAGTTGATATTTTTACTTTTATGAAATAAATTAAAGGGCAATGATTTAAACGATTAATTGTGATGATGATGATGAAGATTGAGATGTGATTTATTTGGTTAATTAGATTGTTAATTAGATGGAACAACAACAACAGAAAAAAGGTTATCTGCCAAGTTCGTTTACCATGTTCTCGAACTCTTTCTGCTTATCCCCCAATAGTAAAGCGATCACACATTTAGTGAATATATCGTTCTTGAAACAGTTAGCTCTGAGATTAGAAAAGTGATCACAACAATTAGTTGATTGTTAGCTTACTGATTATTAAATTTACTCACTTGCAGCTACTATGTAGATGAGATTCCCTGTATAACTGGTAGCACTCTTCACAGATACGATCGAGTCGAGCGTAATATTGAATATTATATGAACCATTGCACGAAGCTTTGTCGAAACTGCGTTTGGCCAGATGAATATTAACCGATTGAACATTTAGAACACAAAATAATAAGGTAAACACAAGGGCAACAATTAAACCAACAATCGAATCAATTTTAATCATCTTGCTGAGACTTTTTTTTACTGTTTATTTGGAAAGTAATTTAAGATTTCAATTGGTACAACAAATCAAATGGAAGATCACTAATTGTGACAATTGATGATTATTATATTAATATGATTTCACTTGGTGATTACTTGCGATTATTTAACAATTTATAACTGAATTAAAACTTGTGGTGTCTTCAAAGTTTCATCGTGTTGAACAAAAAGTCCAATGGCTTATCCATCCGATTTTTATTTAATCGTAAATCAAGGTTTAATCAGGGAAAATTAGTGATCAATTTTAATTAAGTAATTTCTCAAAGTTAATTAACCAAAATGAATGTATTATCAATGCTAATAACCTTCTTCAAGCCTTTTTACACTTAATTAACTTTTTTTTTCTTTTACTTTTTAATTTGTTTAATTGTTATTATAGGAAATGAACAGAATTAGAACGAGGTAATCAGCCCGATGATCATAATTAATTAATTGTATATTTGTAACTCTCACAGAGTGTAAATGATAGAGTGTGGTGATAATCAGTTGATTACCATAATTGAGGTTCCAAGTTTGGTGTTTATTTTATTTCTGTTCATGGGTATCCCATTAATCACCATAGGATTTGTTTCAATGAGCGAAGCTGAGTTGATATTTCAAAGAAATTTGAAATCGAAGATGAAGAAAAAGTTGTTCGAAATGAACAAATTCAGTAAAAGAAATTTTTTTTTTCTTTTTTACCTTAAATCTGCTAAGATTAACCATGATAGAGACTGAATCAATGAATGATTCTCAATTATCCTGAAGGGAGTTAACTACATTTTTAAGGTACAATCAAAGGTATTGACAAGGACAATTAAATCATATCATTCAGGTAATACGATTATAATCGAGTCTTAATCAGTGTTTCTTAATTTAAGAAGAAAAAAAAAGTTTTTTTTTCTTTTTTCTCTCTATCAGTTTCTTATGATGAACCTTGAAATCGAGGATAAGAAAAAGTTACCTGAGTTAATTTGGATTAGAAAGACAATTAACTTTCAATTACTTAATTTTCTCGGTGAAATTTTGTCTTCACTTTGTTTTTGACTAATTTGATTAACCATTAAACAAGGTTGATCACAATTTAAATCACACAATTTCCAATTGAATTAATTATTATATAATTCAAGGTGTCATCATCTCTTTCATCATCTCTATCAGGGTGATAATTTGTTTCTTTTTACTTTAACCTTGGATTAAGAGTTAATCCCTTCAGGGTTATTAGGACACTATCAGGAAGTACATGTGATAATTTATGCTTCTGGTAGACTGTTAATTAAGCTAATCAACTGATTAACAAGGAGGCTTTAACATGGTTAATAAATTGTTTAAAGTAGCAATTTAATCAGGATTAATATCATATAAAACATGTAATAATAAGTATGATAATATTAAATGATTACAGAGCAATCAAAATATACTACAATATACTGTATATCAGATAATCACAATTTGCTTTAATCGAGATTAATTAAACTTAAAAGTTTTACATTTCTTGGGATCTATTAGAATTTAGATCGATTTAATTGACATTAGTTAATTGATTATGAATCATACAATATTGAGATCGACGAATCAAATTGATAACCAAAAGAAAACAAAGTAATTTAATATTCGCAACTTATAATAGTAAATTGTAAAGTAATTGAATAAATAGAAATAATTTTCAAACGAAAGGATAAAATTAAGGTCATAATTAAGTCTATGAGTAGGAATTATCAACGATTTTAAGCATTTGCGATGCGTTTTCGCTTCGTATACATTTCCTTATGTTGATGAGGTAAGACCAACGATACGACACACTTCGGGAATATATCGTTGATATAACAGTTATCCCTGTAAAGAATTTCATTAAATTGATTGGATTAAATAAAGAATTGGTGGTTAATGTTATCGAATAAACTTACGAGCATGATGTTTCCATATCGGGAGTTCTATAAAGTTCGTAACAATCAGCACAGATTCGAGCCAAAGAGGCAAAAGTCGCTTTGTCGTATTCACCTAAACAACCAGACTCTTTGAAAATCGAGAATGATCTGAGGTCAAGAGATAACTTCGTGACGAAACTTTGATTGAGCCAAAAGCTAAAATGATGAAGATGATCACAACGATATTCTGATTGAACATTTTAATGGACAATTTCGTCTCTCTGGTTATTATATAATTAACAAAACAAAACAATTTTATCGTTGACAGTGAGAAAAATAATAAAAGAATCACTTTTGAGGAAATTACAATGAACTTACTAAATTATTTCTCGTTTTCAACTACGAAACAATAGTCACGTAATAACAATCAGAAAACTAGTGAACCCAAACAATCAGTAAATTGATCAGATTTAGAATTTGTTAATAAATTGAAACATGGACACTGGTCAGGTTTTATATCATCTCTAATATCTCACCTTGAGGGAGTTAAGATCAACAAATTAATTACCTTATACTCGTGGACAGTGCCCACGCCATAATTAATCACAATTAATCAGTATGATGCCTTTCTAAACGACGGTAATAGTTAAATAATTACAATAATTAACTTCTCATTTCAATAGTTACCCTCATTTAGTTCAGTAAATATCAATAATTTTCATGGAGAACAATTTAAATTAAATCATCAATTGAGACTTGTAGGCAATATTAACATACTTTGCCCTTTCCAAATTGTTGATTGGACAAAACTACAATTATCGTCATTAACAGTGTTTCCGATTTACGATACAACGATAATTAAGATTGAGAGGTTTGTATAGTCGATACATATATAAGATTATCATCTGTTTAATGGTCAGTCTATTCACAATAAGGTTTTCTTTTAATTTACAAAAAAAAGAATTGATTGTATAATCAATCAAAATCAAATAAATTCAATTAATTCAGTCGATTTGTATGTTCACAATTTTGTTTCTCATAATAAAAACAATAAACGTAAATTAAGGTTTACATTAATATTTGTTACTTTTTGATAATAATGCTGTGTTACTTATGTATTTTGTCTGGTGATGATGATGATGTTGATGATGATGATGATAGTGATAGTGATTCAATATTTACGATATTATAACATCGACACAATTGATTAAAATCAACACACTGTACAATTAGGACTATGAAATCATAGATTAATATTTATAGTACATTGAAAATTTTAGATGAATCAGAATTATATTATCCTTTAGATAAGAGAAATTATAATCAATCATCTAATCCGATCGCACGATTGCCATATCTCCTCAAATTGCTTGAATAACTGTGTTTACAAAATACAAATAGAAGAAAATTAATTAGTAACAATTAGATTTGGAATCATTAAACACTATCATTGATTCAGATACTTACAGATTGCATCCAGCCAATGTCTTTGAGACATTCCTCTAGAATCATTGGTGAATCTTTGTCCTCAACTCCACCTCTCATTTCTTCAACCTAAATGTGAAAAAAAGAGATCAACATTAGAGATATGGTCAGAACATTTCGAACAACAATATAACTGACCTTTCCACGGCACTTGGCATAAAAGTTATACTTTTGATGATGAAGATTAGAAAATAAGGTGACTTTTCTTTACATTCGTCACAAGCCGCATATTTGGTTTGTTTAATGTCCACTGGTTCCTTAATCTCAAGAGTGATTTGATCGTAGGTTTTACCAGTGAAGTGTAGGATCTGAGTGCTCCATTTATCATGACATAGCTAATAGAGAAGAGAAAAAAAATCAAAATATTAGATAATATTGGTAAGTGGTAAACAGATATCACGAAAGAAAATTTTGTAAATAAGAGTTGAGAATCATTAGTGGTAAATAACAGGTAATTAGGGAATAACATACCCGGCATCTTAAATCACCGACTTGTGATTGAGGTATTACATTAAAGCTTGAAAAAGTTTCTACACATTTGACAATATGAGCATCCCATTTGACTTTGGTAAAGAAACGTGATTTCTTTTTTACACAGTAATCATCAATGGCTTGGATATGTGAGAGGAAATATTCATCTAAAAATGAAAAAAACAATTATAATTATGAGTATCAGTAAATGTATTGTCTTGTTTTCCATGTGGCTGAATAGAAAATTGTTATATTTACCATTTTCTTTGATAATCTCAGAAATAAAATTAGCATCTAAGGCTTGACTTATCAAAGTTTGAATGAATACTTCAAAATCAGCTTGGTGTTGAAAATTATTAGCAGGTTTATCCTCAGGCGCTTTACATTTTTCAACAGTAATCTCACCATTGGTGATTATATTCACGTTACCACCACTTGAACTTTTTTCAGGATCACTTTTATCATAATTGCTATTATTACGAGTTAAACCAAGCTTTTCGACGACAATTTTGGTTCTATTACAACCAACAATTCTAACATCAACACCAGTGTAACGCTGTTTAACGGTTGGATTCCATGCAGAGTACTAGAAATGAAAAGAGATAAAACAAACAATTAGTGAAACTTTTCAGGAGAAATTAGAAAACATTAAAGAAAATCTAATTGTCATTCGCTCTAATATCTTAATTGTACTCGACAATAAACAAACAATGTTTTCACAAGTAGTTAAGTAAACAATTAAGTTTAAAAGCACTATGAATTATTTAGTGAATTATAACAGTTTGTTTAATGATTAAATCCTCTCAATCAAACTATTAATGGCCAGGTAAAAGCATAGAAATGCAATCAATTAGATGTTATTCAATAACAATCTTGAAAACTTGTTCATAAATAATTGTCACAGACAAACTGATTATTTATCCAAATATTGAATCAAGTACTTGATGAATAGATTGAAAAATTTAACAAAGAGTAAAATTAAATGCAACAATTGTAGTTGATTTGAAAAGCTCATTAATAGGATTCAAGGTGAAAGCTTAAAAAAATCGTAATTCAATTCAAGTATTTAAAAAGTAATTATTGATTCAGCTAATTAAATCATGTAAGACTATGAATAGCTGATACTTAGTTAATTTGAATTAACAAAAAAAAACAAACAAACTTTTAAATTTTGTTAAACCAAATTGTTTCCATGTTACAAGATGAATTGGTTATTTTTAATTGACTAGTTTGATACTTACTGAAGAAGTGTTTGTGTAAACAATTTGACCATCCTGATCACTTGGCTCGAAACGTTGTAATAAACTTTTACCCTCTATCCTCCAGATCATCGGGAGTTCAGATTCAGTTTCATCTAAGGAGACAACAAAGTCTCCTGTTCTCATTAATCCTTCCCTTATGGTGAGCGCTTTTTTATCTTGTGATCGTCTTCGAGGTGTGTTGGTCCCAGCACTTTGCATTAAAACATTAGCATTGGTTAGATTTTTAATAGATCCAGTTGGATGTGGTTGTTGTTGTTGTTGTTGCTGTTGCTGAGACTGTTGAGTTGTTGTTGACGTTTGAGTTGGTGCCATTGGTATTGAAGATAATGAAGGAGTTGATGAAATTGATTGTGATAGATGAGCTAATGCTTGTTGATTTGTTATTGTGGTCGTTGTTAAATTAGAAGTTGTTTGTGGATTGGAAATAATTATTGATGTGTTTAAAGTATTTGATGGTATTGGAACAATTGTCGTGATTGTATTCGTAGGAATAGGATTATTCATGATACAAGTTCGTGTTGGTGATTCTTTTTTACTTTGATTAGATCCAATGTTCGATGATTTTTTACTTATACTGACGATGTTGATGGTGTTGGTTAGATTTTTAGTGGTGGAGGGTTGATGAGATAAAGATGATGAATTTGGTTGAGTGATAATCTCTTGAACAATGATGGAAGGTACTTTGGAGGAGTCTTTCATCACCTTTTGATTATGAGGTTGATTAAGATGAAGATTAGGATTATTTAAGCAATTAAATTGATTTAATTTCTTTGCATCCAACGATCCAGAAGATTTTGTCATTCTCTCGTCAAATTTACCCTTATTACAGTGTTGTTGTTGCTGTTGTTGATTCAAATTACTTGTCCGTGGGCCAACAATGTTGATTATTTCCGTTTTATCGCTGATGTTTAATTTAGTAGATGCTGTGTTACCCGTGAAATTTTGATTCGATTTCATTTTTGGTTTAAGGGAAACTTTCCTATCAATAGTTATTGAACAGTTATTACTATTAGTTAATAGTTTGTCGGAAACTTTTTTCTTTGAGTTCTCCAAATTGATTCTTTTAACCTTTTTCGTTGTTGAAAGGTGAGTCGGACTATCAGGGAATTCATATTCATCAACAGCTGATTTGTGCTCTTTTCCTGTTTCCTCCAATTTACGTTTCTTTGTACTTTTACAGCTTATCCTCATATTAGTCGGTTCATTGATAGTTGTGATTGTTGTCGTATTAGCAACAGGTCTCATTTTGAAAAATTTAGCTTCATGATCTTTGATATCACTTGTTTTCCTTATATTGGTTACCTCTATGGGTTTACAGGTAGTTGTTGTTATATTTGATAAAAGTGACTTATTGTTTATATGGGATGACATCTTATTATTAAAATTGTCACCATGAACTGGAACAATATTGATTATTGAATTTGATTTCTTTTGATTATTATTATTGTTACCAGATGAAGAACCTTGGATTAGTTTTTGGGAACAAAATATTTTTGTCTTGGCTTCTTTTGATTTTTTCTTCTTCTTGATTGCACCACCATTGCCACCATTATTGCCGCCAGTTTCGTTATTCATCTTATTCTCAACGTTATTTATATCGATTCCAATGTCAGAAGTCATTGGTGTTGGCACTCTTTGTTGTGGCAGGCTAATAAAATCGGTTTGATAGCCTTTTGAATTATTATTAACATTATTGATTGAGGTTGTTGGTGTTGATGTTGGTGTTGGAGTAGATCTTATCATCATTGAGTCATCATCAGGAATGGCACAAGTTTTAGTCAAAATAGGATCAACAGTACAAACACTGATTGTTGATGTTGATTTGGACTGTTCCATGCAACTTGATACTGATGTTGATGTTGGAGATACTGCTGATGATGGAGATGTTGCCGATATTAAATTTGGTTGAACTGATGATACGATTGGCGTTGATGATAAAGGTTCTGATTGGTGGTGATGCTGTTGATGTTGTTGTTGTTGTTGTGGTTGTTGCTGATCCATAGAAATGTTATGAGATTCATCTGAACTAACCATTTGAGGATTAACTTGAGTACTAATCTCATTTCTAACAACTTGTGAGTTTGATTCACACTCTTCGGCTGCTGTTAGAAAATCAAGATCATCTTGAATAGATGAAAGTTTTTCTGATATTTGATTGTCAAGTTGATCATCATTTTCTGTTGTACTTAGATTAGGATGTGGAGTAGGAGGAACAGAACAAGAATTATCCACATTATGGTGAACAATCATGGGTTGTTGGAATGTATTATCTGAAGGAGATTTAGGATAATCCATTGATGAACTGGTTTGATTTGAATGAACTGAACCATTCATTATATCAGATTGTAGATTGCTCAATGAAGTGTTAGTATCAAAACATGATGGTGACACTCTGGGTACCAAGTCAGATTGTGACATTAAATTTGGCTGAGATTGCAAATGTGTGGGCTGAGTTTCTGAATGAGATACTGTGGATTGTAGCGTTTGTTGAGAAACGGAAGGAGCTTGTTGAGTTTGTGATACTTGTTGTTGTTGTTGCTGTTGAAGTTGCTGATTTCCAGATGAACTTGATTCTGAATAGGGTGTACTTGAGGACCTCGCCTGAGGCTAGAAGAGAAAAAAAGAGAAAGTAAGAAAGTTAAAGTAAAAGAAAATAATTATAAACGGTGAAAGTAAAAGTAGAGAAAGGATATTGGATATAATTGAATTTAAAGGTTTCGAAATCGTTAAATGACTCTGGATATACTTACATAGATATTTGATTGCTGCTGATGAACAGGAGTTGATGGATGAGAAGCCGGACTATGATGGTGAGATTGTTGCTGTTCGAATGTATTACAACTTTGGTTCATATGGTTAGAGAAATTTTCATGATATTGAGAGTTTTGAGTTTGATGATAGGAAAGTGATAGATTATTTAGATTGCTATTGGTGTTTCCTGGCATTGAGATTCGATTGTAACAGCCACTTGAAGCTTTGGGTGGAGGATAACGTGTTGCAGTGTTAAAATTAGTCGAGTATGAGGTTCCATTGTTTTGAGAATGAAAATGTCTCATAAGATCATCTTGAGCTTTAAGAGAAATGATAAAATAGAGATTGAATTAGAATATTAAATTTCACTAGAAACACAGCGAGATAAAGATTATCAAACTAACCTGGATTGTTGAATGAATTATTGGGATAACCTGTGACTCCACTGGAAACTGGAGCTGAAATCACAGCTGAATTCTGACTAGATACTCCTGAGGATGTTGCTGATACACTAGATCTCTTTTGATAAGGAGAATGTGGAATAGTTGATGGACTATTGTAGCCATAGCTACACGATGAAGATTCACTTCCATGCTGAATAGCGTGATTACTTGCTACCGATGAAGAACGAGATGTGCTTCCGTGATTAGTTGCAACTGTTGGTGGTGGTCCAACGCCACCAGTAGCTGGGAGATTATGGTTATGATTATGATTGGGATTGTGATTGTGATTTGGATTGTGGTTGAGGTTATGATGATGATTATTGGCTCCAACCATAGCTGAACTTGTTAAATTAAAATTAGAATAATAATTGTTTGGTGCTAAGCTAAACATCACATTACAATTATTGAGATGATGATTATTGCTCGCTATTGCTGAATTAATATTTCCTCTGGTTTGATTTGGACAAGAATTTGGTGGACCATGTTTAAAAGAATGAGGATTATTTCCAAAACTGATCAAATCACGAGCCAAGGTATTAGGAAAATTCATTGATGGATATTGTGTATGAGAGTGAAAGGCTGCTCTCAAGTTAGCTGCCGCTGCAACAGCTGCGTATGGAGAAGCTGAATAATTATCAGGTAACATTGATTGTGGAGTTTGAGGAACTTGTCGAAGCTGCTGATTAAACGATGGAATTGGTTCTGAATACGGTGTACTTGAAGATCTTGCCTGAGGCTAAAGAAAGAAAGTAATTTAGGAATTAATTGCAAATAAAAAGAAAAAGTGAAAGTGAAAGTGAAAGTGAAAGTGAGGTGATAAGGTGCGAGTTAGTTTGATGATTACTTACATAAATAGTTGATTGCTGTTGGTGTATTGGTGTTGATGGATGAGAAGCTGGACTCTGGTGATGAGATTGTTGATGGTCGAATGTGTTGCAATTTTGGTTCATATGATTTGAGAAACTTTCATTATAATTTGAATTTGATGTTTGGTGATAGGGTAAAGAAAGATTGTTTAAATTGCTGTTGGTATTTGTGTTAGTGTTGGTTGGCATTGAGATTCGATCAATACTTTTAATTTTCTCTTTTTTCTTATGTTTCTTAGATCTTTCTTTCTTTTTCTTTGGTCCCGTTCCATCAATTCTCATTTGTTCAGCATAATTTGCTGCTGCAGTGGCATCAAGTAGAGGATAGATAAGATTAGAGAACTCAATATCTGTTTCAGTGAAAACTGAAGTCAAATGAGGTTCACTAGTAATAACAGGATGATCAACGTTTACATTTAATTGAGAATCGTTCATTTTATCGCCATTGGGAATATTATCTGAGATCGTTGGTGTTAAATTGGATATACTTGAAAGGCAAGCTTCACTATCACCACTTCCAGTTGGTGTTAAATTGTGTTGTAAATAATTTAAGGGAGCATTTGGATTTGTTGATGAAGCTGCTGCGGCAGCAGCTACCATGCAAGAGCTCATCGAACCAGTAGAAGCTGGTGAATTATTTGCACCACTTGTAACTTTGGGTGGAGGATAACGTGTTGCAGTGTTAAAATTAGTCGGGTATGAGGTTCCATTGTTTTGTGTATTTACATGAAAATGTCTCATAGGATCATCTTGAGCTGTGTATTGGTAAAAACGAAGATGAAATTAGGATTAACAAAAGCGAAAGGTAAAAAAAGGAAACAGTTGCAAGAAAGCAAATAAAGAGAGTTGATTAGGAAAACTAACCTGGATTGTTGAATGAATTATTGGGATAACCTGTGACTCCACTGGAAACTGGAGCTGAAATCACAGCTGAATTCTGACTAGATACTCCTGAGGATGTTGCTGATACACTAGATCTCTTTTGATAAGGAGAATGTGGAATAGTTGATGGACTATTGTAGCCATAGCTACACGATGAAGATTCACTTCCATGTTGAATAGCGTGATTACTTGCTACCGATGAAGAACGAGATGTGCTTCCGTGATTAGTTGCAACTGTTGGTGGAGGACCAGGTTGAAGATTATGGTTATGATTGTGATAATGATTACTAGTTCCAACCATGGCTGGACCTGTTATATTAAAATTAGAATAATAATTGTTTGGTGCTAAGCTAAACATCACATTACAACTATTGAGATGATGATTATTGCTCGCTATTGCTGAATTAATATTTCCTCTGGTTTGATTTGGACAAGAATTTGGTGGACCATGTTTAAAAGAATGAGAATTATTTCCAAAACTGATTAAATCACGAGCCAAGGTATTAGGAAAATTCATTGATGGATATTGTGTATGATGGTGAAATGTAGCTCTTAAATTCAGGTTGGCTGCAACAGCTGCATATTGTGAATTTGCATATTTATCTGGTAACATGGTTTAGTGCAAAAAGCGCAAAGGTAAATCAATCTAGTCAATTATCAGTATTATTATTACAATAATAATAATAATTCTATTTGTTATCAACAGCTCAAATTTTATAAGATGAACAAGACTTCCAACAATGCGGTTTTTTCACTTGATAATCCTGGCCTGAAGGACGAAAGAGAAAAGAGAATACACAATAATTACCAAAACAATGAAAGACCAAGAAGGCAAATAAAAGAAAGAGAGGGAGAGAGAGAAAGTAAAAGAGCACGATATTGAAATAAAAAGAGTACTGGTTTTTTTTTGTATTGAAGAATAAAAAAAAATAATAATGTGTCTTAATCGTTACATTTTTTTTTCCACCCAAACAAAAAACATAAGGTTTACAAATGATGGAAATCCAAAGTTGACAATCAGCACAATGATCTAGATAACTGTTATCTCCATAATGTTTAACTTAATTACAACAACAAAAAACAATTAGATGATTTAATTTAAATTGTTATTCTTTTAAAATTTAATGTCACTTTTTTTGTACAATTTTTTTTTCAGCTTTTTCTTCAAAAGCGTAAACAAAATTATAGGAACAATAAAAAATTCGTTTTTGTCTCCATCTGACGATCGTTTTGGTTACTAGATTTTCGATTTTTTTTCAAATTTTTTTTTCTTTTCTTTTTCATTTCTGTTAACATGTGAGTTTGTATTTTCTTTTTGTTTTTAAAAAGAGAAACAATCATTTAAACGGTTAATTTGATTCTAATTTAATTTCATTTCATTTATATTCTGTTCTGTTCTCTGTTGAGAAGTGATTTGATTGTTTGTTGGTTCATTATGATTTCTAGTGAAACCAAAATCAGTTTATCTCCTTTCGCTAATTGGTATACAAATTTTATTCTGGATGTTTGGAGTTCACCAAATTTTTTTCAAAATTCTTCTAATTTTATTTTACCCAAAAACGATTATTTTAAGAACAATGTTAATGGTTTATTGGCTTATGGTGCTCGTAACTGTGTAATTTTATGCCAAATTCACGGTACAACAGTAAGATTTAATCGTTCGGTTAAACCTTACCCAAGTGTCTATGAAAAGGTTAATGCGGTTTCATTTGCTCGGTGTTTAAAGTAAGTAGATTACGTTTGTGATCTTCTAATTAAATTGTGGTAATTGTTTTGTGTTTTTGTTTCAAATTTGACCTTTAATTTAAACTGTCGCCATATCTATCTCTGTCTCTCTTTATTTAGGACTCCTAAATTGTTCATTGGATCTAATCAGGGAAAGGTTTATATTTACCATATAGAGAAAA
The DNA here is from genome assembly GCF_014898815.1 of Panonychus citri. NCBI lineage: Eukaryota > Metazoa > Arthropoda > Arachnida > Trombidiformes > Tetranychidae > Panonychus > Panonychus citri. Next base: position 1,660,528 of record NW_026515541.1, read on the forward strand.
ATGTAATGCAAACAATTGATCCTATTGATATAAAATCGGGACCTGATTTGATTATCAATTCCGTCGATTGGGCTGATGATGTTGATGTTTACTATTCAAAAGGTTCTCATGTTATCCAATGGAATACTGAGACCAATGTTTACTATTCCGTTGATTTTGGTTCACTTGTTAAGAATCGCCAGTCAAAAATTATTTCCATCAAATTAACCAAAGTAGATCCTTTGTTACTCGCTGTTGGTTTTGTTGGTGGAAATGTTTCAATTGTTAAGCTTGATGGAGCTTCGATCGTTGATTACAATTTATTATACACTTTGTATCATAGCTCAGACGAAATAACCTCAATGTCCTTTCCATTTTCAAATGGAGAATATGAAACTGGTATATTAGCTGTAATCTCTCGACAAGGATTACTAAAAGTTTGGGAACTTGACTCACGGAAAATTCTTGCTGAGCAACATTTTGCCACCAAAGGAGATAAATCAAAGGCGAAAAATTTTTTCTCCCTTGCATTTGTCCCGAAGCCTCCGCCAACAAAACCCAGGAAAGCTAAAAAATCAACCACAGAGTCCAATCAATCTCAAGAATCTATTGAAAATGATGAACCTGAACCACCCAAGATTGAAGAATCAGAGAGCAATGAGATTAGAGAATCAGAAAGCAATGAAATTGAAGCATCGGAAACAATTGAAATTAAAGAACCAGAAAACGATGTAATTGTTGTGGAAACAGCAAATGATCCCACTGAAAAGGAAAAGGAAAAAGAAAAAGAATTTGAAAATTGTCGATATTTTCTTAAACTATTGGTATCTCGAACTGATGGCAAGATTGTCCTAATCGATATTCCCGCCGACAAACGTGAAACCAGATTCAATCCGCTAAAAAGACCTGAACCAATCAATGTGAATAAAATACATCATAATAATGTTGTATTTAACATATCGGTTGTTAATCCTTTCCACTATATTGTTACTGAAAACAAACGATCTATTCAACCATTTTGGAATATGAAATTTTTTGCCTCCAGTTTATCGATAGATCGTCAGATTATTATTTACGATCTTAAAAAGATGCAAAGTGTTCAGCCAAGTTTTCCAACAGTCAGTCTACAAGTTCATGATCTCGACTTTTATCCAGCAGATTATACAAAACTATTAATCGCTTGTGGCGATGGTCTTAAAATTTGGTACTTTAACCATAATGCTAGAGATTTACCCAAGTAAGTGTATATTATCATGATATCGATATTTTATTTGGTTGATTTAATACATTTTTTCTTCATTCCTTCCAACAGTAAAGGTCCACCCAACTATAGAATCGATAGTGTTTCTAATGTCCCACCGTCCACAAAGATCGTTAGTGCTGCTTGGCATCCAAAGGATAGAGATGGAGAAAGTCTGATTGGTTTTGGTACCGAAGACGGAACTTTTATCTGTGTCGAATTAAATAAACAAGTTAAGGTTTATTCTAGTGAGCACAAATTAACTGGATATAAAAGTCGTGTTTACGCTTGTAAATGGGGACCCATACCCTCTGAATTTTCATCTAATTTGACCAGGAATTGGGCTTGTTACACCGTCTATGCTGCTGGATCAATCCGAGCTCATGTTGTAACCGATTCCAAGGCTTTTAGTCTTGATCAATTATCCGATCATAGTGTTGCTCGAGATAATCTCGATAAAACTGAATTAGTCTGGAAAGATGATTATAATTACATTGCTATTGGATACGAAGATGGTCAAATAATGATCTGTGCAAATGATGGTCACTTTAAATCAGCAGTTGTTTTGGATATTCATACAGCACCTATTTCCTGTATTCGTTGGCATCCCGATAATCTTTATCAATACGATTGTAAGCTTAAAAACAAAGTTGTTTACAAGGATAAAGCAAAGCACGAGTATTGGATAGCATCAGCGTCACGAGATATTACAGTTGAATTGACTGATCTTAAATTTCACCTAATCGAGTACAATGAATCGAAAAAATTAGTTCATGTAACCGAATCGGATAAGACTCTTTGTGGACACCAAGATAATGTTATAAGTATCGCTTGGAATATGGTTGATCAAGACCTATTGGCCACTTGTTCAGCCGATACAACGGTTCAAGTTTGGCATATTGACTGTGAAGCACCTATGTACTCTTTTCGCGGCCATTGGTCCAAAGTGTTTGCCATCGCTTGGGCTCCTTGGGATAGTAATCTTATCTTTAGTGGCGGTGATGATAGTACGTTGCAAGTTTGGTCTCCCAGTGAAATGAGAAATAGTCAACATCCTAGATTAGTTGCAAGTCTAAGGGATTTACGAAATGAATCACCTGTACCCGAAGTAAATGAACCAAGTCCAACTAAATATGATTATTTGAAACCTATTGAACAAGTTCATCGTGACGATGAACAGTATTCAGCTCTTGAATCTAGCAATGAACATGATGTCAATCAAGTATTAGATTCAACCACTGAAAAAATAATCAATTTCCCTGTGGGTAAAATTGTTGAAAGTATTACATCAGCTACACCTGAATCAGGTACGCCAAAAGTTTCACCAGAAACAAAACCTTCGTCAAAGGCTCAAAATGGCCGAACAAGCCGATCTCCAGGTCATCCAGATACGATAATAAACAGATTGAGAAATTCCGATAAAGTGATGGCCGAGATTTCATACAAAGATAAAAAGAAATCACTATTACCAAGATCAAATATTATGGAAAATTGTTCAACCAAATTACAGACACTTCGAGATATCGAGTTTCTATTATCTAAACGATACCAGTTGATCAGCTCTGATATAAATGATAATGAACTTCGAACAAGGAATCTAATTTTTCTCGATAAAGATGAAATTAAAGAGCTTTGTGAGATCGAGATTTCCAATCACAAGGAGAATACAAATTTCCCTCTTGCCTTTCAAATCTCAGCCTTACAGGGTAACCTTAAAGATATGATTACCGAAGCAGTAAAAACTAGTCAACTGTCCGATTGGATGGTCTCCCAGGCCGCTTCAATTTCCCGTGAATTTTGGTCTAAAACGGTTCTCGCTTATGCCGTTCAATTAGAGAAATCTGGAGATTCCATTCAAGCGGCCTTATATTACTCAACAATCCACAGAATCATAGATGCGGCAAGAGTTTTGGTCAATGCTGGTCTGTACAAGGAAGCGCTAATTCTGGTCAAATCTCGCGAAACTTACAACACTCATCTAATTAAGGACATTCTTTCTGCATGGGCCAAAGTAAAACAAAACGATACCAACTATGAATTCGCGGCCAAAGTTCATATCGCCAACATGGATACAACTGAAGCTTCCAATTGCCTTGGTAAACGTATCGATGATCCTAAATGTCAACAATTAAAACGGCTCATTGATTCAGCTGAACCAGTAAACTTGAATGAAGAAATAGATCCTGATCAACCATCAACCTCAAAATGATTTAATCTAATTGCTTGTCGATCTCACAACCACCAAACAATTTTTTAACCATTTGTATAATTCAGTTTAATTTCCCAAAAACTTAATCATATTTATATTTGCTACAAAGCGATCAAAGCCCAAAGCTTAATGTATTTATATTGTTAATTGTTTTCTATTCTGATAACTTGCAAAAAAAATATACAAATTAATTGATGAAATTGAATACAATGATTGTAATGATTAAAGGAGAATTAGAAAGGAAAAGTTAATTATGTTAAAAGATGATGAGAGTAACCAATCAACTGATTGTAAGGTTTGATTGTTGAAAATACTTTTTTTCTTTCATCACTGATAATCAATCAGTTTATGATTACCATTAACAGGAATAACAAAATAATCAACTAATCACAATTCCAGGAATTAATGAAAAATCTTAAAAAGGAAACCATTGGAATGATTTTCTTTCTGTTTAAAAGGATCAAGGGTTAATTTTGTTTGTTGATTGTTGTTATTGATAATTAAAAGTAAAAGTGATTTGTTAAAATTGATCATCAGCCAAACCTTTAATCTATTGGCTAGTTATTACTAGTCAACATTGATTAACAACAATTAGCAAGTAGCTTACATAATTTCAATGTTCAACTTTTTCCCTTCATCTAATTAATTGTTGTCAATTGTTAACAGTTGATTGTTGTGAGTTAATTGAGAGTAACAAGAGTAATAGGAGTATGTAAATAATATTCTTAATTGTTTGAAAGCAACTGATTAATGTTTGTTTCTTAATTGTTGACAATTGAAAGCCAACCGATTGGGATAATCGATTGGATCGATTTTTTTTCGAAAATTGAAACTTTCATCTGAAAGATAAAAATCTATGCCGATGATCAATTACATCGAAGATCATAATCAAAGTCGAAAAGTCACAATTACGATCAGTATCTAATTCGATCGCTGATAATGAAGATACAAAATATAAGAGAGAAATCGATGGACAATGGAAAAGAAAGAGAATAAAGAAAGAGTTTAAAGAGAAGAATTTGTTTCTCTCTTCGACATTTGACCTTCGATTTCCTGTCAGCGAAATGAACACAACCCGCGTAAACGAACTCAAGCCAAGTGACATTATAGATTCTCTTTAATCTTTGAGCAAAATCGTTTGTAAACTTTTACCGAGTTAAAAGCCTATACATTTTTCCTTTATATTCGCATCCTCATCATCCTCATCATCTTCTCTTTCTATTTTCTCTTTCTCTTCATTTTACTCACTCACATCATTTATCTCATTCACTTACTCTCTTCACTAATCGTCTTCATTTCCATAGTCTTTTAACAACTTCATCAACTTGTGTCATTCGCTTGCTCGACAAAACAACTTTTATCCTTTAGAACTTTTTTTTTTCTCTTATTGTTCAAATATTATTATTCTATTATTATTGGTGTTCTTTTTGTTTGTTGGTGCTTTTAGAAAACTTTTATTATTCTTCTTAAAACTTCACTTACAATATTTAACACTCGCCTCGAGGTGAAGGAGGGGACGACCCCGACAGAGATAAACACTCAACAACTATTTCGAAAAAGGTGCTGGACATTAGGCCAACTTCTCTCTCTCTCTCTCTCTCTCTCTCTCTCACTTCGTCTTCTCTTCTGGTGCCTAACGTTTATTTTTTGTTCTTTTTGTTTTGTATTCACGTTCGTGGACTTTTGTTTTCTGTGTGTGTCGTTTTCTCCCTTTCGTACCTTTATCGAAGTAAAATATTCCTCATGAATACAAGAGGATTTTCGTATACACCTTTTGGTCCCGCTTTAGATGGACCGAGTATCCCGAGTTCGGACAGTGATTCCTCTTCGAGCTACAAGTTATCAATATCTTCCTCTCCTCCACTCTCTTCCTCAACTTTACTTCCATTACTTTCATCCATCAAAATAACCCCACTTTCCACCTCGTCATGTATTAATGTCTCACCCTGTAAACTTTCCTCACCCTTAACATCATCTTTAAATATTGGAACTTCCTCAATTACACCAACAATTAAAACCAAAATGGAAGATGATTGTTACAGCTCATCAACAGAGACAACAATCTGCAATCTAAATAGTAGTCACACTTCACCACCATCAACACCACAACAGCAACAACAACAACAAGCAAATCTAAATCATCACTCTAATCAGTTTAGATTTCAATCAGAAAACATTCAAAGTCATCACCATCTCAACCAACAACAACAACACCAACAGCACCAACAAAACCACCACCAACAACAGCAACAACAACAACAACAATCTCGTAACAATCATCGGCAATTCACCGATGTACTTCACGATTCACTCCATCAAAACCACCAACAACCTCAACAACCACTACAACAACAACAACACCTACAACACCACCAAACTCAATTATCTCACCACTCAAATTCAGTGAATATCAATAACATCCAACGGTCAAGCAGCTTCGCTAAATCGACCCCATTGACGTGGACATCGTACACAAATGACCAGATAACTTGTGTCTGTGAAGCTTTACTTCACTCGAAAGAGTTCAAAAAGTTGGAAAATTTTCTCTGGACAATTCCAGAAACACCTCAGATCAGTCGCAATGAAACTGTCCTTCGAGCTCGAGCTCATGTCGCCTTTTACAGTGCTAATTACAAAGAACTTTTCCAAATAATCGAAAGTTACTCTTTCGATCCAAAATATCACGATGAACTTTCCAATCTATGGTAAGTTTTATTTTCCCAAATTCTACATGAAAATCCCAATCAGTTGATCCTTTGACTACAATTTAAAATCAAATTAAATCTTCAACTAAATCAACAACAATCAAAAGAAAAAGTTATTAATCCCAATCAAGTTGCTTGTTGTAATCACAATTAAAAGGCCATTGTCATAAATTATCCTCATTACGTTTCATTATTTTCCTCGTGTTCAAATCGCCTCACTTTCCATGACAATTAGTTTACCAATTAAATTATGTTTCCATTTATATTTTTGATGAGTATTAATACTTTTTGTTTAAACATAATTCATATTAATTATGTTACTTTCATTTGGTTGAATTAGTTAAATAGTAAATTAGGTTTTTACCTTTGAAAGTTAACACACTTTCAGATTAAATCATGATTAGGTTCAGATAAGTTGATCAGGTTCAATGAGTCTCACTATCTAATTGTAAATGTAATTGTTAACTTTGTTTTTCTTTCTATTTTATTTTAACGGTTAATTAGTGAATCAAAGTTATTACAATATTATTTATACACTTTCATTTAAATTAGACATGAATACTGATTATCAAGCGATACCGTTAGTTTTGATTTCGCGATTTGGTTTGTGAAGTTTTGGTAATAATTCAGAAAGATTGAGGATAGAAAGAGATTAACAATTAACCCGATTAATCTGATTTTAATTGTATCTTGTTTGTTATTTTCCTCAGGTTTAAAGCTCATTACATGGAGACCGAGAAAACCAGGAAACGTCCGTTATGTCCAGTGGACAAATATCGAGCTCGAAAAAAACATCCACTTCCGTATACGATTTGGGATGGAGAGGAAAGGATTTACTGTTTTAAGGAGAAATCAAGGTGTATGCTGAAAGAGTGTTACAATAATGACCCTTACCCCAAGCCCGAGGATAAGAAAAACATCGCCGAGGCCACTGGACTTACGATAGTTCAGGTCAGCAATTGGTTCAAAAATCGACGACAACGAGATCAGACAAAGAAAGAGGCGAAAATGATTGCCGCTCATTCAGCCTCGAAAACGATTCATGATTATTCAGAGAGTTTCCTGTGATTCTTGATTGATTGTTTCTTTTTCAATTTCTATTCAACAATCAAATTAATATCCTTTTCGATATCGACAATTAATTGTTGATTAAATGTTTCTTTTTGTGTATATATACAATTTTCCAGTCGATAGTTAATACCCAAACAATTAACCTACTGGTTGGTAAAACTTTTCATTCTCTAATTGTAGTTAATTACAAGTGACAATAGATTCAACTAATAATTAGCCTAAAAGTATTACGACAACAATTAAATATTGAAAATTTAACCAAAAATTAATCAATCCAATGATTGGTAATCCTTATTCCAGTTTGTTTCCTCAATTTAATTGTTATGATGATCAAATTTGATTATTAACTTACTATATGTTAATTATACATTTATATATCTCATTGATTAACCAATATTTTTAACAATCAATTAATTATCAACAATCCCATATTAACTTACATAATTAATTAATTTCTCATGAAAATGAACAAAAAATAATGAACCAAAAATTTTCATAATCAAATGCTGATAACAATCAAAAAGTTAATCATTTGCCTCTAATCCTATTCAATTAACTAATCAATATCAATATTTATGTAATAATAACAATTAAAAACCTCTAAATGATTACGAAACAATCAAGAACAATTTAATTCATGTGATGATCAACAATTAAACCAATTTCCCAATGAAGACAAGTTGAAATTTAAGTAAATCCAAACAATTAAGTTATCTGATCTTAAATGATTAAATTATGTTTTATTAGATAATCATAATTAGCTATCAAATTAAAAGATGAGGATTCAAATGATTTAATTGTTAATAATCAAATTACAGTAGCAAAAATTGACAATACAATTAAAAAGTTGATTTAGTTTTGATTAATTTCCAGTTTGAAAGTTTTCCAATGATGATTAATATTATAATTATCTTAAATATATCGATTATATTTAGTTAATAAATATTGAACAATTAGTAAATCATAATTACTCACCCACCATTTATAATCAGATGATTAAATTGTGATGATGAAAAATATCAACAACAATCATCAGCAAACAATTTAATCAAGGTTAATCAAAAAAGATTCAACTTACAATTGAAAAATATGATAATCAACTTGATTGTACAACAATTAGTGATTTTCATCAAGCAATTAGTTGAGAAAAGTAAATAGTTAATTACTATAATGATTGCGATGGTTAATCAATGTACTTTTTTCATTCCCCATCAAAGTCAATGACATTTAAATTGTTTACAATTAAATCAATTGTTTGACAATAAAACTAAGTTTTTTTTTTCGTGAGAAACTTTTTTTTGTCTTAACAATCATTTGGAATTGACAATTTTTGTTTTCAGTTAAAACCATTTCCATATTCATCATCATCATTGTTAAACATTGTCGAGATGAATGATTAAGATGATGACCGGAAATGGTTTCATCCTTTATCCGTATTCACATGTTTATCCTCATCTTTATCTAGAAGATTATAATTATCTTAATTATCTTAATCTTTGTACTGAAATTTGATCTACAAGTTCAATACAAAAACAGTGATCAATGGGCTGATGGATTAACTCAAAGGGGTTTTTTTGGTGTAACAGTTACAATTCAATTGATGCTGAAATTATCATCTTATAATCAACATCAACATCACTTTGATGAGATGATTACAATTAAGATTATCAAATGATGATTATAGAGAGAGAGAGAGAGTGTGTGTGACAATAATGATTGTCATAATTATGTGTTAATGTTTAGCATTATCCAGATTAAATGCTTAATACTATTCAATATTTTGAATAATCAATAATGTAAACTGCAACCACCATCCTCATCCTCATCCTCATCCTCATCCTCATCCTCATCCCCATCATCCTCATCTTCATCTTCATCCTCATCATCCAACCTATAGACGCAAGGTTTTTTTTCCTTTGACAAACAATCAGTTATCAAATTACAATTACAGACAAGTTAGTTGTTTGTTATTTGAGATGATCATCTTCATCGTCTTCATCATCTCCATCATCATCTTTATCTTTATCTTCATCTCCATCTTATAGGTTCAGATAAGGTAACTGTAACTTTTTGGGTCAATTTTAAAATGATTAAGATAATGATAGTTAATCATAATTGTTTGGTTTGTGTTGATTTAATTCATTATCATGATAATATCATTGTAAATCACTTGAGATGATGATGATGATGATAAGAGTTGGGAGCGTAAGAAATAATCAGTTAGAACAGTTAGAAATCAAAATGAAACTCTCCAAACGCAACCCAATTAAATATAATTGATCCCGTTGGGATTTATCAATCTAACTGTTTTCAAAATTAGTAATATATTATCATCATTATTATCAATATGTTTATCATTATGATTATTGAAAATAATGATGTTGATAATCAATTACTTTAAATACGTTGCCTGGTGATGATCAATGGATTGAGTAAAATGGTGGTTTCATTTTTTACCATTCAAGTTAATTGTTGAAATCTTTTACTTCTTGTGCTGTTAGTTTGTTAATCAACGACTCGAACTTGAAATAAAATTATTATTACATCTTAATCGACCCACTCCAAATGTCCTACTCTTCATGCCGATCTCTCTCTCTCTCTCTCTCCATCATCTCCTGGGCGGGATGGAGTGAGTTTGCTCTGCCATTTAATGATGGAAATAGGTCTAACCTATGGTAGAATGGTGAATAAGATAAAAGGCAGAAAAAAAGAGATGAAAGATGAGAAGATGAGAGAAGATGAGAGAAGATGAGAAGGCGTGAATTGAGATGATGATGTTGATGAAGAGGAAAAAGAGAAGAAAAGAAGAAAAATATAAACGTCGAATATTTTTTCTTTTCTACGAGCAGCCATTTTTGTCTTTTTTCCTTTTCATCTTTCGCTTCTTTACTCGATCCTTCATCACCATCTCTCTCTCTCACTCTCTCACTCTCTCGCTCTCTGATTCCATTTTCATCATTATCTTCCAGTTCTCTTTCATTATTATCCGTTTTTCGAACTGCAACTTTGTCCATTACCGAAGTCACTTCTTTCTTCTCGATTATTTTCCCACTGACCTGGAAAAAAAAGTCTTCCATTGGTACGAGATTGATCCACTTCGACTGAATCTTACATGGCAACAATCAATTAATTGTTGATTAACTTTGAGAAGATACAAAAGTTTATCTTTTAAATATATTTATTACTCAAGGAACAATTATCAGTGATTGGAAAACAAATGATTACTTTTGTACTTGTAAAAATAATTTAGTAATTATAGTAATTTGATATTTACCTTAATCATCATTACAATTAAGATGTAATCATAATCAACAGATGAGAAATTGAGAGAAGATGATAAAGGGAAGATGGGAAAGAAGAAATTACAATTCGATTATACAAGAAAGAAGAAAAGTTCTAAGTCGCATTTCGAAGCCTTTTTGATTCTTCGATAATTCCAATGGATTCGATTTTTATTCATGTTCATAGTTACCATGTAATCTGATCTCTTCATTTGAACTGTTCAGATTAACTTCAACATCCAAAGACCAAGTTCATCATCAAATCGATATCAATAATTAGCTAATGTACTCAAAAGGTTCATCTTTTAATGGAGCTTTTTTATCCTCATCATATGATAATAACTTCAAAGCAAAATTTAATTAAACTAAATGAGAAAAAAAAGTTGGAAACAAACTTTTTTCGTACTTGCCGATTCTCATCGAGAAAAAGTCGAACTCTCATCGAAAGTGACCTAGACTAACAATTCTACTTTAAACACCGAAAATTTGATTATTAATTTCTTTTCTTAATTTCTAATACTATTCCATTACAATTAGCTAATCACTTGATTACTTTTCTGCAATTTATTAATAATTGTTGATTTAATTGAGTTTTGTTCTCGACTAGTAGTGACATCTATTGGTTAAGATTGAAACCAAAGCGAAAACTTTTTCATCTATTGATTGACTTTGGATTAATTTTAATTAACTAATTTCTGGTTATGATCAATTGTACTCGTCGATTGATTAGCATTTTGATTGGAGTTGATTGTTTCGTTTGAACTGTTCCAGTAAATGGAAACTCTTTAAATTGTTGGTACAACTTTTGTTCTCAGTTGATTAGAACTTTTTTGACACGAAAATAAATTGAACATTTGGACATTCGAGAGGTAAACATTTAATTGATTACGATTTTAACAACAGCAACAACATGATTTCTTCTTCTTCTTGGACTTTTTCTTCTTCTTCGATTTTTTCGATTTCTTTGATTTCTTTGACTTCTTTGATTTTTTCGAAGATTTTTTCGACTTTTTACTTGACTTTTTGGATTTTTTCTTGGTCGAAGACTATCAAAGAGAAAAAGTATTAATAAAATTCAATTAAGATAATCATACGAAAATCTAATTATGTTAGTATCTTACCTTTGGACATGTACCGGTTTTTGTCCTTGTTTTGATCAAAAAGTTACCAGGGTCACTCGAAGGGATAACATCGAGTCGGGTAAGTCCGGCCAGTTCAAGAACTTCATCTAAACTTTTCAATTGAAATTCAGATGCACTTGAATTTGATGTTATATTGAAAGTCGCATTGAAAGTAGCCATGGAAAAGTCAAGTTCAGGGATCGGTGTTGTTGTCGTTAGGGTCGATTGGCCATCGATTTCCTCTGTTACATTAACATCTTTCAAAATATTCATTCGGTTCCTCTGGAAATTGGGAAAAAAACACCACAGTCAATCAGAACAATTAACTCAAATTGACCTCAAACTTACCTGAACATAATCGGTAATTTTAAGACCAGATTTAGTTGGACTTTTATTTTCCCATCGATTAGTTGAACCGGATGAAGATGAAGGGATGAAGATGAGATTGAATCTTCATTTCTAGTTGATTCAATTAATTGCCCACAAATTGAATCAAATGAAATGGTAACAATTAACAATAGTAGCCCGAGTTTCATCATATCTGATGAAGGCCACTTTGTTTATCGCTCTGGTCAAACAAACGGAGTAACAAAAAGTTGGTAAAACTTTTAACCAAACAAATAAACTAACCAAATTGGTTAAACAATCAAGTTAACTAGATAAGTGAAAGATGTGAATTGATTAAATCTAATCAAACCAAATTAATTGTAACCCAATTATCAGGCCATCGGTAATTGTGATAAATGGTTAATTGTTTGTCTAATCATCTTTGTTTTTCTGCCTTCAATTAACAACAACAACCAATACGACATTTTTTCAATCAAGTAAATATTGTTTCAAAGGCGATTGATTAATTGGTCTAATTAATCACAATTTAATTTCACCTCCAAAGGTACGGTTAACCTTTTATTATTTACGTCAATTTGATATCATTGATTGTTGTTAATTGTGAGAGAAATCAAAATTTAGATTAATCGAAATGGTTGATTAAAGTCTATTGTGTAGGGAACAATTTAGAAATTAAATTATCACAGTTGATTACAATTAACTCTCTCATTATGACAACTTGATAAATAACAATTAGTCAAATAAATCATACGATTAACAATTGACACAATCAACCAGAAGAAAATTAATAAAAATGATTTGTATTTACATTTAGATTGTGTTCAATTAGGAAATTTCAATGAACACAATTAAATCTCTAGTAATTGATTTGTCCATCTCAAAGGTAAGAGAGTTTCAGTTTTAATTGTTGATTTAAGTGATCATTTTTTTCTTGGATTAATCAACCTTGAGGATAATTGATTGTTAATTGAGACAATTAACTACACCTGAAATGTACATAAACCTAATCGATAGGATCATGAGTATCAACAAATTCAATTATTATAAACAATCATCAATATAATAGTAATAATAATAATAATATATAATGTATTTATCATGATTCCAGAATAAGAATCAGTTTGACTAGATTAATGAATTAAATTAATGGCAAAAAAAGAGATGATTTAATGATGAAATTTGGACTTTTCGTCGATCAAGTGGAATCTTGGATCCGTTCCTGGAGCTCTTGATACTCTGTACATGAAGGGGTTTTCATTTTACGAACTTGCTCCTCGAAGGCGATGTCACCAATATTTTTCGCTTTCCAGATCAAATTTTCCTCTGGAAAAAGATTATAAAACAAATAGAGAAAAAGAAATCAATAGAGATTCTCAGATTAATATTATATTGTTCAATTCTCACTATGATTTCGCTCCTTGAAACAACGAGTCTTCAAATTCTGAGTGAAATCTTGATTAACCTCTTCCTCGATTGCGATCAGTAGATCTTTATAATCTCGTTCGAAAGTTTCCTTCACGTAATAGGGAATCTTAAGGTCCAAAGTTTTTCGAAGAAGTGGATATTTGCTGGGAAAAAGAACGAAAGAAGAACCAAAAAGTTAAAAGAAAAAATCGCCGATTTGATGAGAAAAAAAGTTCCATTAGTACTTTTTTTGTTAGAACTTACTTGCTACGAGATAAACTGAAAACTGGATCACGAATAAGAAAGGAACTCATGATAGACATGATGATAAATACGATCACAGGTAATAGTTGAAGGAAAACGCTGATTCCACTGGTTGATTGGGAGGCTCGACGATTCGTCCATTCGTGGTGAGCCCGTACGGATGAGAGTTACCAAAGAATACGTTAAACAAATCTTCTGGACCCATTTGTTGACCAGTACCAAATCGAGCGTTATTATTATTATTATATCTACCATAAGGCTCATATGGATTAACATTGGGCTTGGTTAATCTTTGAAATTCTGTCATATCATAGATGCGTCTTTTTTCAGGGTCGCCGAGCACCTCGAAAGCTGAACTGATCGCTTTGAAAGCATCCGAAGCTCCTGGAGTTTGATTTTTATCCGGATGAAATTGTAATGCTAATCGACGATACGATTTCTTTAATTCTTGATCATTTGTTTCACGATTAATTCCCAACAATTGATAATAATCTTTACACTTGGTTATCTTTTCAATGGCTTCAAGTTGATCTCTATTACCTTTACAGTTATCATCACCATCTCCATCATCATCCTCGTTAATACCACCATCTCCATCATCGTTGTTATTATCTCCACAATTATCAGAACAATAATTACTTTTAACATCACAATTAAATTGATTACTTTCTCTTGAGTAATTACTCTGTCTTCTTGGCTGTTGATTGTAATGGTCACTGTAATCCTTTTCCTGAGATCGCCATGTTTGCCTTTGGTTTCGTTTAGATTCAAATCGACCATTTTCCTCTGATACCGAGATTAATTGTTCCACTTTATCAATCATTCCTGTTAATTAAAATCAAAGATCAAAACATAACAATTAGAAAAGTAAACAATACAAAATCACTGATCAATACATTGGTCTACATTTGGGTTTGGGATATGGAACCGGCTTACAATTGGGTATCAACCGATCAAACCAGTTGATTATTAATTGTCACAATAGCTACAATTAAGAAGATAAACCTCAACAATTAAGAGTAATTAACCATTTACATTTCAAACAGCAAAGACTAAGATTGTCACCATTGTATTAATAACATGTGAAGGTCTCAATAGATGACAAAACAATAACAAATGGATTCTCAGGTAAATCACAAAGCTATTAATCAATCAATCGTAATTAAATCAACATTTTAATCATCTCACAAGGTTCACAGTATGTTAATTTAATTGTTGGAATAACATTTAACAAGATTTAAACAATTAAATGACCAAATAATCAGGAAGAAAACAAATAAAAAGGGAAACCCAAAAATGTAAACAAAACCAGAAAAGGAAATTGAAAGTAAATCATAACAAGATTAATAAAAGGTAAAGGATTAAGATAATCCAGTAGATTACAGGTAACATCTTAGACAATTGAATTAGTTGATTGTAACAATTAAAAGGGGGGAAAGAAAGGTAAGACAATTTAGAAAAGAAATTGGAAAAACATTACTAACCTTTAACATAAGAAGATGGGAAAGATTGTTGAGATTTGTAGAGATACTTGAGAGCGTTTCGTTGATCGTCATTAAGAAGATATTTTTGAGCGATTTTAAGATATTTTTCACTTTCTTCTTGATCACGAATCATAATTGAACCATTAGATTAATTACTAATTGAGAAACAATTGAAACAATTAAGGTAAACCCAAGGAAATTCAGTATTAGAAAAATACTATTGTTGTTGTTGTTGTTGCTTCTTATGTTTGGTTATTATGAACATACAAGAATCGAGACAAAAAATGAAGAGAGAAAAAAATTAAACCAGAAAATTTTGATTCCAAGCCAATTGTTGACAATCAACATTGAAAAGTTTCCAGGTTAATCATTTAGGCTATTCTAGAATTGCAATTAGTAAATTGTTAACCCCTTTCAGGTGAATCAAAGTAAATTGTTAACAATTAAACCCCTTCCCCTGGAGTTACTGTTTAAACTTATATGGATTTTGATTGTTTCCCTTCAATCACAATTAACTAATTATCGATCATTTAATCATCATGATAAACATTGTTTATTATTTAAATATATCACTTGATTTAATTGTTTCATTATTTACTGACTAATTGTCGCGATAATTATCAAATCATTTGACTTCTAGTTTGTTAATTGTTTGGACAATTTAAATAAATTGATTTGCGAAAGTGCGAGTTATTTTTAGTCGAAAGTCTAATTGTTCATTTGATTAGTTAATTGTCTTAAATGATGAAATATCATATGAAAGAGTGGAAATACAATTAATTGTTACAATTGTTACTCTTGACCACATGATAATCAGCTAATTGTTACAACAATAAGTGATACTAATTGTCATTGTACAGGAAATGTTTAAACCATGATTTAAGATGAAAAAATGTGACAAAATTAATTGTAATTTGAGAGTAACATTTAAATGGTCAACAATTAAATTGGAAACAATTAACAGGTAATTTTAATTATCCAAGAAATTGGAATCACGTTTTTTTCTTGCTCTCGATCAATCAGATTTCAAGGAAAAAGTTCTGATCAGAATTGATGGAATTAGATTTTCAAGATGAACCGATAAACAGTTTGATCTTAATCATGCTCATGATTATCTCGGTGATAAAAGATGATGATTAAGATAATTCTGGTTAGAATAACAAGAAAAAGCTTCGAGGAAGTTTCATCATTGAGTCGATTCGAGTTCTACTCTTGTAACCTTTTTCTATTGTTACTGTTGTGTCTCTTTTCATGAGAAGAGAGAAAAGTTCTGGTTCTAATTCTGAGTCTGTCTGGAAATACTATCAAAGAATTCATGACGTCAATTCAGTTGCATGAGAGACAGAGTATCATGTAAGAATAAAAAGAAAGAGAGAAAGTAAGTAAAAAAGAGAGAAGAAAAAATTTTCTTTTCAACTTCTATTCTCAATCAATATGGTCAACGATTAAAATTGTAACTGTAAAAATTATTTTCTCCATTTTTGATCAGTGGAAATTAATTGTAACAATTATGTTATCCATCTTCAGTAATCAAGTTAAATTGTCATTTTCAAGTTTCGAGTTTCATTTGTTTTAATTGTTAATCATTTCTAATTCAAAGTGGATTTAAAAAGTAGATGAAAATAAGGATTTCGATTACCTTGTTTTCTTGTATTATAATTTTTCCTTGCTAATTGCAATGTCTTTTAGGTGGAAATTAACAATTTACTTAATTGTTTTCTTCATCAGTGTTTGTGTTGACGGACGATTTAGGAGACTAGCATCAGGTAATTATCACAATTAACTTTAATTACCTTTCGTTTCTTTGTCTAAATCCGTTGAAACTGTTAAGGTTTTCGTTTCCTTGTTTCCTGGTTACCTGAGTTTCTGGTTCCTGTTAACCCAAATTTCACTACAACAACAATTTAAATTGTTGTTGTTTGTCAATCAATTGATTTATTGATTTCGATTGATTGAATCGGTTCATCTTTCTCTCTCTCTCTAATTAGGGTTATATGGATCATCATCATTATCATCATCAGGAGGATGGAGATTAATTAAACCTGAGGGTTTATATAAAGATTATTCAAGTTCCAATGATGGATTATCATCATCTCCTTTATCATCATTGATTAATAATCAACGACATCAAACAATTAATCCACTAATTCATACTAATCATTGGAGATTACCTTTTAAAACTAATCATTATCATCATGGATATAAAAATCATTTGGAAACAACTGATTTACCTGAAGATGAATTGGATTCAACAATTGGTAACAACAATCAAGGTGAAAATTTAGACCAACAATCAAGGTAATTATTACAATTTATCTTAAAATTTAATTCAGATGTAACTATAATTTCAATTCATTTGGTTACAATTAAGTACAATTTGTCCAATCAAAATCTCGTTGGTTATTTAATCACTAGTTACATAAATTCAATTACCTAAATTGTCAATATTATAAAATCAAATTTTCTCATTCAATTTACTGAATATTATTCAACATTCAAGTTTAACAGTTGATTAACTAATTGCTCATTGAACAATATAATTAACTAGTGATGGAAATATTTTCCTCCTCTGGATTATTAATATTACAATTAGCTAATTGACAATTAAATTGGAATAATAGTTTCAATTTCAATCTCTAATTAAAGCTCAACAATTAACAGAATCTTTGGAAAATAAAACAATGAGGATTCCAGAATTTGAGAATATGAGAAAATTAAATTCGGTTCAACGATTCTTTTAATTATCGATCATGATAATCAACCGAATTTATAGTTTATTCATTAACAATTAATCTTCTTAATAATAATAAGGTGATAGTCGAACATTTTAATTGGTGTAATTAAAGTTAATCTCTTCTTAATTGTTGAAAAGTTTTCGATTAGATTAACATGTTAATCTGATTAATTAGTTGCTTAAGATGATTAAGGAAAAGTTAATTATCTTTGGTTGAAATAAGGAAATAACAATTAACCTTGACCATAGTAAATGTTAATTGTGACAAATTGAATGTTGCATGTTTACAATCAATTGAACAGAATGACAATTTAATTATGTTGATTAACAAAATTTTAATCTAATTACCAATTAAAAGTCATCAACTTGACAGCTAATTAAGTTGTTTACTATTGGAAATGAATTGATTAATCAGCGAGATTAACTGATTGTAACTGATTAGAATCAATTATTTTCTTTGACAATTTATTAATCAAATTTACCTTAATTATTCACAATTAAGTAAACATTGGTTAGAGTTAAATCTTCAGCAACTTTTGATCAACTTGATTAAAGTAAACATTTGATTATCTGATTGTTAATATTAGTAAATTACTTTGGATAGAATTAGTTGATTTGATTCACCACATTGATGCGAAAATGTTTCGATTTCTTGATTTAGTTAAAGTTAATTGCGAATACATAATATTAATTAACTAGATCATTTTAATCATTGATTCATTTTGTTTCTTAAATTGTAAATATAAACTTCAACTCAATTTGATTAACTGAATAATTAAATCACCCAAAAAATTGAGATGAAAAATTTACAATTTAAATGAAATTTTGATAATGTAATTTTTCAAGATTTAAATTTAGACTAATCAGTTTGATTGTTTTGATCTAAATTAAGATCATCTAATAAACTGTGATCTTTGAACATTATTGGAAATTGTTCTGATTTATTTTGAGAAATTTACATTTTAAAAAAGTAAATAAACTCAATTGATTATTAATATGATTTCCATTGAATCAATTGAATTGAAACAATTTAGTATCAGAAAATTAGATCAATTGAAATCAATCAAATTCTTCAATTATATGAGGATTTTTTTTGTTGATTCGATGTGATTTTCATGATGAATTGAGTAGTGGGTGTTGTGAATCAAATTAAACTCCAACTTAACAAGATTAATTGTAACTCTTGGATGTGGATTAGGAAATTTTCCGAGAACTTGAAATGTGACAGGATTAAAATGGATTAGGTGACGATAATCCATGAGACAGTTACAGTTGTGAGAGAGACGATTTAATGATACGATGAGTTATCCATGTAAAAAGTATTTGATATAAGAAAAGAATTTTTTTTTCTTTCCTATTTGTTTGTTTACGAAATGTATTCTTTCTTTTGAACCGGAAATGTTTTTGTATTAATCAGGAAGGTAAAGAAAAATTGATTTTCTCTATTCGAACAGTTAACTTGATACTTGGGAAGATTAAATTAAAGATGAAGTTATTCTTAGCTTGAGATGAATAGTGTATATAGAAAGTGATACATTTCCGATGTAATCTGATGACTTGCTGGTTCTTTCTTCATTTCAATGATTCATGGACATGGATTTGATTTCGTTTTATCATCATTCTTTTCGTAGGTTAACTGGTAATTACCAACATAATCCATTAACTGAACTTACAAGTGTCAACAGGGAAGACCATGAGACAACTGAGAAGACTTTAGATTCCCAGATAATTATTCCAAGTTCAGTTGTACCAAATTCACAATCAAATAAGCTAAGGGTCAATTTGGGTTCTCCTGAATCACTTTTAGGAGAAGAGGTTTTATCAAGATCAGCATCTTCGGTGTCAACATCATCATCACCTTCCTCATCGGTACATCATCAGATACATTATGCCAACAAGAAAATAGAAAGTGAATCTGCTCATGAAGGTAGTCCAATGGTCCAATATCGATCCTTTAATCATGGTAATAGAAATTCAGTATCATCATCATCATTCAGTGATCTCTACTTTGTAGGTGAGTAAATCAAAGAGGCTCAATGACACTTGTATTCTACATTTCCATTTAGATACTTTATCTAGTGAGTATTAACTGGTTAAATTAATTTTCTCTTTCTCCTTGGTAACAATCAGCAATCGTGGTTGGGTCAAGTGGTCTCGCCATATTTGCTGTGGTCAGTGCTGGTTATTGTTTCTATAGATTCCAACAGCACAATAAATCAGCCGCTGATGTTGATTATCCAGCTTATGGTGTTGTTGGTCCGATAACAAAGGAAACTAGTAATCCAGGTAATCTTTCACCGATAGGTGATCGGAAATTAGCCCAAAGTGCTCAAATGTACCATTATCATCACCAAAAGCAGCAAATGATTGCCTCTGAAAAGTAAGTGATCAACAATTTCCCAAAGTGAAACCATTTTAATCATCACCAAAAGAGAAAAGCAAAATGTCAAAAACAAACAGGTCGAAATGGGAACATCAAAGTAACAAAATTAACGTTCAAATCAATTAGCAAAAAGAAAAAGAAAACCAAAATTAATCAACAATTAGAAACAATCAAACAACAATCACATCGAAAGGATTAACAAGTGGAAAGAGAATATGAATTAGCATAAATTCGTTAGCATAATGGTTGCTAGGCAACAAGAAAAAGCATAAATTCTATTCTTTTGTTTTTTTCATTCCTTTTATTTCTTTTCCATTTTGAATTTTTGATTAATCGCATTTTTATTGATTCTCATTTGAATTATTCATTTATTATTCTATTTTTTTTTCTTTTTTTAGAGTTACTACTTCTCGACACACTTCGGCATCGGATGTTGACTCAGAGGAAGAAAATGAGGAAGGAGATTATACTGTTTATGAGTGTCCCGGATTAGCTTCCACCGGAGAGATGGAAGTTAAAAATCCTTTATTCCAAGATGACATTACTCCAGTTTCATCGCCCTCAGTAATTACCAATGGATCAGAAACAAAGGATAAAAAATGATTGAAATATATTCCAATCAATCGTCACGTTCAAATCACATAAATTCCACCATCAAGTTAATTAAGTGAAATTGGTCATCTCTTTGTCTCTCCAATCTTTTTCCTCTGTTAATACATAATTTTCTCTCTCTCTTGCTTAGAGATATTCAATTGTTCTTAGTGATGAAGATTATCCCTTTTTGATTGTTGGTGAAGGTTAAGTGTTGCCATTAAGTTAATTTGATTGCATAGTCATCACCATGGAATGTAATTGAATATATTATTCAAAATGAATATCCTATAATTGTGTGGATTAAATTTTTGAATTTAATTGTGTTTAAGGTGTAAAAGGAATGATGGAAACAAAAAAGAGAATCTAATTTAATGGTAAATATGCAAATTCTAATTGTGAAAATTTCGCATCATGTTCACCTTTTCCTTAATCTCTACACTTAATTCTTCACAATTAACAACTTTAATTCACTAATTTGAAACGATTTACCTTTTGATTTGATTTTCTCTTCAATTTAAACTCAGTGTTTTTCGAGAAGAGGCAAAGTAAATCTCTATTGGTCACAATTAACCGATACACAGAACAAAATATCATCGATAGTTAATCAATTAACAATAATATTCGCAGATTGTTAATTCACTAACAGCACATTAACCTAATTAATCAAAAATTAACCAAAGAAAAAGAAAAACAAATCAAAAAGTAAACAATCAAAACAATGGTAAAGAAACTCAACTTCCCTATTAACCTAATCCCTAATTTGTACCCATTTTAATCAACCAACAATTAACTGTCAATCAATTATTTCAATTTAACAGTTAATTTAGTAAATAATGTTATTATTATTGATGAAAATCTCAATTAATGGGAATGAAAGGCCAACCTGATTATCTAATGAAGTTTAATCCTTGTTAACAATCAGAGATTCATTTTAATTGTACAGAAAAAAAATTATTCCATTGAATTTTGTTATATCAAATTTCTTCATGTTAATCAGAAAACCAATCAAAAAATGAATTCCCAGTTAATTGAACAATTTATCAATAGTAATAGAAGAATAGAGAAACTGATGAAATGATTTAAACAGAGATCGAAGTTAAATTGTTGCTAATTAATATTTTACAATAATTTCCATTGATTTTCCTTCCACTAATTGTCACAACATTTAACATCTTTTACTTAAATTATTACATGTTAACTTAATGTCTTAAATTTATCAACTAAATTAACGAGTGTATCAAACAATCAGTGACAATTTACTGATTGTCCCCACAAAAAGGTGATCCAAACAATGGTTGTTATTAATATCATATTATTATATTGTTACAATTAAGTTCCCCAATTAGTAAACGTTAACTAAAAGACCAAAAATTGTTTTTATTAATTAACAGAAAATGTCATCATTATGATTAAATTACGAGAATACAAAATCCATTGTGATAAAACCAAAATGGAACAATTAATTTTCTTCACAATTAACTTTAAATTTCTCCCACAAATTTAACAATTTATTTTCCTCCATCAATCCAAACCTGTAAATCCAAAGCTAATTGTTAATCAAATTAACTTATCATCAATTTTAAATGTCTAATTAAAAGTCTTAATTGTTTTAACCATTGCCTGTTAATTGGGTTTGTTGTTAGACAAGAAAAGTAAACTAATCAAATCAATGTTACATTTAAATGGGTTAATTGTAACAATTTACTAACCAGGAAAAATAGAAACAAAAACAAATTAACAAAATTCATAACGGTAACATCTTAACAATTGAAACCAGGAAGTTAATTGTTATTGTTATTGTGGTGGTAGACAGTTAATTGTAAACAAAAATAGTAAATAAATGTTTTGATTTATATAAATGATTAAGAAAAAATCATTAGGAAAAACTAAAAGGTTAACCATTGGTCAATTAAATGGTTAGTTCATTGACACTTGATTAACTTCAATTAATAACTTGATTTAAGTGAAATACCAAACAATTAAATTGGTATCATGTTGTTATAATATTAACAGTTAAATATCAATTAATTGTGTGTGTTGAGTTATCAGTTAATTGTTAACGGATCAAGTTAATTCCTGTCAATCTTGGTATTGTCTTAAACATAAATTAACAATTAGGAGACAAATGATGATTAAAATGACATAATTTTCACATCAAATTTAAATTGTTAATCAATTTTTTCATCTGCTGATGATTTAAGGAAATAAACGCTTATGGACCAATGGTTGTCTTCCTGTTTACATATTAATTGAACTGGATTAAGTCCTATTGTTGGCATTTCTTATTTCCTCTGGTCTGGATCATCTGATTGATTATCTGTATAATTAAATAAATATCACTGATTTAGTTGTTTAACAATTAGCTGAATGATGATTTACCAATTCGTCAACAGAAAAATGTTGACGTTTCCGTCAGGTCTGTGAGAGTTTTTCTCAATCTGATTCCTCAGTAAAAGTTCATAAATAATCAACAATCAACCAGTAAACCGTTCAATTGATTGTGAGAAAAGAGAGAGAGAGAGAGAAAAAAAATTCTGGTGAAGTGACAACGAAGCTTGAAACTAACCAAAAGAAAGAGAAAAAAAGTTCTTTTCTCTTGAAAACTCGTTTTTATATCAATTGACCCGTGGATTGATGGTCAAATGATTTTCACTTCTCATCCTCATCCTAATCATATCCATCAGCACATCACCAGAGTCTCATTGTCATTCCTTGTCTTCATTTGATTTGTTGCCTGAATATGATGATAACCAAATTAAATGCTGACCATTGGAGCTTTTATATGTTAACCGTTGACCTTTCACTTCTTCAGGTTCAATTTATCATCAACATTTTTCCTTGCACTAGATGAAAGCAAGAAAAATAATCTCTCTTAAGGTCTTCTTATTGTTGATGGTGTTGAAATCCAACTGAACCAAAAATTGTACTTTTTTCATGATAATTATGGTGAATAAATTTAATGTTGGTAATGAAGGTTATGGTGAATGATAATAATTGGTGACTTCCGTCAGGTTTTGTTTATAAGGTTTGCTGATTCTGGTTTCGATGTTTTGTTGTTGTTGTTGTTGTTGTTGATGGGTGATAGTGATGATGATGTTTCTATTGAGGCAATCAATTGAATTGTTACAGTTAATTGATTAGGATTTGCAGTTTCTCTCTTGTCCATCAGTTGCCAATTGTATTAGTATCCAAATGAATGTAACATATAAATGGTGCATGTTGATTGTAAATAGAAGGTAAATATTACATTCTAAACATGATGATGATCAATGGATGGAAAAAGATGTAATTTCATCTATTCATATTCTTGATTTGGTTTAATATCTAATCATCCAGTTGATTGATAAAATTGGAATAATGGAATGAATCAATTTCCAGCTTGTTCAGGTCAACAGAGTTATTGTTAAAATCACTTGACCATAATGAAATTGCCATGAAAATTTGACATCTTGTTTCACACAACATTGTCGCTGTTCATCAGGTAATATTTTTGTGGGTCTTTTAAAGGTTTTTCAATTGATTACCCCAGTGAAGAAAATCATTTTATTGGAATTGATTTTGGCTTTTTTTTTCCTTCACCAGTTATATTCCTCCAGTAAGTCAATGCCACCAGAATTTACTCCATTAAAGTGTAACAGGTTGAAACATGGGCTAAGATAATCAAGAGAAACCAAATTGGTGCCATTTTAATGGTGGGTATTTGTTGAGGCTTCTCATTCCGTTTTTTTTTGTTCTCTTCTCTCTTTTTTTTCGCTTGTTCATCCTCCAACTTGTGATGTGTGAATCGGTGTCAATGTCCATCAAATTAATTAACTGACATAGTGCATTTGAAAATTATATTCCAAAGATCCGGTCCAATCCTTGGTGGTGGTCAAGAGTGAGAGAGGTAGAGACATTTATATAGGAGGAGAGCGGGCAAATGAAGCCATGGAATTGTGTCCGTCTTGGTTTATTAAAATGAATCCAGTTTTTCACCAACAGGAATCAATCTTAATTTTCTCAGGATTAAATTACAACCCAGAGAAATCAAATGTTAATCAATTGAATCCATTGAAGAGAAGAGAACAAAAAAATTAAGAAGAAAATGTAATTACAGAGTAATAACCATGAGAAAAGAAACCAACTAATGTTGAAGAATTGATTAGATAACATTGGAAGAGAACACGAGAAACATTGGTAATGGAAAAAAAGGAGAGAAATTAATTAACTTTAAACATCTAATTAAAAGATAAACAACAATTAAAAAATAGAAAATCAATTAAGTAGAAAAATTAAATTAATAGAAACCAAATTAAAATTAATGTTCAAAAAATTAGAAAAGAAAAGGGTTACGTTAGTTTCTTCGGTTTCGTATAGATGGCGTTCGATTAATTCTCTAAATTTTCGAGTTTTTTTAATTGTAATTGTTAATTTATTTGACTATCTAAACCAAAATTAACCTTTAGGTGCTAATTAAGAGGGTAATTTGTGTACTATTGGTAAATTTGATACTCTTGACTCTGAGAGTAGGATAGTTACAGTGGTAGACAATTAATTGAATGCATATACAGATTGAATTTTTATTGTAATTAAATTTGAAAATAAATTAATTTGTTGATTGTGTTGATGAACAATAAAAAAATTAAAGTTTTACAACCATTCATCTCACAATTAGTGTGAGGGTGATTAGAGGAGGTGGGATAAGCACCAAGAAAAGTGCTCTAATTACTTTGAATCTAAACTTTCAAAGTTTAGAAATTGTTAATTTTAATCAATTGATCCAAATTGATGATGACAATTTTAATTATAATGGTTAAAAGTTAAACAGGTGAAAATGATCAAATGATTATAATTTGATGAATTAATGAAATTTGATTTTAAGTAAAAGGTTAAGGGAGTAAGAAAATTGTTCACAATTAACTGATTGATGATGATTAAAACATTATAATGATTGTAATTTATTACTAGTAATCAATAAATTAGTAATTATTGTTTCTGGGACTTAAATTTGATTTCAAATTATTTCAATTAATCAATAATTGTTTAATCATTTACAGATAGGTAAGAGGAAAGGGAGGATAATTTAATTGTTTACAATCAAAAAAAACGATTAGAACAATTAAAAAACAAATTGTTAAGAGACAAAATTGAAATCAAATTGTTTTCATCATCATCATCATCATAATCAACTTTTGATTAAATTGCCAGAATTTGTAATCAAATGTAACAATTAAGGTGGTTGTTGGTGGGGGAATTGAAATTATCTGGTTACCCAATTCAAAAGTTTGACCCATAATTGTAGTGGTCAAGATTCAGATGATAATAGTAACTTGAATTAGCCTTTTACTTGAGTGGTCAAGATAAATATTGGAATTAAATTCTGTTCAATTTTTTTTCTTCTTCTTCTTCTCTCTCTCTCCATCCTCATCTCTACCATGACTTGTGGGTGTTAATCATTACATGATGATGATGATTAAAGATAATGATAGTAATTTATTATTATATTTTTCTTTTCTGTTGGTTTGATTTATATAATTTAAAAGAATCAAAATCAAGGGCAAAAAGTTCATAAATGCAAATTCGATTACCATGAGTAATGCATGACCAGGTAAACTTTTGAAATGAAAGAGGAACTGATTTCATCTTCACTTGGATGGTGAAAGGAAACAAAGATGAGGAAGAGGATGAAGGTGGTGGAGGGCAACAGGTAGAAGAAGATGATGATGAAACAGAGAGAGAGAGAGAGAGAGAGAGAGAGAGAGAGAGAGAGAGAGTTCCCAAAGAATTGAAGACAGAATTGGATGGAATACAAAAAGGATGAGAATCAGTAGTTGATTAAAATTGTCATCATGAGAGAGAGAGAAAGAGAAGAAGATAAGAAGATGAGAAAAAGAAAGCAATAAATAATATCACAAAGACTCATTTGCCTTTTGACTTGTGGTCAGTCCATTGTTTTTTATATATATAAACACACGGTGGGGGTCAGTTCATCCTCGATAAGGTCAAGGTGATAATGGTAAATAATGAGTAGAGTGTAAAAGAGTAAGAAATTTGATTTGATTACATCAATTGAATAATTGGTTAGGTGGGTTTGAGTAGTTTGCATGTTAATTAAAACAATTAAGAGATGAAAAATTTCAATTAAACTTTTTTTTTTGTTCCCTTTCATCAAATTGTATGTAATCAAATTGTTACTCTATTATACTAAGGTGGGTAAAGATGATGAGCAATTAACTAAATCATGTATAATCAAATATATATAAAAATCAATGGAAACACCAAAGGTGGGATATTAGTGACGGTGGGGATTTGTGAGTGGTCAGTTTTTGGACAAATGTATCTTTTTGTTTGCTTCCTTTTTAGAGAGATATAACTTACTATCCATTAGTAATTAAGGTAAATTTGCATTTAATTTAAATGAATCAATTGGTCTCATGATGAATGATGAATGGTGAATGATGAGGTTGTGGTGTTTTCGCTGGTGAAATGGTGATGATGATCAACAAAAACATGGAACAGGCTTTATAATTGAACTAAATTAATTCTCATCGAAGGGTAACTTTGGTGGGTAATTTCATCCGCCGGTGTGCAGTGAAATAAGCAACAGTACAAACGTACATAACTAAAAGTAGAGCACTAATTACACTTAAGGCCATCAATGAGGTTCGAGATGCACATCGATCCATTGAGATAATTGATTCCCTAGAAAATGATTCTATGGAAGAAAAGAGTTTCGAAAAGTTAGAAAAAAGTTCTAAGAAAAATATCGAAATTGTTGAATAATATTTGAGAGAGAGAGAGAGTTATCATTTACCATTGGCATTTAATGGATCCATTGTTGATCGAGCGGCATCGGCATCATTGAAATCGAGAACTAAAATCTCTCGACTTAAGGTCATCTCATCGTCGGTCTCATAATGGGCTGATCGACGTTTTCGTCCCCATGAAGTGATCTCTTCCCTTCCAGCAGTACAAATAACCTTAGGGTAAACAAAGAAAGTACCATCATTAGGACAACAGTTCACAGGTAAATAATATCATGAATTAACTGTTAACATGGTGGGAATTGGTGATAATTATAATCATCATCATGTTAAATGTTTGCAGGTTAAAAGTTGTATTGAAATTATGAATGATAATTGATTGTCAGGGTGAAGGTAATATTCATTTTCCCATGAATAATGTTATTATTATTACAGATTAATGATAATCACATGGGAAAAAAGGTGAGAGATAGTTAATTGATTAAGCAAATTGTATTAGGTGATTTAAATTAACTGTTAACAACTTACTGGTTCACATTTTCCGATACAATATTTAACGTTACATTGAAAGATTACACCATAAGATTCAGTGAACCGGAAGGCTTCGTAGTTACTTTCAAGAGCATTTCCGTTTTCCATGAAACTTGGGAAAATTGAATTATCAACAGGACACCTTAAGGAATAATAATAATAATAATAATAATAAAGATTGTAAGAGATATTGGTCAAGTTTCAATGGTCACTTATTGTTGTTTTGTCGTTTGTTTTTTTCTTCTTACCCGTGGTCATCGATTATCTCAAAGGTACTTCGAGCATCTTTGGCCATTGCAACACAAGAACGAGCGAAAATACCGTAAGGTGTTGACTCGGGAATTTGAATTCTAAAGGTCAATCGATCACCGATTCGGACAGTTGAAGCTTCTCGTCCATCTGACCCATAGATTAAAATCTTAGGTAACGGAGCTTCAGGCGATGAAGTGATTTGCAAAGTATCAGGATCTCTGTTTGACAAAAGATGAAATCAAATTACTAATTGAATCTAATTAATGGACAATTAACCTAATTACCTGACGGGCATCATTCCGAATGAAACATTTCTCGATGTAGTTTCATAGGTACACCTTACATGGTAAACTTTATCCGCTTTGGTAAGGACAACGTTATGGTGTTGAAGGACAACAGTATTAGTATAAACACCAGACTGTAAATTGTAACAATTAAGAAAAGATTAAGAATAACAATCAATTATCAAATCATGAGAAGATGATTAAGACAATAGAAAACAAGAAACAAGAATAAACCAGAACTCCAATAGTAAGTTAATTGTAATTCAACGAAAGATCAACTTGTAGATGAGGTTGTTTTAATTAGTGAGAAACAATTTGTTACGGTAAAAGAGGTAAATTAAGACACAAAATTAGCCGATTATTATTAAGATAAAAGAGAGATAGATGATAATTTAATTAATCGTAAGTCCAAGAGACCAGAAACTCATTAAGAATTAAGAAAAAGTAGGAAATGGTCATTTTGTTAAAGATCAATGTCAAGGTAGAAATTAATTATCTCAATTAGAGTAAGCTAATTATCCGGTAGTGGGTTAAGAAAACAATTGTCATGACAAAGTCTATTGTTGATGTGATATAATCAACAACAAGGAAGTCATCATAATCAACAGGTATAACAACAGTAGCATCATCATCATCATCATCATCCGACTTTATCATAAATAACATGATGACCTTACGATTATAACGGTAAAAAAATGGGACAAAATTACTGAGCTAAGTAAATTTGATATACAGACACAATAATCATGAAAGGTATGGTAAAGGTAATGGTCAACTTATTGTCCAGTTTATGTTAGTAAATCTTGTCTGTTGTATGATAACAATTGTATCTTTGATTATGAGAGTATATAAATTAACACATATTATAATAGAAATGGTCAAATGATAATAATAAAAGGATAACAAAGGGATTAGTGTGGATAAAGTAATAGAATCAGAAATCAGAAAAATATTAATAGTTGACCAATTCATGATAACGATCAGTTTGTTATTTATTTTCCTCCTTCACTTCAATTTCATATCAATTGTACTGTTTGTATATTGTTATTATTGTTGGGCTATTGGTTCATCGGGTAGTCAGGTTAGTGAACATGAAGATTATTCAATCATGAAATTCAACAATATAACTTGACCAATAGAGAGAGAGAGAGAGAGACTTGACCATTTATTCAAAATATTCAATGAATAAGTGACCAGTTTATACAAGAGATTTATTTGAATTTCTATCGGAAAATTTATCCTACGATTGATTTGTTTCTTGAGAGATCGTAAATTGTTCAGTGTTAATTGTCGCTATAATGGTGAGTAATTTGAATTCTTAATTTCCCTCTTTGCCTTGATTATCATGATTTATCAATTTTTACTCATTTCTTTTCCGATTCATTTGATATTCACATCATGTAATGAACAACTACAATAACAAAAAGCTACTCTATCAATATGAATGGTCAGAGAGTAAAATTAATGTTCCAAGTAGGATGATAATGATGATGAGTTATTGATGGTTAATCTTTAAACAATACGATTTGCTGTTAATTGTGGCAGGAAGTTGTTGTATCAACTGGTACCTGAGAATTGGTTAAGGGATCACATAGAAGAGGAAAGGAAGAGGGCATTAGGTCATCTTTCTGAGAGAGAAAGAAAGTAAGAGAGAGAGAGACTGAGAGAGAGAGAAGAGGGGAGGTGATAAGATTAAGTGGTCATTCATCAAGATTTCAAATGAATGGTATTGGCAGGTTACTATTTAAAAGGTATGAATTGAAAACTTGATATTTAACAAAAAGGGATAACAAGAGAGAGAGAGAGAGAGATGATGATGAAGATAAGAATGATAATGGTAATGATAATGTTTGAGAGAGAAATATTTGTATGGAGGAGGTAAAGTAGGATGAAGATGATGAATTCAGGTAATATGGTGAAAAGAAAAGGCCCAACATTGATCAGATTATATGGGAATAAGATTAAGAGAGTTAATCTTCACTGATAGTGAGATTAGTTGATGATTAACAAGATGATAAGATTAACTGGTCAAGGATTGAGTTTGAAAATTTCTCCATGATATTGAGATGATTTTATAAGACTCAGATTAATTTGTTCACTATGAGTGATTGAAGTTTGGTTTAGTTGTTTTGATTTTTGTTTTTCTTTTACAATTGAATTGGATATCAATTAGCTTACCAATGATTGGGTGTTACAATCTTGACCAACCAGTGACATGTCCAGTTGAAATTGTTGACTATTTCTTATGTGAGCATTACAAGTTTCACTTCGTCCAAGGGCATAGATGCGACCATGAAAGGGTCGAGATGTCTTTACATTGACCATTATCCTTGTATCGGTACATTTAAGGGTAACATCGTAACAAACCCCGAGGGCATCACAGGATGGATCCATTTTGGTTTCATCACGAACCGGAAGTGTTGATGATATTGGTGGTTGTGTGGAGGCGGGTATAACTGAAGGTTTACCATTGAGTGTAGTTGTTTGTTGATGCATTGGACCGGATGAAGAGGGTGGAGGTGGTGGTGGGGGTGGTACTGGTGTTGAATCATCTGAAAGAATCACAATCAATCAAAATAATAATAAACAAGAAACCAATTAGTAAGTCAAGAGAAAGAAAAAAAGAAAGAAAGAAAGAAAGAGAGAGAGAGAGAGAAAACTTTTCTCATCCTCATTTTTTTTCCACTTCCACCTCATTTGGATTTCTTTTTTTGGTGTTTTCTGAATCAATTCTTGCAAATCCAATGAGGAAGTGCCAACGATATGATGATCATTTCAATGATCCCCTGAACGAACCAATATCATCACATTTACTTTCAGTTTACTCAACTGAAGTACTTCACATTATGACCGATACTTGACCACTCTGATGGTCCATTTCATGGCGATTCTTAAGAATTGAATCGATAGAAAATTTTTGTATCTTCTTTCATATAATCTAAATTCTGTGTTAATATTTCAATGAATTTTACATGAAAAATTCATTTCAATTTCCGCAATGCGTGTTAAAAGAATCAAATAAATTTTTCTCATCTTATTTCTCCTCCTAAATATACAGGTAATTGTCTTCATCTCTTTGAACAGGTAACATGATGATGAAGATAATGAACAAGAATCTAAGATGATAATAATGGTCTTAATTCACCTGGAGACTTGTTTTCTCGGCATTTTCACTGAGTAAAAGAAAAAGATTGAAACAATTCTGATGATAATGATGACGAAAAATCAAAATAAAATGATGAGATAATAATAGCCTCAAGGCAGAGTCCAGGTAACACAGTGTAAATAATATACGTGTTATCGTGTTACTTATTCAAAGTGTTTATCATTGAAAGGATAATGATACTGATACACATCAAAGTGGAAGTGTCAGTTTGAAGTGGGGGTGAGATGATGATGATGATGATGATGAGATAATGATGAATATTCAACTTACTTGTACATGAGGCTTCCAGATAAACGGCACTTGTTTCACCGGAATCAAATAACGGAAGTGAGGCCGTTGAAAAGGTTTCCGATCCATCGGGAAAGGTTTTATGGTCAAGATGGTAAAGGGCACAATTAGGTTGACCCTTTTCAAATGATGGACGATATAAGATTGACCGACAGATGAATTCATTTTCAATGGCACAAGCCCGAATACAACCACTTTGAGATTTTACCTGTTGGATTAAAATAGAGAGAGAATTTTTTTTTAATCGAAACAATCAAAGTTTTATCGGATTAAAGAGCTGATTAGTTGATAGAAAAGTTAATCATGATTGACTTATCAAGTTGATCTATTGACAGTTTATGAAAATGATGATTATCATGTGTTAATTTGTTATCACAATCAATTAATTGTGATTCTAATTCATAACTGTTTAGATGAGTGAAAGTTAATTGTTAGTTGGTTGGTTGGTTTGTATCACAATCAAGATTATAATCAGGAAATTAAGCTAATCTTTTATGTAAATATTGATGATTGAATATTAACTTGATTTGATTATGATCATGTTTTCAACTAAATTAAAAAGTTTCAACATCAACAATTAAAATTAGCTGGATAAGTAGCTAGAAATTTGAATTGTAATATTTGATTATCATGAATGGGATTAAATTACCTGACCGGTTGAGATCAACAATTGAGTTAATTGAGATGCTAGAAGACTAATTTAGTTGAAAAGGTAATTATGATTATGCAGAAAAACAAACTAATCCTCAACAATTAACTAACAATTTTACATATAAGTTAATCATAATTTTAATTGTTATTTTTTCCCCAATATGATTACTGTAATCAGTGAGTAGTAAACAAAATCAGCATGATAATTAATCTCTTCCTTGTTACAATTGATAAAACTAAATTGATCATCTGATGATTGAGATTACTATTACTATTATGATGATTGTCATCATTGACCTTGAAAAAAAAAACAGATTCAAACTCAATTTAAAATATTCATCATGAAATTTAATTGTGTAACAAAAATCTAATCATGATTGTTAATGATTAAGGAATTAAAAACTAAACCAGTTAATTCACTTAAATTTAATAGAAAATAATAATTTTTAATGATGATTAACATGATAATGATGATGATAATGGTTAATATAATAACGATTATCGGATATTGATTAGAGAGAGAGAGAGAGAAATAGATTAAGGTGAAGGAGCAAAAAAAAAGTTCTAAAAAGTTCTAATGATAGAGAATGATTATTTTCTCCCTCACATCAACAAGAAATGGACTTTAATTGATCATCCTCATCATCTTCATCATTTGTCTTCATCTCTCTTGTATGGGTCATTATTACATGAAGGGGTTACGCTGATATTATTGGAAACACGGAAGCAAATCGGACTCTCTCTCTCTCTTTCTCTCTCATCATCATCTACCTGTGTACCTTTTTATAAGGTCAATTTAGTACCGGTCATTATGTTCAATTTTCAATGATATATATTTTGTTAAAAGCGATATCAACTTATGGATAAAGCAAATGCCGTTGATTGTTGTTAACTGATTGCTGAAAGATGATTTCTTTTTTTAACAAACTTTAATATACCAAGAATTAAATCTGATTGTTGTAAACCTTTAATGGTGATGGTTTAAATTGTTGAATCAGGAAAAATATGAAATCATTTTTTTTTCTGTTAAATGGTTTTACGATTTTGTTATGAATTTTTTGTATTCAACCTCATGAAAATGTTGTAACAATCAAACTTGAACAAAGTTGATTGTTAAAACTTTTGGCCATCTCAAAATTTAATTTCATTCCTATCTGGTTAACCAATAATCAAATTTAATAATAATAATTATCATGATTAAGGTGATAATCACAATAATCAATAAGATTTCATATTCTTGTGCTATGTTTACATTGAGTGGGTGCTAATTGTTGTTATTGTTTGTCAAGTTGTTAATGATGATTAATTGATAAGTGTTTTCTTTTAGAGGTTAATTGTGTTAATGATTAATTAATTACTTACCAGTAGCTCTTTGTCAGGATAATAATTAACTTCAACAAACTTGGCAATCTTGTTTAATGGTAAACCCAATTTAGCATAATCATAAACTTGTTGATCTTGGCAAATATCATCAGCTGAAAATGAGAAAAAGTTACAACAATTAGTTAATTTGATTATCAACAACATGGAATCAGTTTAAATCTTGTCAACCAATTGATTTTGTATTAATTTTATGTTAACTTATTATTATTGTTATTCGGAGACAATCAACTAATTGTTTGTATCAGCTAAGTTTAGGAGTTTGTTTGTTAATCGTTGCAGTGATTAAATTAATTGTTTTGACCCAGAGAGATTACTAAGTTTAACCCAATTCTCAGGTAAAGTTCATCATGATTATGGAATAGTTTTAATTGTTAATCATCATGGAAGATGATTATTGTTTATAACGGATTATCATCAACAACAATTAACTCAACAAGGGTTAGGTTAACATTAGATTTAAAAGATTTCACAAGATAATCTAATCTTTCAAGTCGAAAATCATTTATTTTTTTTCCATGATAATTAATTCTGATTATTCTGAACACTCGGAATATACAAACAATCATATTTATATATAATTAAGAGGAATAACTTGTTAACTAATTAACTAACTAACGATTGTTGTCTTGATTGTAACTGTATGTTAATCATGAGAATCGGAAAAGGTAAGTCTTGATTGTTAATCTCTTTGTTATTATTATCATTCTGGTTAATCTTAATTTCTGGTTCCTGCAAACAATTTATTTTAATTGTAATCTCCTGATTGTTTCTTCATCTATATATATAAATAAATCTACAATTAAATGATAAATAAGAGAAACAATTAGAAACTCTGATCTACTGAATCAATCATGATTTTTTTTGTTCTTTTTCAAAAGTTCTGATCTCAAGTTCGGATCAGTGATTTGAAAGTTTCTCGTTCGCAATCAATTGAAGCAAAAATTGTCAATTTTTTTTCTCGAGATTTGTGGTGAAAGATTATCCAAGATGATGAGAATTTCATTTATATATATTGATCATGATGAGGATTAAGATGATGATCATTTTCATCTTTTATCTTCATCATTCCGGAAGCATCAGCCATTAGGAAAACCATTGAACCAAAATGATCAACAAATTGCTTATCATTTTTTTCCCAATCACTTTGATCCTTTTTTGATTGAATTGGAAACATAAACACAGACACAATTGGTTGATTGTTGTTATTTACTAGTAGTTTAAATTATCAACAATTAACCTTTTTTCTTTCCCTGTTAACCCTTTCTGCTGGTCTCTCTCTCGAGATAATTAACTTAATCAAATCAACTCCAACAATTAGTTAACAACAGCAACTTATCATCATTGGAATCAGACATGTAATAGTCTTAATTGTTTGCTATTATTATTACAACAATTTAAATCACTTTATGGTTACAAACCTTTTCTTTGTTTCAAGTTTTCCAATTTAATTCACTTTAATCAAGGTCAAGGGTAAAGTTAATTGTTATGTTAATCAATTGTTGATTTTTATCATTGTAACGACAAAACTTTTTTTCCTTCCTCTATTACAACAATTAAATCAAATTGTTACGAAATTAATTGTGATTCTAATCAAGTGATGAAAAATTTCCCAATTTTCTGATCAACGAATAGAAAAAAAAATCTTCACAATTAAGGTAACAATTAACAACGAAAACACAAAATAAATCTTAATTACCATGATCTTCATTCATCTCAAAGATTACCGATTATCCCGATAATCCAAAAGTAAACAAAGAGTTAATTTCCTTTCAATTGTTAAGTTAATCAACTTATCGATTTATCAGCAATCAATTGATTCTCCCTAATCAGTTAATTGTGTCGCTAAACTATGATAACAATTGTTGTAAAATCAAAGTATTACAGGTAAAGTCTAATTCTTAATGTGGTGATAATATACTTTGTCTAATTCATTTCTCGGAATTTTTTTTTCTCTTTTCATCATCATCATCTTTTCTTCTAAATAATCATAATCATCACCATTCTTAATCATTGTTATTATCATCTTCATCATCATCACCATCACAATGCAACATTAAACATGTTACATAACAATTAGAGAGAGAGAGAGAGAGAGAGCAAAGAAGCAGACAAAGTTGCCTTCATCATTTCTCCTTCCCAATGACTTCTTCCGAGTTATTTTCTCTTCTTCTCCATCAACATCTACATGAACACCAACACCATCACCATCATCATCCACCAACATCTCTAATAGTATTAGAGTTCATGATGAACAACATGAAAAGAGATAGGAAATCATTGAAGCCTACCTGACAAAAGGATAATATTGTTCCTGTGCAGGTAAAGCCAGAAACCCTTTCATCATCATAATCATAACCAAAGAAACGTCAACATAATCATCCAACAAAAATGATTATGGTTAAACAGTTATCCCTTTTTTTTAAACTGTAATACGAC
The DNA here is from genome assembly GCF_014898815.1 of Panonychus citri. Classification (NCBI taxonomy): domain Eukaryota; kingdom Metazoa; phylum Arthropoda; class Arachnida; order Trombidiformes; family Tetranychidae; genus Panonychus; species Panonychus citri. Next base: position 1,697,079 of record NW_026515541.1, read on the forward strand.
CTGATATTTATTACTATCCAATAAATGGTTGATAGAAAACAATCAATGGGTTCAAATGGATAATTATTATCTGATATATACGTTGAGACGCTAAAAACAATATCAAATGTGAAAGGAAAAAGTTAACGGTGTTTTTCCTGATTGTTGAATTTTTTTCCCAATGGAGAGCAGATTTAATAGCCTAAGAGATTTAAGTTGTTAATGATTGACTATTACGGTTAATTGTTCAGCTCTATCGTTTGATGATGACAATCATTACCTCTTCTTTCATGGGGGATTAGAAAAAAAAGAAAGTTGAAAATAACGATCCAGGAAAACGCTGAGTAAATTTCATCGGAAATTCAAAGTAGTCTAATCAACAGCACAATAAGAAACACTTCAACTCATTGTGTGTTTATTATTTCCGCGCCTGGCAGCACTAAGTACTAGTACGATAAAGGGATGATAACTTTATATCATCATCATCATCATCATCATCATCCTATTCAACGGTTCGTTACATTCAGAATAATTCATTCAAGTTTTTCTTACACATTATTATATTTTTTTCACTATGTTAAAGTATTGAAAAGACTTTAAAATGTCATAACAAAGTCTATCTACAACAATTTAATATCATATTAAATTGTTGGATAGTTTTAGAAAACAAAAAACATATTAACATGATGATGATGATGATGATAATGATGATAATAATACTGATGGTGATGATGCTAATGATGGCTTGATTACTATCATGATGAAACTATGAATAGCTGATACAAATTGTAATGAATTTCAGTAAAATGGGAGCTCAAGTTTTCACTGTAAAGGTTAACATTGACTGAATCATGATGAAATTATCCTTTGATTATGAAACGATTATGTTGATCATTACAAAGGTGTGTTGATATATTCAAAGAGTGACCATTATAATGACCATTACATGAAAGATTGTTGTTGTTGTTGTTGTTTGTGAAGAGAAAAAAAATTTCTGTGAGAATTCAATGTTAATGGTCAATCTTATTGTTACTTGTTGTCCAGAGATTGAAAAGAAATTAATTTTCATTTTCTCATTTGTGTCAATTAACTCGTTGATTGTTACAATTGTATTAATTTTCATCCTTGATTGTTACTCTTTTTTTTATTACCAATCAACAAGATTTTCTTGTATTGTAATTATGTTTTACCTGTTTCTTTGATTTGCTTCAATTAACTCTAATAATCCATTTATTTCAATTATCTTAGTTACTAAATTGTCTCAAATCACTTAACCCTTTAATTTAGTTTAAATCATTAATCTTTCCTCAAACAATCAACACCATTTTCTGTCCAATGATTTATATATGTATCTCTAAATTGTTGCTAAGTGTTAAACCTCCACGTTGGTGATTATCACAATTAGATTTACTAATCATCAATAATTTATCCCTTTAATTAATTCATCATTTTTCATCCTCTATTAAATTGTAAACAATTAACAATCTAATCAGGTTTTCATCTTAACAATATGATTAATATTTGGTTAGCTAATTATTATAAACAGATACAATCATGACATTAACAACTAATCCAATTTTTCACAACAATTAACCTTAATTGTTATTGATTTTCACGTTGTTTCTGTTTCTTGGTAATCATTCAATTAACTAATTGTCTCTCTCTACCTTTTTTTTCAACAGGGTCAACCTTATATTGGTCAATAAGTTAACACACATTCAAATGGTTTTTCACTGTGACAATTAACTAATCATGGAAAAGATTTAATTTCTTACCTTGAAGACAAGCATTCTCAAAGTAATCAACTCCTTGGGACTCAATTAAATCAACGGGAAATGCCCCAGGCGATCGTCGGTCATATTCCGATAAATGGCAAGATAATGTAACGTAATTAAATTCAACGGATCGACATAGGAAACGAACCTAAATCACAATTAAGAAATTCATTTGAAAAAAGGTTGATTAGTTAATTAATTATTCGCAATTAACACCATGATAATAATATCGTGATGATACCAGTTTTTTGTTTCCATCCGGACAATTAAGATTAACATTGATACGTGTGTAAACAATTAACTTATTACAATTAACTCGGTCATGAAAATTTATATATCTTGATTATGATTTAAATTACAATTAGATAATAATAATAAACCAAGTGTTAATAGTTTTAACTAGATCACAATTTAAGATTAGTTGATTGATTAACATGATGAGAGTTTAAAATATAAATTGTGTTAATTTAAATACAAAAGAAATTAATTTTTCCCTTCTAATCATTAATCATTTAACTTGATTAACTAACAATCATTTTACTAATCAAAAACTAACTGTGAATGTTAAATTGTTTATAATAATATTAATCCTGTTACATCCGTTTCTTATCCGCTATTGAATATTAATTTAATTGGAAACAATTAACTTTACATTCACATCAGTAAACTGAATTAAGGTCAATTCCTTAACCATAAACAATTTAACTTGATTGTTGAGACTATTAAACAAAAAGAGTTATGATTTTATGAAAACTTATTCATGTAATTCAATCAATTGATTAACTTAACAAGAGACATTATCGAATCTGATTAACTTAATTGTCGTTATAATCAAGTGTATTTCATAATAATAATAATAATAATGATCATGATTCTGGCTCATTAAATATTTGATTAACTCTCTATGTGAGATTAATTCTGATCATGATTTGGATGAAATAATTTGTAAATTTTTTTTTTCCTGATTAACAATCAGAATACTAATTTTAACCAATTTAAATTGTATCAAGAATTGAATTTACCTTTGAGATTTAATATACTTTGTTGATTATCAAGTTTTACCAAATGATTTTGCTGTTAATTTTTTTTTACGATTTTCTTACCTGTATTATCATTATCGTTATTATTATTACCTTTTGATTGTTAATTTACAAGCGGAACACAATTTAAGTTTAAACAAGTTGAATAAACTTCAATAAACTTGGTTATTTACTATTAAGATATTGAAAAGAAACTCAATCAACAACCAATTTAATATGTATGATTGTTTGTTGATCATTGATAATCAACAACAGTGTTACAATTGATTTCCTCTTCCTCTCAATGAAAAAAAAACTAGTTAATTAATTCAATTGAATACATATATTGATTATTAAATTGTAGACCAATGTTTAGTATCATTATCAATTGTTATGATTACATGATAACCTGATAACAATCAATTAAATTCAATAATCATCATTCAGGATCTTCATTTCATCCTAATTGTTTAGTTTTATATTTTTCTACCTTTGACCTGATTGTTGATCAAAATTCAATTGTAGGATTAATGATTAATCAATGTTCTCATTACCTAATGAAACAATTGAGTCAATCAATTAACAGATTAGATTTATAAGAATTAATCATGATTCTCATTATGGAGAGAAACTTTTTTCATGTTAGAACTTTTTTTTCTCTCATTTTCTTCATCGAATCTGTAAGAACTTTGTTCTTCTCACTCAACTGTAAATGTTAATGATCGATGATTAAAGACTTTGATCATGATTTTATATATGAGATGATCAGTTCAGTCCATTGGATAATCATGACGATGATTAGATTGACAATAATGAATGAAGAGTAAAAATAAACAAAAATTCTGATGATTGGAATTCATTGTTCAGAATGTATCATGTATGTTTGGTGAACAAAAGTCTGACTTATTTTTTTTTTGCCTTCTTTTCTCTCTTAAATCATCAATCTCTTGAATCATTGTCATGTCATAGATTGAGCTGAACTAAGTAGTCAATAACTGAATCATCATGATAAACGCCGTTCATTCATGAATACAATGAGAAGAATTGTTTTTTTCCCATGTTGTTGCTTGTTGGAAGATGAAAAAATCATGGTAACAAAGTATCAACAAACTAAAGGGACAAATAGACAAGTATCAACACCTTTATGTGTGCGTATTTAGAGAGAGAGAGAGAGAGAGAGAGAGAGAGAGAGAGAGAGAGAGAGAGAGAGATGATCGTATCATACACTTAAATACATACACAGGTAAAAGTTCAATTTCAGGGTGAATAGTTTAGAGGAAAAAGAGAGAGAAGATTAGGATGAGAAGAAAGAGAACCAGAATTCAAGTGAAAGAGATGGAAACAACTCTCACAGTTATCGTCCTTTGCTCTTCCTCCTTCATCCTCCCTCTTTACTCCTTTCATCATCATCATCTTCTCTCTCTCTCTCTCTCTCTTTCTCTTCTTGGTTCAAGGTTAAGCCGTTGCTGCACCTGATTAAAGGTGTGCAATCAAATCGCAGTGGTTTTCATTTAGCATAACTACAAGAGTGACCTGGGAGCGGCACCGAAACTGACCACGACTTGACCATATTAAGATAATAAGAGAAAATGAAACTAGGAAATAATTGATCGACACACTAGCCTAGTCAAAGATAATCTTAATCTCATCTTGATCTTTATCAAATCCACCCCAATGACACCCTAGTCAGATGATTAAGCCACCCCACTGAGGATTATCCCAGGGGGTAAAGTACATGATCATCCGCTTAAAGATTAACAATACACCCAGATTAGTTTTCCCTCAATACTTATCATCAGCATCATCATCATTCAGATTGTTATCCATTGATAATAACCAACTAATTTACCTGTCTGTTGATTTTTATTTCAATAGATCAGCAACAACAATCACAATTAACTTTTTACTAACCATGAACAATTTAACTAAATCAACAGGGACGGAGCAAAAAAAAATCAACTTAATCAACTAAATTACGGATACATTTGCAATCTCATACTTGTAATTGTAAGATCAGTACAAGAAAAGGATGAACAATCACAATTTACTAATTGTGAACAATCAATGAAAAAAAAAGAGTTTACAATTAGTAAATTAATTGTCAACACAATCAAGTAAACTAAAAATTGGAAAAATTGATTGGACAAAAAAAAACTTAATTCTAACCCATTGTGATCAATGAACGTTGAAAATTGTTGATTATCAAGTGAATCAACTACTAACTGTTAATTAAAAATCTACTACTAAATTTATCATGAAACAATCAATTGTTTCTTAATCCGTTTCCATATCCGTTTTCAACAATTAACTTGAATATCTGAAAGCTAAATCTGATTGACTGATTGTGAAAATGTTATTGGTAACAAATTGTTGATTATCGTTTTCAGATTGTTGGTGAAAACATGATTAGCTAATTGTAATCTAATCTAAATGTTAACTGAAAGCAAACTGTTAATTGTTGATTCCGGTTTTAAATGATTAAACATCGTTGTTGAATGTTATCCAAAAACTTTGAGATTATATTTTCAAGTTAAAACCGTTCAACAGCAACAATTGAAAGTAATGGAAGGGATCAACTAGATTAACAATAATTAACGTAGCAATTAACTATTGAACATTGTTACAGTTGGGTAATTTATTCAATTAACGATTAGTCAAGTTAACTATTAAGGATTATTATGGATTAGGCCTATTGATGTGAAAAGTTTAATGAAAGATTATCAAGAAAATTAAAACAACAATTTATTCAACTGTGTAAGCTACTCATCATCACCAAATCATAATGATTAAAGTTAATTGTGATCAGTAAAGTATATAAGTGCCTGGAAATGTATATTAATCAATTTAAATCATTTGACAAAAAAAGTTTCAATTCTAATAGTAAATCAAGTAGTTAATCAAATCACTAATTAAATAATAAGTTTGTCACAAACGCAACAATTTAACTCAATAATAATACTAAACATTGTATTCAATTGTTTTCAGGCTAATTGCTGTTAAATCATCTAGATTAATTGTCTGTTATCATGGATATTGTTGTTTTCTTGTTAATTGTTGAATTGATTTAGTTTAAATTGCTTACCTCGTTCAAACAAGCGGCTAAACAAGCTTCCTTATTGGAAGTGTATATGATTGCATTGTCGAGACCTCGAAGTACTCGATTAGGATAACGTTCAAATGTCCAAAGTCGACTGCAAATGTTATCTAAATTTGTCAAAGTAAAAGATGAGTAACATTAGATTATCGGATTAACAAGGATAAAAGGGATTAGCTTTAAGTAAAGAAAAAAAAACAAATAAATTCTCATGTTAGCAGATGAGAAGTTAAAATTAACGGTATTTAAAGTTCACTTGATCCATGAATATCTTTTCATCTTTAAAAGAAGATGGAAAAAGAAAGAGACAATATTTTTCTCTTTCTTTATCATCATTTTCATTGTTTTCGTCATGAATTATATCATGAGTTTCTCTCTTTCTCTTTAAATGTTATCTTCTTTCTTCAACTTGAATCTGGAACTCTGATTAAAACGATTCCGTGATTCTTACTCTTCTTCCGTTTTCACCATAATTCATCTTCCTTCCACTACCACCCTCAATATCCACCAGAACTAAAAGTAATACAACTTTCTGAAGATCATTAGATTGATCATGAAGTGAGAATTAAAATTTTGTCACCTTACAAACTAATACATTAACTTGTTACGCTATTCTGAGCTCTTGGGTTTTTTATTGGCATTCCCAGAATATGTTACCTGTGATTTCAGGTGAAAATCTCAGAGCTTTTTCTTGGTGAAAGAAAAATAAGAGAGAGAGAGAGAGAGAAAGAAACAAGTATTTCTAAAATGAGAAAACCTGAAAAACTTTTAAGAATGAAATTGATGAGAACGGTGGAGGAAAAGGGAGGAGTAGGTGGAAGATGAAGATGATGATGATGATGATGAGGGAAAAGTTCCAAACCTAATGAACTTAATGGTGACGTTTAATTTTTCTCTATTTGTATTTTCTTTTTTCACCCAAAATTTTGTTCTTTTCCTCTTACCTGATCTTAGATTTAATTTGGAGAAAAAGTAAAGATTATTGGCTCTCTGTGGGTTACCCGAAGATAATGATGTTGATGAGGTGATACCCTGTTGGGATGACATCGATTGGGACACTTTGCCGCTCAGGGTTTCATTTTGAAGTCGACATAGTGTTTCCTGATTTGCAGCCATTGGATTAACAATAAATGAAAATGATGCTGATGTACAATCGGCCTCATCCCTACACCAACCTAGACACTCATATAAGGATATGTTTCGTGCAGTAAAGTAAGTTGGTCCAGGGAAATCACGGTTGGTCATCTTTTCAAAGCTTACTTTCATACCTGGACAATTAGGAGGAGAAGAAAACAATTAAACAAACAATCAATGACCACCGATAATTAACCGGCTAATTTTTTTTTTACCGAGAATCAACAAGTGAATTTGCAAAAAGTAAAATCAATCAATCAAAATAATAGTAATAATTTCATTCATCTAATGTTATCAAACTTTGACCCATGGAAAATGATGAAAGTTTTTTGTACATGAAAATTGTCAGCAAAAAAAAAACTGTTCATCTAAAGGTCACAGGTCTTAACGGAGGTCAAGTTACTATTGTTTTCTTTTACTGTTTTGTTAATTGTCAACAAAAACAACAACAATCAATACGTTGTAACAAATTACAATCAATTGATTACAAAGATATACTTTTTTTGCTGCTTTTTTCATGTTTCAATGATCAATTAACTGTTCAGGTAAATACAATAACTTTCTGTCAACTTGATATTTGTTTTCTGGTACTTTGACACCGGTGACTTTTTTTCCCTTGCATCTACCTGAATATCTTGTCCATCATCACTAATCATCGTCATAATCATCATATTGTTGATTGGGATCAGCTGATTTGCGAGTAAATTATAATTGTAAATGTTTTCTAACTGCAACTAATGATAAAGATCTTGTTAGTTTTTTTTTACTTTGCAATTTGCATTTTGCAAATATTATCATTTCTGTGATGTGTGGATTATGCTGATGATGATGATGATGACGGTGATTAGGATGATAATCATGATACTAATGAGCTTTGAAGATGATAAAATTAACGAGAAAAATGTTTTTTCTTAAACCTGTTTCCTTATGTATAAAGATTTAGTTGATGAGTTTATCTTGACAATCTTGCAAACTTGTTGATTAACTGTAACAATTAACGGCCAATTTATCAAGTGCATTTACTTGATATTAAAGGTCACTTACAGTCAATGAAGGTTGGCAAAATCACTGTTAACATAAACAATACAATGGACACCTTAAATCCGGAGAAATCACATTTGAGTGGACATCCTGATGTCTTCCGGTTCATTTTACACTGGTTCATCATTGGATGTTATTGTTATTTGAATGGCAATAGATGAGAAAGAGAAAGAGAGATAGAGAGAGAGAGAAAAAAACAAAAGGGAAGATGAGATGAGAGAGGAGAAAAGGATGAAGATGATGATGGAGATGGAGATAAGTATCAAAGTTGATCTCAAGAGCGGTTCACAGTTTTATCCTTTGGATTGTCAAGTTTATATTCAACTTTACACCATAAACACAAATAACATTATCTCCTTGAGATGAATACTTGAAACTGAACTTGAAACACTTGCTAAACAACCTACTTATCCTCTTTGAACTTCTGCTCCCTAAGTTTATTTCACGCTCCCGGGGCTTAGCATCATCATCTTTCTTGTCTACTTTAGTGAGAGAAAGAAAGAGAGAGAGAGAGAGGGAGAGGGAGGATGAGGAGGAGGGTAAGAGATGATGATGGAGGGGTAGAGATTTCGACAAACATCAATGCGTTGAAAGCATTTTTTGTCTCTACGTAACAAGAAGCATCAACAGGAAAAGTTTCTTCAAAAATTGAACCTTTTTTTTCATCTTCATCTCTCATCACAATCATCATCATCGTCTCTCTCTCTCTCTCTCTTCTCATCGCTCCATCTTGCTTTACCATGCGCTTCTCTTGCATTGATGATTTTTCGCAAGAAAATTTTTCCCCTTGATTATCATTATTTTTTTTTCTATTCAAATTTATCTGATTCATATTGCTTTCGGATCACATTTTGTCCACTATTTAATTGTTTACCGATGATTTGGCTAATTACAGGTAAATTTAGGTTCTATTGGTCAATTTTGGCAATTTCGTTCAGTGAGCAGAAATTGCAATGTAATTGATCAAATATTGATTTGCAATAAACTTAACCCAGTGTTCGGACTGTGTAATGATAATAAATGTAGTTGCCCCAATAGATCATAACAATTAGAATGAAATTTTGTAATTGCCGTTAAATTTTGAATCACGAATTATTGACAATTAGTTTTTACGATTACTTGAGCAATCGAAACTAATAGAAAAGCTTTTTTCATTCGGACTTAATACAATTTATTGTTATTATCAACAGGTTATTCTTGTGGTCAGTTCAAGATTAGATATTATATAATCTACACTCAAGTTGACATTCTAAATTAAAAGTCATCACCATGAATGATAAAAATGTACTTATATTTTTTTCCATCAGGTAAGCAAAGATAAAAGAGAATATTTTTTTTTCTCTTTTAAAATTTTTTATTCTTTTCTCCAATTCATCTTTCAGAACTTCTCTTTTTCTTTTTCTTCCAAGTCAAAACATTCTTCACAATCTGACCTAACCAGTGAGCTTAATCAAGTGTATCACGGAAGTTGCGGTGAGAATGAGTAGAGAGAGAGAGAGAGAGAGATGATGATGATGATGATGATGATGAGAGGGAGAAAGAGACAACAATGAGAGTGAGTTGTGAATAAAGTAAATGCTCAACCGATTCAGCAGCAAGATGATGATGAAAAAAAAGGTGCCATTATCAACGTTATTAGCACGTTATTATTTGAAGATGATACAAAAAAGGTGATAATGAAAAGGGAGAGATGAAGTTCAATATTATCTTTTTACCGTTAATTTCTTGAAAAGATATTTAATTTGTTAACCAAAGGGAAAGTGTCTGAAGTGCTAATCCTTTTCATCATCATCTTTATTGTATCTTTGCAACTGAAAAGATGAGGATGAAAATTCATTCAATCCTAACAATCAGATGAAATTATCTCAATATTTCACCTTAATAAAAGTTTTTACCGGAAATTGTATTAAATCAAATCAAAGGCTAACGGTTTTCATTATCAAAAAAAAACTTCATCTCTTTTTTTTTCAATGATTATCATTAGTAATTGTTAATCAAAACCACTTTAATCTCATCAATTGGATTATGTTTACCGTTAGTTTTTTTTCAGTTTATTCAATTGGTTTATTAATAGTATTGGTTTTACCTTTTATATTTCACCATCGTTATTAGGATCTTGAATTAATCTAATCAACTGATTACATTTCAATAATCAAATCAAGTTCACTTACAAAGTTTATCAATCAAAGATTAAGATTGATTCATCTTCAGATAATCGCGCTAATCAATTTATCCAAGTTGATTGATTAGTTTGGTAACATAAGTAAAAAAGTGTTGACATATTATCAAAATTGACCCATAAAGTCAAAACTATCGGATCAATAAGTTCTGAAAAGATGACAGAAAATAAAATGTCAGGGGAAACCGGAAAATCTTCAAGAATCATTTGAAATGATTGAAAATCTATCAGATCGATATTAGAAAACTTTACAAAAATTGAAAAGAAAACGCAATCATTTGAATTGAGAATCAAATCTAAATTGTAGCAACGATTTGGTTAATTGTTGACAATCATTTAAGCTGATTCACTTGAGTATATAAACTATTATTATAATACAATTGTAATAAAATGTCATCTCTTTCAATGATTTAACTTGTTATGATTGTCCAATGATAATCACATAAATTTCCATGGTAAATTTAGCTCTATCCTTCATAGACTATTATTTAAACTATTCCAAGTGCTACAAAATTCATCATTATCATCACCATGATCATTATCATCTTCAACAGGTAACAAAAACCTAGAAAAGTGAAACAAATCTCAGTGAAAACTAAATAAAGAGGTGACAATTTAACCTCTCTAATGATTGTGAATCTAATTGTCAATGACACTTTTCTAGTTACTCTGTTACCTAGATGGTCATTTACACGATTTCCAGGAAAGTAAATGATGCATATGATGATAATGATGATAATGATGATTTCAATGGTAATAATAATATCCACAGGTAAATACATAGGTAAATTTGGTTAACTGCTCTTGAAACGATTCAGTCATCCAACTCGACACACCCGAACCTAATTGTTAACATCTCCCAGAGACTAAACCTTAATTGTAATCATAAAGGTGATACATTAAAGGTCCTACTAATGATAATGACGATGATGATGATGATGATGATGATCAGTGAAAAGTATATTAAATGACATTTTAATGATAATGGTGAAAATGATGATTAATATGAGAAAATCAAGTGAATTGGCTTCGAAAGTAAAAGTTACAACGATGACCAAATGATGACCATTGTAATTTGATTAAATCTCAGTAAATGATGTTATTTGATTGTTTAATTAATGCTTTTCAGTCATTAAGTTTTCATTTGATTACCAACCCGCGAAATTGAATTAGTTGTTGTTGTTGTTGTTGGGGCGTTGATTATTCTGAAACAATTAGAAATAGTTTAAAACAAAAAGACAAATTTCTTGATTGTCATGTTGATTTATTCATTGGACACAAAGTACATCAAATTAAAGACTTTGGAACGAAAACTTTTTTTCTTCTCTATTATTTTCCATACAATAGTTTAGATTGTTGAGCATTTCAGTTGCGATTATCTTCTTGACCATTTAATAGTTGACCCTTTCTCACAATTGGACTTTTCTCCTGGTATAAAATGACACCAATAGTGACCAATGGTCCCTCAAGGCGATAAGAGGCCAAGATAATGGTCAAAGTGGTTCCAAGTGAAGTGATAACCCTTTGAAACGATTAGATAAAAAACTATGGAAATTATGAAATTCAGTTAATTGTTCGTAATGTTTGCATGGGAACCATTGAGATTATCTGAATTAACATGCAGATAATTACCTTTGATGGCTCAGTTTCTACCTTGGAATAGTCTGTATCATCTTCTTATTATCTTCCATCTTCATCACATTACTGTTTTTGCTCTTGTTCTGATGTTATTGTTATATTATCATATGAGTTTATCTTTTTTTCAGTCTCTTTTTTTTCTTACTTTAACCTTTCTCTCTCTCTCTCTCTCTTTGCTTACCTTTTTTACCTGTTGTGTTTACCTTTAGGTTTTTTTTGTCTGAATCTGAAAAAGTCACATCCATTGAGTGTTTCACGTTTCCGGGTCTCAGTCTTTCCTCTTTCTTTACTCTCATCTTTCAAATACTCTGATGTTTTGATGAGTGTTGACTTGAATTTCATCATGAAAAACATGATCGACGTGATCTGGTTTATTATATTTCTTTTAATTCTTAATTTTTTTTCTCTCTCTCTCTCTTTACAATCAAAAATTGATCCATAACAATTTAAACTATTCCAATAGTCGTAGTTAACTATTATTAAGGTTAAAACCATTGGCCAATTTTCAGGGTAAAATTGAGTATCTGATTGTTTGTAAATTAGTGGTAAGGTTAATTTAATTTGGTTCCTTAATTTAAATGGTCAAGTTACAATTTAGACCAAATTGACCCTCGAAAATTATCCTTCACTTGAGGGCGAAATTATTTTCTTACTCTTCATATTTCATCTTATTCTTATTCTTATTGCCGCCGAAATGCATTAGCAGTGGGCGATGAAAATTGGGTTAATTTGTTAGCTACTTTTGCTTGACCACTGGCCGAAAATTTCCTCAACACTTAAATAAATTTAGTTTAAATTGTTAACTCAATTTGTTTCTTTGGCTTGTAAATCTTTTCATCTTTCAAAATGATTATTAAATTATCGGTAATTGTTGGATATTCATTTTCCTTGACCAGTAACAACAACGTGTCCAGTTTGTCCTTTTTTTTCATTATTTGTCCATTCAAAGTAAATTGATTGATTTTGAATATTAATCTACATGATTTTCATCAATTATCCAACAATCAGTAAATTAACCATCAGTTAATCATCAAATTATTTCAATTTAAGATGATTTAATGATCAAAATTCATGCAAATACAGTTTTGACTTTTAAACCTTTGATTGAAACTCACTGATTTCCTAAGCAATCAAATTAACTTGGATTTACATAATTTACTTAATCATTTAGTGTACAATTAACAATAACAATTTGATAAGTGTCCATGATTATTACTACTATTAAATTTATGTGACAGTTAATTGTGTCTGCAAGTGAAAAATTGATTCAAACATGTAAACATATTATGGATAACAATTTAAAGTTAATCATGTAATCAGTTAATTGTGATTAAACAGGAACACTAAATTTTTACATTACTCACCTAGAGAAAAGTAATCAACTAATCACTGTTAACAAATATTAAGACACAATTAAGGTCACAAATCTCCTTGTATATAAGTTAATTGAGACACTGATTTTTTTTTTCATCCACTCGGCACAATTAAGGTTAATCAAGGTGAATAATTAAATCTATGGGAAATTTATGACAATATAAATGTTAACAGAATGATTTAACTTTGTGAACTGAATTAACTAATGGCTATTAAAACATTGAACCTCCTCTAATTGTGATTAAATGATAATATCAATGGTTGAATCAGTGATTAGCTTGAAATTTAATCACAATTTAGTTGAATGTTAATCATGAACATAATAACTGTCAACTGATTATGATGATGATGATGTTGATTTTTTCAATGTGATTTAACTGTAAACACAATTTAAGGAAAACTTGATTAACATCAATATTGTAACAGCAATTTAATTTTTTCTTATACCTTGATCATCATCATCATCATCATCATTAACTTGATTGTTACAATTACAGAAAATTTCATCATCGTGATGACTTTGATATAAAAAACAAACTGTAAATGTTTAACTGTTAATCTGTTGAAATTGTGATTCTGATTATGATTAAATCCACAATCAAGTTAATAATCTTGTAAGAAACTACAACAATCAAATGTTTATGATTAACATTTTGTTATTACGTTAAAGTAAATTAAACTGTAAAAACTTTTTTTCCTTAGTTTTAATAATGATGATTAAGATTTAAAATTAAAATTATCGCGTGAAAACAAATGATGATTAAGATTACATGTATAATGATAATAATAAAACTGATTATCAAGTTAACATTAATCATAATTGTAATGATTTAGTGTTACAATTAGATCTAGAAATTTGAGAAAACAAAAACAATTTAAAACATCAAAGTTAATTGTCAGATTAAGGTTTGGTTAAATATCAACTGAACACGCTATTGATTGTTTAATTGTTGATCGTAATCATCAAATCCAAACAATTTGGATACAAATGATTAATTAATCACTAAAGAAACTAATCATTTGATTAGTATTTCAAAGCGCCATCTAGAGCCCAATTAAGAAACTGTTGGAAATTTTCAATCATAATAATAATAATAATAGTGATTAAGATGATTTTCATTTTGATTGTGATCATAATGATAATGATTAAGGTATTTGAAAAATTGATACAAAGACACAATATTATCATTTATATAATTGCAATAAGAATTGATCAATAAAAGTCATTGATAATAATTGACTACTGATTATGATTATGATGATGATGATGATGATGATTACATAATTTTGAGTGGTCATCATTTAGTTGTTGATGCTGATTATCAATAAGATGATTATCAATAGTATTGATTGTTGTAAATGGTTTTCTCTTGTTATTTTGTTCCAATGTTTTGATTTACCAACCCAATTATTAGCTTGATTAGTGATTGTATCATTTACCTTTTTCAAAGGGTTTTCTTAGGAAAAGGTCATCATGATATTGAGATAACAATGGGAACGTGTCAAAGTTTTTTCCCCTGAAATCAAGAGAACGAGAAAGAAGACTGAGAGAAAGAGAGAGAGAGAGAGATAAGGATTGAAGATGATGAAAAAAGTTCTGACGATATCGTTCTGAAAGAGTATCAAGAACAGTAGTTGCTACTTACATGAATATGAAGAAAAAAAATCTGGACATGATAAAGATTATTTATTAACTTCTGAATGGATTTTCTGTGCTCCCTGAACTGAAACTTTGAACTTTGTTCATTTCTGAATCAGAATTTTTTTTCTGTCTTCTTCCTCTACTCTCACCCCCATATCTCTTAGAATCTTAATCTTGGGAAATAAAATGACAAAACAATGACTACTTTTGATGATGTATTTCAAAAAGATGCTAAAGATGAGGATAAAAAAGAAGAGAGAGAAAAAAAAGTGAAGGAGGAAGCAAAATCGTTCTAAGAGAAATATTCTTCTTATTTATCATCTTATTCCTTCATTTGGTGAGCTGACGAAAAGGGTTCTGATTATATGAGAGCATCTCCCTCCCCCCCTCTCTCTCTCTCTCTCTCTTCATCATTTTCATCCTTTTCTTGTCTAAGTGTTGGACAATTTACCGATGATAATATAATCATACACCTGAAGATAACAAGGAGATGTAATTGTTTAGAGCCTAAAGGCTAATCATCATCTTTGTTGACAGTTATATATCAACCTCACCCAAAGACGATGATGATGATGATGATGAAAAGGAAGATAAGATGGACACACACATAAAGAATAGGAAAAGAAGTTTAATTTTTTCCACCTTCATATTCACACATTGTTAGGTGATGGCGATGATAAAATGAATTTCATGGTTCAATTTACAAAGGGTTAACCATTAGAACTGACCTTTCATGATAATCATCATGCTCTCTCTTGTTATAAATACAATGCGATTCGCTTATTGAGTTTTTTAATCTTCTATTTAAAAAAATCACCACAATTAGTGATAAAGTACAACTGTATTGTGTGTAAATGATTATTGCATCACAATTTAATTGATCAACATTTTCAGTAATTATCACCTTGCGATTGATGAAAAAAACATAATCTATTGACTACATTCATTGGATTTACATGTATAAATGGCTGTATATGAGTTTAGATTGGTAGAGTTGATACAAAGTATCAGTGATTAATCACTGGATAGAATAATATAATTAAGAGCAATTAAATGTACTTTTCCATCTCTTAAATGGATACAATTTAAGACAATCAACTGGGATCATTTAATTTTTATCGGATCAATAAAAACAATACATTTAATTGCCCATCAATTGAATGTCAAAGGGTAAAAATTGTCAACAGAACTTTTTTTCATTCAGATTCATCATGATGGTTATTATCATCTTGTTAAATTGTTACTTTAACCAGGATATATAATCAAGGATGATGAGGATGATGAGGTGGGTATGATGACCACAGTGAGTGACGAGGAAGAGGCAAACAACTGTGAATGAAAGGATAACAAAGATGACCAAAGTGGTCAGTTTTTTTTGTTTTCTCATTCTTTTCATATCTAAAAACTTATTAACTACAATGATAGTTACTTATTAATCCCTGGAAACGGAATTAAGATTCATTTTTTTGTAGAAAAGTTTGTCAACCATTAATCCTTTATATCTAACTTTTCATTCACTTAACTTGTCAATCTTTGTGGTCAGTTAATCACAGCCAATTGTCCAGGTCTAATGACCTTAACAAAAGAAGAAAAAATTTAGTCTCAAAGTAATAATAATAATCGAGATGAATGGTCAAGACAATTAACATTTATATGCAAATGGAAAAACTTGATTACCTGTGATCAGTGACCATTGGACAATCAGGTAAATTTGCTAATCCAAATCACATAGTCGATTGATTGATTTTTTTTTGCTTCATCTTTACAACAATTGTAAAGTCATAATTAGTTTACCAATTGACTAGATTGTCCAATTTATTGTTGTATCAAGTTTGTTGATTGTAATGATAATAAGGTGATGATAATTAACGAGTATCACAATTAATGTTGTGTTGATGTTAAAATTGTTCAACTCTTCCGGTTGTATTATTATTAGTTAATTGTAACAAGTAAGTTAAAATCTCACTTCCTATTGAGATGCAAAGTGACCAACAATTAAGGGTAAATATATTTTAATAGGACAATTAAATTTGATCCACTAAATTTATGTAAGTTAAAAAAAAGCGACAACTACAAACCAACATGATTAACAATCAAGATTCTGATGATTATCAACATGATAACAATTCATTGCGTGCATGATACAAGTTCAATTTGAAATCAATTACTTTGGGATTTTCATGATAAGAATAATTTTTTTTCACCTAATATCTTATTATTGGAATGAGGATGAACTTGAATTCTGAGTTTTTCCCACAATCTATTGTCAAGGGATCATGATTTCGGTGACAATTCTCATAATCCATTTAATTTTGTCATCTTCTCATTAGATTATCATCATCATCATCAATAGTTGGATTGATAAAGAGAAATCAACTTAATCCAGTTTCAAATTTTTTTCCTCATTCAATTGTAAACATTTAAATCAGTTGATTAAACTGATTGTTGATGATTAACAATTTGTCTTTCTCTTCTTCTTCTTAACCATTGGTGGGAAATCGTAAGGTTAATTTAAGTTGATCAAATTAAATCTATTTCCTAATCTTATTTATTGGTAGAAATTATTAACTTACCTATTTGGTACCTTAGGTTATCAGGTTAATTGCTAAATGGATTAGATTTATTGATTAAGTCAATTTGTTACACTCTCAAGGTGATTAGTTACTAAATTGCTGCTGTTGTTGAAAATTATCACAGTTAATTGTTTACAAGTTAGTTTTTTAATTCTTTCACTCAAATTCTGTGAAATTTGAAATCAGGAAGAGAGAAAATTTTCTGTACAATATTGAGGAAGGAAAAAGGAAATTGAATCAATCAGAGAGAGAAAGAGAGAGAGAGAGAGTAAGTTAACTGCTGAATTGTTAGAAAATGTGATAATTAAAAGAATCGCCATGAATCATGATGATTAATATTCTAATCTGATTGTTTTTCTGAATGAATTTTTTTATCAGGAACAAGAGGTTACGAAGATGAAAAAAGTTCTTGATTCTCTGAATAGAGAACTTTTTTTTTCTTCTCCTCCCCCTTGTCTATTTCTTGCGTAATAAATTGTTCTGTTTAAAATTTTCCATGATGATTCTGATTAAAATCAGTGGCAGTTAGGTAACAATGTAATGTCATTGATTAACAATCAGAAGGGTTTGTTGCCTTCTTTGTCCAACTTTGATTGTTTGGATTAAATTGTTTCAAGAATCAAAGACAAAATCATTGATCAAAAAATCTCTTTGACAATCAAATCGTAATCTATTTTTTTTCTCAATTGCTGTTCATCATTTAATTCATTGTTTCTTGATTGTTGTCTCATTAAATACAGAAAGAGAGAAAAAAAGAAAGAAAGAAAGAGAAACTTTTCTGTTAACTATTTGTTTGTGTCCCTCTTAAATCATGATGATCATTCTGAGGATTCTGATTCCATGATCATGATTAAAGATCAATGGCCTTAATCATCAACTTAAACTAAATGACAATTTAACTCAGATACTGTTTTTTTAAATACTATCACATAAGATCAATAAATGTTTTGTCTTCATCTTTTTTTTTCAATCTCGGTGTCATTTTGTCAACCATTTTTCATGGTAATCATGAACTTGATGATCGCTGATCATGGTAATCAAAGGTTATTTAACAGTTGATCTCTCTTTTTTTTCACTTCCTTAATCACTGTTAATATTCATGAGGGTGTTGATTGTTCATCATTTCCATCATTAAATTGTCATCATTGAACAATCACATTTAAAAAAATTTCTCTTCTCCTATTGAACAATTTTCTCCATTTCAATATCATGTAACTGCACAATCTTTTCACAATCAATAGAAAATTAACTAATATGTTCATTTCCTATTCCATTAGATCAATTTACTTTTTAATTTCTCTTAATTTTAAATTGTTAAATTTGATTCTCATTTGATTGTCTAGTTTACGATTCGATTCCAAGCGCCATCTATTGTACGATTCAGGAACTAAATTTATCACATGTGTGAAAATCTTGTGATTAAAATTTAATCATTGAATCGTTTTGATCGTTAATCTAATTGTTATTAATTTGTTGAGAATTTATTATTTTTCATAATGGACCAATTTTCATCAGGTAGGTTGATAACAAATTGAATCATTTCATTGCCGGTAAATCACATCGGTGAGACTGTTGTGTTTGTATTTGGGTTTTTATGTTTACCTTTTTGTTTTGATTTTGAATTTTGCTTTTTTTTTTGAATGTTTGTTTGTTTGTTTTAGATTCTGATATTGATGAAACCGCCGAGAAATTTGTTAAATTAAAGTTAACCAAGGTTAAGGATAAAGCTGATCGAGCGACCGTTGAGAAAGTTTTAGACCCAAGGACTCGAATCATCTTATTCAAATTTCTCAATAAGGAAATCATTGATGAGATAAATGGTTGTATCAGTACAGGAAAAGAAGCCAATGTTTACCATGCAACTTGTCCCGATGGAGCTGAAAGAGCGATTAAGATTTTTAAAACGTCCATTTTACAATTTAAAGATCGTGATAAATATATTTCAGGAGAATACAGATTTCGCCATGGTTATTGTAAATCCAATCCAAGGAAAATGGTTCGCACTTGGGCGGAAAAAGAGATGCGAAACCTTTGCCGTATATTTCAAGCAGGAATTAATTGTCCTCAACCATATCTATTGAAAAGTCATGTTATCCTGATGGGATTTGTGGGTGAAAAAGGTTTACCTGCTCCTCTGCTCAAAGATGCCGAGATTAACCGTTCGGAGGCCAGTAAGCTTTACCTTGAATGTGTCCTGATGATGAGCACAATGTCCCGTCAATGTAAATTGGTCCATGGTGATTTAAGTGAATACAATTTACTTTATCATAAAGGTAAACTGGTGATGATCGATGTCTCCCAATCAGTTGAATGGGATCACCCGATGGCTTATGAATTCTTAAGGAAAGATTGTGTCAATGTAAATGATTTCTTCCGTCGTAAAGGTGTCGCAACTATGACAAGTCGAGAGCTTTTTGAATTTATACTCAATCCGAATATAAATGAATCTAATCGAGATGAACATCTATCAAAGCTCCAAGAGATTATCTCTGCTCGTTCATTTCAAGAACTTACAAATCAAGAAAAAATTGACGAAGAAGTTTTCAAAGGATCTTTTATACCACAGAGATTGGACCAGGTTATCGATGCCGAAAGGGACATTTTTCAGCCCGAAATTAACAAAGAAGCTCAACTTTATAAAGATCTCAATTCTTTGAATGATAAGTTATCATCTTCGGATGATGATGATTACAAATCAAGCTCAGAATCAAATAATGATGAAGATGTAAACATGTCCATTAAGGAAGAGACTAAAGGTGATAGAGTAACACAACGAAGGCCTCGTAATGAATCACCCGAAAGTCGTAAGGTAAAAGTATAGACAATCAACTAGATACAGTTAATTGTGATTCTAAATTGTTAATTTTTCCATTGTTTCATCCAATTTTAGAGGCGAAAACGATTGGCTCAATTGGAGAAACAAGAAAAACGAAAAACGAAAATCCCAAAGCACATTAAAAAGACCTCAACAAAGGCTGGAAAAGCTAAAAGATAAATTAACGATTAATTCAGTGACATTTAATTTGATTGCTGGCAAATTAATCAAATCATCAACTCTTCAAATTTCCAGCCAATTAAGCCAAAAGGACCCAGAACATTACTACTACTATTTGATTATCTGTGCTTTTTATTTTGATAAACTTACAATTCAACTCACCAATTAAATGTTTTCTTAATTCTTGTGATTGTTTTTTTGCCTCATCAAATCAATAGATCAAAACTCAATGTCTTTGAATTGATGAGAAAATTTATCACTCAAGAAATAAAAAGCATAACAATTGAACTTAATTTATCTCCATTGCAATTGATTAATTAATCGTTGACATTTAGATAATTAATGTAGAATTGAGAAGTTTTTTTCTACTACAAGTTTAAAGTTCGTTTCTCGAACAAGCTTTCGTTCATTATGGTATCTTTATCGATCTTGAAGTGATTTGGACGTTCGAGATGATCATTAGTATTCGTTTTATCATCTCAGTCGACAATCGATATGTTCATCATATATTCTGATGGTAACCCGATAGAATCAACTATCTTATTCATATATAAATCAACTCGAAGGCTTCAAGTTTCATTTCGTTTTTTACTGTTTTCTTTATCGATTATTTCATCTATTTGATTATCGTAATAATCAAATACGATAATTGTCATCTTACCTGATCAATTGTCTAGAAATGAAGGAAACTGATTAATAAATCACAAGGACTTGAACGAAAATGGCAACAATTAAAATGGTTAAATTGTTGATTAACCCGAACCATGTAAACGATATTCTCAACTTAATTGATCAAAATCGATATCGAAAAGGTAACTTTTAAAAGCTAATTGGAAATATATTCTGAGGGAAAAAAGTTCCAACTCCAAGTAGAAATTATCGATTGAATTTCTTTTCATTAAAGTTGATTCTCTAATAATGAAAGAAGAAATTATTTTATTTGAAAAATTGTTCGAAATGTTTAAAAAACGAAAATAACTTTTGGCCTGATAATTGAACCTCCATGCTAATCATACATTAGAAATACATAATCAATAAGGTGATCAATCAATCATTACCTGTTGTTATTTAAATATTCCTATTGACATTATCATCCTTATCATCATGATTGTCATCATCAATTGTTATCAAATGATTTTATTATTATTATGAATACATGGTTACCATGAATTAAGAGGGAGTTGATATTTATCATGTTGAACTTGAGTAGATGAAAAAATCGTTTCATATTTTTTAAGTAACTTGTGGATCTATTGTTGGAATCAGATTGATTTTCAGCGATGTTTTTGATTTAGTTGTTAATTGTTGATGAATATTAATACTATTAATGGCACTGGAAACGTTTGAAATTGAAGGGGGACGACGAACCCAAGGTAATTATCAATTGCTGGTCTCTTGTAATTGTTGCTTCTTGTGGATTGGATTATCAAATCAGCTTCGAATTGTTTATTTTCTCGATCTAATTGGTAAATTTTTCTTTTTCCCTCCTTCCGATTTTGTTCTAGATTCTGATCATGGTGATTATACTCATAATGAAGAGGCTCATGGTACCTGTGCGAATATATTAACTATATTGTCCATTGTATTTGCCGCTCTAACTTTACCTTTGTCGCTATTTTTTTGTATCAAAGTGGTCCAAGAGTACGAACGGGCTGTAATATTCAGATTGGGACGATTACTAAATGGAGGAGCTAAAGGTCCAGGTACGATTAGTGATCTAATAGATTCAGAGATTTCCCACCAATTCCTAAGTTCAATTGGAGTGTTTTCTTAACCGATTTCATCTTCTTCACCTTTTCTTCAAAAGGCATTTTTGTAATTCTACCCTGTATCGAAAATTACACCAAAGTGGACCTTCGAACGTTAACTTTTGATGTTCCGCCACAAGAAGTGTTGACCAAAGATTCGGTTACCGTTTCGGTTGACGCTGTGGTCTATTATCGTGTCCATAATGCAACAATATCGATCGCCAATGTTGAAAATGCTCACCATTCAACTCGACTTTTGGCTCAAACAACGCTACGAAATATTTTGGGAACTCATAATCTCCATGAGATACTTTCAGATCGAGAATCAATTTCAACCTCAATGCAGGTAAAAATCGAATAAAAAACAATTACTTTTCTTTTCTATTTATCTTCTTCTATTCTTTTTTGTTTCCATGGTGAAAACAATTAGAGGAAAATTAAATCGAATACAATTAAAAGAAAATAAAAAAAAACTTTCTTTTCTCTTTCCCAATTTGATCATGATTATCACGATCAACAGTCAGTTCTAGATGAAGCTACTGAACGTTGGGGAATCAAAGTTGAACGAACAGAAATGTAAGTGACCAATGGGTTAGATTATTGTCCATTGAGATAGACAATCATTTTCTTCCGATCGATTTTCGTCTGATTATTATTGATTGAATATCGATAATCCAATTTACAGAAAGGATGTTCGTCTACCAGTACAATTACAAAGAGCCATGGCAGCCGAGGCTGAAGCTGCTCGTGAGGCTCGAGCCAAGGTACGAATATTGTGCCATGTGAATTTAATATAATCAACTAATTGTTGTTAATTGTTTTCTTTTTATTCCAATATAATAGGTAATCGCTGCTGAAGGTGAACAAAAAGCATCTCGAGCTTTAAAAGAAGCGGCTGAGGTAATTGCTCAATCACCGGCGGCGATTCAACTTCGATATCTTCAAACTCTCAACACTATTTCGGCGGAAAAAATTCAACCATAATATTCCCACTGCCGATTGACCTACTTGCTAAATTTGCATCGAAATGACCACCAAATCAATTGTCCACTATAAACTAATTTTCTCTAAATGGTCCAAATAAAAAGGGTTAATTGTTTACCAATCAATAGTCTAACGATTTGATTGTCAACAGTTTCAATTAACTTTTCTCACATTTTTGGTCATTCTAATTTATTTAATTGCTCGAATCGATTCAATTTTCCATTCTCTCCTAACCAGCAATGTCTTTCAACAATTAACACTTTCAATTCAACATTTGAATTACAATCAACTAATTGCTTAGATAACTTTTAACCTTCAACTAGAATTATATTGAAATCATAATCCAAATATTAGATTATTAATTGTTTCATTAGAAAATAAAATTTCAACGTCAAATTTTTTTAGTAAAACAATATTAGTGTTAATTAATCATTATCAAACAATTAAATCCTTTTCAATTTTCACAATTGATAATATTACAAAAATTGATTGAACAATTTAAATGAAAACATTAATTATGTTGTTTAAAACTTAAAACGGTAAATAAATATGAGTATGAATTATTTTCAGGTTAAAATTATCATTTAAAATTGAACACAATTAAGAGACACTATCACCTAATGATTATGATAATGCTAATTGTTAACAATCAATTTAAATTACGGTATAATCTTGACTCCACAATCTAGTTGAATGCATATTGTAGTTTGGATTATTATTGATTCCAGAAAGTGAACGGATTATACTTGGATCTTGTTTAAATCCATTGATAAACTCATCTCGACTTAATCTATTATCTCGGTTCTGAAATTTAAAAGTGAAAGTTAAAACAAATTAGTTGATAAAATAACAAAATTAAAGGAAAACAATTAAAATTATCGTTGGTTAGTTTCTTTCCAAGCCACTAGATGACAGCACAAAAGGCACGAAAATTGTTGTGTTTCAATTGTTGAAAAGTTTTCTCATTCCATTTAACTTTTAATTGTAGCAATTAGAAAACTTACCAAATCCATTCTGGAAAATATATCATCGATACGTTCCCTGGCCAGGGTAAGTTGCATCTCAGTGGTTCCTTTACGTTCATAAAGAGCTTTGACCACACTGAACATTTCGGCCTTGGTTATGTAACCATCGCCATCGGTGTCATAGATTGAGAAAGCCCCTTGATTGTTTTGATGATTGCAGAAAAATTTATGTGTACAAATTGTTGATCAATTAATTAGATTCTTAAATTAATTTTAATTATTCTTACATTCTAGTTTTTGATCAATTCCACCATGAGTTGGTATGGTAACCGCTTGAATGAATTCAGGGAAAGTAATCACACCATCCTGATTGTTGAGAAGAAGCAAAAAAAAAAACAAATTAACAACAATTAACGAGCGTCAATCTTAATTGTTAATCTAATCATATCAATAAATAAGATAAATGTTACTAACTCTACTAACAATAGAATCTTAATTAGTTGAAATGATTCAAGTGAATTGTAAGTTGTATGGATTAATCTTAATCTCTAATTATTGAATGAATTTAATCATTTAAATCCTTTACTAATTCTGGTTACTCTTTAATCATGTTGGATGAATGAAGAAAGTTTCAATTAGCACCAATGAAAGAGAAGAAGAAGAAGAGAGAGAAAAGAACCTGAACTTTTATACAACTCAAATACCTTTACACCTAAAGTTCTGGTAGACTCATTAATCTAATTAATATTCAGGTCATCACAATCTTCCTCTTTTTCACACCCTAATCCATGTAAATATAATCTGATGCCTGAGTAGTGGTTAATTCATCAAGTAAAAGTAAAGGAACAATGAAATAATCCAAATTATACCAACTATGATCTAATCAATTCCAATAGCCTAAAGGCAAAAGTCTGAACATTTACTTTGAAACATCATGATAACAATAAATGACAAGGATCAGATTATCATTTTACTAACTAAAACTCTACCTATCGTAGGTTAATTATTATAAAGATAATAATAATAATGAAGATCCAAGTATGAAACAACAATGAATTGATGATTGATCATCAATTGAAATTTATCCTCAACAAAATGAACCAATAAAGTTTTTTTTTCAACTTGAAATCCTTTTATTTTTAATCCAAATCCAAGATCGAATCGATTCTGTTCATTTTGACTTCACCCTGACTCCATCACCCTGATAAATCAATTGATAATTGACAACGAATGGAATTATCTGTTCACTATTTCTGTTATTATCATTTACTAAATTCAGGAGTGAATAATGTGCTCACATCAGAGTCAGAAAAATATTATTCATTCGGAAAAGAAGAAATTCTTTTCTCTTTACTTGAAATTTTCCAAAAGAATGAAAAAAAATATCAGATTTCTCCATGTTAAGAATAATAATATTAGATTGGGAACAATTCATTTCAATTGAATGATTATAATAAACATGAAGCGTCAGGGAAGACAAATTACTCTCTCTCTCTCTCTCTCTCTCTCTCTCTCTCTCTCTTCTACCCACTTCCCACCATTATCATTGATATTATTATGATATTTTCCACCTTCCCGCCGAACCCACTCCCTCACCTCAACCAATGGTTAAGACACATTTTCAAGTTGACACTCGATCCTATGGGAATAGTCAATCAGCTTTCAATTTCAATTTAAAGTTTTCTTTTTTTTTGCTCTTTTCTTTTTCTTAAAAATAATTCAGGAGACTTGAGAGATTCATGTGACTCTGAAACATTCATTGTCACCATGTTGAATCACCAGATGAATCTTAAACTGTATCATCAATATACCAACGGAATTAAACTTGTAATAGTAGTTTCCAGCTATTGCCTTTATTCATATCGCTGCAAAAAATTAATATAACGGGTTACACATTTTCTTATTAACTATCAGTCAAATTGGCATATCAAGATTCTGAATCATGATCAACTTTACTTTTCTGGATTAACTATTTACTATCAATTTTTTTGTTTATTAAATACATTATGTGCTTTGTATTTGTTGATTGTTTTAATATTGCTGGTCAATGATGTAGCTTTATCATGGTTTCATGATCAAAATGCTAGAATCGTATTGAGAACCTGAATGAAGCTCATTGAAAATCAGAGATTGTGAGTCTCACAATAAAGATTGAGATTGTTACACCCAAGGGTATTTTCGAGAGCGAGAGAGAGAGAGAGAGAGAGAGAGAGAGTTGAGAGAGTAAGAAAGTGAAAAACATATACGAATGTTAATCAAGATCTTTATTAGAGCCATTGATTCATTGTTATGATTACTATTAGTTGAAGGTGATGATGATGATGGTGTTGATGGGAACTGTTAAGATCCATTAAAAAAATATTTTCACTTCTGCTGACTCATGAAAGAAAAACTCAGCAAATGAGATTGACAGACTTTCCCCTGCAATCAGAATGAAAATTTATTCAATGGGTTATTACATTTCCATGATGAATAATATAAATATCAGACACAGAAAGACACTCATGCCAAGAGGGAAAACTTTTTTAGAACTTTTTTTTTCAATAAAAGAGAGAGAGAGAGAAAAAATCTCGAACTCATTCCTCTCCCTGTAACTAAAATCTAATCAAAAGAGGTTTTTTCCCCCTTATAACGGTATATTTATGTTCAGGGTGGCTCATTTGTGAACATTATGTATATACACTTGAGAATTGACATTTACAGGTAAATATATTGTAAATAAATACATTAGATACATTGAACAGTTTAATTGCCTTAGGAAAATGATACAAATTTAGTTGAACAATTAGCTGATCGATTCCCTGGTGAACTAACTGAACATGTTGATTAATGAATCATTAATTGTGTTTCAACATGGAAAACAACATGAAAAGTATTCAACATGATGTAAAAATTGTTTTTTCTTTGCACTGAATTTCAATACGAATTCATTGGTAACTATATCATCTCAGAACTTTTTCATTCTCATCTCTCTCTTTTTTTTCCCTCTTTCTATCGAACTTGTTTCTCTTTCTTTAATACTGTTGAATGAAAAGTTCTGATTGAAGTTTTGATGAAAAATGTTGTCATGTTGTCAGATAATAGTATTAGTAACACTTTGATTGTTACCATTTGAAAGTTATCATTATTTTGGTTACAATAAACACTAAACCAATGGATGTTTATACATAATGTAAAAAGTAAATAAAGTAACATCAACAATCAACACAAACAAACACAATTTAAATTGTCATCATGATGACATGATATTATAATGGATACGAAAAGATCATCAGAATGTTATTCAATTTTTTTTTACTCCTTCCATAGAAACTGTTTCAATCTTTTTATTGTAGATCATTATTATCATCATTATCATCAACTTCCATGTGATAATGATGAAAAAATATGATGAACAAGAGGATGTGGTTGTTGGTTTCAATTTGATTCCCATGGAATTGAAAAGTTCAAATATTATCATGATGATAATCAGCAGATGAAAATATTAACCATCTTCAACGTTATGTTATTGTGATGAGCTGAGTTTCAGTCAAGTTATTGTTGTTATGATTTGTATACTTACCATGGATTCACCATGAAAACATGATGGAATCATCAGAATTGTAATTATATATTGTATTGGATTTGTCTTCAAATTGAATAGAGTTACATTCTCATACAATCATATTTTAAATTCACCATTATCATGATGGTGATTACATCTGAATAGTTGTCTTGGAATCTCATGAAATTTTGATATTCAACGAATAGTAGATGAAAAAGTCAACTAATGGTTCAGAACTTTTCTCCTTTCAGCTAATATTTTAGTTCATTTTTTTTTCTCTCAATGATAATAAGATAAATTCAATTGTCTCAACAACGATTAACTCAATTATCGTTATCACATTGAAAAGTGTCAAAACGATGAGTGGTCATCAATATCATGATGTTTGTTCATGGTTAGTGGTCAATAGGTTGAGTCTCTTACCTTGTTAACATCAAACTTGGTGAAAATATAATCAGCCAATCTGATTAAGTTTATATTGTCCGGTGAGAAATATTCATGAAAAGTTTCAATGAAAATCTCCTTTGTCATGTAACCATGAGGACAACTTCTTAGGAACTCTTGGTGCCAATGTTTCAATTGAGAAATTGGAACTGTGTCATTTAAAAGCAAAAGCGAATCAGAAAGATTATTCAGTTGAACAAATAACAAGTAATTCCCTTCATCATGGTGATTAATCAGTCGATTATCTGAATAAACAAATGTTGATCATGAGATTAACTGATTACCATTTGATATTAATTACATTCAACTACTTGAAATTTGATTGAGTACTTCAAGAGTTCATGGTAAGCTTATTGTGTTCAGGGTAATAATTTATCATATTTAATGAGTTGAGAGTAATTAAATTTAGCTCAACAATTTACTTGATTGAAATTAAGTCGAAAACATGAAAAACTTTATCGTTACCATGAAAAAGGTTAATCATCTTGAGGCTTTCTTGATAATAATTGAACTATTTTCAGGTGACATTGAATTAATCTTTAACATGGACTTTGTTGAAACTTATTCTGTATTCAGCTAGTGTATGAATGATTGTTCAATACCATGGAAACCTGAGTAACTTGAAATTGTTCAAATACATTGATGACAATACTTACATGGCGTCTCTGCAGCTAAGGCTTTGAAATCAACTGTTGTTTTCGGCTTATTCAGTAATGAGCCCATGGTGAGTGATGATTATGATTAGACGATTCAAATTAGTTCACTTTAGCACTTTAATCAACTATCTTTGGTTAATCATGAAGTGTTTTGGTTTAGATTTGTGTTCGTTATCCTTTGAATTCAGAGGCAAAACAAACAGACAAGAAACATTATCCAAATCAATCAAAGGTTAATCTATTAAGAATCACAAGCAACAGGGTGAAAAGATTTCAATTATTGATACAAAGATGTTAACATGATGATTCTGGGTGAGAAAATGGTTGAAAAAAGTTCTGACATAAAAAAACACCGTAATGAATTATTGAGTTGAAAACGATTCCAAAAGGATAAACAAACTGAGATAACAGGTAACCAAATGAACTGAAATGATATTTCAGATAAACAATAAAATATATCAACCAGGTGAGTGGGAGGAAGAGGAGTGTAGACAGAGAGATGATGATCGACAGAAAGAGAGAGAGAGAGAGACTGAACTTTATTCATTATCTTCCTCCCCCTGAGTCACAGGAAAAAAACGATAAAAAAATAAGAGAAACTTTTTGTTTCCTCTCACCATAAACTAGAGCAAACTATTTACTCTCGGTGGTGAAAACTAGACGGAGTGAGTTTTATTTCCTCTCCCCTGAATAAACAAACCTAAACACCTCCTTCTCCTTCCCCTCCACCATCACCACCAACATCATCATCACCAATTCCCACCTAATCATCAGAATCTATGAATGAGTCGGTTTAGTTGATTATTAATAATCGTTGATTCAATTGAGATATTAAATGAAGGAGTGAGGGAAAAAATTACTCTCATTGCATGGTTACCATTATATTAAGATAATTACATTATTACAATTTACTATTACTATTGAAATGATCAACATGAGGGTGGAAGATGATTTTCACCCTAATTTCAATTCTGAGAAGAAGAAGAAAAAAAATAATAATGAAAGGAAAAACTCATTGAGCCATTTAAATGCTGGTTTAATGTTCAATTGATTTTTACACTCTCTGTACTAATAGCAAACACTGTAATCGATGCTAGATCATCATCATCATCGGTGGGAGTTAACCCACCCCCTTGTATATATACACATATTAGAATAACATGGAAAAGTTCTGGTTGCCTTTGGTTACCAGAACTTGTATTTTTTTTTCATCGTCTTCTCCCTTCCAAGAGTAAATATTAATCGAGAAATTTATCTTCTTTTTTTTTCTTCTCAATGAAAATATTGTATTCTTATCATTAGTGATTGTCATTAAACTTTATTGAATGAAACCTAATATGAATCGTTATTATTACTATTCATCAGGTTGAGCAACTAAATTCATCATGAAACTTTACATGATAACATATTGATCTTGATGTGTTTTCTATTTGATTTTGACCCTTCCTCTTTCGTAATCAATTTCGTTTCAGTTTCAATTCATTCAGGAAATTTTTCGTTTTTCTCATTCCATCTCTTTCTAACTTATCATGAAATTGGCTCAGATATCATGATCACAATTCAAGATCAAACTTCAGGATGAGAAATATATATGATAATCAATTACTGAATATTCAATATTTACACTGAATTTCATGAGCATACCAAGACAAATTGTTCATTTCTGTAAATAATATAACTTTCCTCGATAATTAGTTTTGTTATTTAATAAGTTCTAATTAGTAAATTGTTACATTTATCAATATATTCAACATGATACTTGTCCTTGAGGTGTCGAGTACAGAAATCACCTTGTGGTTATTGACATTTTTATACAATTGATTAGTTGTTCAGTTCAATAATCTATTAGTATAATTAAGATATTGATCTGGGAGGAAGATCAATTTAATGAACTTGATTTAATTAACCCGTTTACATTGAATCAATTTGATTGTTATAACCTAATGTTGAAATATTGGAACATAAAATGAAATTTTGTATATAAAATTCATTCAAAACACTAAACCTCCATTCAGTGTTCCCGATAAACTATCAATTGAAGCTCATGGATGAACATCATGAAAATCTGATGAAAACAATGAAAAGACAATTCAATTTCCATGTCGCTGATAAATATCCTTTCGTTGAAAGTCCCCACCAAGAATTGGAGTAATCATCAACAATTAGCTACACAATTAAGTTCACAAACTGATGATGATTTAAATCCTTTGAAGAGTAAATTCTAAGCAGATTTAAAGTTAAAGTAGTTCACCAAGTCACCTTGAATTCACCAAGTTCAAGGCATGAACTTTATCCTTATTCTCAGGGTATTCCTACCATAGGAAAAAAAACTGCAAATTCATTGAAGATGTAAAATTAATTACAGTTACCAGTCAATTCTTTATCCTCTTTCTACAAGCTTAACCTGGGAGAATCCTTGAGTTATTGATAATTGACTGAATGACAGAATTGAGTAAGAAAGTGTCACACCGAGCATAAGGAAAAGCAGATCATGTATATATGAAAACCCACCCCACTCTTGTACATGGAGGTAAAGTGATGTGGCTCCCTCTTTCATTGAATCTACTATATTTATATATAAATAACATTGTATTAGTTTGTTGAGCTTTTAGTTGATATTGTTGATCAGATGTGTGAGTTACCGTTATTCAAGAAATTGTAATAACATTGTTCAAGTATAAAAATTTGTTCGAGAAACTCAAAAACAATGCTGATTGAGGGGAAAAGTTTTTCTCTAATGTGTTTCATTTTCACCATTGAATTGGTCCATTCTTTAAAGTTTATTCAATTCGAGGTTCCTAAAAGTGCCCCCGAGGGATCGGATGTACAATTAATCTGTAGTTATGACCTTGAAGGTTATCCACTTTATCAGCTTAAATGGTATTATAATGGTTCTGAGTTTTTCCGCCACGAACCCAAGGTGAAAGAAGAACCTTTTCTTTACCTTAAAGTAAATGGAATCAAAATAAATGTAAGTCGATTAGATTTAATGTTCTAAATGTAATAGAAAAGAATAGAAAATTTCCCTCCAAAAAATTCGTACAACGAAATCGATCGTTTCATTTATCTTTTGATACTTTTTTCCCCCACGGTTTATTCATTAAATCTTCAACCACTTTGCTCTCTCACTCTCTGTGTGTGTATTGTGACAATTAACTGACCATTGTGACCACTAAACTGTGATTAAAATCCAGAAAAAACGATCCAATTCAACCCATTTAATATTATCCGATGTGTCCAAATCAGTTGAAGGTCCATTTGCCTGTGAAGTTTCAACCGATTCATTATTTCAAACCAAATACCTTGAGGCAAATTTAACAATTTCTGGTAAGTCAATTAACTTAATTAACTTAATTAGCAATTTTCCAATGCTAATACCCAGATATTTAGATGGATAATATAATAGAAAAGAGATGAATTCTGTCAGATAAATCATCATTAACAGGAATCAATTATTATTACTTTTGGCAATTACAAATTAGACTAATAACTATTGATAATCTGTTGAACAATTAACAGTTAAAAAGAGTCGAAAAGTTAATTGTTAACAATATAATCATCATATTATAAGTTTCTACTGTATTTATATTGAGTTTCCTTCCGTCTCAAACTATTGTCATCCCTTTTGTATCATCATCATCTAATTTAATCTGATTGTCAAGGAACAATTTAAGTTCTGATCTCAATTATCACTCTCATTGATCATTCCCAATTTACCATTAAATTGATAATATTCAATTCCCTTAGTTTACTTTGTTTTAATAGGTTTTATTGTTGTCTTGTTATTATTCATTAATTCATTGTAATACTAGTTAATAACAGTGGTCAAGTTAATTTTCACCAATAGAGTAATAGTATAATAGATTGACCAGTGTCCATCTCAATCAATCTGAGAAAGAAAGAGAAAAGCCAAGAGAGAGAGAGAGAGAGAGAAGGTCAAGAAAAGGAAACAACAAGATAAATTAACGGTCTCTTAATTGAGGAAAATGGAAATTGTAATGATTAACTGAGAGAATTAAATTAAATCCAGTTGAAATTAACTAGATCTTTGTTTTCATCATCTTTTGTCTTGCTCTCTTCTATTTGTCTTCTTGTCTATTTCTTCAATTAAGATTCATTTGACTTTTGGGAAGATGATGATGACGATAAACAAAGGGATGAGGATGAGGATGAGCAAGATAAAAAGTTTAATTCTCTCTCTCTCTCTCTCTCTCTCTCTCTCTTTTCATCAACTGTCATTACAAAGAGACCATCTTCCTCTTTCATACCCTATCATCTTGTGTCTTGTAATGATAATGACTTGAGATATCTTATTCTTATCTTCATCAGCATCCTTTCAATTTGCAGTTTTATCTTCATCATCATCAATAGTATCATCATCATCCCTTATCATTATCAATGCCTAAACCTTAATTGGGACTTATCACACTCTTTTATCACTATGATGATGGGGAGATGACATAGATTCTGTTGTTATCTCAATGTTAGTTTAATCTCAACTTTTCACTTCCGTTTCCATG
Source organism: Panonychus citri (assembly GCF_014898815.1). Classification (NCBI taxonomy): domain Eukaryota; kingdom Metazoa; phylum Arthropoda; class Arachnida; order Trombidiformes; family Tetranychidae; genus Panonychus; species Panonychus citri. The sequence continues at coordinate 1,730,383 of NW_026515541.1, forward strand.
TGATGGAGATGCTAATCATCATCTCACCATCCTTACAAACTCAAGCTTTCAAAAAAAAGCGTTAATAAAGTTGATGATTAACATTATAATCTAAATCCAGTTTATTGGTTCAACTCTTTCAAGCCAACTAATTGTAGTAATTATTTGATTGTCAACAGTGTCTGTTAATCAAGTAATCAGTAAGTCAAGTCTAATTCCTGGAATTGGCTGAGTGACATGAAGTTTTATAAACAATTCAAATGAGTATTTGTGAAAAATTTTTTGCTGTTGATGTGATTGAGATTATCATTCAGTTGATGAGCTCAATCAGAATCCAGGAAGCAATTGAATCAATTGTTTCAACAAGATAAGATCAATTCTGAGTGAAAATCACAAACAACAATTTGATTAACAACATGATCACACGAAACCCTTTTAAATATAATCCATTTCTATTCAGTTTCTTTATCTTCTCATTTAATCTATCATTATTATTCTTGCTCATGGTGATTCTTTCCATTCATTCAACTCTTTCTCTCTCTCTACCTCTTTCTATGTGTTTTGGTTACCTAATCTGATCCAGAACTGATTCCTCGCCACTTCCTACATTGTATTTATCCCCATTGTTATTGCGAATGCAAATCAATAATAACATTTAATTCCTCTAGAGGATTAGTGTTCAATGGATCAGAAATACTGTCAATGAATGTTATTATCGTTGAATAGATTGTGTTATTTTGTGGTTTACTATTTCTAGATTTATGCTTTTGATGGATTAAGATGAGAAAAATAGAAAGAGAGAGTTCAGATTGATTATCATCTTAAATCATGTTAACTCTAATGAGAGAGAGAGAGAGAGAGAGAGAGAGATGGAGAGAGAATGGATTAATCTAAAAGATGATCCTTCCATGAAATGGATTAATTCATTTCAATATCTCACAATTTGTCTAAATGGATAAAAGTTTATTTGGTCAGACAGTTTATTCCGGAAATAAGTGACCAGTTATTCCGATAATGATGGTCAAAAGTTAGTGTTGATAAAAAGAGATGAGAATGAAAAATGATGCTCTCGGACATTACATGAAGAGATGGTGATGATAAGATGAACAAATGAAATGTCATCAGATAGTTGACTCTCTCTCTCTCTCTCTCTCTCTCTCTCTCTCTCTCACCCTTCGAGAGTATCTGCCCTGGAATGAGAGAGTTGATGATTGTTCATTTCAATGAAGAAGATGATAACTTGCTAATGACATCCTTTTCTATGGGTTACAAAGAGTTAGTACTTAAGGGTAGTTTTCAATATCCATATTACTGAATACACTCCATTAGGCTTCAATTGCCATGGAAAATCTGGAACTTATTCAGCTGAAAAAGATGAGAAAAGATGTAGAAAGTGAATTGGAGTAAATTACAGAGAGATATATCTAAGATGAGCAATTGATATTAATCCAAAATATATATGAATCAGTTTCATTCATTTTCCATGAGGAATTGAATTTACCAGAATAACACAAAATTCAATGTTTATCATGTTTCTTTCAGAATTCATTATCTAAATTCTGAAAGATTTTTATCTTATCATTATCATGAAAATAAACTGACTTTGTACCTCTGTATATTTATGTTCAATTCATGATAATAATTTACAAGGAAATCGGTGAAAACACTGAGATAATTATTAACATAAATCATGTAATAATAATCTCAACAATGTTGATTAATCTAATCCAATTATGATTACCATTTTTTGATATAAACCATAAACTCAGTTATCATTCATGATAATATTGTACTCATATTGTATTGTTATGATAGTAATATAATCCTCATGAAAAAGGTTAGTTGATTTTACTCTTGACCAATGGTCATAATAATGATATTCAATTCTCATTATATCACCTTCATTATCATCATCATCATCATTGTACTTTAACATTTGAGAGCCTCGAAAGATAATTAATCACTAATCGGAAGTAGTAAAAGATAATTGATATCAGAGTTGAAGATAAAATTCTGAGGTCCGAAAATGTTATCCCAAGAATTGAACAATTACCCTGATGATGCTAATTATCTGATATAATTGAATGATTCATCTTTATTAATCTTGTAGTATGTTGATTAATTGAATGTCCCAAAAAAATTCACCATGAAATCAGGTGAGGGAAGGATTAAAAGTAAGGATAATCTTAATTAGTGAATTGTGTTGATATATATATAAATTGTTGGTAATTAAAGAACAACAAAATCAACAAGAGAATCAAGTTGATGATTGCTAATAGTGAAACGATTATAAAAGTTAATTAGATTTCCACTATTCTTGCAAATCTACCCACCGCTCCACCCATTTCCCACCACCCACTTTTTACACTTTCTTTTGCTGACTCTTAACTCTTTTCTTAACTTGATTGTAATTAATTTTCACTCTCTTACCTTTTCCACCACAGAGCTCAGTTTTCATTAGATGATTTTTCACTCTCCTCTCATGAGCCACCTTCCCACTTGACTGAACTTTTTCATGATAATGTTATTGTTTGTTGACCAATTTGATTGAACATTTTTTTCAACAATCTCTCTCTCTCTCTCTCTCTCTCTCATTTTATCAACGTGCTCAACATTTTAATTAACTTTCATTGGTTGATTATTAAACAACAATCAACCAAGCGACAATATTAATGCATGTTAATCTGTCTTCTAATTGAAATAATTTACTCAAACTTTGACAGATGAGAAACTTTTTTCTTCAATTCTGGAATCATGATCGTCAGAATTTTCTGATTTTTATGGAATTTATTTCCTCTCTATCTCTCCCTGTATTTTTCTGCTCTCATCTCATGTTCAGAATTTATTTACTCTCTCTCTCTCTCTCTTTTGATGTTCTTGTTTAGAGTTACATGATGATTCTGTTTGGTAATATAAGATAATCATATACTTCTAGTTAGATTATTAAAAAAATTAGAAATGAAATTTGATTACATGGTGAAATTAGATAGATGATTTATAACATAATGAACTTTTTTTTCCAATTCATTTTGTCAATCATGATATTCCAATTCTGATTCTCATTGTTAATCTGCTCATCTAACAGTCGATACAGAAAAAAAGTTGATATTTACAGAATCATTAATGGAACTGAATTTTTTTCCATGTTATCATGAAAGTGGACTTTTGAAAGTTTTGTAAGGAAATAGTTGATAATATATTTTAGTGGAAATTTGTATCTTTCTCCATGAAATTGTTTGCTTATTTAATAGAAATTGAATATTATGTTACTGGGTAAGGAATATCTTCCCTCATCCACTCCAATGATAAATCAACTTCATCCATCTATGGATTTATCATCATTCTGATATTATTATTACTCCAATAAAAAAAGGAACATTTTTTTTGTCTATTTTCTTGTTAGTTCATTGATTCAATTTCATGAAAATGTCCCTCATCGATAATATTATCACTAAGATGATGAAAATGAGAATATTGTTGACAATAAATTCACAATAGCTTATTGTTGGATATCAATATATCATCATAATCATCATGTTTATCATCATCTTCCCCATGAAAATCAATGATAACTTTATGAGAGGATTTTCAGTTAGTTTCATATTGCATTTTTGTTGAGAAAATTTTTCAATTTCTTCCGTCTACATGAAAACTGTTTCCATGAACTTTATGCATATTCAGGGTAAAAGTGAAAATGGCTCATGTTAAATTGAAGGTGGATGATGATGATGATGATGATTCTGTAGGAGTTTAAGTGAGTGAGCAATTTCATTATCATTCAATTTCCATGCCAATATCATTTCCTCTGAATTCTTAGCATATTTTCATCTGAATAATCTGAGTAACTATTTTTTTCTTGTAATAATAATAAGGTAAAAGTTAAAAGGCTCAATTATATTTTCCCTTTACAACATAATCAACACACAAATTATCCAAACCCACAGCAACAATTAAGTTTATCATTTAATAGATTGAATTTTCGAAACAAATTTTCATCAAAATTTAAAACAACAACACAACTACAGTGCTACAGAACAAGATTACAAGCTAATCCTAATCTCACCCAATGATGTATAAGATTAATGGATAATCTAAATTGTTCAAAACTCAAATTTTACTTTAAAAAAAGCTCGAAGTTCCAAAATCTCATGAACACTTTTCCACCTCGACCCTTAACTTTAGATTATATAAGTATTATAATATAAAGACATTTATAATATCAATATGATATTATTACGCAAGGAATGGGGTGGATTATATATGAGATGAATAGTATTGCCCCTGAGGTGACATTTTGTTTTTTCTTTCTCATCTAAATGTTAATCTTGATGAAGAATCATTGAGAGAAAAAATTTCAAGAGAAACTCATTGAAAGGTAACATTAATCATCGGAAAAGGAAACTAATGTGTATACCAATCAAAATTAATTGTCAACCCTGGTTCTCAAGCGTATTAATAACTTATGTTCACTTCCATGTTATATTATTATTACCATTGCAATTGAAGATGAAGATGAAGATGAAAATGATAAGAGGGAGAGAGAGAGAAATAAAAAACAACAGTAAAAGGCAAAAGATGAGGATAAAAATGATGCTGATGATAGTTTAAGATCATTTATTTATTACATAGGAAAAAGCATGTAACCAACACAGAGAGATAATGTAATAATAGCTAATATAATATCATCTCATGATGAGAAATATGCTTTTTCAAAGGGTTTCCTTTTTTATCTTCCTCATCATCAGGCTCATGGATTTGAACCACTTCATGATAATGATGATGATTATGATCACTGTTTGTCTTTGTCTCTCATATTTATCTTCATAATAAGCAATTGATATCAGTTGCAAGTTTATCATCTTCATCTTCATTGTTTCAAGTTAAATGAAAATTAAGATATCGTCATGATGATAATGATGAAACTGAATTATAGTGTTGAAGGTATATCATCATCATCATCATTTTATGGTTAAGATGATGTAATTTTTTTCTTCTTTCTCAATCAAGTAACTCATCCCATTCATAATTGTCTTACCTCCTCCTCTTCATCTTCATCTTCATCTTCATCCAACTTTTCATTATTTCTCATTGTTTCTCACTTTAACCGCCTCCTTCTTTGAGTATCTTCTTCTTAATATTGTCATCATCTCTTTCATCATCTTCATCTTTACACTCTGACAAAAAATTCACTCCCATCTTCATCATTTTCTCTCTTTTTATCTTCATCTTTCATTTGAGATGATAATTCTTCAACTTGAATTTCCCATCGATCAGCTGAGAATAAGAAATACAAAGAAGGAGAAAAAAAAACTTTCCAAACTTTCTCTTTATCTGTTTCAAATGAGATTGGAGAAAATTGTTCTTCCCCTTTTCTTCATGGAGCTAATTAAATGAATTATTAGCTTTCTCTTTCACTTTTAGCACGCCCTCAATTTCCTATTGTCACTTATTGTCATCATCTTCATGTAATAATAAGAGGAAGAGCCAGAAGTACATAAGAAGAAGCAAAAAATTCTGATGAACCATTAATGTTATCGCAACTTTGTTATATCAAATTTCATTCTTCTGGCTCATATCATGATTACGATAATTCTTGAGGGTATAAGGTGTAAATCAAAATGGAAACTCAAAGAGAGAGAGAAAAAAATACAATTTTGTTTTTCGTTCTCTCTTTTTCCCTCCCTGTGAATGAATTATTATTATTCCAAAGACTGTACATGTTGATACATTTTCTAGCGTGACTTGATCATCATAATGTTATTATCGTATAACTTTGTCTTAGATTTTTCATTTGATAGTGAAAATACTTGAATGTATCATGAGAATGAATTGGTTTACATGATGAGGATGAGAGAATCTTTTTATCATGTATGAATATTATTGAAATAAGAATGAAAATTTTATTGAGCTGTTAAAGTTTCTTCAGGGTAGTAGATATTATTTCATGATGATGGAGTATCTGGAAACGAAATGATTGACAGAAAATATTGTTATTATGTTTTCATTTTAATAGAAATTGTTTCTACTATTATGTTGATTTATTTTCAGGTGAAATTCATTCAGTATTTCCTGATTTTACCCTTGAGGAAATGTGATTATGATTAAAAGAGAGGAAGTAAAAGATTACGACGGAAACGGAAATTGTATTACTTAACTTGTTCAATGGTTGAGATAAAATTGTTCAGTCAACTGTTGAAATTGTTGTTGAATTTGATAGTAAAAAAGGTGAGATTCACCTTGAGTGGGATAGATTTTGTCACTTTGCTTCATTTCATCATGAACATCAGCTGATTATTGGCTGGTCATCAAGAGGGTGGTACAAATAGACGCTCAAAATGGATGGATGGATGACCATTATGAGTGAATTGATGATGGGTTGATGGTGGGAGGTGGATGTTCATTGTTCGTGATCAGTCTCCATGGAGAGAAAAGTGGAACCTCGATTTTCATGAGGTCGATACAAAAGAAGGAGAGAGAAAAAAATGGACAATAAAAGTGTTGGTCATTTGGAATCGAATAAATTTCCGGTTCCAAAGTGAACCATCTATTCAGCTTTAACAAGAAATTCATCTTTACCTCTCTGGAAGTGGGTATTTGATAGGTAGTGGGTGGTAGTTCTCATGAGACTAATAAGCTCATCAATTGTGAGAGTTGATTCGAAATAATAACAAAAAAATATCATAAAAGAGAAACCGAAAAAAAAGAAGTCATCATGATGTTGATCATGATGCCATGGAATCAGCTGAATGATTAATTCAATGTCCATTCAATTATCCAATTTATGAGTTAAATAAAATTACAGTTCGTATCCATATCTAGAATTGAGAGAGTCTAATGTTTCAAAATGACCCCCGATTGTCCGATATTCAATTACTCATCAGTTTCGTGATTCATGAAACTAAATCATGAAGAAAACAAAAAGTTTCCATCGGAGAACTGATTAACAATAACATGAGATGTTTCAATTGTCACTCTTGAGAGAGAAAAGGAAAGAGTGAGAGAGAATACTGGTTCAAGTGAAAGGTCACTTGATGATGACCATGAGACCTCTTAACATGATGGAATAAGATGAAAATCAGATGAGAATCACTTGTTGACTGTTTATATGTTTCATATGAGAAATTTTGTTTTCTTCATTTTCTTTAGTCTTTCTCTGCAACTGACCATTGATCTTGACCATTAAATTGAATCTTTTGTTATTATTTCTACTATCGAATGCTAAACTTACACCTTATCAACATCATTAACTTTTCATGGCAAAAGGAATTTGTCTCCTCCATTCCCACTCATTCACCCACCGAATTAATAACTAAAATTCCAGTTCTAATAGAGAAAAAAAAAGATTCCAAAGCTCAGAGTTATCTCTTTTCGTTTCTTACAACATTTCAGGTTATTGAGCAGTTGAACTTCAGGGTAACTTGTTGAAATGAACAATTTTCTCATTCTCTCTACTGAATCACAGCAAGATATAAATTCTAACAAATAGATTTCCCTTCATGAGCCAAACGATAATTTGTATTCATTACGATTCAATCTATTGAATAATATTAGTCGACTAACATCAAATATCATTCATTCATCAACCTCTCACCCTGTACCTTAGGTTCAAGATCATCGGGTTCCCAGAAGTTTGGATTCACAATTTATGCTCAATGGAAAATAATTATCTCCTTAATAATATTACAATCAATGATTTCCCATCAAGTGATTACAAACCATCTTAACCATAATCGGTATCCAATTAATTGTAAGTATTGATGGAAAAGTAAAAAAAGTTTTCCAACTTACAATTGATCAAATCAAAATTGAGATTAATTATCAATTGTAACTGGAATCTGATTGTTCAGATCTCCATGTAACTGAATATATAAGTTAACCCATTGAACCCAACTAAATGCTTATCAAATCAAATTGGAATCAGATTAAGATGAAAATAAATCAGAACTTTTGTTTTTTTGCTCTCAATCAATTCACAGAATCTTCATCATGTTCATCATGTAAACTTATTGATGATAAGATATCATTGGGAATGAATTGCTTACAACTGCTAATTCTTAATTCAGTTAGATGGAAATGAGATAAACATGAAATGTTATCATCATTTTTACTTTGATTTGCCATTTAAACAAGGGGAAAAAATGATACAAGTTTATCATGATGATCATGATTAAATCTTCATATTTCTCTGAGTAATCATTGAACTTGAAATTTATGTTTACCATCAAGTCTAATTACATTGTGAACAGTAAAGGGTTAATCTGATAACTTGATAACTTGATTATCTATTTACATTATCATTATAATACAATCACATGGTAATATCAGCATCATGATTTACTCATTATCATGATGATGATTATGATAACTTCATTATCTTTCCCTGATAAATTCAATTCTTTCATGAGAACTTTTTTTCGTATTTTTTTTTCATTTTTTCTTCTTCTCTTTATTCAGATATTAAACATTCAGATTCTTGATTTCTCTTGTATTTGGATAGGATTGAAATTGGATTAACCAGGAAATTGGATTATCTCTTCATTTCCATTCGCCAAAACAATCAACGATTAATCAACAATTGCAAATGGAGTTGGAATCAAATCATTTTTCTTTATTCCTCCCTGTAAAATATTCAAATTATATCATGATAATTATTATTATCTGTTTACATTACCAGTGCATTCAATGATTATATCATTTTGTTTTAGATATTGAATGTTGATTCATGAATTTGAAAGTTATCATGAAATTTTTTCTATCGCATAAACTTACAACAAGAATGATAATATTCAATGTAAGAGATGATAATAAATGAACAACTTGAAATTAAATATTACCTTTGATTATCTCAATGAATTGAGTTGAAAATTATTATTACTATTCAATGGGAATAAGATAAATCTTCAAGTTGATATTGGAAATGCTGAAATTGTTTTCCAAATAAGGAAACGGATGACAAATATTGTTGAATTATTATACCGATAGATTGATAATGTTGGCGATAAATGTTAAATCACAAGATGCTCAAGAGTTTGATCTGAGTTTCATCATCAGGGAGTAAATTTCATATCAAAGATGATTCGATGATGATGTGAACCATTCATTGTTTATTTCCTCATCATGGTGATAAGGAAACTCTGGTAAATATATTAATAAGGTTATTGAAAAGTTCTGAATAGTTATCATGGATAAAGGTAAATCTTTATCATGGTTTTATCTTCATCTTGTCATCGGGATGCTGAGGCTGAAAGAAAGTAGAAAATATTACAATTTGAACTAATTTATTGAACTTTTTTTTCGAATTTTTTTTTTCATCTTCTTGTTACTTTTTTTTCTTATTCTAAACATTAGCAAGTTGATCACTTGACCCAATATTACATTTAGCTCTTGACATATTCGGTAATCTCTTAGTTTCATCATCTCCTGGGCGATGATGTCCCTATACAAATTGGTGATTTTTTATGTTGTTCAGATCTTTTCATGGTGATGTTTGGGTGATGATGATCATGGAAAGTGAAATACAAAAGGGAAACCAAAGTGAGTATGAAAAAAAATGCATACAAAAGATGAAGAAATGAAAAGGTGTCTTTTGTATGGTGACTTTTTTTTTCATCTTTCAACATAAAGGATAAAGATGAGGATGGATGATGATGATGATGATGATGATGATTGAAAGAATATGCTATTCTCTGCAATTTATATTAGTGTATAATCAAAGTGAATTAGGTAAAATAGATAAGGAGTCAGAATGACAATAAAGTCTTGGTGATCACTCTTCGAGGGAGTGAGGAGGAGGAGGTGGTGGTGGGGAGGGAAAGAGAATAGAAAAAAGAACAATTGAAGAATATTATCATTTTACTCTATCAGAAGGTGGATAATGACGGTAGGAGTTGTGGGAGTAATAAAGTAGTAAGGGTTAACCACAGTAGATGAGGTTCGAGGTTTTTATTATGATTATTTTGTGGACTTGATTACGAGGGAGGTAAAGATTCACCATATTAGTAATGTTGGATGATGATTATCATCATTATCAGCTGATAAATTGCAAGTCAATTATGAATTAAATCAATGATCATCAATATTTTCATGGATATGCAATATAATCATCATTTGTATTGATTATCACTTCCATGTAATCATGAAGGTTCAATGGGATAAGCATAATGAGAAGTAAAATTATTCATTGATTGATTTTGTTCAATTCAAGTTTGAAATTGTATTTGTTGATTGTTCATGTTTATCAGTGTCACTAAATGTTGACGATAATTTAATGCTGATGTTGTTTAGCATTTGAAAGTAATCAAAGTACAAATGAAAAGTTATCATCTCATGAATTCTCATCAGTTTTATTGTAAACATTTGCTCTTTTAAAGTAATCATCATGTTCATATTATGTATGATGAGAATGAAGATCAGAGTTTTGTCTTCCATGGGAAGCCTGTTGTATATTTTCAGAGTTTCAGTTGGAACTTGGAATCTAGATGAGAACGAAAAAGATAAACGAACGAAAATAGAACAGAATTATTCCTAAAATGAGAATTTTCTCAGATTTTTTCTTCTCTCTCTCTTGGTCTCACTCCATGAGAACATTGTTTTCAGTGTTGATCATGAATTTGACAAGAAAATTTCATCTTCTATTTACACGGAATGACAGTAATAATCTTCAAGAGTGTCTCAAGGATTGTGAAGACAAAAAAGTCTACACAAGAATCATGAACAATTGAGATAATTGTCATGATTCACTTTCGTTCTATTGAACTTTTATCATGGTTAAAGCTTCGAATGTCACAATGAATCAGCATTTGATCTTGAGCTTCTTCAATCTTAATCATCTTCATCACCATCATCATCTCAATCTATTCCTAATATTTTGATTCTATTTTCATCCCTCAGAGTTGCCGATTCAATTGTCTTTTACTTGTTAATAATTTTCTTTTCATTAACAATCTCAAAATTTCATCTTCTCCACATGAAATTATTCAAAACGACAGATTAATTGTCTTACATGAATATTTGTTCTCGTTAATTGTTGACAAGTGATTAAGTGAGAAAAGATAAAAAAATTCTCAACGAAATTTTCAACTCATCGAATTGGTGAATTTCTATTACAGAAAAAAATTGGAATCATTTCTCTTGATAAATATTTAAACTCGACTGACACATGATGATAATAATTCTGATAATTTCTCATGATATTATGAAACTTTCGCCGAGTTGAAACTTAATATCTGATGCTTGGGAATTTCCATTATCATGAATAAGGAAGATGAAGAAGAAGAAGGAGAAAAAAGTTCTGAGTCGTTTTTTCATTGTTTCGATAATATTTTTTTTCTCTTCTTTGTCAATCTTTACACACTCTGAGTGTCAAAACTGTTCCAAGATTAAAATGAAACTTTTTTCTCTTCTTGTAATCTGAGTGTTGAAGATTTTTCATCACAAACTTTGAACTTTTTTTCTTCACTCACTTTTCATCATCTCTCATTATCGTTTCATCATGTTCTCAGCAATCTGATACCTTTTTCTGTGGTTAATATATCACTTACAGTCAGTTAGTTTGTACATTTGTATTTCTAATTGTCTTAGATGTGATTGATCATTGATCCTCTTTGATTATCATCATCATTTCATCCTGAGTATTTAAATTAATCTATTGGATGGAAATTGTTGTTGTTCCGATAATCTCAACATCTAATTTAGTTTCATGGGGGTTTTATTTATATTCTGATTCTGTTGTTTACATGGTGGGTGGAGGTTGGAAAGAGGAAGAGGATGTGAATAAATAAGAATGTGATGACTTGGGAAAAGGATGAGAATAAGATTATCTTGAAATCTTCATGTAAATTCAGAATTTTATTGAAAATGAGTAAATTGATGATGATAAGAATGTCAACTGATGATGATGATCAAATTAAGCTTCTTGTATGTTGTTTCTTGTTAGGGAAAAGGTTGTTGACACAATTTAAATTAAATGAGTGTTCAGTTAATTGTCCGAACTCATCTTGAGAATGAGAAACTTTTTTTTTCCTTCATCTCATCCCGATGGTTGATTGTTGTCTTTTTGCTCCAAGGTTACCACTTAATTAACAGGGAACTTAATTAAAAATTATATGAATAAATTGTTACACTGAACTAATCAGTGGGTGAGAGAGAAAAAGAGTGAGGGAGGGAATGAAGTGAAATGGTGAGAAGTGGTGGAATTGGATGAGAGTGGGAAAAAAGAGACAAGAAAAAGGTTGGAGGTAAAAGGAGAAAAGTGAATTGAAAGGAAAACATTGATTCCAATGAATTGAATGTTTCATTTTCATTGATGGTGATTCATTCTTGATACTTGATGGTGATAATATTGAGTCAGGGTGGGTGATGGTGGTGGTGGATTATATAGTTTCCATTGTGTTTCCATTCAGATCATTTCCAAATCAATTGATTGAGATTGTGTGACCATCTATCAACCTCAATTTCATGGTTCAACTAACCTTGAAGTTCAGCCTTTCACTGAGCTCATCATGGTTCAGGATTATTTTCATTATCCTCTGATTGTCCAGTTTAGTTAATCAAATGGATTAGCCAATTTAAAATCCAAAGAGGATCAAAAATCAACAGTCAATTTTTTTTCTATTGTTTTTTTTTTGCTTTCATATTAATTTTATTATCCCAGCGAAAGATAATAAATCATTAATTTGATTCATAAATTAGATGACAATTAATCATAGACTCTGTTAATTACCGTTATGTTCAAATATATGACGAAAAGTTAACATAATTAACTAACAATTAACGTGCCTCCAGTGATTTTCTTGTTGTATGTTAACTGGAAGCAATTTAAAATTAGATTAAGTAAATTGTGATTGGGATTGGGAAAGTTTTCTTGTTAACAATTAAAATATCTGCTAGTTGATCAACTTTAATTATCTTGTGAAAATGTATCAATTGGATTGTTGAAAGTTGAAATTATAGATAGTTCAGATATTATCATGATCAGTTGATTGTGATAATAAATTATTCATATTTAAACTACTGAATAAGTGAATTATTAACTATTATCAAAATTTGATATTTAGAATTGAAAATTGAAACTGAATTAGTAATGATTATCATTTATTACATCAATTTGATTTACTATCATCATCTTACAATCAAATTAATATTATTAGTTTATTATATTGATTCATATCCAGTGAATGAACTTTTCATTGTTAATTGTTACAATTTGATTCTATTTTTGTCTTGATTACTCTAGTTAATTACAATTGCAGTTGAATAGACTATTTAAATGCAATTAGACAAAAAGGTGATGTGAACAATTTACCCTCAGGGCTGTTGATTGTTAGTTAATACTGATAATTAACAGATGAACAATTAACAAGCAAAAAGTACAAATTAGAACTTTTTTTTCGTCAGTTCGATGAAGGTTGATTATCGAGTCTCTTATTTTTTTTGCAAAACATTGAAAACTTTGTTACTTAATCACAATCAATAGCAAATTGTACATCCAGGGCACGATGATTACGAAAATGTTGATTAATTAGTTTTAATTGTTACGATTTTTGTGTGAAATTTTATGGAAAATCAGAGCAAATAGAAATAAGAAATTGTTAGAAAACTTTTCGTACTCTCTGTTTGTTAATCTGAATTAACCTTCACGATTATGATATAAGCTTTAAATTGTAATTTAGATTGTTAATCAACAGTGAATTAAGTTAATCATTTAGGTTTGTTTTTCTCTTGCCATTTAGATTGATGGATTGGAGAGAAAACCCAATTGTATGAGAGAAAAAGAAAGCTATAGTTTTTGTGGAAAACGAAAATCAAGGAAAATGAACCCACGAAAATGCGCTAATATCAAGATGCTGCTAATTATGATTCGAAATCAACAATTAAGCACATAAATTAATCAAGTTAAAGTTAATGTTGTAAAATTGAATAATTATTGAGGTTCGCTAACCTTTCCTCAAATTTTATTGAACAAAATAAGAAGAAAATTACTCCCGAATTGTTTACCTCGAGGCGGAATCGTCGCCATTTGCTTGCTGCTTACTTGTTGAATTCATTTCCATCTTCATCCTCATCTTTATCATCTCATCTTTTCCTCTCTCACAAACGCTCTCTCTCTCTCTCTCTCTCTCTCTCTCTCTCTCTCTCTCTCTCGATTAAATGTCTTTTCATATTTTTTTGTTTTTTTTTCATCTTCATCCTGATGATCAACAACATCGTCCCGTTGACAGCCCAAGGACTTTGCAAAGGGACTTTGTACCTACACATAAACATCGCATTTGTATTGCAATGTTTCAATTTCTTATTTTCGTGTAAATTAATTGTAAACTTGAGGAATTAAAAAAGAAACAAAAAAAGAATATATTTAATCCATTAAAATCCTTGATTAAGGATAAACGTAATTGATTAATTGGATTATAATTGTTGCAGGTAAAGTTAAGACTCCTCCTTTTACTGGGAAGTGGCGGTAATATTATTATTGCATTTGATTTGATTGAGATAAGATAATTTTGAGATCGTTGACCGATCATGATCATGAAAAAACCTTCAGATTATTTTGTTTGTGATTATTTGATTATAACAAACAGAATCTAATCTGATATCATGATGATGTTGATGATGATGAGAGAGAGTTTAAATTTACAATGAACAAACAATAACAACAATCAGCAATCATGTGAATCTAGTGTGAAAGTTTTTCAAAGTAATTAAAAGTTAATTGAAACCATTTACATGAAAATAATTAACTTGACATCAATATCGTAATCAATATAATAACCGATAGTAATTTATACCGAGGGATTTTCAGGTTAATTGTAGGTCGAGGTGGAGGTTGATGATAATACAATCATAAGAATTGCTTTTTTCACTAACAATTTAATCATAATTAAGTTGGAAATGATTAAGGAAAAGTTCATTTTTTCCTTCATATTGTTTGTTTCATCATCATGAATATTATTATCATGATGATTAGTCAACAATGAATTTATATCATCTTCATTTATTTAATTGTGTATCTGCTGAGGTAAGAAAAAAGGTAGAAGTGAATTAATCACAATCAATGAATTAGTTTTTCGAGTTAGAACTTTTTTTCAGAACTCTCTCTCTCTCTCTCTCTTTCTTCATATTCAAAGTAATAATTTCATGATGATATTTATAAGAAGACTAATATTATATAACTAAGATGATAATGAGATTGTCAGACAAGTAAATTGGACTCATAGGCTTTGAAAAATGTTGCTTTTGGTTAGCACAATATTGTAATAACAATAATAATCACACATGATGATAATCATCATCATGATAACTAGGAAATGATAATCATGATGGTGGAAGGAAAAAAAAGTTCAACAATTGAATGAGAAATAATAACAAAGAAACTGGTTATAACTGTCAACTTGATTGATCATTGTTCAAATAAGCAACTCAATTGAACTTTTTTTTTTATTTCAAGATTAATATCAACTGGGAAATTATTTCATACTTTTTTTACCGTTACTTTGTTTTCTTGTTTGTTTCTTGGGGGGTTTGTTGTTGTTGTTTATCATTCATGGTGATTCTGAAATTCTGTTGAAGGATAAACAGGAGAGGGAGAGGAAAAAAAGTTGTATGTCTTTTGAACTGTTGCTCTGATTATTGAAAAAAATGAACAACAATATTAAGAGATACATGTTACCTCTTGGATCTCAGACATGATCTCAAAGGATCAACGGGAATTTTGTTCATGTTATCATGTTATTATTTCATGATAAGGTTGAATATTGAGCTTTCCCTGATTTGGAACTTTTCTCGTTAGATATGAAATATGAAGGAGATTCTTAGGAATCTATGAGATTCTGATGATTACTTTGATTCGAGATTAAGTTTTATTTTTATTCTTTCTCGTTCTCTTCTATTTTCTGGAACTTTTCGAGGTTTCAGAACTTTTCTTCTCGAACTCGTTCAATTTTACTGATTTTCTCTCTCTCTCTCTCTCTCTCAATTTCTCTCACTTTTTCTTTGCTTTGATATGTTTTTCTTTCTACATTGACATACGTTTCTATTCATTATTATTATTATTGTTATTTTCTAGTTGTAACAATTTCAGTTCCATGTGACTGAATATTCTGAATGGATTGTTGATGAATTTCTGTTTGGTTACAATACTCAAAGGAACGAGATTTTATCATGTTCCATGTTGATTCATACACTGAATTGATTGAAATCGAGTAAATTTATTTTAAGAATCTGCTTTTTCTTTCTCAAACTCTATTGTAATTATTATCGAAAGTTTCAATTTTCTTTCCCATCTAAATATCGACTATCATGGTTTCTTCATGGTAAATGGTTCAGTTCATCCAACTGAATTTCGGATCAATAAGAAATTATTACTTTTTATTAATTTTGATTTATTCTTCTCGCTTAATTTATTTATCATCGTGTTAATATACAATTAGTCATATTTATTGTATTGTTTGTGACTTTGTCTCCAATTGTCAATTTAAATTGTTGATAACAATTAATTTCACTTGTCAAATGTTAAATTAACTATTCAATTGTAATCAACTTGTTGTTGGGATCATTAATTTTCAATGATTTATTGTTGATCATGTTTACAAAATTTATGTTGACAATTAACGGAAAATTTTTTCATCGTGATTAACATTCATTGTTAATTCAAATTGAATAACATGAAACATTAATTGTATTGATAATTTATCATGTTAATTGTGTTTCAAATTAAAGTTATCATGAAAATATAATTCAAGTAAGATGTGATTGTGATTGGATTGATTAACAATTAATTAGTTACAATTATTATTATTATGTAAAAATTGAATGTAACTCAAGAGTAGATGCATTCCATACTACTCTGGCACAGGAAGGGGGTGGGGAATACTACTTCCGCTTTCTTCCGGTCCCTCCCCCTCCTAAACCCCACCCCCCAAATGCACTCATGCATAACCAAAAATAAACAAAATTGTAATCAGTCAACCGTGAATAAAATTACGCAATCGTGATCAGTCAACCGTGAATAAAATTACGCAATCGCTTAACCTTGAAAATTTACCGAAAGTGTGATCACTCAATCGTGAAAAATTAGGCAATCTCTTAACCTTAAGCTAAATCTAAAAAGTATAAAAGGGCAGGAAGTTCATACATGAAGTATAGTTTCATTTCATATTCAGAATGGATAACAGTGAAGAAATTTTGTTTAGTTATTCAGCTAACTCACGTGGTGAAGTGAATCACTTTCTTCTAATTAAGAAAAAGAAAGATGATTCATTTGTTTACCGAATGTTTATCAGTTCATGGACACCATCATGTGCAACTGGTGATGTAGCTGATGGACCAAACTTCAGTGTCGAGTGTTCATTAAAGAAATTCAAAAAGGTTCTCTTAGCTTTGGATGATCCGATGGGATATCATTACATCAAAGATAAGCTTTTCAAGTCGTATATGATTGCTATTTTGAAGAGTAAAGACTTCTCGGAAAAATTTGAAGAAGCTTTAACCAAACATGATCAAAAGTAAAATGTATAAAAGCCAACTTCATATCCTGAAAAACCACAGTTTAGTTTTGTGAGCAGAATGGATAAGTTGGAAATTATTTTTGATTATAAAAGGTGTTCAAGACCAATAACACAACATTATGTATTGGAACGGAAGCAAGGCGATAATGGAACATGGACATATCAGATGTGTATTTACTCTTTGTTTGCTCCTGGATTTCGAGATAATCTTGTTGATGGGCCGACCTTTTACATCAAGTGTACATTGGAAGAGTTCAAAAGAGTTCTTCAAGAATTGGATGATCCTATGGGTAATCATGAAATTAAGAGTGATGACTTTTTCCCTCGGACATTACCATCGTTCCATATGGTAACGGAAAAACCTGGACTCTTTACTTATCATCAAGCAATGGTAAAGATTGAATACGATGTTAAATTTTTCAATTCTTATCAAATTTCTGTTTTGAAAAGTAATGATTTTCAAGAAAAATTTAATCATATACTTGTAAAATACAAACAGTAAATAAAAATGTTTAATCGAAAAAAGTCTATTCATTTACATGAAAATGTTGAATCAATTTACTCACTTAAGGATTGATGAAATAAAAAACGCATGTGAAACGCGTCATTCTCATGTAAAGAAGAAAGGATAAAAGTGAAAAATTTTGGAATTGGATGAATAGAGCAAAAAGCCTATTCATTTACATGAAAATGTTGAATCAATTTACTCACTTAAGGATTGGTGAAATAAAAAACGCATGTAAAACGCGTCATTCTCATGTAAAGAAGAAAGGATAAGAGTGAAAAAAATTTTTGGAATTGAATAAATAGATCAAAGCCTATTCATTTACATGAAAATGTTGAATCAATTTACTCACTTAAGGATTGGTGAAATAAAAAACGCATGCAAAACGCGTCATTCTCATGTAAAGAAGAAAGGATAAAAGTGAAAAAATTTTTGGAATTGGATGAATAGAGCAAAAAGCCTATTCATTTACATGAAAATGTTGAATCAATTTACTCACTTAAGGATTGATGAAATAAAAAACGCATGCAAAACGCATTCATGTTGATAATGAGTGGAAAAAAATTAGCAAAAAAATTAGTTTATTGATGTTGACGAAACATGATTTGATGGCTTGCTTTGCAAATGCATTATCATGTATCTGATTTTGAAAACTAAACATTTTCTTATAAAAAAATCCCGCTGTAAATCCTCTTGATTTAATAATAATATTTGATTAATATCGTCGATAGCTGCAGTATAAGAATCAACTAAATTGTTAGTATTTTCATCACCAGTTGATGAAACTTCTCTCTCTTGCATTGCGAGTGCAGCTACTTCTAAATCAGATTTGAGAAGTGAAATCTCATTGAAAATGACATTAAATCCTTCGCCTCTTTCCAACATTCTTTGCCATAACGCGAAACTGTTTCCAATAGATAAATAAAACGCTTCCATATCTAAAAAGAAATAAAAAGGGACAAACGTAAAATCATTAAAATACATTTAATTTGTAGAAGAAATTTCATTGCTTTGATCAGATACATTTAATTTTTGTTCAATAATTTGTTCGTAAAAGGAAAGGGAAAGTATAAAATCAGGTTGGGAATATTGATATAAATCGATGGCCATTTCTAAACTAATTATGGCCTCGTTGTAGATAAAAAAGAGTTCATCCTGAATTTCTCCATCGGAACTTGTAATGAAACTGATGGTGGACATTTCCCACTTCAAACGTCTTACAAAATTTCGAACCCGCTCGACAAGATCTTCAAATCGTTCATTCAGGTCAATTGTGATGAAATCATCCATCGCATTGAGTAATCTCTCCAATAATCGTTCCATTCCTAATACATAAAAGAAAAAAATAAGAAAAAAAAAATTAGAAATTGACATTTAAAACAAGTAAAAATATTACTTTTAATCGGATTCAGAATCGGACGGAAAAAGTCCATCAGTTGAAGAAGAAACTTTGGAAGAATTAGTTGAATTTGTGTAAGGCAGTAAAGGGGTGAGAGAATCACAATAGCCACGAATTTGTGAACAGACACACGATCTCACATCATCACGTGTTGATAATAAATGGATAAAGTGGTTAAGGTTTGTGATCACGTCATTTATAGCGGCGGTCATTTCACCTTCATCACCTTCTCGCCCGTCCGTTGATGATATCATATTCTCACTCATGCGCTGTAACCTTGAAGTGAGGGAGCCACGATAATTAATGAGAGTCGCCAGAATATGATAAGTTGGGCTGTCATTTATAATTAGGGTCATTACGTCATATAATTTGAATACGACGGTTAGATAAAAAGCGGAAACCGTCATTATGAGTGAGATGATGGAGATAATTGTTATATTGTCCGCTCTCTTATTCGAACTGCTTTTTATTTGTCTTGTGTACTGGTTGGAGTACGAATCTATTAAAATATAAAATGAAACCTTTATTTAAAATTGTGAATATGGTCTCTCTCTGGAAAGTTGATAGGACTTTCATCATCAATAGTAAAGAGTGCAAAACAGGGAAAAAGTTCAATGCTGAAGTGCTAAAGTACAAGGAAGGAAAATATCTAATCTTCGCTTCGGGTTCTATTACTGCTGTTGGTTTTCTCTCAACTGCACATGCGAGAGAAGGACTGGAATATTTTTTTCCACTACAAACTATCGACTGTTTACGTGTTATCAACATGGTAGCTTCTGGTCAAATATTTATTCGAAATTTTGATGAACTGACTAAATTCAAAGAGGTAATGTGGGAGCCTGAAATCTTTCCCGCTGCTTACTGGTATTACCAGAAAAAGTGTATTTCAATCTATCCATCAGGTAAAATTATAATTACTGGCGGTCGACACCAGAGGGAGCTAACTGAAACTTTCCACAGATTCAAGAGGTATATAAGACAGGAGCAGAGTCGAAATGATTCAGTCAAAAAACATGTCTCAATTAAATTGGCACACGTTAAGTCAAATCAAAATCAACCCTAATCAAAGTTTCATCATCTCTTGGGGAACCGATGGAAACAACAAAATCGTTTGTGGTCGTGTTCATCTAAGATACTATGTCGCTGGTATCCCTACAAGATATGGTGTTGCTCTAAAACGATGGGAATTGAGTCGTCTCGCAAGCTTCATGATTGGTCATATCAACGGAACGGATACAAAACTACAGGATCAAATTGATGAACTAACCATCGATCGAACCGTTTGTGGAGATTATCTTCTCTCGAAACGGGATCGGAGGATTTCCATCAAGGCTGATGATGTAAATAAAATTCTCAACCTTATCCCTGGCCTTTGTTTTCTTCTCGGCTTCCTAAGACCCGATGCATTCATCGACTGTCAAAACCCTGGTAAACTACTTGAAGATGTTTTCATCTGGTCACGGATTATCAAGGAAAAGGATATCGATCAAACCTGGGATGGAGAGGAATGTTTCACTACCGGTAAACTAAATCTTGATCAAATTCGGATCCTTCAAAAAATGGATAATCTTTATGATACATTCAACACTAACATCGGAGCGATGTTGCTGCCCCCTGTTACTTGTAGCAAGAAACAGTTCAACTCTCGGATCATGGGTCAATTCATTGAATCTATCAGTGAACCCTTCAAGAAAGATCCAGAGATGATCAAGTCTCTTGCCCTTGTCCTGCGTGGGGTGAGTCCCGCCCACACCAAGTAGTATAAAAGAAGATCTTGGTTCCAAAAATTCATCATTTTATTATGGATCGTATTTGTGGTTACTTCGATACTCAAGGGTTCTATCATAAGGGATTATTCTATCCTGCTGAAGTGGCTGTTCTTGGTGGTTGTGTTACCATGTCGATCGCTATTGGACACCACCTTAATCCTGACCACTTCTCAAACAAAGATAGAAAAAAGATCGCCTTTGCTGAGAGATACCACGGAATCCCGTTCATATCACTTGATCAGAAGATGGAACCAAATCTTCTCCCGATAATGCTACATAATTTTTACACAGGTAGAGTTGCCCCTGGTAAAGATTTAATCGCTTGTAAATCACTGGAAGCAGAGAGGATTCTTACCACTCTCGCTATTCCTTGTATTAATGTTATTGATATTGGTGGAACTTGGAACAATATTTCCAAGGAGAGAAAACCTTGTCATTTACATAAAAGCGGTAATAAATGTAGCTTGAATGCTGTACTCAATCTTAAAGATTGGGTTGACTCTTTATAAGAAAATAAAAATATTTTTTTTCTAAAAATGTTTGATATTTATTTAAAACATCCTTTCACCATGTTAATCGCCGGTCCAACAGGATCAGGTAAAACACAATGGGTGAAGAAATTAATTAATAACGCGAATACAATATGTTCACCTCCACCTTTACGTATTCATTACTTTTACGGTGAATATCAGAAAACTTTTGATGAATTAAATCATGTTAATTTTATTAAAGGTTTACCTGAAAATCTAATTGAAAAAATAGACGGAGCTAATCCTGAATGGATCATTATAGATGATTTAATGCATGAAACATCAAATTCTAAATTTGTTTCTGAACTTTTCACAAAGGGGAGTCATCATCGAAACATCTCAATTATTTTAATTGTTCAAAATTTATTCGTTAAAGGAAATGAAACACGAAACATCTCTCTCAACTCTCAATACATGATTCTATTTAAAAATCCGAGAAATCAAATCATTGGATCAACTATCGCCAGGCAAATTTATCCAAATAAAGTCAGTAAATTTCAATCAATATTTGAAGATGCAACTAGAAAACCTTACTCATACTTATTTATTGACATGAAACCTCAAACACCTCATGAAGTTAGATTATTAACTAATGTTTTAGGTGAAGATTTAATGTACGCTTATGTTATATAAGAAATCGAGTTCAATGATTCTATTAAAATGTCAGTTAAACAAGCATTAACAGTTGAACCGCTTCTTAGGTCCTTAGTTAAGGCTCCAATTAAGAAGCGGAAGCTGATGATAAAGAAACTACCCGATAGAGTTTTACGAATTATTAGTGGAATAGCCAGAAATATGTTGACAGGTAAAATTCGCCTTTCACCTGGCTCTTTAAAAAGAATTAAAAAATATAAAAAAGATATAAGAAGTATTGGAAAAAGGAAAGGTAAAAACTTGAGAAAAATAATTTCTCAGAAAGGTGGAGCTTTACCAGCTTTACTTATACCAGCATTAACTTTATTAGCTAACATTGTTGCTAGTAAAATATGAACACAGTCACAAAAATGATTCTCATCTCCGAGGATCAGTATAATCGCAAATGTACTGAAGATAAATCCGAATTATTACCTTTACTCAATTCAAATCTATCGGATGATCTTAAAATTAGATTCATAAATGAGGTACTGAAAAGAAAAGGTCAGAAAATGATTCTTCCAGAACCAATAGAAACAAAAATCTCTCAATCAATACCTGAAGCAATAAAAGAACCTATTTCTGAACCAGCAATTGAACCAACAATTGAACCTACAATTGAACCTACAATTGAACCAGTAAATGAACAAAGTAATGATTTGAATGATGATGAAGATGATTATCAAAGTTTCAGTTCAAATGTTTCAGAAACTTGGACTACCAAGGCAACGAGATTAAAACTGTTACTTAATAAAATTCCCGGACTAATTAACGCAAATGGACAAGTTGTTGAAAATAAAAAACCTTATGCTAGAAGTGATATTGATGATGTTATACGATACATAACTAGTCGCAATGATCCAACAAGAGCACCACCAGGGGCTAAATATGTAATTTCGCAAATGATTTCTAAACCAGAGTTAAGAAGCTATATTAGAAATGAGAAAATAGATCTCATTGTTCCAGCGAAAAAAGTTGTAACATGGCTTCAGGCATCAGCTTTGAGGAATACTTCAACCCAGAAAAGGGCGGATCCTTAGGTGGATTAAAACGATTTTTTTATCATTTAAAAAATTCAAATCCATCCGTTAAATTGAAAGATGTTCAAAAATGGTTGAAAGATCAGGATGAATATAATTTATTCAAACAAACAAAAAAACGTTTCCCTCGTCTTCCTATTCTCGTCAATAAAATGAATGAACAATGGCAAATCGATTTAATGGATATTGCCTGGATGAGTAAACACAATGATAATTATCGTTATTTACTAAACATTATTGATTGTTTCAGTAGATTTGCTTGGGTTATACCAATAAAAACAAAAAGTGCAACCGAAATTGTTGATGCGTTTAAAAAATTATTTACGAAAATTAAACCTGAAAAAATTCAAAGTGATCAAGGAAAAGAGTTTAAAAATGTTCAATTAATTAAACTTTTTAAAGAAAATGGAATCAACTTTTTCACAACAACTGATGGGACAGTTAAATGCGATTATCGAGAGATTCAATAGATCGTTAAGAAATAGAATCTCTAGATTTCTTTATCATAAAAATAGTCATCGATTCATTAATGAATTGGATTCAATTGTTAAAGGATATAATCGATCTTTTCACAGAACAATTCAAATGGCCCCATCAGAAGTAAATAAAAATAATGAGAAACAAGTTCTATTGAATATTAGAAAAACTCACATAATTAATAAAGCTAAACAGAAACCTTTCAAGTTAGGAGATACAGTTAGAATCACGAGATATAAAAATATTTTCGAAAAAGGAGATACACCAAATTTTGGAACCGAAATTTTTGTAATTCGTTATGTGAAAAAAACTCCTCAAGGTTATATTTATAAATTAAAGGATTTAGATGATGAAGAAATCACATCAATTTTTTATCAATATGAATTAATACTAACAAAGAAACCATCTCTATATAAGATCGATAAGATCATTAAAACAAGAATAAATAAACGTACAAAGAAAAAAGAATATTTTGTTTCCTGGGTTGGTTATCCGTCTAAATTTAATCAGTGGATTGATAATGTCGAGTCAATCTGATGAATATTATATTGAAGCTGTTTCCAACGCTTCTATGGATCTTTTCCCTGAAAATACTCTGACTAAATTTACTAATCGATTGCATCATCCAATCAATCTAATAGGAGAATGGGTTGTAGCTATCCATGAGATATTTTATCCCGTTGATTTAGTGATTGATAGAAAAGAAATTTATCTCACTTTAGAATTTCCTGATGGACAAAGAAAAATCAAATTCGAAATAAATGAAATTGATGGTTTAGAAGGTGTGATTCATAACATCAACACAAGATTAAAAGAAATTTATGATGAAGTGATTTCCGTTATTCCAGCAAAAATTGCTAAAAGAGAAAGTGATAAATTTGATCCAACAGACGATACAAAAATGGATACATTAAAACTTCTCGCTATTACAGATGAAGAAATGGAAGCGATGGGATCAAATGTCTATCGAAGAAAAATTCAAAGTTTAATTGGTCGAATCGCAGCGGAAATTGAGAAAGAAGAGGAGGTTAAGAAACAAAAAATTCTCGAAATGAATCATAAGAAAACTATTCAACAATTAAAACAACGTATCGAAATCGAAGAGCAACTTGAAGAAAAAAAGGTGAAAATTAAAACTAAAGAAACAGAAATTAGCGAGAAAAATGATATAATCGCTAATCAAAGAACTACAATTGATACCCTGAGGGAGGAAATTAAAGGGCATGAAACAAAAATTTCCGCTAAGGATCAAGAAATCTTGATGTGTAAAAATGCAGCAGATGAACAGAATAAAATTAAAACAACTTTTGATGAAGTCTTTCAGCGTTTAGATGATGGTATATCAAAATTAATCGAAATTATTGATACACAAACAAGCAGAAAAGCTACGGCGGAAGTTGATATCCTAAAATACAAAAACAGTCTGACCATTGAAAATGAAAAACTTGAGAAATTAACTCAAGAGATTAAAGATAAAGAAAATGAACTGAAAAAAGCTAATGAAAAATTACATACACTAATAATAACTAGTAAATCTGATAATAAATCGAATGAAAAGATTGAGGAGATCATAACAAAACCTGTTGAAGAGTTGAAAAAAGTTAATGAAAAGTTAGATGAGATTATATCAAAACCAGATGAAGAGTTGAAAAAATTAAATGAAAAATTAGATGTTATTGCGTCAAAGCCCGAAGAAGATTTGAAAAAGGCTCATGCTAAATTGGATATTTTATTAGCATCATCAGGTTCCAATCCTAAAGTGGTTGATTTACAATATGAAATAGTTCGAACATTGAGCGATATTATTCGAGCGAAAAATGAATCATTTAATACAACTCAATCATTTGCATTTGCATTACAAAGACAATTAATGGACTCTGAAAGAGCTTTGGTAAATAGCAAGATCATAATTGAATCGAAAGAGAAACAACTAACCGCTGAAAGAGAAATGAAAAAACTTCAACAAGATGAAGCAGATCGACGTCTCGCGGATTATGAAAAAGTGATTGCTGAAAAAAATAAAAGAATTGAAGAACTTGAAAAAGAAAAGACTGAATTAATAGCTCAAAGAGACTCGGCAAACGGTCAAATTTTAACCGCTTTGAATGAGATTTCGAAATTACAAGCGGAAATAAAAGAAATAAAATCAATTACCAAAACAATGAATGATGCTCTTCAAACAGAGATCACAACAAATCGTGAACAGGATAAAAAAGTTCAAGCAGAATTAGATGAAATAAAAACCTCGATCGAAAATATTGAAAAAAATATTGAGAAATTGACTGTTAAACGGAAAAAAGTTGCGAAAATTATTGATAATTCAATTGATATAAATGAACCACCAGAAATTGTATTGAAAGATGACCTGATCACTATCAAACGAGGCATGTACGAAGATCGAAAGTTTATTCCAAAGTTCGATGATCCTTTAATGTTAGAAACATTTGGGTTTAGTTATGATCCCTCACCAGTGTTACATACACAGAAAAAAATCACTGCAAGAAAAACTGTTGATTTAAATTATGGATCTCATTTAATTTATGTTTATTCCGATATTGTTGCTGAACATTTTGTTGGTCAACAATCTGTACGAGTCCTCCGAGTTGTTCCTCTCAAAAGAGGGAAAAGTCATGATATTGTTCATGAAAGATTTGTTAAGCCACTTTATTTCCCAGTAAGAACAAATAGAATCGAAGAAATAAATTTCATTCTTGGTGATGAAACTGGAAGTTTAGTTAGATTTGCTTCCGGTAGAGTTCATATTGGTCTACACTTGAAACGTATTATATAAGAAGTTGATTAATGATTAAATTATAAAATGCAACGAAAAAAATATTGTTCATGTGAGTCCGATTTCAAAAGATTTTATCTTAATCAAGGTGGTAATGGATTCTCTGATATTGAATTGTTCAGAGGTTCACCTTACCAGAGAGGATATGGAATCGGAACGCTTATTAGAAGATTTAGTATACCATTATTAAAATATCTCGGTAAACAGGCTATTCGAACGGGAGTTGGAGTTGGTCAAGATATTCTAGAGAAGAAAAACATTAAAGAATCACTTAAAACTAGAGGTGTAGAAGGTCTCAAGAAGACAGCAATGGATGCCTCAAGCAAAATAAGTAAATTAGTCGGAGGAGGAATTAGAAAGAAAGTATATAAGAAGTCGAGGAAGAGGAAAAGAAAAGATATTTTTTCATAATGGAATATTTACATGCAGCCTCTGTTCCCTCAACAAAAAGTGAATTGTCACTTTTTTCTGTTCCACCAACACAAGTAGCAATCGAATCTTCATACGAAGTTGAATACAACCCTTCAGCATCCCTTGAATCAAGTCAATATCATGAGATATACATTCCTGCCTCTGATGATTTCACTGATCTTTCGTCAACAATGATTCATCTTAAAGTGCAAATACTTGAAGAAGGAAAACCAACAAAAAAAATTTTTCAAACCGTTCCCGATTTTGGACATGCAATTTTTGAACAAATTGACTTTATTTTAAATAATGTTAATACAGTCAAGTCTTCAAATATGTATCATTATCAAGCTTATTTAGAAAATCTATTATTTAAATATCCCTCCAACATCGATATTGGTTCAGAAGGTACAAATGGGAGTGATGAAAAAGAAATGTATTTTAATCTTCATGTACCAATTTGTCAACAAGATCGCTTATTGATTAATGGTGTGCCCATACAAATTTGCTTCACTCGATCGAAAAATGGATTTCCAATAGTTGTTGGTGATAAAACACCATTAACAGTGAAAATTACTAAATTATCGGTTCATATCAAGAGAATTAAACTCTTTCCTGACGCTCAAGCTGGTGTTTTAACTACACTTGAAAAAATTCCAGCTAAATATTTCATTGTTAGAAATGAACTTAAAGCATTTGCTCTTAATCCTGGTTCTAAAGATTATAGTTTCGAAAATGTACACAATGGAATCTTTCCGAGGAGAATGATTATTGGAATTGTTAATTCAAAGGCTTTTTCGGGTGAAATTGAATTAAATCCATTTAAATTCGAGCATTATAAATGTAATCACATCTCATTGAATGTTGATGGTGTCATGATTCCAAGTATTCCTTACAAACCCGATTTTATCGCTAAAACGGCTGTTCGCGAATATATTGATTTATTCAAAGCTCTTGATCAAAGTGAAGGTATCCCTCAGATTGATATTAAATACAGTGAATTCTGTGAAAGAAAAACATTGTTCGGATTCGATTTGACTAATGATGGATCAATTGGAGGAGAAAGTGGTACTTTGAATCTATTACGAAGAGGAAGTATAAGACTTGAATTAAGATTCGCTGAAACATTCACTGACCAGTTGAAAATTATTGTCTTCAGTCAATTTGATAATGTTATAACTATCGATAGAGATAGAAATGTTACATTAGACTATTAATGTTAACTACGGAGGATATTTATAAGTTAATGAAAAATAAGAGAAATTTTGGTGGGGTGTTTCCATCTGATAGATTACCAGTTTCATTTACTAAACCTAAAAGCTTCATAATTAATTTAGATCCTGGATATAAAGAAGGTTCTCATTGGGTCGCTGTTAAATTTGACTACAATGGAAAAGCAAGTTTTTTCAACTCTTTTGGCGGACCGCCTGAAGGAAATATTCTTTCATTTATTGAAAAACATGCACCAAATGGATATACATACAATCCCAATAAATATCAGGGAAATCTGTCAACTTCTTGTGGTTATTTGTCTATTTTATTTATTTGTTTGGCTAGTGCAAAGTTTATTAAAATTTTCGCGAAATGTAAATATGAAAGTAATGAGAGACAATTGATTAAGTTGATCAGAAAAAATTTTAATTAGAAATTGAATTGGTCAACTCTACAAATTGTCGCTTGATGCGATCACATTCTTGTCGCTTTTTAGCGACATTGACAGATTCTTTTTTCTGTAGAGCGATCAGCTTACGATTGGCTTTCAATCGTTTTTTACCAAGAAAATAAAGGACAGCTTCTGGATTCTCCTTCATTCGAGCTTCACGGGCCTTTCTTCGAATCCGTGATGATGTTGATGGTGTTTCACTTGGCTGTTGCTCGGCAAGACCCTCAGCCCACAGTTCCTCGAAGTGGGACCAATCCATTGATTCAACAGTTAATGTAGAATTGTATTCAGTTTCCATTTTTCACTTTTTAAAAATAAACTTTCACAAATGAAAAACTATAAATGAATGAGCATTAATCTTCTCTTTCAATTTTATAATGTCCATACGCGAGGGAGCTAATTCCATCTCCCAATAAATATCTTTTATCTTCCAGAGGCGTGATCGCTATTTTCTCTTGCGTATACATATGGATGTCATGGTTGGTTGAACCTAACCTTCGATTTGTTACCATATGGATTTCCTCTTGAAATAAACAACGTTTATAATCGTCAAATGACAGCTTGTTGGCGACAACTTGTCTCTGTACTCCCTTCGCTCTTTTTTTCACGCCCGATGCACTTTTAATAACGTAAAGTTTCGGTTTTATCGCAACAACTTCGTGAATTTCATCACCAGCCATTTCATCTTTCAAATATCCAATTTCTTTTTTATGTTCATCAGAGTGTAACGGATGATTTTGTGGAAGATCACTCAAGTCCATTACATGTTCAACTTGTTTCAGATCTTCAATCAAATGATTTGATTTCAACTCAATCAATAGAGAATCAGTATCGGAATAGATGAGTCGACAACGATCACCGAAAGTACATTTAAAAGTATCGTAATACAGTGTATAAACATGTAGTTTCGAGAGTTCAAGCACTGTAAATCCTGTTACAATTGGTTTGTTCATTAAAACTACATCTTTTTTCATCTGAAACATGACCTTATTTTCATCAATAATTTTGAATCTTTGTAGTAGATGTTTTCTCAGTCGTCGCGCAGCCATTGGTTCGGATGTTGTCACATCAACTTTGACATGTTTTCTTTTATCCTCCATCAATTTACCGTAAATACTATTCACGAATAGTTTATAAAGAGATGAAGTAAATGGATCTTTTGCTTGTTGTCTTTTCGATGTGCAGAACTCAATATAATCTTGTAGCCAAGGCAACGAAGAAAATTTGAGAATACGATGAATCTTAGTCACTTTGAGTCCTTTTTCCATATAGAATTTTAAATTAAGACCATGAACAACGTATTTTTCTCTCTTGAGAAAAGTGGCAACTAGTTTTTCACTACTTACACTATGATGACCTCTTTCTTGTAATTTTTCAACAATTCTTTTAGCATAAGGACTTAACATTTCATTATCTATCTTTAGTTTATGTGGTGCCAGTGGAAAGTCATCATGTTCATCATGAAGTTCAGATGGATATTCTAAATCAACTTCATATATATAATTGTAACCGGAAGAGAATCTTAGATCGCGAAGTACAGCTTCTTCATCATCGAAGTTTTTCCAAGCATAGTAAGCATATGGGAGGTAAGAACACATCGCATAGCCATAAAGATTATTCACATCAAGATATAGTAAATGTGTTTGATCACCACCGTCATATCCAGGTACATTTGGATTATTTGCTTTGACATATCGTCTAGCAACAGTGGTCAAACCGCCACGAATCCCTTTTTCAATCATCATTAACTTATCGATATCACAAAAAAGTTCAACTTCTATTTGAAGACGACGAAAAGCAGCAGCGAAAGAAAGTCCAGGGCCTGTCATATAGTGAGGTGGATCAATTTTAAAATCTTTCATTGATGTTTCTCTGAAATTCTCGAAAGAGGCTGCTAACATGTACACGTCAACTTTAAGATAAACATCGATAAGATCACCGAGCACTTCACAATTAAATTGATGCCAAATTTTTTCTAACCTTGAATACATTTCATCAGAAATGTTAGAATCAGTTAGAGAAGAATAAAATTTGTCTTTTGATGGTAAACAGTTGTCATAAAATTTATCAATAGATGAAATATATTCATAAGGTAATGTTGCTTTTTTTAAAACTTCTGACAAATCCCCAGTTGACCATTCTTGTCTTAAGAAGTGAAGTTTATCATCAGTTGATAAATTAGAACTTAAAGTGTCAAGACTCGTTGGTAAAAAGGCTAGAGAATCAAGAAAAGCAAATTGACCGATAAAAAATCCAATATACTTTTCAAGTGATGATGGAATTACAATAAGTCTAGCATTGAAAATATTTTCAGCGATATTCTTAATAATAATGTGTCCATCATAGTTTTTAAGGTTATGAAAGAAAACGGGGATACGAGTTGGTAAAGAACGTTGTAAATTACATTCTGGGTGAGCGGCACCTCTGAAAACACCAGTGAGATGACAATGATCACGTACTCTCTTTTGTAAATCAAGGTATTGGCCACAGATTACACAATAATCAGTTTTTTTAAAATCATCCTCATCTTCATCAGTCATTACTAATGGTTTAATATTTGCTTTCAAATAGTCTTGTAAAGGTTGTTGTAGATCTCTTATCTCCCGTAAAAAATCGCCTACGATATTGTTTCCATGACAAAAGTTTTTAAATAGAACATTTTTTTCCCAATCAACAACAATGTAACCATAACTACATGGTTCATGTCTGAATGGTTTTTGTGGATCACCTGTCGGAATAGACAAACACTCAAAATCAGCATAAATGACGAACGGGTGTTTTTCTTCTTTACTGAAATTCTTTTTCATTAAATAAGAGGGTTCACCAGTTCGTTTTGGCATAACAATACGTTGTGGTTCATACTGATCACAATCTACAATATGTGCAATAAGTTTTTGTTCATCATGGAAACCAATCAAACATCTTTGACAATATTTTCGTTGATATGACGATTTAGATGATAAAAGTCGTTGAAATGAAGTTATGGGATAATAATGATCACCATAAAGAAAAAGGAGAACATGTTTCTGTAATTGATGTTTGGTTATTCGTATTGGAATAACATATTTATCATCCATGTTGTAAGAATAAACATTTACTGAAATATTGTTGCTTCGTTCAAAAGTGTCTATTTGTTTCAAATCAACAATCCCGCGACATGAAGAGAAATCATATAAATCAATAAATGTACGATAACTTGATATTCGTTGACCATTTCGTGAAGCTGGATGAAGTGAAGCTAAAATTGAATACATAAAACAATCTGTTTCAGTTTTGAGATTTATTAAACACTTTTTTGAATTTAATTTTGCCGGTAAAGAATGAGAAGAACATCCTCCTTTATGCGGTTGATATTTACCAACACTTAGTTCAATGTATTGAATTGACTCAATCCAGAACCCACTTCCTTTCTCGGTAAACTGATCACAAATTTCTCTTATTTCATTAAAACTTTGAGAAATTTCAATATTCAGGTCATCGCCTTGATAAAGTGGTTTATTTATAGAGTGTAAATCTGCAACAACAGTGTCTATTTGTTGACTACTTAGTTTCGACATTTGAGTGTGTAAATTAATGTCATAAACTACACTGCCGAGCTCCTTTCTCAAACAGTCTAGTATATTCTTCAATTTATCACTATATTTTCTTTCAACTTCATCGATATCAACTTCGTTAATTGAACATTTATAATATCGAATCATTCCATTATATGCTTGTTTAGTTAATATAAAATCATCAATTATAGATGTTGAAGGTGTTGGTAATGATGTTAAAAGAGATCGACCTTTACACTTGTGATTAGTTAAACGAGTTGATAGGTAGAATCTCTTTTTACATATTGTACATTGTTGACTCTTTTTTGTTGTTCTTGGAATTGGTCGTTGTATTTTTGGAGTGGTGAAGTCCCACTTTCTACAATTGTCGATGCATGGACACTCATGAGATAAGTAAACTCCTAAATTAATGTTGGTATAATTACAACATGGGCATTTGAAATCCTAAGATTAAAAAAATTTCAATTAAATCTAATCTAAAATGCTCATCATTCAACTTACCATTCTAAAGCCTATCTCCAATCGGGACTGGCAAGGTTTTCAAATCAACAACCGTTTATATACCCGAAAGAAAAAATCACGCATGCGTAAAGAAAAAAAAGTTTAATGGTCATGCGTATTCAAGGTTGATAAGAATGATTATTTACTCTTTTTTCCCAAAATTCTCCAGCTTGATATTTATAATGAATATAATCAAAATATTTTTTGGCCTTATCGTATTGATCAGAACTAATTTCGACTCCATCCCGAACAATCATTTCCATCCATGGCCAACGTTGTGGACCTTCGGTATTAGAGTTGACCCGTCCAGATGAAATACGGGAAAATCAACCTCTCGACGAGCAGCACAATTCATTCTCTTAGTTTTTCGATGAATCCCATAAAGTTGGCTATTGATCCAACATGTTCAGCCACTTGTCTAGCTTTTTCTTTGAGTTGAAAGCAGTATAGACAACGATACATAATTGGATTTGCTTCGATAATTCGTCTTTGATCTTCCTCCATTTTCTCAATTTCCTGAACTTCGTCACGAGCAGCAACAATCCAGAAGTTTTCCTTGGTTGTCTTTTTCTCTTCTGGACCAGAGAAGTTTATCAATCGTTCACCTGGCACGATCGTTTTGTCCCACCTTAGCATTGAAGTGACCAAACCATCCTCTTCATACCACATTTCGAGATCTGAAGGCCACTCATTCATCACCTCACTCACTCGCACTTGCAAAATAGGAGGTTCATCGGGAGTTCGAATCGCGGTATTAGAAGATGGTTCGTCCATTCGAGAAGAAAGACGAGTAATACGACGGTCATCGATTGTCGAAGTTGATGGTTGGGGTTGCTCAATAGCTGAGGTTGAAGGTTGAGGGTCAACGTTGGATGGAGAAGAGTGTTGATCAGCAGAAGATCGAGGTTGATTAATATTCATCTCTTCAAGTGACGGCATACTAATATATCTTGAGGTTGATTGAGACACTATTTGTTAAAGAAAAAATGGAAAAGAAGAAATCAAGTAAAAAAATGATTGAAATTGAATAAATAGATCAAAGCCTATTCATTTACATGGGGAAAATGTTAAACCCATTTACTGACTTAAGAATTGATGAAATAAAAAACGCATGTAAAACGCGTCATTCTCATGTAAAGAAGAAAGGATAAGAGTGAAAAAAATTTTTGGAATTGAATAAATAGATCAAAGCCTATTCATTAACATGGGGAAAATGTTGCACCCATTTACTGACTTAAGAATTGATGAAATAAAAAACGCATGCAAAACGCGTCATTCTCATGTAAAGAAGAAAGGATAAAAGTGAAAAAATTCTTGGAATTGAATAAATAGATCAAAGCCTATTCATTAACATGGGGAAAATGTTTAACCCATTTACTAACTTAAGGATTGATGAAATTAAAAACGCATGTAAAACGCGTCATTCTCATGTAAAGAAGAAAGGATAAGAGTGAAAAAATTCTTGGAATTGAATAAATAGATCAAAGCCTATTCATTTACATGGGGAAAATGTTAAACCCATTCACTGACTTAAGAATTGATGAAATAAAAAACGCATGCAAAACGCGTCATTCTTATGTAAAGAAGAAAGGATAGAAGTGAAAAAATAAATTGAAATTGAATAAATAGATCAAAGCCTATTCATTAACATGGGAAAATGTTTAACTCATTCACTCACTCAAGATGTTGAACATCTGGCAACTTAGATCGTTAGCTAAGGAACAAAGTTAAAAATGTGTGGTTATGAAATGAAGGTATGCAAAAGTTAAGTGTAAACAAGTACAAAATGATCAAATTTCAAAGAAAACATTATCATAAATGAGCAAAGTACAGAAGTATATTAAATGTGGAATTTGGACCTCAACATAATTGATGGAAAAACAATGACGATAGACAAGAACTAGAGTCACGTGAATCAATTTATCTAACTGTAAAGGATCCTAGCTATAGTCATACAGAAGATCATAAAGAAAGATATCTACAATTCATAATGTTGTTATGAATCTTGGTAATACAGAAGCAAAAGAAGAGGTATATAAACACTAGAGAGAGGAAATGAAGTCAAAGGAACTAAAAGAGACTAAAGAGACTGAAGAGAGAGAGATTAACATAGGAGAGAAAAAACACAAGAGAGAGAGAGAAAACAAAGAGAGAGAAAAACACAAGAGAGAGAGAAAACACAAGAGAGAAAACAAAGAGAGAGAAAACAAAAGAGAGAGAGAAAACACAAGAGAGAAAACACAAGAGAGAGAGAAGAGAGAGAGAGATAAACACAAGAGAGAGATAAACACAAGAGAGAATAAACACGGAGGATGGATATAAACACAGGGAAGAGAGATAAACAAATCAAGAATTGAAATGGTGGTATTTCTTTAAAATTATCACATTATCCAACGTTATCGTAAATTGTAGATAAAACGAATGATTTAAATCAAAACAACTTACTTTTTAATGGTTGGTTGTTAATTTTTCGATGTGGTGTAATAAAAAAAGATGACTTTAACTTTTTTTCTTGTGGATATAATCCAGGTATTTTATATCACAAAGATTAGATTGAATTATTAATTTAATAAATTAAATTAAAGATTGAAGATTAAAGAAACTTTAAACAAAACTTCACAAAGAAACTTTAAAAAGAAAACTTGATTATTAAATTTTAAAGATAAACTTCTATTTATCGTTTTACTTACGAATCTGTATGATAAAATGAATATTTTACGCTCATTCATTCATTTATAAGAATTATAATGGATGTGACCTGGAATTGAAAATGCCATTATGATCATTAAGATCGTTAATGATCTTTAAGATCATTAAGATCGTTAATGATCTTTAAGATCATTAAATCTCTTTAATGATTATAAAAATTATTAAATAGGGTGAAGGAAAGAGAGGTGGGAAATAGGTCGTGAAGTGAGTTAATGATGTGTGGAGGAGAGAGGAAAAGAAATTAAACTCAGGGTTAATTTGAAAAAATAAAACAAGTTAATGTTGAAGAGAAAGGGGGAAAGAAATTTGAAAAGAAAGAGAAAGATTAGAAAAAGAAAGGGTAAAAGGGGGGAAGGTGTAAAGGTAAATTGTGCTAAAGTGGTATGCTTTGCATCTACTCTCAAGATAATTAAATTACTTTTACATTGAAATCAGGGTTAAATCAACATGGTAAAAGTAATCATTGTTTCAATGACAAAGTTTACTTTTAATCAATAACTGAATTAGTTTTAATGATCAACAAATTGTTGTCGCTGAACTTTTAGTGTTCTTGTAAGGTCATAGATGGAGTTGTGAGCTATGAGTGTAAAGGTTATGGGAGAAAAAAGCGCGAAATTTGAATAAACGAATGAAAAACTTTTCGTTTACTTGATTGTTTATTTAATTGTTTCGATGATGATTAAAAGATTTAATTAAACTGATGATTAATTATTTTACTTTTTTCTTGTGGCCACTATGCCAATGGTCAATTTTTTTGGTACTTTGGTTGGCTGGTATTTGGAAGGTGGTGAAAAAAATAAGTTTCTTAAGAATCGTAAAGTCAATTCGATAAGTTATTAGAACAATTATTTTTCGACAAGTTCGAGATTAAATTAATTCTTTTTTTTTTTGTTCATTTTTTTCTCGTTCACATTGGAACCAAAGTTTACTATTTTTTTGGCGCTTTCGTGGACTTTGTTGGACATTTTTGTAACTTTTGTTTTCGATTACAAATGAAATTGAAAAAAGTTTTGAAACTATTAAATTGATTGAAGGTTAATTTTGGTTTGATTACTTAATTGATTACCAATCATTTTGTAATCTTCAATTATTTGTACGTATCGATGAAATTAATTTTAAGATGAGTTTACGAAGATGAGAGTTGATTCCTGATTATGAGGGTCATATGGTTGATGATAATTGATTGTTGTGATTAAAATGATTAACTGATTGTGTCTATCGTGATCTGATAATTTTTTCAATCGCTGCTATTGGAGCTTCAAAAATAACAGCTAATCCAAATGAGATTATGTAAGTTATCACAATGTTACCAAGAATGAAGTAAATCTGAGGATTAGATTAAGAAATTGATTATTAGGTTGGTCAGTTTGGGAAAGATCTTAACTAATTTTGTGTTGGTTAATAATATTTACCATTAAATAATGGGAGAAGTGGAAAGTTGTCTCTCTAGTCCCATAGAAACAAGCGATGACCACCGGATGAATGAGATAAGCTGAGTAGGTTAATCTGCTGAGAGGAATGAAAGGTTTCCATGAAAGGATTGAATTGATTATCCCTCCGTGTCCGTTTACACAGGCATAGACTATCCAGGCCAAACCGACGGACCAAAGGGTTCGAGAAGTGGCCGAGTAAAGTCCGGCAACTGCATCGCTCAAAGGATAACCATTAATTGCTGGAAACATTGCCAACAATATACCAGCATTCAAGGTGATAGCAAAAATCCAGCCCATGATTACAAATCTCTGAATAACAGCAAAAAGTAAATAATTAATTAATTACAATTCTAATCAATTCATAAATCACCATTGAAAAGTTTTTTGAAACATTTTCTCTCTCTCTCTCTCTCTCTTTCTTTCCTTCCTTTCTTTTCTGAAACTTGTAACAATGTATTCAATGTAATGTAATTAATAGTAATTAATTATCACCTTGTTAATTATCAAGGTTACTTTTACCTGTGGTCAATGTCCAGCTAATTGAAAGTAGTCACAAGAAGAAATTAAATTCTTTTAATTGTTTTTTTTCTTTCTTTCGAAAAATTTTTTTTTCTTTTTCTTCTTTTTCTAATACAGCCCAAATCAATGGGAGGTAAGGTAAGTAGGAGGGAGTGAGAGGGAGAAAGAAAGAAAGAAAGAGAAAGAGGGAGAGATGAATAAGACGATTAGAGAGAGAGAGAGAGAGAGAGAGAGAGAGAGAGAGAGAGAGAGAGAGAGAGAGAGAGAGTATTATATTATCATTTAGCCCGAGGGTTGATCGTAGATTGAAAGATGAAATCGTATTGATGCTTAATTAAGTGATTAAGCCGAAATCAATTAAATTCTGTATTCGTAAGCGCTGGAATTATGATCATGTCATGAGAATCCTGTTGTATTATTATTATGTTATGATTCAATTTAACCTTGTATAATATTATCTCTTATTATTGGTGCCGATGAACTTCGAGTTTTTTTTTCAGGGTTTTTCATGCTCTATGCTTAAGATTTAGGTTCAAAGTCGTATCAATAACAAGATGGTAATAAACTCTAATTACCTGGTAAGTAAATAATGCTCATGATAAAATGGAAAAAATCGTTGAAGGAAAAGTTCAAAATGTTTGTCAACAAGATATTCAATAAAAACACTAGTTATTATTATTGTTTATCAGATAAACTTAACCAGTGGGAGTTGAATTCTGATAAAATTCAATCATCATGATAATCAAACAATTTGTTTACTAGTAAATGCGAAACCAGTTCTTGTTGTATTCTAGCCTGGTCAAGATTTATTTCTTTCTTATTTTCTAAATATCTCTTTCTCACCTTATAATTTAATTAGGAACCATAATCTCAGGTAAATTCATTTAAAATCCATCAGTCAAACTTGTTTACCAAAAGAATCACACAAATCAGAATATAAGAAAAAAAAAACAAAAACAAACTTCATGTTGTTGTTGTTGTTGTTGTTTTCCAGGTAAACAATACACTGAATTACCTTTGGAATGAAACAGTAACAATTTAAGTTGTTTACCAAAAAAAAAGTTTCAAGAGCATCAACATATTATCATGAGAATCATGATTAAGATAAATTACCATCATCATCATGGTGAAAGTGAAAGGAGCAAGAGTTAACTGGGTAACATAGTTTTCGTATCAAGGTGTAATTACTACAATTGCCTTCTAATGATTGGATATAATTTACAGGTAAGAAAAGAAAAGTTTTTGTTTTCTATTCAGTTTTCTAATTCATTTACTCTGTCATTGGGCCTCTTCCAATATAATAACTCAGATCATTGGTCTTTCATTTTCAGATTAATTGTAATCAACTGGCAAACTTGTTGCTGACTGACCACGAGTTTGATGGTCACCTTGAAATTTGTTTACTTTCAATTTTAATATTTTTATCATTTTTTTCTGATAAAATGAATGATGAGTGACCCTGACCCAAGATAATTCAACTACCTTGATTTAATCTTAATGATAATTTACATGTTATATAATCAAATTGTTTATTAAATTTGATAATATTTACCTGTCTCCCTTTTTAACGGTTAACTAATTTGCTCTCTCTCTCTTTTTTAATTCAATTCAATTCAATATCTATTGGTTAGTTTAATTGCAAATAATTAACTTTGTTGTTGAATAAAAAGTTGCTTGTTCTGTTGATTTATATATTAGATTTATAAACGATATTGAGTTACCTTGTATTCTGTAGCTATATTTTTGTAGGTAACTTTCATTTACTATCTTATCAAGTTAATCAACTAATTAAAATTGTTTAGTTGAACAAGTTAATTTACCTTTATCTTAGTAATATCTTTTCTCTCTCTCTCTCTCTCTCTCTCTCTCTCTCTATTTGATTTCTCTGTCTGTGGTTAATAACTTGATCTGTGGACAAATATAAATCGTTGGGAAGTTCATTCGTTCAAACGAAGTCAACGAAACTTCAACATGAGATGAAAAATCTTTGAAAAGAAGAAGAAAAATAAAAACAAAGTTCACTAAACTTTTCAAGTTTCTCTTTCTCTTTCTCTCTCTTACTGAGTTCTTCTACCTATGAGTCTAGTAAATTATTACGAAAAGTCAATGGAATTTAATTTCTATACAGGTAAATAAGAGAAAGAGGAGCGAGAGAGAGAGAGTTTAACCTTAAGAAGAGAGATTAAGATCATTCATTAATCTGTCAACATCTTTGGTCGATTGCTATTCAATTTCTTTCACGTTTCTCGGGTGATTTTTTGTATTTCTCGTCGATTTTGTCAAGAGAAATTGTTAATTGTTTTAATTATTTACCTTCTTAATTGATGGTTTACTATTACGAAGATAAATTAAATAAGCAATAGCAATTCCAATTAGATATGGACCAATACGACACCAAGGTTTTATGTAAATCCAAGCATAATAACCATCAAGAGTCTCTCTGGATCTGATTACCAAGAAGATTTGACAACAATTAAGCTGATTGTCTAAAATGATTGTTGTAAACTTTGAAAATTGTTTTAAACACTTACGTTATATTGGTTAAATATGGAACCGGTGGATAATGATTAACTATGGTTAAAGATGCAGTGATTATCATTGATGCCGCGAGTAGAAGGACAATTAACAAGATACCATAAAACGGGAACCAAAAAAGTGGTACTAAGATCAACGGAGATACTAAGTAAAGTTGCATATCGACCGCTGAATACCAAGAGTGACTTAAACACTAGAAATTGATGATAATTAGTTGATTGTTACAAAAAAACGAATCAATTTTATTATAATGAAAACACTTACCATGTTTTCCCGATTGATAAAATTGTGAAGATAGAGTGAGTTAATCCACCAATTATTTTGACACCATTGGTCAAACATGGTCGTCGATTCTGACCATGAAGGTCCAGAGCCCATGTACTTCAATAGATTGACACAAAATCCAATGATAATCATCATCAATGGGGTCATACGAAGGTAGCGATGAAGGTAGAACTGCAAATAGTTGATTCGACCTTTTCGACGAAGCTCTTTGAAAACGGAAAGTCCAACTAATAGACCGCTGGAATTATTAGAATAACAAGAGAAATCGATAAATTCAAATGTTCAATTGGATAAATGATTAAATTGTACAATTAGTTTACCTGATGAAAAAGAAACAATCAACAGAGAAATTGGTATTTGCATAGATTTGACTGATGATCATCTTTGAATCGTATTCAATGTCCTGTGAATTCTGAAAAAATAGCCATTGCATTGCAAAGGAATAGGAATGACCACCGATGATCCAGAACATCGAGATCACTCTGAGGCCATGAATCGATGATATTTGACTATTAACATTGAGACAAGTTGACCCACTGATCCCGTTGGTGTGAGGGGTTGGGGAGGGTGAAGTGTTTTCACCATTGGTGTTAATTGGTGCTGGATGATTGTTATTATTATCGTTGTTAATTGTTGTAGTTGTAACATTGTTTGTATTGTGATGTGAACAATTATGACGGACAATTGGTTTAGTGGTTGTGTCCAGTATTGAATTAATGTTTTCTTTAGCTGAAAAGGCTAAAACAATTGATCTAATCAAATGATAATAATGATGAACCTTTGGATCAGTTGAATGATGGTAATCACGATGATTTGGTGAGATATTGTCAACCGATGGATCTGAATCGAGGCTAACAATTGATGAGCAATCATCTTTCATTAAATTAGTGGTCACACAATCGGTACTCGTATTTGAATCATGGTCAATTTTTACACCACAATCTTGGTAATAATGATAATCTAATACGGTTGCGACAATAACGAAGCAAATGATTAATAAAATGAAAACTCTGTCAGAGAAAAAAAAAGAAAAAAAGAAAATGACCAATTAGAAAGTGAGAGAGAGCAAAGATGACCATTGCTTTGTACAAGAAGAAGAGATGATTGAGAGAGAAAGAGAGAGATGGAGTATAATTATAAGGTCTCAAAGGAGTCGAAGATAAATAGAAGTGAGATCATAATGATGATAGAGAAGAAGAGGGAGAGAAG
The DNA here is from genome assembly GCF_014898815.1 of Panonychus citri. NCBI lineage: Eukaryota > Metazoa > Arthropoda > Arachnida > Trombidiformes > Tetranychidae > Panonychus > Panonychus citri. The sequence continues at coordinate 1,771,823 of NW_026515541.1, forward strand.
ATAAAAGAAAAGATGAAAGATGAAGATAAAAATGATGACCAATATACGAAGATTATGGTAGAGAAAAGAAGAGAAAAATGTTCTTTTTTCAAGGTGAGAGGGCAGAGGAAGAAGAAAAGATTAGAGGTCAATACTTTCATCTCGCAAAAGCGGGAAAAAGGTAAAGAGGTTGTAACCATCGAAGGGTCATAAAGGGCAAGGTTACTTTGAGATGATAGGTCATTGTTATATGTCATTGACCCTTCGTCCTCTTCGTTCGGCTTCTTATTCATTTTCTTGTCTTAACCCCTATGGGTCAGTTCGTATGAATGAAAAACACCGGACAACTTCCGATCTATTATAAGAAGAAGGAGGAGAAAAATATTTTTCTTTTTTTTTCTTCTTTTTCTTTTGTAACTTTTTCTCTTCTCTCTTTCTGATAATAATGATGGACACGTACACATAAGGGTCAGTTTCGCAAGTTTGGCCTTTTTGTCTTCGAAAAAGTGGCCTCTCACTTTACCGGACAATCATTCATTATGCTTTAATCTACAAGACCAAATGGTCAGTTAAATAGTTAATTGATGGTTAGAGTACAAACAATACGATAACAAGAAGAAGAAAAATGTAAAAATATATTTCTCTCTCTCTCTCTCTCTCTCTTTCAACAAAGACTTTGACCCTTGGTCAAGTAGGTAAAATGGTTAAGTGACGAAATTGATTGAAAGAGTTTCGAAAAGAGTTTGAAATTTTTTTCTTTCCTTTCTAGAAACTGATAGAGACTAACGGGGGTGGAGATGAAGATGATGATGGTCAAGGTATTTGATGGTATAGGTAAAACGATATAGGTTGGTAACCATAGGTCATAAAGGGTCATTTGAAATTTGAGTGGTCAGTTGCTGGTCAAGTAAAAAGTTGCTTCTAGCAAAATGTATGCACACACACACAGTAGTCTTTGTATTGTTAATTGTGTTTGATTTACTCTACATAAACATGCAATTCAAATGATTTATTGTTCAATTGAACTTGTATAAGTTTAATTGATTGTTGATGATTAAATTTAACAATTGGAAATGTGATTGTGATCAAGTAATTGTTACTTACAGGAAGATATAGGCTTTGAGATCAATCTCATCATTTGTTGATGGTGATGAGGAAGATAAAGGTAAAGATGAAGGTAATTGTGCTGATGATGATGAAGAAGATGATGAGGATGATAAATTTTGATGGTTTACTGTTGATGATGAAAAGGAGATCGTTGAGTTTTGTAAGAATTTGATTAAAACTGTTACAATTTAGTTAATTGGGAAGAGACAAAAAAGAGGAAAAACTTAAATCAGTTTCATGTTTAATCGTTGATTTTAATTGGTTGATTAATTGTGATTATCTTAGTGATAGGATGATGATGATGATGATGATGATGGTTAAGTGTTGGGATGAGGATGATTTTAAGTTGATCATCATCTTCATTATCAAGTATCATCTAAGGAGATTGTAAAAAAAAGTTGTAAATTGTTACGTTAATTTAATCAACTCACCATTATCAGTTATGTAATTAAGATCAATCATCAAATAGTTACATGAAGGTGATGATAACCCTGAGATCTGTGTGACAATTAAAAAGGAGATGGTTAATTTAGTTTAAATTGTGTAAATTGATTATGTGGGGGAAAAAATTATCAACGATCGCAATCAAATTGTAACAAGTTAAACTGTAGTTAGATATAGGAATCTTTTTGTTTCATTGATTAAAAAGAGTTTACAGTTTAAATTGGTTTGAGTTGATTAGCAATTTAAATTATCACAATTAACTTACCTGAGCTTTGGTATCAGATGAATCAGGAACAATTTGACCAACTATTGGGAAAAGGTAAATAAATAATCAGTTAATTGTTGGGTGTTAATCACTTGAAGGTCACACTTTACTTTACTTTAATTTATTTAGTTAATTGTTGTTGATTTAGAAATTAAAATTAATTATGATTAAGATACATGAATTTAAACTCGGAAGGAAAGGTTATAGTTAATTGATTTCTCTCTTTCTTTCGCTAAATTGATTAAAAGTTAAATGATTTATTTATTTGTTCTTAATTAAATTCTCAATTTTGCTAATTACTGATTCAGATGATTAACATAATTAACTAAATTAAATTAAATTGCAAGTTAAATTTATAATAATAATCGAAAGTAAGAAAAAAAAGTTTAAAATGATTTAGTAATCAAACTGTCAACAAGTGAAAGTAATTGGGAAACTAAAGCGTAACTATTAATATTGATTCAAAGTTAATTTAGTTATCACAATTTAATTTGGAGAATTAATTTTAACAATTTACCTTTAATTGACCAATCACTTCGTAAAGAAATTAACCATTTCAATATTCCCGTTGAACAATTTCTTGAAGCTTTAGTATCGGTGGACATTGAGACGATTCGAGGAAAAATTGACCGAAGAGCCGCTTTGAGACCTTTTAATGGGTTAAATTAGTTAATTAACTGGTTAATTTGGTTTAATTGCGAGGGTGGGGTGGGTTTAATTACCTTTCTTGAATCCATTTTCAACATCATTCCATTTGTTTGTAAATTGTTCATTGTCCTTCAATTGATTTAAAGGTTCAACTGGAAGCGAATCAATTGATTCCCAGTTAATTTGATTACTATCATTTTGTTCAATTGATTTGATTGTTATCGTGGTTGTTGGGCTAATTGTTGTCGTTACAATTTTCATTGATGATGGTGATGGTGGTGTTGGTGGCGATTCAACAATTAATGATTCAGATTCATGATCAATTATTGAATCGTTGGTTAATTTATCAACAGTTAACGTGCTTGTGGAAACACAATTAATCACATAAAAAACTAGAATGAAACAATTAATTAACCTATTACTATAATGGTAGGGTTTCATGTTGATCACAATTAGTTTAGGTGTTAATTAATAAAGAAGAAGGTGAAAAAAATTTCGATTAAAAAAAAGTTTTGTATTGAAAAAAAGTTATCACAAAAAAAAATTAACGATTAATGTAAATTAAACCATAGGGATACTTTGATTGTTGATTGACTTTAATCCTAATGATAGTAATTAAAAAATCCTAGTGGCAATGATTAAAATACTAATGATGATGATGATGAAGATGAGGATGATGAGGATGATGATGACGATTGACAATCATAAATAAGAGAAAACGAAGAAGAAGAAAAACAAGATGAAAGTGAAAAGAAAGAAGAAAAAAAGAAAAGAAGAAGAAGAAAATATGAAGATGAAGATGAAGATGATAATGAGGATGATGAAGATGAAGTAAGAACTTTTTCTGTACTCTTCGTCTTCAGAACATCATTTGTAGTGTACGATTTAAATAAGAGACTAACAAGAGACCACAAGTAAGAATTAAACTGAGATGAGAGAGAGAGAAATAGAGAGAGAAAAAGAGAGAGAGAGAGAAAGAGTGAGTCTAATGAAGAAAGAAGATGAATTGACGATGAGATGATGATAAATGAGAGAGAAAGTAAACCAAAAAGGTAAAACTTTCTCTTCGAGAGACGAGAGAGAAAAGGAAACTAAAGGAAGAAGATGATGAAGATGATGAAGCCGAAGCCGAAGCCGAAGACAAATAAGAAGATAAGAAAGAGACAAGAAAGTAAGAAAAGAAAGAGACAATATTTGGGACAGGTAAGAACAGGTTAGCGTATAAAAAATTGGCTTGAAAAAGATTCAACTTATAAGTTAAACTTTTTTACGTTCGTTAATATATAAAACAGGTTAGGTTGAAACGATGAACAAAATTTACAATCAAGAGATCAAATTAAATTAGTAAACTAAACACCATGTTTGTTGTCAATCGTAGTTAAAGTTCATTGATCCTTAACCTAGTGCCCTACCTGATTCAGTGAGAGAGAAGATAAAATGAGAGAGAGAGAGAGAGAGAGAGAGAGAGAGAGAGAGATAAAGATGATTATCATCACTGATAAAATTAATAACGAACTGACCATTACTATTATAATAGGGATTTTCTTTTTCGCTTGGAGACATTTTAATTTCTCTTTCTTTCTCTTTCTTTTTCTCTTCTTCTTTTTAATTAATTCATAATTTACTTACCTACTTTTTTATCATCTTCTCTCTCATTTCAATTCTCTCTCAATAATGATTATTATAAGTTTATTAATTAGATTGATTGGTAAATTGGTTCGTAAAAAAAGTTCGACTTCAATTCAAAAATAACATAAGAGAAACTTTTTATTTTCTTGATCGCTATTCGTACGTGTATCTATCACCTCCTCCAATTATTATCTCATTTTCATCTTTTCTTCCTTATCATTAACATTTTCTTTTCGCAATTGTGATCGCAATTGTTGATTGTTGATTGACTTTTATAATCTAAATTGTTCCAATAAACAATCGCGAGTTTGTTCACTTTGGTTCGCATTTGAAAAACTTTACTTTCGAAATTGTTTTGGTTTCTTTTCCTAGGAAAATTGGATCTTTTCACTTTTCGAGAAATTTAATTCACTTCATTCGCAATTGTTGATTGTACTTTTAATCTTACAATTTTTTTTTGCTTCGTTTTCTTCTTGTTATTAGTTTAATAAGGAAAACTTATTGGCATAGGATCATTTAGATTATGATTAATGAATGATGAGCAGTTAATTAGATCATGTGATTTTGTATCAGTCGATCACAAGTTTACCGTTGCTTTTGTTGTTCAGTCAATTAAAAGTTACTTAAGGTCAATCAGTGAATCAAGGTTGTGATTTCAATTAAATTCAGGTCCATCCATTAACTGGATTAAGCAGAGTAATTTAACTCTGGTAGTAAAACGATAATTAATCAATTTTAAAATCAGAGTTTTATAATTATCGCAACACAATTGATACGATTATTGGAGAGATAAGTCAAATTGTAAACTATGCAAACTTGTCTAAATTGATCAATTTGAACAATCAAGTTTTACCACAATCAGTTAATTGCAGACAAATTACTTCTTCTTTCACGAGTGAGAAATTAAATTTGTTCTAAGTATTGATTCCTAGGAGGCTTAATTGTAAATCGATTGTCTATTGCAATTCATTCAAGAAAATTATGACCATCGGGTGATGTGTATTGAAATCAATTGCGAATTCAGACAATTTTTTGGGAGCTTTAGACTTTATCGTTTTTTTTATTAATTAAACCAGATAATAAATTGGAAACTATATAAGTTAAGCATTAACTTCAGCGTCCAATTTTGCAATAACAGCCAATTTCTTTTGGGCAATCTTATTCCTGCGAGCGGCAAGAGTTTGCTTAGGTTTGTTCCATCTTTTCTTGACACCTTCTGATTTCTTAGCTTCATCAGTAGTTCCATCAGTAGCTTTAGCTTTAGCTTTAGGTGCTTCTGGTTGTGGATTAGCTCGGATGGCTGCATGTGCTTTAGAATACATTTCTTCAATCTGAAAGGAAAGTGTTAAATTAAAAAAGAAAACAAGTTTAGAATAAAAATTAAAAAAAAAGAGTAAAAAATATTACAACACAATGGAAAGTGAAACGTTTCAGTTTTTTTTCTCTTCAATCCTTTCGCAATATAAAAAAAGGAGGATTTAAATTTACCTCATCAGCGGTTATTCCAAGTTTGACGTAACGAGCGAATTGCCTTTTAAAAGCTTCTTCATCTTCTTCGGCAAGACTACGCATGTAATCGGCGACATGTGTACCCATGATGTGTTTTCGGTGGACTTCAGCGTCAAATTCCTTAGAATCGGCCTTGTAACCAGGGAATCGTTTCTCACTGTGAGGAATATCGATACCTCCATCGACGGCACCTTTCATGGCTCCGAAGATTTTTGCACCAGTTGATGTTCGAGCGAGTCCAACATCTAAGTATGCCCTGAATGCTCTTGGTTTTCCATCGATATCTTCAACACTAAACATTTCTCCGGATGCTTGTTCACATCCCTTGTAAAGTTTGTCTAATTTAAACTTTTTCAGCATCTAAACAATTAAAAAAAAATGGAAAACGTGTACATTAGATAACATGCTTTCTACTAAACGCCCAAAGAAATAAAAGAGAACAAAATGAAAACTTACCCTACGAGCAAGAAGAAGACCGGTACAATAGGCAGCAGCATAATTTGTTAATCCAACTTTTACACCATATCTTGGTAGTTCATGGGCATAAGCTGAACATACAACAAAGTCTCCTTCAATTTTAGCATAAGCAATTTGACAAATTACATCTTTGTTGGTTATTCTAACAATCATTCGATATTTGGGAGTGTTATATTTATTCTTGTCTTGCCAGATCAAACGTTTCCGAGCATAGTAATCAGTTTTACCCTCTGTAATGAGAACAAAAAGGAAAAAAACAGATAAGAAATGTTGAAATCATTTAAATTTACACAGAACAATCACAATGGTTAATTAAAACAAAAGGATAAAAAACTAACCTCGTCTCCTTCGGAATTTAACTTGATACCTCTTGAAATAAGCCTTGTTCTTAACAACTTTGACGAAACCCTGAATGGAAAAGAAGACAAATCAATACGGAACAAGAACAATTTAGATGATACATAGTAGATGAGAGTCACAACTAATTACTTACCATTTTAAGAAGAATAGACAATTAATTTAAATTAAAATTAAATCCAATCAAGAGACAATACAATGAATTACAAAAAAAAGAAGTCAATTGCTGCAAGGAAACGGAAACAGAAAACATATGAAGGTGGAAGGCGGAGCTTAGAGAAAAACATTCGGTAAAAGAAAAGCGCGTTTTTCAAATTCTAAACTGAAAGAAATAAAAAAAATTGTTATTGTTTGATTTTCGGGAAAAAATCAAACGGAACTGATTGTTATCCTTAACAATCAACAGATAATTAAGATTAGATATTTTTTTTCACGATTAATTGATTTAGTTATTCAAATGGAAAGAAATGTTTTGATAAGTTTTGATTGTTTCTCTATCAATGATTTGTTATTCTTTTAATTGGAAAATTAATTCTTATGAAAATGAAAATATTGGTTGACAGTGAATATAATTTATTAATTGTAGTTACAAATGTAATCAATTCAATATTTCAAATATTTATTGGTCTCTCGTGATGATAAATTGGTAAATCACATTTAACAGTCTAAAAAAAGGTAGTGACGATGATGAGTGATAAATTGTGAGTACAAAAAAAAATTAGAAGAGGAAACTTGGAGGTGGAAAAGGAGTTGAAAAAGAGTTGGTGGTGTTTTTGTTGTTTGTGTTGTGTGTTGGGAGTTTAATTGTGATGATTATTTGATCACCAATTAGCCACATAATCAAATTCCTTGAATAATTGATCATCAAGTCTTGGTAAATATCGAAGATCTTTGGGTGGGCTTAATACTGGTTTTTCTGATGTAAATTCGTTGTCAAAATTGCTAACATCTTCCAGCGATTTCTGTTATTGTGATTAAGAAACAAAAAGAAATTAAAAAGAAAAAGAAAAAGAAAAAGATTAAAATTAATTAGAATTAGAATAATAATTAGTACACATAGTTAACAATTACGAAAAGAAATTAGGAAAATATTAATAAAAGATAAGTATATAAAGAGGAAAAAAAAGGGAATTACAATTAGGTAACAAAATTTTTCAAGAAATAATTCGTTATCCTGATTAACCCAAATTCAGTGAAGAATTAAAAATTAATAATCAACCCAAAACACTTACAATAGTGGGCACAAACGGAGGCTTAACTTTACGAGCGAGAAGATCATCCCAGTTGATATGCTGAAATAAGAAAACGGGAAGATGATGATCAAGAAAATAGATTAGTATTTGTACTCTTCTCATGAGGAGCTCATGCAAGACCGTTGAACTTTTAGTTATATGATTACAATAGTAATCAAACGTATTCGCTTTTTCCTGTAATCTTACCCTGAAGAAAGATTGTTTTTTAACATCTTCAGCGTCTCTTTCACTTGATCCTAGTCTTCGGTCTGGATTCTTTCTTAAAAGCTAAAAGGGAGGAGAGAATGAGAGGGAGGATAGATTAAAGAATTAGTATCATGATTAACAATATCTTCTTCTTTGAGTGACATAATTTTCTGACAGATAATTATTTCTCATTTGCATAAACTGTAATTTTCGCAATCAACACCAGTTTCAACTTACTCTTTTCATTATGGCAACTGATTCGATTGTTAAACATCGAGGATATCGAACTTCTTCATTGACTATACTGTCGAAAACTTCTTCTTCGTCATCACCAGGGAATGGAGACTGAAAAGAAAAGGGAAAATTATATTAAATTAAGTTCCATGGATAAACTTTACTCGTTTCTCTTACTTCTCCGATAAGCATTTCGAAAATTAGAACTCCTAATCCCCACCAATCAACTGCCCTTGTGTAGGAATTATCAGTAAGCACTTCAGGTGCTAGAAATTCGGGTGTACCACAGAAAGTTCCAGTTCTATCACCGAAACCGATACCTTCCTTGCAGAGGCCAAAATCAGCGATTTTAACATAACCCTCGGCATCGAGAAGAAGATTATCCAATTTGAGGTCCCTGGAGAAATAGAAATGCAAAGATAATCAACAATTAGAATAAGATAAATTAGAAAAAATTTCGCTCATAATTGAGAAAATAATAACTAATATCTGACATCCTTATAGTAATGACCAAATGTTTCATTAACAGTTTCATGATAGAAACATGAAAATCGTCAGAATCAGATGATTACTTTTTAGCTCTATGTCAATATGAAGTTCATTTTCCTGTATCAATTAAATTTCTCGCATTACTTTTCAAATGATTTATATTTCTGTTAACTTTTTGTTTTACTCACGAATTGTGAAGTAAACATAATAAAAGATTATGCAGTCAATTAATTATCTTGGTTAAATTGTGACAAATTACTGAAAACTCTATTCGGTTTTTTATTCTTTCCTTTCTTTCTTTCTTTCTTTCTTTTCTTCTTTAATTCTCTATACAGTGTTGTAGTTTTAATAGTTAATGGATTATAATCAACACTAAATTGTTACCGTGAGGAGAGAAATGGTTAGTGGAAAATTAAAGGAAGAGAATCAAAGGAGAAACTCGGTCAACAAACTTTGTTTTTTTTTCTCTCTCCAAACACAATTACAACAAACGAGCGAAGACACAAGTTGCCTTTTTTTATCGTAATAAACAATAATAACGGTAAAAATAATAACGATAATAAAGTGTTGGTATAATAATTTTGATTCTAACTAGTCTCTTTTTAGATGATTTTGTTTTACGTTCATTATTATGATTAATATTCCTTTCTCTCTCTCTCTCTCTCTTTCTTTCTTCCTGAATTTCTTTCATAATAATCAACATCAAGTGTATGTATCATTTGCTAACCTGTAGATAATCTTGTTTTCGTGTAAAAATTGAAGGCCAAGCACAATACACGCAGCGTAAAAAGTAGCCCGAGGCTCAGAAAAAATGTCTTGATGAATATGAAGCATGAGATCTCCTCCACAAGCGTATTCCATGACAAAACAAACATGAAGATTGGTTTGGAAACAGGCGAATAGGTTAATAAGAAAAGGATGACGGGTTTTGGTGGCCACTTCGAGTATCCGTTTCTCGGCCATTAGACTTTCAATCTCATCTCGAGCGACAACATCACCTTTTTTAAGAGCTTTTATGGCAAAATATTCACCGGTTGGTTTGTACTTGCTTAAAATGACCTGGTCAAGAAAATAGAGAAAAGGTAAATTATAATCAGAACAAAAAAGATGATCAAGGATGAGGATAAATTGGGCAGGTGAAAAGGTAAGTAAAAAGGGAAAGATATAATCAGATCAAAGTTTAAATAATGATTACAACTAATTGGGAACAAGCGAGTTACTGAAAAAGAAAACTTGAGAAAATCCTTCGGTCAGTTTGTTCATCTTCATCTTTCTTTTCTCTTCTTCATCATCTCTTAACATGCAAAGAGAAGATGATGATGAGCAAGATGGAGGAAAAAAGAGTATAATAATAATAATAATTCAGGTAATTGGAATCAGTATAGCTTAACCTTGATTATCTTTATCAACTCTTTCTTATTATCATTTTCTTAGAGTTATCATTTAACTCTCACGCTTATAACATTTAGATGAAATTTACAGATAATTTAAAAAGTTCTGATAGACTGAAAATTGAATAACTTGAAATATATTAACTATTTGATTCGTAGACAGACATTTCCGTAACTATTATTATCATGTTTTCATCAATATTTTTTTTGCTCATTTTCTTGTTCCTCTTTGTGAGTTAATTGAATGTCAATAACAATAACGATGTTCAGTTGATTGTTGCTCATTAACTTTCAGGGAATGAGTTTTCATTGTTACACTTTTAAGTATAACAATAAATTGTTATCTACTTTATGTTGTTAAGTTAACCTAGAAATCAGCAGAGTAAATGATTAACTAATTGCTTGTTAGTAATGGTATAAAAAAAATTGGATATTTGTAATTCAAGAGTAAATCATTAATCCGTTTAATGTAATAATGATCAGTTGATTAAAAAATATAATCAATGATAAATTTAGTGATTGGTAAAAAAAAAGGTAAGATTATGGAAATGGTAATATAATCAATATTGGAAGCCCAACTAAAGTGATTTAAATTGATTTGAACTTTTTTTTCTGTTTAATCAACAATTGACTAGATATAAGGCATTTTATAGTCTTCTGAGGGAATTAACTAATTGTTATTAACTTTTTTTTGTTGTTGATTGTCAATCTGAATATGATTGTGATTAGGGAAGAGGATCAAGATAATTTTTTTCTGTTATTACAAATGATTTATGGTTTTCATTTGTTTGTCTTCAGTTGTTTCAAGGTTGGATTTAAGATTATCAAATTAGTTATGATCAATGAATTAAATCAACGTTTAAGGATAACAATTAATAGAATGATTTAGATGATTTAAGGATGGCTTTGATTATCTTAGCAAATAACCAGAGGTTACAACATGGATAAAATCTTACCTTTCCAAAGTGACCTCTTCCTAATACACTGATAAATTCAAAGTGATTAATTGTCATTCGTTGTCCCGATTTAGGAGATTCAGGAATTAATGTTTTCGGTGGACTTTCCGTTTCTTCGGGAAGGTCAACAATTGGCTCGGGTCCAGGAGAGTATCTTAATTTTAATCGGGCAATTTCATTTTCATCTATACTGTGAATACTGGCTCGTTGGTAATCATTGAAATTTGGAGGTGATGGTGTTGCCTCAGTTGATCCTGGTGTGGTGACTATTTGTTTAGATTGTTGTTGTCGCAGGGTATCATTGACATTACACTCATTGAGGAAGTCAAAACTTTTCAAGGTCGAGTTAACTTGTGAATCGTTGGATAAGCTTGCTTTCAATCGAGCCTTATTATGGTCAGCTGATTCTTGTTTATTACGAGACTCATTAGCGGTTTGAATAGTTGGTGTTGGGTGTAAATGTGTTGTAACTGTTGTTAAAGGTACAATTGATGGTATTGTATTTAATGATGATGATGAGGATGATGCAGATAAAGATGATGAAATAATAGTTGCTGCTGGTGGTGGTGGCGGTATTGATGAGATAATTGTAGATGAAGGTAATGATGTACTAGTAATTGTAGTGGTTGAAGCTACTCCTTGTGAGCTTGGTATGTATGTTGGTGCATTTTTATCATTAGCTGCAATTGTTGTGGTAGTTGTTGATCGGGTTGAAGATGAGAATGAATTTGATGCAAGATTAGTTTCGGATGATGCTTGTGGTAAAGCTCGTTTAATTAATCGTCCCCAAGTGGCAACGTTAATATTCATTTGATTTGGACGGAGTATGTTCTTATCTTTGTGACGGAACAATTTTTGACGTTGTAGTTTGGGTTTACGTGAAATCATTGGATCAATAAATTTAATTTCAACAAAAAGGATTCCTTGTGGTTCAAGAGGTAAGGCCATTCCGTGACGAACTTCTTCAACAAAATCTTCTAAACGAACAAACTTAACGGCACATAAAGAACGCCAATCATGCCAATAGATTTGTATCTCCAATTCTCGAGATCTGTCAAGGTTAAAGGTGAATCTACTATCCCAGGCCATTTGACTACAGGCTTTCCAACCTGTTTGACCAACTGTAACACTATCCAATTTAAGTATTGCCATTATTTCATTTGATGTTTCATCTTTAACACTGTAAGATCTTGATGAGCTTAAACTAAGGCCTTTACTGGTTGCACGCACTAAACTCCTTAAATCACCGGGACTTGAATTGTTTTTAGGTGATCGACCGGGAATATCTTCCAAAAGTCCTTGGCAACCTATTAACCGAACTTCAAGTTTACCGGTAACGGCAGCGGCTTTGGATATGGTGGCTGGAGATGTTGAATTAACGAGATCATCTGAACATTTGAACGTTTGTATAGTCGGAGAATAGACTGAAGGTGTAATTGATTGACTATTCTCCAGGTCAGCTTTAAGTATAGCCGATTTTGGTGAACCAGGGGGTAATTGGGTTCGACATACTTCCAAGGCTTTCCGGAGAAGATCAATTTTTTGACTCGATTCTAATAAATTGGATTGAGCTTCTTGTAAAGCTTTACGATCGGTTAATTTGGAACTTTGATATAATTTGATCACATTTCTTGCACCATCAACGATGGCACATTCAACCTTTAACCGGTGTCTTAAATCTTCAATACGTATCTCTAAAGGTGATAAAGAGTCAAGTAAGTTAACACTTCCACTACGAGATGAACCATGATTACCTCGGTTAGTTGATCCAGTTAATCCAGTAGATGAGCCATTATTATCACCTTTTGAAATGTTTTCCAAATCTTGTTTTTGTTTTACCCGGTTAATCATCATTTTAATATATTCAATTTTCTCTTTGGCATCACTTAACATTAACTGAGCCTCGGCCAGTAATTTTTTATCCTTTGATGAACCACTGGTATACATTTGTAACAATTTTTCCGCACCCTCTTTAACCTTAAGCTCAATAACCAATTGTTTCTCCAATGAGGCTAACCTTTGTCCAATAGTTGTCTCATTGGAACCAGAATCAACATCTCCAGAAGAAGGTACCAAATGACCACCATTATTATCACTATTTGAACAGATTGAGGAAGCCATCATCATTGTCCACCACCTACACCTTAATATTTAGAATAGAAAATAGAGAAAAAAAAGTGTGTGTGAGAGAGCGAAAAAAGGGTAATCCAAATATAAGGAACTCGAGTGAAAAATATGTTCTTGGTGTTGTTGTGATTTCCAAACACAGAGAAAGATGTAAAAAAACAAGAAGAACAGCAACAAATAGAATACAAGAGAAGATGAAATGATGTTGATGATGGTGGAACAGAAAAGGAGAGAAAATTGGGAAAGAAAAAAAGAGAAGAAAACAAACAAAAAGAAAAAGAGAAAAGAAGTTGAAACAATCAACCGTTAAAACATTAGCCCACTAGGAACATAAACAACAGAGAAAAATATTAAATAATAGAAAATTATATAAACTACTACATGAAGTAGAAAAGAGGAAAATTTATCAACAACTGCAACAGTAAAAAGGATCAACATTCAGCTTTTCAAGTTGATGGTTTTTGGTAGAGTGGCTCACACATTCACCACTCCCCTTCCTTTTTACTCTTCTGCTAAAAGGGGGCCGCTGACATGTAACAGTCTTAATTATACATAAAAATGTATTTCCTACTTTTACATGAACACTAATTTATTAGAATCACAATTTAAATTGATGAAAAAAAAACTTGATTCAATTTAAACGAATTGAAAATATTTCTTTTCTGTTACGTGTTGATGTAACTCTCTCTATGTCAAACTATCAATAGATCGTTTCAAGTCTCTCTCTTTTTTCAATATGGTTTAATTTTCTGATTGGAAAATTGTTTCTTTCTTGTGATTTTGTTTGATTTGTTGAGTTAATTTATGGAAACACAGCAAGATAATTAGTTAATTGTCGTTATTTTCTTTTCTCTCTTCTCATGGTTTGTTGAATCTCTTTCCAAATTTTGGTCCACATCTTTTCCAATTGTGTCATCAGATAAGCATAAATGTGACTTGTTGACTTTGTTTCATTGTTGATTAAAAATTTCATCGTTACCATAATGATTAGAGTTTAACAAATGAATTACTGGTAGAGTTAAGTAATTGATTGATTGATTGTTGTTCATTTATAATTATCTTCCTCTTGAATTTTACAACATTTTAATCACTTTCTCTAGTTACCTGTGTATGTTATTAAAGTTGTTTTCCTGTTGTTGTGAATAAAACTTGAATTGATTAGATTTGAGTGTCACCTTTGATCTACTTGAAAGATTCACTGTAATTAAAATATTGTACTAACACAATTTACACTATCATCATTTTGTCACTTTGTTGAATCAAAATTTGAATCACAATTAACAGGTACAAAAAGATGTCATCTTATTAAATTGATACATTAATCACTTTGACCCGCCTTGTTAACCGGCTTGCCTTTTGTTTTTGCTTAACCAACAAACTCACCGGTAAATTTGAAACTCTAAACCTTAATCACCACAAAACCGAATCAAATTAACTTAGAAATGATCAAGAACAATTGACTAATCATCGTGAACAATTAATAAAATTACAAGAGAAACTAAAAGAGTAAAAGGAATAAAATGAAAAAAAAGAATAGAATTTTTTTATTATTCTTTTCTCCATAGCAACCAAACTGATTTGTTTCTTTTTCTTTTTTAGTTTCGCTCAGTATGTAACTCAATTTCTCTCTCTAAAGATCAATTTGATTTTCTATTTATTTTAATTCTCTCCCAGTGTGATTAACTTTCTATTGTGATATTTTTCCATTAACCGTTTGATTACAGTAACAATTAGATGACACGTTTTGATTGTTAACAATTAAAGAGAGAAATTGAATCAATGGAAAAGGTTGGAAAATTTTTCCTTCCATTTTCAGCCTACACTCATCAAGCTCTATACAAATCAACGATAGCTTTTTTTTTGGAACCTGTTGAATGTCTTATGACAAAATCATCTTACAAGCCAAAGTGTAATTAAGCCAACAATTTAAAAAGTGAATTTCTTTAATCATGGTTAACTCACTTCTCTTTCATCTATCATCAATTGATCATTTCTCAGCCTTAACATTAACTTGACATGGAATAGAATTTGTGTCTTCAATTATGGTGTTGATGATTTGGTAATTCTTTCGATTGTTGTTGTTGGTTCTTTTGCTTGGAACAATTAATTTCTTTCTTTATTACGTCAAAATTGTTACTTACAAGTGATTAAATCAAACAAAAAGAAACCATTGATTAACCGGTAGATATACCAAATTAGAAATTAAATTGTCCTTGTTACTTGGTGGTGAGACAATTTCAACATGATAACTGATTTTTTGCAACATTTGAAATGTGAGAAAAATTTCTTCCAATCATGTAAATTAGCTGTTCTTAATTGGAAAATTTCACAATCAATCTAAATCAGTCTGTTATTCAAGATAAATCCAGTTTTCACCACGATAATGGATAAGTTTGGACCTGTGTTAGTTTACTCAACGATTGGATGTCATTTACATTTAACTAATCATTAGAATTGATTATGATCAATGATGAAGTGTTTCACATGTACAATTTAAATCATTAGTTTTATTTGACAGTGATAACATTCAATGAGATTTGATATTTTCATTGTGTTGATGAGATTGACAAGTGAACATGAATTCATCGTCGCTGATGAAATATGATGAGGACAAAAGATAATAATCTGTAATAAGATGACAAATCAATCTCAAACTGTCAGAAATTAATTATTCATTTTTCTTACCACCAAACTATTAATATCTGTTAATCTACTATATGGATTACATGTAAAGGATTAGATTAATTTGTTACTCTCAACTTTGGACACTTGGCGACTTATATTGTTAACTCGATTTCCTCGTGAACCATTTTCCGTGCTAATACTTTGTGTCCCATCGGAAGTTGATTTTTTACGAAATTCATTGACCGTTGTGTTTCTGCCCTTACAAATGTCCCAAAGAGTGTTGATCATCATTCTGAACGTGTGTTCCTTTTAGGAGTAAATGGCCATTTGATTAGTGAACAAGATCAATTAATCAACGATTAACTTACCCTTTCATGACGAGAAACTTTCTTAGCTTTCCAGATGAACTCAATCACTACAAAAATAACGCCAATGATTAGACCACAAACTAGAACGATGAAAACACCACCCACATTTGCGACATCAAGAGCACTTGTTGTTTCTGAATCAAGAACTTCAGGTGGACATTCAGCTTCCAATGGATTTTCAAGAGCTCGAATCTCATTTGGATAATCTTCGAACCAAGTTCTTTTAAGCTCATCGATTCGACCTTGCTCTTGAAGCCGAAGAATCTCATTCGAGAAAATTGTTCTAAATGGTGATCCAGGTCTCATGGCTATTCCGTAACCTTTTTGATCTAACAGATCACCAACTTGTGTTAAATTGCAATAGCGATTGACATTGTATGTTATCGATAGTGATTCCATAAGAAAAGCGTAGTTTCCTTTTAGGACTCTTCGAACTCCATCAGAATTTGTTTCCGTATAAACTGGAGGTTCAGCCGATTCCATGGAGGAATACATTCGTTGGTACGTCGTATAATCCGAATTCTAGACAATTAAAAATCATCTTGAACATTAATTAACTAATATTCAGATTAATGATTAATTTACCTGGAAAAATTTTCGAGTTGATCCTGATTTTAAACATCCATAGCCTACTTTTGATTGCATCGCGAGATCCTCAGCGTTTTCAATTGGTACGTCCATTTTGGCCACTGTCAGGAAAGCGGCTAAATTAGCGGTGTAAGATGAGACCATAATTAAGGTGAAAAATGACCATGCTGAGGCCACTAATCGTGTTGAGATCGATCTGGTAAAAAAGTGATAACAAATTTTATTCATTAATACTCGAAGATGAACTATTTGAACTGTTCAAAATGATTCTCGTACTTTGGACCTAAATCTGAACCTTGTTGCATAATAGATCCCAAACTGAACCACAAACAGTTTCCAATTGAAAAAGTGTTGGTCAACTCTTCCGGTTCTTCGTCACATGGATGATCATTAAGCCATTCGTAGGGACTAATTCGAGCTACAATGTACATGAGCAAACTCACACCGATAAAAGCGGTCGCCGTGTATAACCAAACCTCAAGTGAAAAAGGGTCAAGAAAAGCCCAAAGGTTCAAAGCTGCAGCTTTAGGTTTACTATGTAAGATCGAAATGCCCAAAGTGATGAAGGGAATCGTAAAGTCCACTCCAGTTTGCCGTTCATGGGTAATGGTCAGATCGGTTGTCGCTAAATCGTGATTCTTGTCCAACATTTCACCAATCAATCCAGTCCAAGTTCCGTTCTTTTTGTTTCGACTTCCATAACCTTTACCCGTGTAAATGGTCAAATCGTAACCAGAGATGGACAATGATTCTTGTATTTGTCTCAACAAATCAATACAAAATCCTTCATATTTATCAAATTCATCGCCGGTCATATTTGCATAATCTGGTTTCTTCATCACATATGGAATATTCTATTGAATTTAATTGTATAAATTGTAATTAAAGATTAGACAATTTACTCTGATCATTAATTCAGTTAATAAGAAATTGAATTACCTCAACAACAATTAATTTCAATTTAGTTGTTTTCAAATATTCGATGGCACTTTTTTCTTCAGCTTGAACTTCAGTTGTTATATTTATTCCTGAATCTGAATCCCATGAACCAATCTAATGAATTAGAAACAATTGATTTATAATTTGTATTAATTGCTGAAAGTGATCAAAGCGATTACCTCTGACCATTGGCCTTCCTTGAGTCGGATTAACGATAAAATTAATTTCTCTCGATTACCTTCATCATCGAAAGTTAATGATCCAGTTAATCCATTGACCCCAATCTATCAAGAAGTTAAATAAGTTGGATTAGATAATTTTCTTAAAAAATAATCCAATTGTAATTAACCTTTTTCATTTGATTAACTAATGATTTACCCAAAATCCATGTATCATTGAGACCACAAGAAACCGATGGAGCAAAAATTTGATCAGTTAATTGTGAAAGTCCAGTTAATGATCGGGCAAATAACGTAACGGCATCATAAATTAAAGCCAAATTAAGCTATTAATTAGATGATAAATTAAAAAGATAAAAACAATTTTTCGACCAAGAAAAGGTCAAATTACCGTTAATTGAACGCTGTCCGAAGAAGCATCATATTGGCCTGTCTTCCATTCCTGAGCATTGAAACGGATTTTGGTTCGTTCATCCAAACCATTGTACAATCTAAATCCCGTTACATTGAAAGCACTTAATTCAGGATCACTTAGATTCCAAAATTGTAAATCCTTTAAATTGCAAAATCAAATGATCATCATCACAATCAAAACATATTCATCAACTGATTCAAGACTCACCAAATCATTGAACATGTAACTGCAATAAAAATCAAGTAATGAAAATGATTTAAGCTGAAAAAAAGAGACAACAATTAATATTAATCAATAGTAATTGAAATTCTCATCAATCAAACCTTTTCCAAAATAGAATTATAATTATCTTGATTAACACTGACGATGAAATTAGAATCACGATTTTTCATTATACTTTTGAACAGAACTTCGGGTGGATTTGATTGATCGAACTTATATTCTCGAGCTTTGATCAGTTTACTATTCTCGTAGGTAGTGATCGCCAGGGCATCTTTAATCTTGATTAAATCTTAATCCATATTAACCAAATGATTAGTAAATTTCTAATAAGATGAACAATTAAAACTCACTTTCATTGGAATCAAAGATTAAACTAAATGATTTCCATTCAGTATTATCCATGACATAATCTAGAATCGCTTTGTTTAATTTTCTAAGATCAGGATAAAGTGAAACTGAATAATTTGGTGTAATCGGTTGATTGGCAAACAATTTAACTGAATATGAGTAATTAGGTCCAGTGTGAATAAAGGGAATACCAAGTCGGTCAGTTAGCGATCTGATTATCCAGGAATTGACCCCCGAATAGGGATAAACAATTGCCCAAACACCGGAATCTAATAAACGACAAGCTGATGATTGGATGGAGAACAATTAACCATTTGCAATTTGATTGTTGTTAATCATTTGGTTTACTTTACCTGCATTAACGGCACTTAGACTGTCGCTTAGGTCAACTTGTTCAATATGAGCTTCAATCTTTGACCCTTGAAGAGCAACATTGTTAATCCAAACTGCGTGTTTGAATGCTAACGCTAAATTGTCATCTCCTGAACTGAAAATGGCTCCTGGGTTAATTGTTTAGTTAGATTGTCATTTATTAGTATTTGTATTGTGGTTAATTGTTGAATAATATTTACCAATTTTGATTGTTTCCGGTAATTCTGATGTGATTAAAGTGATGAGACTGCTAATCAATGAACAGGTAATGATGAAATTCATTGTTGATTATTGTAATTAATTGTAAGTGAGAAATCAGCAACAATTAAAAGAAGATGATCTTGAAATTATTAAGTAAACAGTTAATTATTTTGTTGTTGGATCAAGTTTAATGTCATCTCATTTTTGATTCAGCAATTGGTCACAATTTGATTGTTTTAAGTTAATTAACTAGAGGTTTAGGATTGGAAGAAAATTAAAATCGTTGATGAGTTTGGTGAATTAAGAACTGATTCTTCACGTAAACATGATGAATGAATGAAATTCTGGTTAATTATTTTGGTCTTTTTATATTTCTTGGCAATTTGCCCTCTGACAGTGAATCTAATTTAATTTAATTGGTACACTTAGTGTAACCTTTTTGCTTTTCATTGTAACGTAAATTGTTGTTTTGTATTCCCTGTTTTTGGTGCAATCAGTTAATTGTTTTTATAATATCAAAGAAGATGAAACTTTTAACTAAATAAATACCTTAGCAGTTATTAATTTGTTCAAACAGTTGATCAAGTAAACTTAATTGTTTGTTGTTGTCATCTAGAAGTAACAATTAGGTTGAAAGGAAACTCATGATCAATTGGTGATTTAAACAATCATGGAAACATAATCAGAGTTGTAATTGAAGAAATGGTAAAACACATAATATAAGATTACTTGAATTCACCATGAAAATGATTTGATTGATGGGTGAAAATAAAATTAAAAGATAAATTAACAATTAACTGATTCTGAAGGTGAGACGAAAAAAATACAACTCAGAATTTGAAATAATCTCATAATAAGAGATTCACAATCAGGTCTATTGTTGGCACTCAGAGTTGGGAGGATGAAGAGACACTTTTAATTGGACATTAATTGTAATTTTTTAATTGTGATTAATAAAAGAATAACAATTAACAAGGTGACATGAAATCACTTGCGAGCAAAATGATTAAAGAATTTAGTTTTGTTCTGAGCCGAGTGATGTCGCTAGTCACTCATTTTCTTCATTTGGTTTGAATGTTTTGATGACAATTCTGTTTATTAATTGTTTTGATTTCCATTGATTAACAAAGTTGTTCATTAATTTATTGTCTTCAAACTTTAATCATCTAATTGTCAATCATCTCAACTATTTATTAATTCATATCTTTTTTTACAACCATCTATTTCTTACGTTGAGCTTCATTTTTGTCTTTATTTTGTATCACCAAAACATTGTAATTGTTAATTAATCTTACACCTTGAATGTTAACCAATTATTTTTTATTCTATTAATTTAATCTAATTTAATTATTTCTCTTTTTCGTTTCCTTATAGTTTGTTGACCAAAAAGAATTTGTTTGTGTTCTATTCTTTTTTCTCAATAATGTGAATTCTATTCTTCTTTTACTTCTCTTCTACGGTTTTCGATTCATTTTTCTTTCCTGTTTAATGATTTGACTTGATTTCTTTAATTTTCTGGTTGATTTGTGAGCTTTTTTCACCCAATTCAGTGATTTTTAAACTTGGGTAAATCTATTGGTCATATGTTGGTATTTTTTGCCCAATCAATTTTGGTTTCTTGGTGAATCTCGGATTGGAAAATAACCTGTTCTGTTACCGGTTTCAAGTAAATGGTGAAAATTCAGCAACACAATCAAGAAAATCCGTATATTAGTCAAGGGACTAGTGGAATTGAAATGAGTAATTTGGACTCTTTGCCGAATAGTCTTCTCACTGATCTCATAACAAAAGGTAATTACAAAGAGAAATCTCGACAAGATCATGTGGACGCACTTTCCTGGAGGCGACTTCATCTGAGTCGAGCGAAATTAAAGGCCTCTCAACGAACCTCCGCTCTCTTGTCTGGATTCGCCATGGTGAGTATTTCTATTCTTTTATTTGTTCCCTTCACCCATTTAGTCTACTGATTTCTACGAGGAAGTAGTAATCACTTTGAAGCGAATGAAATTTCATATCTTTCTTTATATCCTCTTCTTTTCGTCGTGATATCTTTCAGATCGCAATGGTTGAAGTACAATTAAATCCCGAAACAAAGAACCCGATCCCTTATGGTCTTTTGATATCGTTTAGTGTGTGTACAGTTTTACTTGTTTCCATGCACATGCTCGCGCTCATGATATCGACTTGTATTCTACCTCATATCGAAGTTGTTTGTTCTGTTAATGGCCTAGGGGGAGTGAGTGATTCGCCTCACGAGAAGCTGAATCAATTCATCGAAATCGCCTGGACTTGTTCAACTGTTTTGGGAATATTTCTGTTCCTAATTGAAATTGCGATTCTGTGTTGGGTCAAATTCTGGGATTTTGGTGCCAATCAAGGGAACACAGGCCACAAAGCAGCTCTCGCAGCGACTATACTTTTGATACCGATTTTCATTCTTTTCATTGGTTTTGCTGTACATTTTTACCGAAGACTAGTAAGTCACAAATTTGAAACTTCTGCTAAGAATCTACAAGAAATCGAATCCATGGCCTCACAGCTCAAAAATGAGCCCATTTCACTGGATAATTATACTAGCGAACAAACTACTTTTCAAGTTTGATCTCTGAGAAATCTCAAAGTCTACGAGCCCAATGATCTATAAATCAATTTGATTCTCAATTCCTTGTTGCATTTATATACTGAAAGCTAATGAATAAACATGCGAAATCGATTGAAAATAGACAAATTTACATTATATTTAAATTCTTTTATTTTAGAATTGAAAACCCTAATAAGCCAACTTATATAGTTGATCATTTTCCTTCGACTTCCCGTAAACGATCTTTCTTGAGAGGACCCTGAAAGAATAAAAAGAAATAAAATTAGAAAATGTACAAAGAAATAACTAATATGCGTGCAAACTAAACTAACCATGAAGGCCTTCTTTTCGGCATGTGTCTGGAATCTTCCGTGTCCGAATTTGGATGATGTATCGATGAACTTGAGTTTGATTTCCTCAAGAGCAGCTCGTTTAGTGTGAACCAGGAGAGACTGGAAAAACAAAAAAGATTAATTCAATGTAAAAACGACAGTTTGAAGTTGGAAAGATATTTTTATCAGTCCTATCATATATCATATCATGATAAATATCGAATGCGATTCATTGGATTGGCTCAGTTTTATCATCAAGTTAATTCAAGTAAACAAAAAATCAAATATTGAACAATAAATACCTTTCTAAGAGTAATAACTCGTTTCTTAGGACCCATTACACATCCTTTCAACATAATGTAGTCACAATTAACTTCACCGTAATGAGGGAATCCACCCTGTTTAAGAAATAGAAAAAGATGATTAGAAATTGTACTAATAGATCACAGGTCGACAGTTTGATTCCATCTCAGACCGCCCTAGAGTTATCTTCAGGGAATCAGACATACAATAGTTGTACACACATAGAATCATCATGTTAAAGTATCAAGTTAATAAAAAGGGAGCAAACTCTTACCATTGGTGTGATAGTTTTGTTGGTCTGGTCATAATCAGTAGCAGCATTGTTCTTGATTGTTTCACCATCTTTAACATGGACACCCTTTCCAATTCTGTAAACCTTCTTGTTCATTTCAGTTCTATGATGGTAACCCTTTTGACCAGCACGGGCAACAGTGTATTGGACACGACTTGGATGCCAAGCACCAATACAAGCGACCTTTCGAAGACCTTTGTGAGTCTTTCGAGGAAGTTTCTTTGTGTGCCAACGACTGGTTACACCCTTAAAACCTTTACCCTTGGTAACACCAATAATATCAAGCATTTCACTTTGAGCAAATACTTGGCTAATAGGAATTGGTTTTTCAAAATGTTGTCTAGCCCATTCAACTTTTTCAGGTATGGTACCACCATTGAGTTGAATTTCCATGATGTGAGCCTTCTTTTGTCGTTTCTTCATCAATTTCATTTGAGTGTGAGCGATAACTCGGATAACACTACAATACTTTTTGATACGAGCAAAATCTTTTCAAGAGCTTTCTTACCATCATCATCTGCCCATTTCTTGGCATATTTAGTGAAGGCCTTTTTCTTGCACTTGTGCCTGTAAAGTGAGGTAAAAGGTTAGTAATTAGTTTTGTCTCATCATGAAGCTTTTAAAGAGCTCAAGAGAGGAGACATAACTATACGTCTAGATGATTGACTCATTGGTGGACAGATTCACTCAACACCAAGAGGAGTCTATTTTAGCCGGATAAGTAATGCCCCCATCTCTTGAGAGAGATAACCAATACCAACCAATTCTTGTAGAATCGTCGTCGACAATCTTCACTTAAATGTTCAGAGAAGATAGTCTTGAAAGTCCTGAGGCCACGTGGAGTATCAATGTAACCCACCAAACCAACAATAACCATTGGTGGTGCCTCCAAAATGGTAACAGCCTCAACAACTTCCTTTTTATTAACCTCTGTGAACAATATAAGATTGCAAATTAGCAACAAGAAACCCTCAAGAGTAAATTTTAAAAAAAAATAAACGCAATCAGAAATTGTATAACTTACTTGAACCAGGTTTGTCTACTTCACGGACGATGTGGGTCATACCAGCTTTGTACCCAATGAAAGCTGTAAGATGAATAGGTTTCGATGGGTCATCTTTGGGGAAGGCACCAATGCGACCGCGATGACGACGACTTCGCTTTTTCTTGAATCCCATGTGCCCATGACGAGGCGCTGAGAATTTACGATGACTCTGAAGAAAAAGAAAGAGAATAAAAGAGACAATTAACAATCAATCAAACCACCAAAGGTTAATAAATAGCAAAAATCACAAAGAACAATTAATTAATTACTAACCATTCTTATAAAATTAAATTAACTTATCACTAAAAAACACCAACAACTCAACTTATACTTGAAAAACTCGGAAACAGAAATCTAAAGGAAACGGAAAAGCGAATCGAGAAAAGAAAAAAGTGGCTCCATCTTCTGTTAGCCGTAAGAACAAATTCTACCGCAGCATTTGGATTAGCAAACATTTTCTCCTATTATTTCAAGCGATTTGTTTACACATGTAAATTTAATTAATGAAAAGAAATTTAGTTAATTACCTTGATTGTGATCACTTTTTAGTCTCCATTTTTTTCAATTTTCTAATCTCAATCAGTACTGGACACATTTGATTAACCGGTAAGTCGAATTAACCAAAATAATTGGTACAAATTATAATTAGAATTTATCTCCTTTGGTACTTTGGTTATCATGCTTGTTTCATTTATCTCTGTTATCAGAATGTTTGTTAAATTGTCTCTTGATTTTAGCTTTTTTTTTCTTAATTATTGTCAATTAATTCTTAACAATTGTTTTTTTCCGCGTGTCTTCTATTCTTTTTTATTAACCAGGTTTTAACTTTTGGAAACGAGTGGCGATTTTCATCCGTTCAAACCTGTGGCTGTTTATGTTTGTTTATTTTTGTTTTCTTCCGATTGACTTGATTGAATTTCATGCGAATTGATTTACCATAATTACTGTTGTAAAATTTTGAACTATTCAAATGGATTTGAGTTCCCTTATTACAGAATCAACTAATGCTGATGGATCTCTTAATTATGGTATCGTTAAACAAAAGTTATCTGTGATTAATGAGAGTCTTTCCAAAAATGAGACAAGCTTGGAAAATTTTATTCTTGGCCTTGGAACAGCATTAACATCAGCTAAATTAGATGAAAGAACCAAAGGAATTAAAATTCTTGCAGCATTTATTGAATTGCTTACCCCTGAAAGTCTTGGTGAAATTGAAACTGAATATTTAACTGAATACTTGGTAACACGGTTAAGTGATCATCATTCATTCATTCCGATAATAATCAAAGCTTTGCTTCATTTGTCACGATTTTTTTCAATCTCTGATAAACAAGCAATTGACATATTTCTTACAATTAACCGTGAGGTTGCTAATCAACAATTACCAATCCAAGAAAGATTTCTAATCTACCAGTTAATTGGAAGTTTATTTCCATCTCATTTGGAAGCCTACAAATCGATAAACAATGATTTTCTCTATGGATTCATACAGATCATGGAGGGCGAACGGGATCCTCGATGTC
The DNA here is from genome assembly GCF_014898815.1 of Panonychus citri. Taxonomy (NCBI): domain Eukaryota; kingdom Metazoa; phylum Arthropoda; class Arachnida; order Trombidiformes; family Tetranychidae; genus Panonychus; species Panonychus citri. The sequence continues at coordinate 1,797,207 of NW_026515541.1, forward strand.
TTTTATTATGTTTCGATCTATTTACCCAAATAGTTGGTTCTCTTACCCCAGGACATTTAGCTGAAGAATTGTTTGACATTGTCAGCTGCTATTTTCCAATTGTTTACCATCCAACTCGAGACAAAGGAATACAAATTACTCGAGATGATCTTCATGAAGCCCTAAAGAAATGTTTCATGATCAGTCCATCATTTGCTCCATTTGCTTACCTTTTATTCACCGAGAAACTTGAATCGGAAGTCGAAAGTGCCAAACTAGATGCTTATGATATGATAATCAGTTGTGCTCCAATTTATGGAGATAAAGCAATTTCATCTTTCCTCCAAACCATTTGGACATCGATTCGTCTTGATGTTTTACGAATTAATTTTGGTAAATTATCGGAAATGGCTACACAAACAATGATCGCCATTTTGTTGACAATTAAAAGTTCACCTGAAATGTTGGATAAATTTCTCAAAGAAGTTTTCGATGATATGGAAGGAACTCTAACCAAACTTTCTCTTGGACTATTTAAAGTCTCATGTCAATTTCTCGCCTCAATCAGTGCCTGTTCTGATTATTTTATGGAGAAAATTGGTAAACACGTTTTCCCGATTTTCATGAAAAACGTTATATTTGATCAGACCGATAAAGCTAAGGAATATCTAGAAGGATTTACCTGTTTTTTTCGATGTTGGAAAAAGGTTACTACGAATAACCTTTTCTCACGAATTCCTGATCAAGAAATACTTCTTACCCAATTACTTTCTCTATTTGATACCGATGAAAATCATATAAAAATCTCAGCGATTGAATGTTTATCCAATTTTGTTCAATGTTCATTCGTATGGGATTATCATGAAGAACAGTCTCTTGCCAATGGTCTTTTATTCATAATGCTCAGTGATTCTTCATCTTCAGATGATAGATTGAGGTAATTCTAAGAATGATATTCATAATTTAACACAGTTTACTAATTGTTATCTTTTTCTCTCCAATCAATTAGGATTAAAGTCAGAGATTTACTGGTCGAGTTTAGTTTAAAACACCCGGAGGTGTGTCAAAGTGAGATAACCCGAAAGTTATTTGATAAATTGCCTGGTAAGTAGTTGATTTAACTTGTAAATATTTACGATAATTGACTAATTATCTTTTTTACTTTAGATTCAGCTGATTTAACCAATGAAAATTTGGAGCGGTTATTGAAAGTTTCCGGAGCATTGAAATGTTGTCTTCATGGAGCTCAATCTGATGAGAATTATCAAAAATTAGCCAATCTTGGTGTTCAATTATTTTTTCAAGCAACAATTAATTCAGGTAAATATTGAAACTACGAATTGAAAAGATGGAAGAGTCTTAATTATCGTCATCAAACTAATCTATTTTGTTTTATTTTTGATTGTAGATTTGTTAACAAAGGTTAAAAAAACCATCACTGATTGTATTTGTCAAACAATCAACTCGTCCAGTCTTGATATTTTTTCCCAGGCCATTCTTAGTCCACTTTTAAAGGCTGATTCGAAGTCGCCAAAAATTGAAATTGATGATAATTTGAAACAAATTGTCAGTAAAATTTTAATTCTGACTTCATGTTCATACAAAATTTGCATTTTTGAAAATTTTCTCAACTCATTGCGGACTATGCAACCAAGTCAATCATCTTTAGCATCCTCATCACCAACTTTATCACCTCCGCCACTCATTAAATTGATTAAAGTGGTTGAATGTATTTTGTGCAATTTATCAATTGATTTTCAATTCTCTTGGACTGATCTCATACAAAGTATATTGATGCACATACATTCAACTAATTACGATGAACTTTTAGAATCAACAACAATCATCATTGAAGTCATATTAAACAAATCACCTGATCAAGGATTGCTGAATATAACCAATTTTTTAAACACCAAATTAAGCCAATTATCAACTAATCCTGTTACACTAATACCGTCAATACAAATAATGATTGCTTGTAATCGTGGTCTAGTCATACGAGGAGGACAATATTCAAATTTTTTCACCAACCAATTGTTAAATCTGATGCAAACCCATGACAATGAATCAATCGTTTCAATGATTGCCAAAAATTTTGTGCCTTGTCACACTAATCATAACTATTATCAACAATCCAACGGATTTAATATATCACCGTTTTACCAGCAGAAATATTTCCATGAAACATCACCAATTTTACTTAAAGGATATAATGATTTAACCGAATGGAGGAAACGTTGTTTTGCCCTTTGTCTTCTCAATCATTTGAAAAATCTTCCCAAAACTGTAATTCGTGATGAGATTAGTAAATTTCAATCGTTAACACTTTTCAATCTAGAGGAAACTAATGCACCAGACAATCAGATAACTGCTCTTGATTGTTTAATCCAGTTGATTGAGACTCATTCAGTGACTCTAATTCGTAACATCTCTGGAATTATAAATCGTCTTCTATCTTTAACCAAAACATCACCTCACCTGGAAATAAGACGTAAATCACTTGATTGTCTTACCACAATTGCTAAAACAGTTAATGAAATAAATTTACTTCCTTATCGTCCAACGGTTCTTTACGATCTTAAAAGTGTCCTGGATGATCGTAAACGGATAGTTCGTTATGCTTGTACAGTTGCCAAACATCATTGGACATTAATTGGTCAACCAATTTAATCCGAAGCATCTAAACTCGATATCTAAATAATATACCTTAAATCGCAGTCAATTAATCAACTTTTAAGGAAACGATTTTCAAGAGAAATAGATTTGCATGAAATATTATATTTTACTGTAATTTCTCAATTTTTCTGTTAGCATTTTAATCACTCCAAATAAGATTAGCTAATACAATTAATGATAAATCGTTTTTTTTTCAATTGCTGCTAAATCCCAACCCTTTTTTCATGTATTTCCCACTCTGACCTGACCTCTCTCAAAATTTCACCTTGTCAATCTATCACAAACAACAATTAACTACAACCTTGAGATGATTATCAAAAAAATCATGGAGCTGAAATAACCAAAAAAATCAACAGAATCAAATATAAATCACCCGATTGAACCCAAAGGATTCCCATGGATTATTTTCAGGATAACAAACAATCGAGATTAAATTAACACACTATTCACATGCAAAAGGATCAAAGATTATCAACTAATCACAATCAAAGACACATCCAAAAAAAGGAAAGCAAATTGATATGAAAAAAAAACAGCGGAAAAAAAGTGAAGAAAAAAAAATTCATGTAAACGATTCACTACGAAAATGTAGGTTTCAAGATTGGCGTTTTTTCATCTGCATAAAGAGTTTGGTGTTTAAATGTATTAAATTCTGTATCCAATCTGTTAAATCCTCACAATTATTTTTTGTCAACCCAATTTAACGGAACAACAATTAAGCGATAGGCTTTTTCAACCTTGTCACTCTATTCAATCGTTACAATTGAACAATCTAATGTTGATTCTTGATCAGATGAATACAATTTGTTTAGTGTTTAGTGTAACCTATTGACATGAGGTCAAAGTTTTATTGTGCTTTAAAAGATTACGATTTAATTATCTTTATCTGATTAACCAATTATCTTAAGGCTCAACTGTAAAAACACTTAATCGTAGTAATTAAATCACTGCCTTCTTGTTAGATTACCAGAATTCAGCAGAATTTTCAATTTGATCTTGATTTTATTAATCTCTTTTTTTTTCTTATTCTTTAATCAAACTGATTACTATTGTTACCATTTGATTTGTTTGATTCTTTTCACAATAAGGCCAAAACTCACAATTTAATTTAAATTTCATCATTAGGCATCTCCCACAATTTAATCTCTCTCATTTAGTATATAATGATACGATTATCATAACCCAAAGATCAGTAATCAGTTAACATTCAATCATCTTACAACAAACAATTTGCTAAAGAATCAGTTTGATTCAGTCAACAATCAACAATCAATAATGAAATTAACTCTCTTTTTCCTTGGTGTTTTCATCGCTTTCCAATGTTCCCTTGTTATTTCATCGGCTCTTGAATCAGCTCTGAGTTCAGCTAAACCCTTACCATTCAAGTAAGAATTGACAATCAAACAGATTAATAGAACAATTAATTCAATTCAATTTGATTTCTTCTAGTTTCCAAATTCATCCACTTCATCATCACCGATGTAAATGTGAGGAGGAACATCATTACCATCACCACAAATACAAGGATCATCACCACAAACACGACCATGGACACAACCATGGACACGATCACGGACACGATCACCACCACGGTCACGAGCATCATCATGAAGGCGGTTGGTGGTAAGTGTATCAATCGACCGGATTTAATTTAATTCAACTACTAATTCACCCTTTGTAATTATCTTTCAACTGTAGATTTCCAATCATCTCTCCTATCAAACTATTTATTATATTTATGATCACAACTGTAACAAATTAATCTCTGTTAATTGTATTTATTTGTAAATTACTTCCAACATTAATTACCAACCGATTATTATAAAAAATAAATTGATTGATTAACTTAAATTTTATGAGAGATTAACAAAATTTTTTCAATTACTCTGTTCATGTTTAATTCTTTGCAATCATAATCATAATTTTCTACAATTTTTTCACTCTCGAAAACTAATTATTAATTTGTTACGAAAAACTTTCATCAAAAGTTTATCGAATCAATAGATCGATTTATCGAAAGAAAATCAATTGAAATCGATTAAGAATCGATTCCGAATGTTTTGTTTTCTTTTCAAGTTGCTTTTTGAAATTTAAATTGTTTTTAAATCAGTGAAAACCAATTGGAAATCATGTTTCAATTAGTTGAATTACGAGATACAATTAGGATACCTGCGAGTTTTTTTAACATCCCCGTTGATCAGGCGATCGCTGATCAACTTAATCGTAAAATGGCCAACAGGGTAATCATTGATGTCGGTCTTGGGATCACTTTGTATGATATTCTTGATATAAATGAATCTTTTATTTACCAAGGAGATTCGGGTACACATACTAAAGGTTTGACTCATTTGATTAATTAGTTGATCACTAATTTGGTCACAGTTTCCATCTTCTTAATCTTTCCATTCTTATTGTTCAACAGTTCACTTCCGATTCCTTGTGTTCCGGCCTTTTGTTGGTGAAGTTCTTGTTGGTAAATTGAGAAGTTGCTCTCGTGAGGGTGTCCATGTTTCTTTGGGCTTTTTCGATGACATTTTAATTCCTCCTCATTGTTTACCTGAACCATATCGATTGTAAGTTGATTGTTCTCGCATTTAAATTGGTTTCTTTCCGTTTGTAGAAAAGATTGTTCTTTATTCATTTCATCAATCACTTTCTTCAAACGATTGTACCGTGAAATTGAATATCCTAATTCCGATTTCTATCTCATTACAATTTCTCCATCAATTATTTTTCTTTGATAATTGTTTCTAATTTTTCTTTTCTTTTTCTTCTTTTCTCTTATAAACCTTTGGTATCTCTTTTTATCTTCTATTTTTGTTAAGTGATGAGAAAGAGCAAGTTTGGGTTTGGGAATATGATAATGGTGAAGAAAAGAGCAATTTATTCATGGATATCGGAGAAACCGTTAGATTCAAGGTGAAGGAGGAAATTTTCACTGATACATCACCTCCAGGACCGACATCAACTATTCAGGATATTTATCAACCTTCGGGTTCATCAGATAAACCAGCGGTGGAGAGGCAAAGACGAGTACCTTATCTAATTAAAGTAAATTGATTTGATCTTCATTAGATTTTACCTTTAATCTTTCACCTTTTTCTTTTTCATTTTCAGGGTTCTTTGGTGATCCAGGTCTTGGTCTTGTCTCATGGTGGAGATAATTTCAGTAAATTTTTGTGATATTTTTGTATAAAAAGAAACGAAATGGTTAATCGTTATTGCTCAAGTTGATTTATTCGTCTCTTAATGTAATCTACTAAATCATGATTGTTACCAAATTCATCGGTTTTATGATATATCTCATAAAAAGGTATATTTACCACATTTAAACCCAATTTCTGTAATAATCTCTCTCTCAATCTATAGTGACCTGAAATTTGACAATAATTTTGATCAATGTACATTTGCTTTCCTTGGTAAACTATAACATAAGCTTTGATGAAAGTATTTGGCGCTCGAATTGGACCTTTCAAAAGACGAAGGTGTTTAGGTTCAGTTGTTAACATTAAATCGGGAGTTAATGATGTCGATAAAAAGTAACCAAATTGGACAATACGATCGGGAAAAGCATCGATCGTTGCTTTGTACAAAAGGTTCAAGTTTCTGTTATTCATGCTCATTTTACTTTCCATGTTATTAGTTATCGAACCAATCGGGACTCGTAATTTATTTACATGAATTCCTTTACTATAAACCTGATCCAAATTTTGTGATTTCTCTTTATAATCGGCATTTCGTTCAATCATAAGGCAATCACGAATTGTCATCAATAACCAATAGTGGAGGTGAATATCGGGACCATCTAAAAGATGAGAAAGTAATGGAAAAAGATTCAATTATTCAACTAAAAGAATTTGATATTTAGGTAAATTAACTTACAGAAATTAAGTTTCTTCAACCAATCTTTCGAGAGAATGAAGTTAATCATATTCGGCGGATAAATGTCCAGAAGGAAAACACTTCGTAAAAGTGATGGAATCGTTTTCTCTAAATCTATTGGACCAGATTGATCAATAACTGAATCCAATTGATTAACAATTCGATCGATATTTGGACATGGAGGTTGAAGATGGTCGAAAGCGGTGGCACATTTTAAAATTCTCTCGATATCTTTTATTCGTAAATGTTCAATGACATTTTCCAGCATATTGATTGACTTATTAATCAATTTGGGAGAATAGAATTTCTGTTTCACGCAGAATTCATTTAAATGGATAAGGTTATAAACACTTAAATTGTCGACCTCTAAAAATGAGTTGACTAAATTTTCCGCAGATTTAATATCAGCCCTGATTAGTGAATAATTAACTCCTTTAAGTAAACTTGACCTTAAGGTCGCATCTCGTTCAGTTTTTGCTTCGATTGAAACTTTGGTCACAATTTTCTTGTACAATTTATCGTCGACTATGTAAGTCCGAGTTTTATGAAAAGCGACCAATATGAGGGACAATTCAGCCAAACTTAATTCATTTAAATGTTGATCAATGAATCGTTGACACCAATCAACTTGCTGATTTACCATTTGCTGTCGACTTAGAACACAACAGAACATTAATTGTAAAAATTGTCTCTTTGTTAGATTCACTTTTCCAAGAATATTTTTCACCAAAGTATCACAATAAAGGATTACGGTGGGAGGTGAAAATTTGTATAAATCGATAGTTAATTGTAAACAATCATCGATAAATTTTGATTTGAGCCAATCACCTTTGGATAAAAGAAAAGAATAACAATTTAGTAATTTGATTTTGATCAGAAACTTCTTGATTACCTCGATTAACTCGTTTACAATAATTGACTAGATGAGAATCAAGTTTCTTTATAAATTGCCAGTGACTATCAAACGGAGCCACCAGTGAATTTAAACAATTAAAATTAGCTCGGAGTAACCTTGAAATTTGTCCCAAACAATCAGAATTACCCAATTTAATAAGATCAATAATTTGGGTGTAAAGCTGATCAACTGATTTCTTTTCCAATTCTTTCAATGAATTTTTATCAGGAAATTTTTGTCCATTGTCGATACCAACTTTTGGTACTTTGAGTCCATCATCTTCGATAAGGTTGACAAATAATACTGCATTTTCCGTTGGCGTTTTCACATAATTCCAAATGTAATTTTCTGATGAATTAGTTGATTTGAAACATCGTTGATCAAATTTAATCCGATCAAAGTTAAGTGATGAAAATATTTTGATTGATCTAAACACAGAGACTCTAGAGTCTAACAAATTACGTCTGAGGATTAAGGGAAAAGGGAAAACCATACTAAAGTAGGAACAATTAAGATACAACTAAACACAACAATTCAAATAATTAAATTAATTCCATTAAAATGACAATTTAATAAAAATAATTAACGAAACTCAATCAACATGTGAGTAAAAAATCAGCTGGAGCTAAGAAAAGGGATCGTATTGTTATAAAAAAGAGCGAAAAAATTTTCGATTTCAAAATTTAGATCAACAATTAAGAGGCAATTTAATTTAACAATTTTAAAGGAAATTTTTACACAAATTATTTACAATCTACAATTTACACAGAATAAGAATTTATAAAGGATTTAATTAAATAAATGAAGGCGAAAAACGAGATTAAGAAATGAAAAGAAAAAAAAAACTTTCAATTCGTCGACAATTAATCCGATGTGAGTTTATAACGAAAACAATTAACTAAATTGTACTTTGAATAAAAGAGTAATTAGAATAATTATTTTTCGATTGATTGAATTTCTAAAAGTTCATGATTCCATTGAAATGCTGTTTACCAACAATCTGCCAGCCATGAGATTGTTTTCCCATCTCGACACTCAACATATGACCCCAATGTCCATGCTGTTGATGACCATGATGATTGTGATGATGATGACCATGATGATCATGTCCATGATGGTGACCATGATGATGACCATGATGATGTTTATGAGAGTGACCATCATGCTGAATGAAAAATAGTAAAAGAGACACAAACAGATTAATAGTAATGATAATCAATTCATTTATATGAATTAAACTTTTGACATTTGTTTCAACAAAGTAACAACAATTTATAATTATCTAAACAAATGTCTACCAGTTAATTTTACAATCAAATAGAAACAATTAATTAACTTACCAAATGATGATGATGAACTGATTTGTGACAATGATGTTTCCTGTGATGTTTATGATGATGGTGACAACATTTATGGTGATGACGATGACCATTAACCATTGTGATGACATAAATAATTGTCACAATTAATAATAAAAGTAAAGTTATCCTCATCTTGATAGTTGTAAACACAATGTCAAAGTTAAACGTTGATTGTAAAAGGGAATCAGCAACAATCAGCTAATCACGATTAGTAATTTAACTTTAAGAAAATGTTTCCACTTTTATACTTGAAATTAAATGTTGATTGTTAACCTTTAATCATTAAATCACCTCCTTTCAAAGTCCAAGTGTCCATTTAAGGTTGACAATTAACACTAATTACATCAATCACTCTAATTTTTGATTCATAAACTCACAATTAATAAATTGACTGAAAAACTAATCAACTAACATTAATCAATGGGTTTGAATGTCACCATCACCAATTAATTGCGACCTAACAATAATCAACTTGATGAAAAAAAAAGCAAACAAACAATCAAATTTAATTGTTGAGCCTTAAACAGAAATTTGAAGAAAACAAAAAACTCAAACAACATAATCAATAAATTGTTGTTATACAATTAACTCTGATTTTTTGATAACAATCATACTAATCATGTAAAGCCTAAGCCGCAGTTAGTTATCAAAGTTAATTGTTGGCCTTAAATGATTAACGATTTGATTGTTTATTGAATCAAGTGAGAAACAGAAAAAAAAATTAGTAAATGATTTAAATTAAGTGGAAGAAGAAAAAAATTTCAACTTCAAATCAAAAGTTTCCATTGAAAAAGTTTATTAATTGTTGATTGCTTCATGTTGTCAACAATTTACTTAATCAACTGTGAACTTGATTCTTTTTGCTGTGTTGATATCATAATTTAATTTGATTAGTATGGTAATCATGACAGTGAACAAATTAGTTGATTATTAACTTTCAATATGAAAGGTGAAAAAATTACAAACAAATTAAATCAACTAACGATCAGACATTCATGATAATTTAATAACTTTGGGTGTAAACCTTTAGTATAATTTTCATGCTAAATCATTTTTCATATTTCATATTCAGTTAATTGTTAACATTGCATTTGGAAACCTGATTCTCAAATTTAATTGTCATAATCATAATCGTAACTAATAATATCATAAGTAAGAGAATCAATTTCATAAGCAAATAAATCACCCAAGGAATTGGATGAAATTTTTGTTTTCCAATGATATTACAAATATTTCTTAGTGATTAGTTAATTGAACAAGCAAAATCAATTGAACAAGATGATAATGATGAAAACAACAGTTGATTGTGAAATAAATTTGTCCAAACTGTCAAATTATATTATCAACAAAATGATCATAATATTGATTTTAACCTTTCAATGTTAACAAAAAATTACATTCATATGATGATGATGATAATCACAATCAACATCATCGTAACAATTTAATGTTCTAGTTTGTTTTTCCGATGAATTACTGAAGGTTCATGATGATCACCCAAGAATAATCATCCATCCAAGAATGAGGAACATGATGAGGGCGAAGATAATAAACAGATTTGTTCAGATTTTCTGTCTCTTTTTATATTTCCTATGAGATTTTCATTCATCTTAACAATATTTTGCGTTTGGTCCCTTCGACTTTGAACATTATGATTACCTGAGTTCGAGTATCTTATCAAGTAGATAGTGTTTTATATTTATACGAATACAATGTCATACCTATCATCTGATAATATTGCAATGGAGAGAGAGAGAGAGAGAGAGAGAGATGAATTTGTAGAGTGAGTATATTATTAGATGTTCATCTCAATTTTTAATAACATTTCAAGCTCAACAGAGCAAAACAGATTGATATTTTTCATCATCATCATCATCCTCTTCCTGTATATTACAGGTAGGTGTAACTGCTTATAGGGTTCATGATGGGAGTTTACACTCAGAATCATCTCTCGGTGGTGTTGCTATCATGTTATTGTGAAAGGTTATGAACATGAGATTAATTTTCATGTTTCTTGTACTTTTTAATGTTCAAATTTCAAGAATCAGTTCAAGTGTCCATCAGAGATTTGCCTTACCCTTTGTTATACTAAATTGTTGAGAAATTTTATTTCTATTTCATGATATTTATTCATCACCTCCATCGTAATCATGATTATCGAGTGAAATTTATATTATTTATTATTATAATTACAAGTTAATAGTTATTATTATTACATGATTCACATTGAGGTTGAGGGAAAAAAAAGTTCAATTGAAATGTTTATTTGATTTGATTGCATGATAAAAGTTGAGTGTGAATCTTTATCATTATCCATGGAAATCATTGAACAATCAAATTTAATTGTCTATTAAAAAGCATTTTCGTAACAATTGAAATCGCTCCTTTAATGATAAACTATTAATATGGTCAAGTTATTTTTAGAATTTCCAAAAATTCTGATTACATGGTAAAGAAATGAACTATTTTTACATTTTTAGGAATTTCTTTTTTGTTTCAAATTTCAGTCCTCCAGATAATCAAATGGAATCAATAATCTAATTGTTATAACAATATTATTTTCTTATTCTCGTGATTAAAGTTAATCTTAGGAGATTAAAAGTTTTCACTCAAGTTAAGTGGTCAATGATAAATGACCTTAGATGATAATTGCGCTAATATTTAATGAATTGAAAATGAATCCATGTTAACCATAGTACTAATAGTAATCATTATCATGGTAATTATCATTATCATCTAAATTATTTGCTTGGTAATCTGACTGATTAACTATGAACAAGTAAAATCACATGGGAGGTTAATCATGAAATGTGCTAATAATAAGAGGCAATAAAATTTAATAAGGTCAATTTAATTTCACCCTTAAACTGACCAGTCAACGATTTTCATATCAATTAAGTAGATAATTAGATTAATCAATAGTAACAATTAATGAAGTAATTGTGAATAACTGAATTCACTTTCAATTCATTTGAAATTAACTTTTCTTTTGTTCAATTTAAACACAGAAACATTGATCAATCTAAATCAAGAATTAATCTAATAATTTTTGGAGTCATTTTAACACTAATATAATTTATTTATATTAATTAACACAATGGAAGACAAAAAAAAACTGTTGATTGTCAAATCCTTTGAATACTTATCATTAATTAATTGTTATTAAAAAGAGTATAAATAAAGTTTCATTAAGTTAATGATCAATTGTTAATTATTCAAACGTCATTTAATTGTAATTTATTACATTGTCATTAGATGAATGAAGGTGTGGGTGAGTGTTAGTTTTATTCTGAGTGTTGATTCAGGGTCAGTTGTGATTATCATGAATGAACAAGTTCCAAAGTGATTCAGTCTTGTAAATAAGAGAATCGGATAAGGGTGAAGATTTTATTCTGAGGAAGTTCAAGGATCTGATGATGATGCTGAAAATTTACATCATCCAATGATCAACAATTCAGGAGAAAATGAAAAGATAAAATTTTCTCATTCTCATGATTCTTATCATCTTCTTATGTATATAATACTTTAAGTCAACCATTGAGATATTTATCGTTATTTGGATTTGATTAAAAAAAAAGGAGAATAAAAGAAAATAGTAAGGAACCGGAAGTGGGTGGTAAATGGGAATAAGGGAAATGAGATTGATAAGGATGAGTTTTAATTAGTTTTTTTTTCTCTCTCTCTCTCTCTCCAGATAATTAATAGTAGTTCAAGTAACAAGGAATGGGAGTTAACAACCATGGTGATGAATTGATAAAGATTTATAGTTGATGATGATGATCGTTAATGTGATGGTTTGTATTATGTTTTAACAGTTATAATCAACGATAATTATAATTATAACATTTGTTAATGGTCTTAATGGATCAATGATAGTCTATTGGAAATTAATTTCTTTTGTCATTCTCTCTCTCACTTCACTTTCTTTTGTACCTTTACCTGAATGTCTACCTTTAGTTATATAAGATTTCAAGTGTCAAACATGTCGGAAGTCCAATGGTTACATTGGTGATAAAGTTTCTATTCGAAAAGAAAAGTTCTGATATAAGGAAAAAAAAGAAAAAAAGTTTCGATACAAATTGTAATATCTACACGAGCTTTTTTTTATCGATTCATTTTTCTCTGGCTTAATTTACACTTCTTTTCTTACTATTGATTGGGAGAGTTGACCAGTCTATCTATAGATCTATTTGGTCAATGGAATTTGGTTAAACATTTCGATCGGAAGTTCATCTGTTAGCTATTATTCTGGCATTATGGGTATTCATTGTTCTGTAAAATGATTGATTAATATACCAACTGGATTGTCGAGTAAGAGTAGAAGAAAGAATAATAATTAAGAATAGAATTCCCATTTCTCTTCGTCCATAAAAGGAATATCTTATTGCATGTAACAAGATAATATTATTATTCATAATCATCGAACTTGTTGCACTTAATCATCAGAATCGCAAGAATTTTCATTCTTTGATAGAATGATCAACAAAGAGATTTTCAATCTCTGATCTACGATAAGTTGATTCTAATTGACAATATCTATACTATGTTAAGAAACTGTTTACACTTTGAAAGTTCTGATAAATAGTAGATATTAAAGTTTATTCTAAAGTTTACTCGAATCATGGTGACCCTTGTTAAAGGTCATCTGATTTTCAGAATGAATGAACATCAATGAACAAAAAGTTTCTATTCTTACGTTTCTACAGTAAAAAAAAACGATAATATTGTGATCATTTTTCATGAGCTGGGCCAAGATCGTTAGATGAGTTAACGATTAAGAATTTCTTTTTCCTTTATCCATCATCATAATTAATTGTATTGATTTCTCACTTACGATAATCCTTCTTAGTATTCTATCATTATATAAATTATATATTCTGATTCATATAATCAACTGTCATCTCGATTAATCCATTCTAGTCAAGTTCATCAGATATCTTATTAATCAGATCAGATTGAATTGTCGTCAACTCATTGTATCATTGTTGATATCTAGTATCATTGTTTCATTGTAACCTGATTCTAAAACTAATCAGGTCCATTTGGTCAAGTCGAATCTCAGTCAATTCCTTGGTGATACCTTTTTTTACTCAATCTAATTTGATTGTTGTCGACTATGGTGATTGTAGCGATAAATTATCGTGAACGTTGATTGATTAACTTGAATTGGTTTGTTTGGATAATCAACAGAATTTAAGTTTATTGTATTAGGTTTAACATGTAACAAGATTAACCAACCATGATAATCAATGTTGATTTACATGGGAATCAATTGGCTTTACCAATTAGAGATCGATGATTAGTTTTTTTGATTGACAAATTAATACCATGTTTATTTAATTCTGATAATAATAGTAATATATTGGATATTTTAATTTTGATTTTGATTAAAACTTTATATGGACAAATATAAAATCAATTATCAGATTATTGTTTTGAAAAATTATCTTATTAATACTTTCATTTACAATTAAAATATTTTCTTGCAATTATTGTGTCTTTAGTAAATTAATTCCTATGGATACTTTAGCAACATAACAAAACTATCTCTCAATTCATAGTAATTAGATATTTAAATTACATCTAATAGGATTATCGTTATAGTGAAACTTAAAAAGCTTTTATCATATTGATTATATATTCCGTTCCCATGAAATAATTGTTATTGTGATCATGATAATCGCAATGAAGAAGCCATTTAGTAGGGAATGATCATTTTTCATCATTATTATTTCATCATCAATTAGATTGAGTTTATTATTCATTCAGAACTTTTTCACAACTCAGTAGTGTAGTTGTCCATTTGTTGCGTTGTTTATTATTATCACCTCATATTTGATCATTCATGTTTAATGTGGTTCGGTCGGAACGGAAAGACAATATTGGTTATTTTGATTGATAATTCACGTTCCTGTTGAGGAAAAACATCAAATGAAAGGAAACGGAAATGTAGTTACTTTTGCTATCTAATAATGTTCATTAATCATCTTTAATTCATCCAAATCATAATTGGTGCAATAACCAAATACGGAACATTTTCTCAGTTAGAATTCTGTATAGAGAGGTTATTACAATGTTTCATTGATTTCAAATTCAATAATAATCTCTCTCCTCTTTTCTACATCTTAAAATTCCCTGAACCCTGATTATTTCACCAAGAATTTATGAATAAGAAAACATCATATTTATCTTTCAGTGACGTATCCGTTTCCATGAAAAACGTATTCTAACTTTATCTTGGAATCGATTGTATTATTGAGATGACCATTTCTTAGATATTCGCAGCAATTCATTTACCTTGGAATATTTTCTCAGAAGTTATCATTGATTATTCCTTTGTTAAACTTTGATTCCACTTGAATGGTTAAGTCATGATGAAACTTGAGATGTAAAAAACTAATAACAAGGTAATGGGCCTTCAGGGTGAGTTAGTTTAATGAATGATAGATAATGTAAAATATCATTGAAATTAGACTCATCTTTTTATCCCATTCCCTTTGTTCAATTCAGTTCAATGGATCATCATAATAGACCAATTCACCTGAAAGCTATATTATCATTCAGAATAATATATGAGAAATATCAGAATGTATTTGATGAAATGTCAGGGAATTGAGGAGGCGTAGAGATGGTTGAAGAAAGAAACAAAATAAACTGACCATTCAGATAGAGAAATGTTATGTTTTTTTCGTATTTTTTTTTCTTTTTTTCATTATCTCTTCTGATCTTATCCATTCATACGTTTATCATCATGTCGATGAGATGATAACTTGACGATAAGCTAATAGTTTTTTTCCTTCACATCTTTCACCTTCACTTTTTATCCAGTTCATTTCATCAGTAGTTCAGATAAGTTTAATCAATCGTAAGTATATTTCTCCCTCCTTTCATGCTTATCTTCATCATGTTCATCATCTTTAGTTGAATGAAGACGATGATGTAGATTCTCTTGATCTGAACAATTTTCAAATCCCATTCTCCATCTTTATACTTAGTTATTCAAGTGAGCAAAAAATATCAACATGAGAAAAGAAGCCGAAGAAAAAAATTCTCAAATGAATCATACAATTGATTGTTATCCGTTCATTTTGTTTAATTAGCTTTCCAATTGTGATCAAAATGTTACCAACGTCAACCAATTACGATTTATCACAATACTAAACAACTTTATTAACACTTAAAAATCAAATGACAACAATCAAAATCCCGATTTAACAATCAATGGCTCTTCCGTATTTCCAAAGTCAACAAGCAATCAAAATCCTTTTTCCACCTTGAAAGTTCAAGATTAAAGGATAAGATTAACAATAATCTCCTGTAACTAAATTAATCCTTCAAACTTGACTTAGAAAAACGAAAACAACAATTTATAATGAAATTAAGTTTCGACTTTTTTATTGTACCAATTTGATTAGAATTGATCAATGGTCAATAATGAACTGAGATTCACCCTAAATTTCAAATGATAATAATCATCTTGAAGATAATAAGAAATGAACAGTTCTATTAATACATCTTAATTGTTCACGATTTAACTTGAGATTGAGTGTTTAATATTAAAACGGTTCCTGACAATTAACCAAATCACAGTCTTAGTTAATTTTTTTCTCAATATTTAGATCACATTTATAGCTATCAAATCATGTTTAAGATCCTGGTTGTTAATTAGTTTAATTATGATCACTTGAAAATTATGCCAGTTCTCACAATTATTAATCAACAACTGTGACGAAATTAAAAAAACAAAGCCCAGCTAATGATTAACTGGGAATTAAGGTTAAATTTTTACTTCTATCAATACAATTAACGAAATTGTGTAAAGATCATTGATTAACTGATCAGCAAAGCCTATTAATTTCTCATTAATTTGATTGATCACAATCAATAGTTTCCAATTAATCAATACGTTAAATACATAAATATACGAAATCTTAATTGTTAGACTCAATTAACTAATTGAAAATATTAATTTTCTCGAGCCACAAAAAAATCAACTGATTGTTAGCTTTTTCAGTAATAAACTACTCAATTATAATACTATTATTGTATATGATTTAAATGTCATAATTAAATTTAGATTATCATTTAATTAATCTATCACCTATTGATTAACAATCAATCAACAGTAGCTATTGATTGGTAACTTTACTCCTGGAAATTAGTTTGATTATCAAACTTTGATATTTGTAGAGTTGCAGTTAAATTGATTGTCTTTACTTTGTGGATGATTAATTAACCATTCCTATTGATTAATTAAGTATAATGGAAAATAAATTGTTCCAATTTAATCTGGAATTCAGTTTTTATCCTCATTGTATAATTAACTGATTATATAGTCAATTGAGTAACTATTAATATTATTAGAACTTTGTTTTAACTTATTGACAGTAAAAAAAAAGTATTTCAATCCCAACAATTAATTGATTGTTGTCCAACTATTAATATTATGTATTCTGTAATCTGAGTTATTTTTATCATTTGATTGTTTCCTAGAAATGATCAGTTATCATGTAATCATAATTAAGCCCAGAAAAAAAGTTTTAAGACAATTAATTGTTAATTTGTTTTCACCTTTGGGTTTTTATTGATTTTATTTAACTGTTTTCAGTTTAATTAGTTTAATTTGACATTGATCTGATTGTTTGATTGATGGGAAGATTGGATAAATCAAAGTAAAATCTAATTAAACATATAACGTATGATGAATTTATTAATGAGACAATTTACTTTTAAACAATCAGTTTAGATTGGATTAGAAATGAAATTAACTTGATGAGATTTGATTAACTTATTTGATTTGTTAAAGGTAAAGAGGATGAAGTAATCAGTTGATCAGATTAATTGGAAATCAAAGTTATTGTTGTTTGATTGTTAACCTTTTATCATGATGATGATTGTGGTGATTAAGATTTATGATAAACTTGAAACGATTCTGAAAGACAGGCAATATTATCATAAATTGTTGATGATTGATGAGAAATAAACTGGAAAGATTAGAAGATGATTTAAGTTGGAATTTAAATAATGATGATTATCAAGATAAATTGCTTGATATTGAAGATGAACATGATGATTATGATTATGATTATGTTGTAACAAGATTGGGAATTGATATGTAGATGATTAAAACCTTTCGAAAAGGCAACTTGGGAGTGATTACTAGTTTATCAGAATAGCTTGAAGGTAAATTTGAAGTTGGTTGTTGAATGTTTACAATTTGATTGATTGTGAAGACTTCATTTAATTTGATTGCTGATGAAAATTTGCTCGAAACTTTTACTTCTTTTCCCTTTCAATTGTCTTTCTTTCTGTTTTTTCATTTGATCTGATTAATTTATTTTTCTTTCATTTGAATTTGTCATTTGTTTTTTTTCACGATTTCAATGATTTCATGAGTTTCTTTCATTTGTCATTCGTTTATTTACCTTATGAGAGGTCAACTGGTGCATCGTGCCAGAAACCGAGGTTGAAAAGGTTGTCCACCTTTTTCGAGGACTCAGAGGATCGATGGGAAGATTCATCGGGATTCGAGTCATAAATTTCCTTGCTATTAGTAAGCACTGCACCGAAGCCCAGTTTAGGTTTATGTCCAGCGTCTTTTCGAGATGAAGGTGATGGAGTTGATGTAACTAATTGTGATGAAGACGAAGATGTTGGACTTGAATGATGTAATTGGTCGGGTGACATTACGATGTTACCATAAATCGCTCCAAGATCATTTTTGGGTATTGAGTAATCAGAAAACTGCCCTGGAACTGGTGAGTTGAATCCGTTATTTTGACCTAGCGAACTAGTTGGAGTGAGTCGATCTTTTATCGAACCAAATTCACCCACTTCTGAATAAATATCATTAGAACTTTTACCGTTAGTGTTTTCATCATTATTATCAACAATTCCAAATGCTGGATTAACTAGAACAGGTTGAAATCGAGATGGTATTGGCTCAGGTTCAACGAAAACTCCCTTTCCACTCCCACTCATACTGTTCACAATTTCACCACCAAATGAATGAGTATGATGATTATGTTTTCTCAAAAGTAGATTAGTTAGATAAAAAGGATTTGCATGTAATTTAGGATGAGAGAAGGCGAAATCAGGTCCATACAAATTAATTGCCAATCGATTGGCTTCTTTCCAAAGGTATTTTAATTGATTACAAGAAGGAATTGAATTTACTGAATTAGAGAATTGAGAATAGAGATCATTTTCTGTGCGATCAGGATTAGGTTCTGAAGATGATGATTGAGGATCAACAAAACGATTACCAAATAATGAAAGGTCAATAGTAGGTGAAGATGCTAATGATGATGATGAAGAAGACGAAGATGATGATAATGATGGATTAAATCGATGAGGTCCATAGTAGATACGATGAAGTGGTGCATGAGCTTCACAGAACCAGATCAATGATGAATACGAAGTTAGAATAATTAATTGTACCAACATGATTAACACTTTACGAACGCAAAGGACGTCGATTTTATAACGATTTGGATAATGGCCTGGCATTTGTGGTCTCTTTGAGTTAGAACAAACAAAAAAGTTCTAAATGTTACCAAATTTGAGATGGAAAAAGTTTTACAAGAAAAAAAAAACTTTTCTTCGATTTAAATCAAGTTCTAATTACTTAGAATTACTTATTAATTTAGCTTGTTATACTTACATTTACTTGAGTAGGTGAAGTTTAACAATTAGTTAATTACTTATCTCAGTTTGCATTATGATTATCATCGGTTGACAATTAGTGCATTAGATTGGAAAATCAAAGTTGATCAAACTGTTAATCTCATGGTTTAGTTGGTAGTTAATCCAATTAGATAGTTGAAATTGTTTTTTCGTTCACACAAAAGTTAATCTACTAACGATAAATTTCACAATCAAATATGATCAATATTTGTTACTATCAAAGTGTTGACAGCAATAGATTATCAATGTCGTTAATCATAGTTTCATAGATTGGACAATCAAATTGTGACTGTTGATTGTTAGTTAATTTGGTTACTAAAAGTAAGTAAAAATTGTTCAACTTTTCATCTGAACATTTGGATTAAAAGATTTCAGCTGATTGTTGGAGGTGAACTTGTTTGACGTAACTATTTTTATCGAATCGAAATGTCCTTTTTATAGGACTTTTTTATCATGAAATCGATGATGACGATGATGATGATGATGAGAAATTGTGATGATTAGATTGAAGTTTTGTTTTCTCAAGTTATGAAAGTTTCTGAGAAACTGGAGTCTATTCAGAATCGAGAAACTATTTTCAGGCAGAATCTCAGGTTAGAACTTTCCTTTTTTCTATCTACTGTCGAACTGCCTTTCGACTTGATTGTTACGCTCATGAGCAATTTAGATGAAGAAAAAGATGATAATGATGATGATAGAAAATTGTTTATCTAAATGTTGTAATTACATGATCATTCTGAATCGATTCATTATCAACATGATAAAACATTTAAAACTCCGAGTTAATCTGAACAAAAAAATGGAAACAAAATCTAATCAAACATTTTACTTTTTCTTTCATCAAGTTGATCTAAATTATTGATAACCTTTTCTCTGTGTATTCAAGTTAATCATTTTCTAAGATTATTGGATTTACATTTAACCGAATTAACTTTAATCGCCTCGATATTTAATTCAAATTGATCAACAAACTTGCATTCAAGTTCATTTCATCGTTGATTTTATTTTTATCTAGATTAACCTTTTTCTTTTTGATTGTTTTGATTAATTTTCAATTGTAAAAATGTTCCAGAATTAAATCTAATCACCAATATTGACCTTTTGTAACAATATTGTTTCAATTTATTAGTTTTATAATATTACAATTGCTCATTGGTTATATATTAATAACTATCGTTGAAATAGTTTATAACAATTTAGATGTTGAATTTAAATTGTTTCAATATTTATCGTTGTTTATTTGTAACAATCAATCATCTGGGAATCAATTGAACCTGAAAACTGAACAAAATTTCATCAAGTTGATTGTTTGGTTATTAGCAGTTTGAATTAATAATAATTAGTTAGTTACTTCAATTATTTGACTTTCAAATTAAATTGTTGTTTTATAATTTAATTGCAATAATCAACATGAGATTATAAAAGTTAATTGATAAAACAAATACAATTAAAGGGTAAAACAAATATACAAATTGTGGTTTTGTGTTTGCTTTTAATTGTTATTATTATTTTGTATTCACTATCTCATTGATTGGGTGTTAATCAGATGATTAGTTCATTTTTGTTGTATATTGTAGTCAATTAAATTCCAGTGATTTATTTGATTGTTTGGTTGTATTAAGCAGCAATTAGTGTGAAGATCCTTGATAATCTTCGTTAACAATTTACGTCACATTTTAATCGCTCAATTGATGATTAAGTATCATTAATCCTTTCGAGGATTATAACTTTGTTTCTACTTTGATTGCGAGATTAACTTCAACAATTGTATTCATTGTCTCTTAATTGTAGATGATTATGCTAATTGTGGATAAGAATTTGACTTCTTATATATGGATAACCTCTAATTTTCCAATTCATTTAATGTTATACATTAATGATTAGAGAGCGAGATGTAACTTATCATCTTAATGTGAATTTAATTTGATTGATGAAAAGGTCTTGACTTAAATTGCTGTGAATGATTTAGGGATAAGTCCATGTGTGTAATATATTGTATCCAATTAAAAGTTGATCACATCAATTTAATCTCGTATTCACACTTGAATAATAAAAGATGAAATGATCAATCAACTTTTCCTTTTGTCATCTTATGTTCACCTTCCTTGACTTCCTGTGAATCTAACGGTTTCCATATCAAAGTTATGAATAAAACATTAGAAGTTTAATTTTTCTCTGTCATCAATTATTCACTTGAGTATATTTTCTTCATTAAGGTAATTAGTTGGATTGTTATTTCACTGGTTGACACTTCTCCTTTTTTCGTGGGTGTAAAGTTATCGATTATCATTAGTCATGATTGTTTCTTATGTTGACGATTAACTTTTTAAGTTTATCCTTTAATTGGATCAATATATTTTATGAATAATGTTTGTCCAGTTTCAATTGATCCAAGTTCAACTAATTGTGCTAATGTCAAATCAAAGGGAAGAGTTTGCTCAATTTCTGTGGTGATTATTAATTTTGGTTGATCGGGTTTATTATTGTTGTTGGTTAGATTCAATTTCTCAGCGATAAAATCAATAGATTTCCCAATGGACCAGAAAGATGAAAGGTAAATTGGTTTGCATGGTGTTTGATTGCCTAAATTGAGGTTGAAATAAAGCCTTTCAGTTTGAGGTATTGATTGTAATCCAATAGCTGATTGTTTCAATTTCATCAGGGCCACTTTTTTAGCTAGAGAATCATTTTTAGCTCCTTTAGGCCCTTTGGGTGTTAATGATGATAATTTAATAGTTGTAGATGATGATGATGAGGTGGCGGAGGCGATAAGTTGAAAGGCTGATGGAGTTTTTTTGGTTTCTGTGGTTATGGATGAACATTTATGTCCCTCGGGGTGGCGATGAGAAAGGCAGAAATTTGATTGACAGTGATCACATTTAATCATTTCAAGTCGATTCTTAACAACCTGAGAACAGAAATTACACTTTTCATGAACCTGCTTTTCAGGAGTTTCAATGATAATCCTATCCGATGAAATGAAATCCGGACATTGATGAATCTCTGTTGATAGGTGATCCTTACTATTTAGAAGAAGAAAAAAACAAAATAAATCAATACAATTGTAATTCAATTGACAATTTTCTCAGCTTAATCATTTGTCACTTACCAGAATAAATTCTTACAATAAGCACAAACAACAGGTAGGAAATCTAAGTGGATAAGAATTAGAAGATTAATCAACCAAAATTAAGAATAGATTTTCTTAAATATTTACCTAACCGTTTACAGGTTGAACACTGATCACCAATGTGAGGTAATTCAGCCATTACTACAATTTAGATTGGATATTTAATCAATTTAATTGTTGTAGTTTGAAACGCCCGTCCAGTGATTAATGAGATGATGGATCAGCTGATTGAAACATTAAGAAACTTGAAATTTGCTCTGAAATCAGATGAAAAGTAAAATTAAATTAGTAAGTCTGACAAATAAGAAATCAAATTGATTGGATTGTGAAAATGTTACACATAAATTAAATTAGTGAATAACATGTAATGTTACTTACGAATCAATTTAACTAATCAATAGTTGGTTGTAATACTTTAGGGTAAAAGCGAGATTGTGTCACCATTGACAGTTCAGATAAAATTCTGGTTCTTGAATTATAAAATATTGAGTAACAGGGAAAAAAAGTTGATGATTAATTGTTGGAATTAGTTGAATACAATTGAACAAAAAAACGAAAATGAAATTTGTTTTCAACTTTTCTTTTCTCTACAATTTAACATTCAATTAAATTCTAAATTCACACTCCATGTAAACTCCACTGTAAACTGTGTATCACTCGTATAAAAAAATAACTTTTTCCATTACAATTATAAAATTAAATTAGATTGTTGCTTAATTGTTAATCTAAAATTTTTAATTCGAGATTTTTTCTCTTTTTTATAACTATGCGGTCCCTTTTCTTAAGAAACAGCTGATTGAGTTTCCACTGGGACTCGATATTAGTTGATATCGAATACTATCAATTGGATCCATGTGATACTCACATGTTTTTGATGAAAGAAAAACAATTTTATTTAATTAACTGAATTTAGTTGCGTATTGGTATTAAATTGTCACTTTTATGGAATTGATTTGATTATTTTCGCTGGCTTGTTGTTTCTCATTGGATCTTAATTGTTCGCACTTTATGATGGTTAGTTCTTTTCCCTTAATCTTCAGACGTAATCTATTAGATTCTAGAGTCTCTGTGTTCAGATCAGTTCAAATATTTTCATCACTTCATTTTGATCCGATTAAATTTGATCAGCGATGTTTCAAATCAACTAATTCACCATCAACATGTGATAGTCATTGGCAATTAGTTAAGAAACTTGATTCTCATCTAGTCAATTATTGTAAACGAGTTAAAAAAGGTAATCAAAAAGTCAACAGTTTTCTGATGAAAATTACTAAATTGTTATTCTTGTTTTATCTTTACAGGTGATTGGCTCAAACCAAAATTTATCGATGATTATTTACAATTAACTGTTGATTTATACAAATTTTCACATCCCATTGTTTTACTTTATTGTGATACTTTGGTGAAAAATATTCTTGGAAAAGTGAATCTAACAAAGAGACAATTTTTACAATTAATGTTTTACCAACAGCAAATGTTAAGTCATAAAGTTGATTGGTGTCAACGATTCATTGATCATCAATTAAATTCATTAAGTTTGGCTGATTTATCCCAATTCAGTTACGATGAACCTGTAAACTTGATGCCACCTTCAATTCCTCCCTACAGATCTTTAAAAATTATCAAAAGAGTTGATCGAGATGTTCAACCCTCAATAGATGAAAAATTTAGACTTCATTTGGAAGGTAAAACACCAGCCCAAATGATTGATACACTTCGAACTTATCGACATCTAGTTGATCTTGTTCGTTTTAGGACTTTTATTCTACAATTTTGTTCAATTGGTCCAATTTACGAATACCATTTGACACAAGAACAATTTGAATTTCTCCTTGAAATGTTCAGAAATTTTCCAGAAATGGTTAAAGACATTTCCAACTTATCGGATGTCACATTGTTCATCTCGAAGATTCGTGTAAATTCATCAAATCTGCTTCTTCGCTATATCGTTGGAGAAGTGATCAAAAATATCGACGAGATGTCACTCGATGAAACCTTTACCTTATACAAAGCTCTTCAAGCCATCAGACCATCGGAAACAATTGACGGATCAACCGATCAACTTAATCTACTAAACGATGATGTGATTCGCTCTCGTTACCTGTTGATATCTAATGTCGCATTCAGAATCGAAACCCTACATTTTGACGAAACTGATATAAACACTTTATGTGAAGTTTTCCGAATAATTAATCGTGAATTATACGCAAAGGAGGCAATTGATATTCTGGTTAAATCAATCGTCAGCATGAGCAGTTACATGAGAAGCAAAAATTCAACCGATATAATTGCTGGATTCACTTCACCTCATGGATGCAAAATATTGAAGGAAGTTTTCACCTCCGGGGATAAGGAGCTGATTAAACGGTACACCCATTTAATTGATTTATCTCTTCATACTACTGGTCGATTAACAAATTCTCATGATAATGTTAAACCAAAGAGTAACCGATACATAACTGAATGTTTTATTCGTATGTTAATCAAGGAAGGTGAAAATTTCTCATCCATTACTTTTTGGCGAAATTTTCTCGATGAGATTGATTTTAATCGACATAAAATTAACTTGATGGGCTGGCAAAGTCTTCTAACTTTGGTTAATCGTTTTCGAGTCTATTGTCCAAACATAATTGATTCTTTTGCACCAATAGTTATCCAAAACGCTGAAGATTTCATTCGAGATGACCGAATATCGCCAATTCCTTATATCTACCTGATGGCTGAATGTTATCATAAACCTTTGTCCGTTAATTGGGATAAATTTATCAATGTTTTGTTACATCCTAAGAAATTAACGGAAATCCCAGCTGAACGGACTTTAGCTTTAATCTCTCGTTTGGCCATATTAGAGGAATATAATATAGTCCGAAATTTTGACCTTAACCGTACGAAATTATCACTGTCCACCTGTAGGAATATACCTCAATGTAAACGTTTAATTACCTTTTACTCTGGTCTAATTCAAGAGTCAAATGATTCTGGACATAAATGGTTAGTTAAACGAGAATGTGGACCTTTCATATACAAAGTTATCTCAACCTTGGATAAAGATATACGTATGGGTATATTGTCATGTCTTCAGCCCACTTTAGAGGCGGCTTTTGGTGGACCTGAGTTCGTAATCAATGGAGTTTGGAGTAAATCGGGTATCTTTATGTCTCATCTATTGGTTTTCCGTCGAGGTGAATATCCAGTGGCCATTAGAAATTTTGATGAAGAATCTAATTCAAAATTAACTTATCTTAATGATATTTCAATTCCCCCTGAAGGGAAAATGTAAGTTAACAGACAAACTGAATTTTCATTTTCCAAATAACAATTGAATATTTTTTCGTTGTTCCTGTAGAGTTGCTGTTCTGCCCGCTTATCGTTACTATTACACTAACAATTCTCGTAATTTGAGAGGAAAAATTCAATTTAAATTGCGTTTAATGAGAAGACTGGGTATCATACCTGTTATAGTAAGTAATTTACTAATTGTTCCAATCAAATGATGAGTTTTTTCTTCAGAAATCTAATCAAATTGATCTATTAAATTGTTTCTTCTCAACTTTAGGCTGATATCAGTGAATTTGATGAGTTACCAGTTCATGAAAAGACTCATTGGTTGGTCACCAAAATCAGGACGAAAATCATGGAAAATAATTCCGATGCTTGGGAATTTTGGAGATAATCAATCAAGAGCATTTATATTGAGATAATTAGTGCCTCAAAATGTATTTCAGTTAATTGGATAATCATCATTTAAAAAATCTGATCTGGATCTCACTATAATTTCCGATTAGCGGATATTGACAATTAATGTGATTCTGTTGTATTTTTTTTTCTACGACAATTATTGATTATTCATTTACTCTAATTGTCAGTGAAAGGAAAGAGTAAATTACAACAGTTTAAATCCAAATGCAAACGATACTTGATGATTAACTTCATTGTACAGTCATTTTGATACCAAAGTTAATTAACTGATTGTTTTTTTTTCTTGTAGAATAAATTTGTAAATTCTAATTGTAGTTGATAAACAGATAATTAAACTATGTTTCTAGTAAAAATTATTGATGATCAAATTTTAATCTATTCAATTAAAACTGATTGGACCAATGGAAGAAAATTTCATCGAGTTTAATTACAATGTAAAACTTAATTAAATGTAATTCTTTGATTTTGAAAAACCAAAGTGGACACTTTATGTCGACTTGTGTGATTTAATTGCTTGGATAATTGTTGGTAATTAGTATGATTAGATTTTCATATTTTTCTTCAAAGTCAATTAATAATCAATTTGAGTTGTTAGTAATTCTCATATTTAATTGTTGAGAAACTTGTTCATCAACAAATTGTTGACTTTGAATGTTAGCTCTTGAGTTTTTTGTGTGTAACTTTTTTATTTGAAATCCAAAGCTTTTGTCCGGATGATTAGTTAATTGTTGAAGTTTCACTTGGCGTTTATTGACCACAATCAATAACCTGATCAAGTGTGAAATGTAAATAATCAGTAAAGAGACAAAAAAGTCAATCTAATTGATGGTAAATATGATCAGCAAATTGTTATAATTTATCGTTGAAAAAGGTTATCAGTCTGATTAGGAAGCAAATTGCAATTGAGTCGGGGGGTAACAATTAAAGTCTGAAAAGTAGATCCTCAATCTGATTGTTGATGATTGTCACCCAATAAGCTGAAAAGTAATGAACAAATTAAGCTGATTGTCATACATTTCCAGTCAATTGTGACAAAAATCAATCAACTGTCATTTAATTTTCAGGTTCAACTTGGAATTGATCAAATCAAAACCTAAAACAGCAATCAAGTGTTCAACACAAAAACAACAACAACAATTAAGTCTATCAAATGATTAACAATTAAACATATAATATTTTCCTTAATCATGTTTTCAATTTATTCCCAATATCATCAAATCATTTGGATATTTTTTTCTTTCACAACAAAATCAATTTTTCTATGACAATTAAACTGGACCAATTTAAAAAAAAAGTACCAACGGAAGTCAAGAGTAATTAAAACGTTTCCTTTGTTTTATGATAACTGTAATCAAACATCAACTAATCTGATTGATGTACAATCGATTTAAAATCAATGATAACAATTGGATTAAAAGTCTTGATTAATATTTGAGCTCAAATGAGAAAAAAATTTTCAAGTGAAAACTTCAAGTATCTTCAGTTGAGATGAAGTCAAATTGATTTTCCAACAGTTGATCCTCTGTGGTCTCGATAATTAACTTTAATTATTTCACTTTAAGTGATCAAGTTTCATTCAAATTTACCTGTGAAGTTTCATCAAGGTAAGTAAAGGTCACTTTCTCATTCACTTTCCCCACAACTGGTCAGTCTTGCAAGAAGAAGGCGATTGCAGCTTCTTGGTAAGAAGCTGGTGAAACGAGTTTAAATTACCATTTCTTCAGGTTCTTGTTTCTCTTTCTTTACTTTCTTTTTCTGGAAAATATCCTCAGGTGAACTAGGTATTTCTCCCTCTCTATCTCCCTCACTCTCTCACTCTCTCATCGTCATCATCTTCAATGATTCCATCGCAACCCTTTTTATATGTCGATTGCATTTGGGTTGTGATGATGATCTTGAAAAAAAACCCTTAGCAAAACTGAAACTTTTTCATTGATTAAAAGTTAATTTCGTCTCAAGGATTTAATTCAGTTTACATGATATTCAATTTTGATTTACTTCTTGTCTCATCTTATAATTACTTGATTGTGAATTAGTGTTAATTTTGATTCTGATATCAAGATTTTGGGATCATGTGGCTGATGAACAGTTTAATTGTTGGATATTTACCATTTCTACTGATACATTTATGGGCTAATCAAGTTAATTGTTCTGATAATTCAACTCAATTGTTACAATATCATCAGAATAAACTGTTAATTGAGAGACAAACTCATCTAATCACATCAGGATTTTCTGCTATCTTTTGGAATTACCTTCGTAATTTAAATGATTCAACAACAATTAACGGTGTTTCTAATCAATGCTCATCTTCACTGGATAAAATAATACAATCAACTTTAAATGGTCAAGTTTGGGCTTTCAAGTGTAAGTTAATTAGTTGATTTATTTGTCAATTTAAATTGTCACTTTGATACAATTGCGATTTTTTAAAAAATTATCAAAATATTTAAGGTTCAATTGATTTGTTTTTTTTTTCATCAATTGTGATCAACATCAATCAAATCAATCAAAGTATTAATAACTTGCCCTTAAGGGAAAAATTATTTTTTCTATTGGCAACAATTAACTAAATTTCTTGTTAATTTTAAGTACAAACTCAGTTGATTAAGTATAAATTGGTACAATTAATAAGGTTCAATGATACTAATCAACATAGATGAGTTTTAGTCACTAATTAATCACTTGTAAACCTAAATGATTTACTCATGATTAACTTAATTTTCTTGAAGAGGTTTTTATTAACAATGTTATCGTCTAATTGATAATCCAAAATCATGATTAATCTCAATTAACCCTAAAGGATAATTTTACAATGACTAAAGATTCTGATTAATTGTAATTTATTCTCAATTGAATTAATCAACTATAAACACCAATGATTAACCTTGAAACTAGTTTATTATCTGAATCAACAATTAGACCTGTAAACGTGTTTATATTAATTTTTGGGATAAACTGTTGACCAACGAGTTGAATTAAAGTTAATTACCTTAAATTGTGACGGAAAATCCCTTGCGATGATATTGTCTACTGAAGTAATAAGGAAACTCAGAAGCTGATTAACCGGTGGAAAGTTAATTGTTAATCACTTAACGGTTAGATTTTCTATTAAAATTTATCATCGTATTGTTACCAAGGTTGATTAGCAGTTAATCAAGGTGATTATTGGTGATTATGTAAATTTGATTGCTAATTTTTAATAGATAAGAATTAATTTATTCGTTGAAAAAAAAATCAAAAGTTAAATTGTTCATATAATAGTGGAAATTGATTGGTTAACAATCAATTGTCCAACAATTAGAAACACAATTACTAATATTATTTATGAATACGAATCTTGATTTACTAGTATCTTCAATGAGAGTCAACAATTTATCATAATTATGTATCTTAATTGTTACTGATTATCTGGTGAATGTTTATCGATATTCAATTTAATTAGTTGTAGATTTATTTACTAATCAAATTAACCTTGCAGGTATTTTAATAAACTGGATTGAAACAAATTGAAACAACAATTTAACATTTTAATTTGATTCTGTTGTTTACTAATCAGATTATTAGCCTTTAATCACATGGAAATAAATTCTCAATTTATTAATCAACAACGAGTATAAATAAATTTCTCCCAATGTTAATTTAATTTCTTAATTGTTGATAACAATTTACAGTTATATCGTTTTCTGGTTCGAGGCCGACCGATTTTCTTGACGGTTCCTATGCAACCTTTGGTTCTTATGATTCTTGCCTTGAATTTAATCAATTAACTAAATCTAGTAATCAAAGTGAAACAATTAAAGGACAATATTGTTTAACTTCATTGGAACCTGATTTATTGAGAAATGATCAATCAGAATCTCAATTGTTGAGTGAATTGTATTCACATCATTTGGATTCTCAGTTTAATTTAACAATCAAATTTGGCCTTTGTCTCCCATCAACATGTTCACAAGGTGATGTCCAACAATTAGTTAATCAAGGTAAATCATCAATTCCTTTACAAATTAGAATTTTAGAAAACTAATCAGCAACTAATTGATTGCTCATTTAATTAGCTCTAAATGATTACAATTGGAAATTGGTTGATGTTAATCAATGTGAAGTTTTGGAAACTTTTTTCGATCGGTATTCATCAGCCACTATTGGTGTTAAAATCTTCTTGTAAGTTAATGATTACGAATAAAATTTCCAACAATTAGATTTAAAACTAATTAAAATCTCTTTCTATTAATAGCTGGTTATTAGTATCATTGATTGTTACAATTATCTGGGGAACTCTGATCGACTATCAAGCTAAATCATCGACCAATGAACTGGACTCTAAATCGAATCACATTTTCTGGATTAAACAATTTTCAGCAATTAAAAGTGTTCGTAGTTTATTTCGTAAGCCTGATTGCTCACCAAAGATCATATTATTAGACCAATTAAGACTTACCTGTGTGATGATTGTTGTATCGTTACATGCGGTTATGTGGTTTACCGTTATCAATGCTGGTTTCCTTGTTGGTTAGTTGATTGTGACAATTATCTATCTTGAAAATTTACTAATTATGTTGTTAATATTTTCCAGAAAATACAAGGAAAGGAATTGAATTGTACAAACGATTTGAAATACAACCAATAGCCAATGATTGGATTACTGAAGGTCTAATTGTCGTTGGGTAATTAAAACTAATTGTTTCTTTTTATCGACAATACATATTCTAACAAATTAAGTTAATTCTCTTTTAATTGTAGTGGATTAAGTTCTGCAACTGTTTTAATCAAGAAAACTACACCACAAACTCCGATCTCCACTTATTTATATTTAATCTGGCGACGAGCAGCTCTGTAAGTTGTTGTTAATCTAATCTTAATTTAATCAGACTAATGGTTACTCTTAATTATTGACAATTTATGCAGATTGATTCCACCAATTATAACTGTGATTAGCTTGGAAATTGTTTTACCGCTATTTGGATCTGGTCCATTCTTTAAATCAGTTAATCAATTTAGATCAACAGTTTGTCTTAAAAATTTCATTTTCAATATTTTACATTTGCAAAACTATTGTGAACCTTTGGAGATTGTGAGTATTAGTTAATTGTTGGTCGTTTAAAGTTAATCTGGTGGTATAATTGCCTCTAATTTGATCTAATTTAACAGTGTGCATCACATACTTGGTCAATTGCTGTTGAATGGCAATTGTTCATCCTTTTAACTGTGGCAATTTACATCTACAAACGTAATTATCGAGCTGGATTAGCCTTTAATTTATTCTTAATTGTCGTTGGATTCAATCAAGTTAATCAAGTTATCTTACGACACAACATAATACCTCATATTTTAATTACTTCAGCAAGATTCAGGTAATTTTAGGATTTAACTAAAGATTGATTTTCTTAATTGTCTAATCATAAATTACAATTTATTAACCACACAGAGATATTGCCGCTCGTATGGGCGCTTATTATGTCTCTACCGAGTCTCACATTTGGAGCTACTTTTTGGGACTTTTACTTTTAATCATAATGCTTGGTAATTATGAATCTAAATTGGGAATTGTAAGTGATTAAAATTGAAAAGATAGAATGACAATTAACTGATTTTCCTTTGATTCCATATCAGATAATAACTAAGCTACGATACAAAGTTAGCATTGGCTTGACGATTGTACTTTCGTTCACTTCCTTACCTTGGAATACATTTGGAATGCCGATTGAATCAGTTACAACAATTATCTCATCAACGATAATTAAGATTTTAATGGCTCTATGGTGTTCTATGCTTGTCTTCCCTCATGGTAAAAAGTTCCGTTCATTTTTAGCTGATTCAAAGTCCAACGATATTTATATTTACTCCGATGTCGAAAATGAAAATTTGAATGGTGAACAATTAAAGGCTAACAACGAGTTAATATCCGAAAGAGATAATGAAAAATCATCAGCAAATAACAACAACAACAATAACAATGTCAATCTAAATAACAATCAAAAAACAATCTCCACAATTAATCAATTTAAATCATCAGCTAATTTCAAATCTCTTCATCGATTTGAAATAATCCTCCGATTATACAAATCGACCTATTTTATACATACAATTGTCTATGCATTTCACTTTACCACATTAAGGACATCACTTACTTACAGTTTGAAGAATTATGTAAGTTTTAATTACAATTTAAAGTGAAACAATTTATTAATTCTTGTTTTTCTTAATCGTCTTATCCAGTTAATGATAATGACCACGTTAACGGCGACGGCTCTTCTTGGTGGACTCTTTTTTCACATTCTAATCATTGGGCCTATTGAGAGGATTCAATATATTCTGTCGAGAAAACCGATCAAATCAAAGACTCTTTAGTCTGACAATTAACTAATCACTTGTTCCTTTACCGCCAACAATAGTTAAATCAATTAGTATTAATCGTTGAGAAAAGTTTTAATTTTAAAATTGTTCAAAGTCATTTATTCATATGTGCTAATTTTATATTTAATAAACAATTATTGATGAATTTGTTTTATTGTTCATTTGCAATCAATCAAATGAAGCAAATTAAAAAGTGAGAAATTAATTGGAAGAGGAAACAAATCAAAATTAATAGAAGAAATAATTGATTAGTGTTAATGAGATTTACAGAAATCTCAAAGAATAAGGAAATTTTCATTTGTGTGTTAAGATTAACAGAGTAATAAAATCAAATTTCATTGGATCGTTATTGAATTGTCGTTAAGTGATTAAGGGAAACAATGGAATCACCAACAAGTGAGACCAGAAAACAATACGAATTAACGTCTAAATGAAAAGGTAATCAACTTTTTTTCTTTCACACTTTGGCCTTTTTCGCACTTACGAACTTGCTCTCTCCCTGTTAACCATAACCATCCCTTGGCCTGAATTGTTTGGCTGCAAAGGTTTTTGTTGAGCAACCACAGAAGTGAAATTGTCATCTATTACTTGAAAAGAAGTCGAACGATTCATTTGCACTAATTATATATTTTTATGTAAACAATTATGGATGGAATTTTTCTCGTTTATTTTGAAAAAATCTAAAAGAGTAATTCAATTGAATTAATGGTTAACATGATTAAAGAAAATTCAACGATGTAAATTAAGAATCGGTCCCTTTTTCTACCTACATGTATTTTTATTTTTACCGCTTCTGGTGTTTTCATTTTCATTTCAATTAAATTGTTTGTTTTCCTCTGGAATTTAATTTTGTTTTAATTAATTGTTGTTGATTATTCTTTGACATTCTTTATCTTATTGTGGTTTGTTTTCTGGCTTACTTGAGAAGAATACTGATCATGGAGATTGAAGATTCTCGGGTTAAGTTGTACCGGTTACATACCATCATGTTGGAAAATCGCTCCTTGCGTAGATTAGTTATTGCTTCCAGTGGACAATTTACACTTTTCCAGAAAGATTTAGATACAACTGAAGTCACCTCTAGAGATGTTATTCTCAAAAAGAGTCGTGTTTATCGAGCGTTAATTGGTGAAAGTTTAGAAGAGTTAAACGCATCAAAATCTGAAGATGGCGATTCTTTGGAGGCTAAGGATATGCTCTCAAAGATCCATGTTCTTTGGCATCTTTGTGAAATTCTTTACATTGATATTCTTGCTCCTGGATTTCTGGTTGACCAGTTACTGGTTTGGATTAGATATCAATATCCTGATATTACTTCCGATGCTCATGCTATGATGCTCACAAAAAATGTTCACAACCATCCCGATTATTGGACTTTATTGATGAAGTTTGTCGCCCGAGGTGAAGTTAAAATGGCTTCAAACCTTCTCAAACTTCATCCACAATTTGAATCGAATGAAAACTTTTACCTCATCCAGACTCTTATGGATAAAATGCCCCAGTTCACAAGAGACTCAATCAAGTATGAATTTTTCGCTAAATGGCAAGCCTGGAATGTTCAATGTAAATCCCATTTCAAAAAGAACGTGTTCACTTCACCTGAAGAAAGAATAATCTTGGGGCTTTTGTGTGGAGATTTTTTAACATTCTCATCAAACAAGCATCTCTTCGAGTCGTGGTATCATCTTATGGTCGCTTTCCTACACTTTGCCGATCCATTGATTGCCGAAATGGATGTACCATCATTAGCCCATCAAAGTTTAACAACATTTTTAGATATTCGTTCAGAGCATCAGGCAACATCCTTTGATCGAGCTCTTCTTTCAGCATTTTCTTATGACCTAATGGCTGTGGTTCAAGAATCTTGTTCATTCCAAGACAATTGGTGGTTTTTAACTCATTTCCTTGACCTTCTTTACCATGGTGGAATCTTGAATACAAATGAAATAGAAGAGCCTAAAAAATTGAAAGAATTTTTCTTACTTGATTATGCTGATTCTCTAATGGGTGATTCTGAACTTTGGTCATGTGCTGTTGATTATTTCGCCTTTTGCCCTGAGCTTGGATTAGAATCGTTGAGATTACATTTACAAAGAATTCCTTTGGACTCTGAAGAGACTGCATTCAAAATAATCGCTTACAGTGAACAGTATCACTTTGATGATGTCACTCGAATTGTTTCCCTGGTCATTGCTAATAAAGCCTTAGCCAAAAATGATTTAGGACAAGCCATCACTTGGTCGGCTCGAAGTAAAAGTCCAGTTTTAGCTTCTCACATAGCCGATATTTATTTGAAACATTTTGTGGAGAAACACGAGTTTCCTGATGAAGAAGCTCTCAAATCTCTTGGAAATTTAATGTTAACAAGCGATAGACTCACTTTTCTTGCCAAATATCATGAATTTGTCGAATTAAAGAAACAAGGATCTCTTCAAGAAGCCGGTGTTCAATTGGAAAGTTTAATCGCATCCAAAATAGCTCCTAGTTTCTTCATTCTCACCCTTTTAATGGATGCTATTCCTCTTTTAGATGCTGACATGTTGACTCTTAATGGTGATCAAACATTTCAAATTTTGATGGCTTTAGATAGCTATTTAACTCTCCTCAATAAACAATCAATTGACGAGGATCTCAAAGACAAAGAAAACTCCCTTCGACTTGCCATCGCTCGTAACATGGCCCGATCCATGGTTTATGCTTCGTAAGAATTGTTATTAAATAAATTCTTGTTCATCAAATTTATTCTGTTTATATTTCCCAATAAAAAAAAGTGGAAGAATTGATTTGGTATAAATATGATATTTCGATCATTTTAAACACATTAAAATTCGTCCTCTGAATTTCAATGTCGCTCGACTTTATTCAAACTCTTTTACATTTCGAGATTTCAATCCATTCGAAATGAGACAATTTCTCAACAAAAGATTAACCATAAAAGTTTTTACATTGAAGATGCTCAGTTGATGTTAGAAACTCATAAAGCGCAAGGAAAACCTCATGAAGATGAACCGGAAACATGAAAGAACAAAAAGTATTGCCCAAGGTGAGGATCGAACTCACGACCTTCAGATTATGAGACTGACGCGCTACCGACTGCGCTACCTAGGCGGCAACTGAAGGTATTCGTTATTAATTAATTTAAACATTTTATTCAGATCGAATCAAATTAAACCGATTAATTAAATTACATGAAAACAAATGAGGTTTTAACTGGATTAATGAACTAAAAATGCAATAGCAATCAAACCTTGACTGACAAATGTAACAATTTTATTGATTAAATGGCAACTTTTCCGATAATTGGTCAATTAGCTCAATCGGTTTGCCTTTAAAATTATCAAAGCGTTGAATTAGAAGAAACATTTCTCAAACCAGTTTGAATAGATTTTTTTATTCTCTATTCATCATTCATTCTACCTTGAGTCTTCTGAAATTGTACACAATTCAAAATTATCATTTACGCAGTTAATTATTAGAATGATTAATAATTCTATCTGATTGAAATTCTGTTTATTGTTTAGTTGCATATGAATCCAATAGATGGCGATACGTTTTCTCCAAAAAACGTGACCCATGTGGGAATTTAATTTAATCAACAAAAGAGATTAAAAGGAAACAGATTTACATTTAATTAATCTTTCTAATTATAGTTTTAATAATTTCCTTGTCGAATCCTTTTTCGTAATTTAATTACTATCCTTGTCTTTTCTTTTCTATCAATTGGTCGTCTCTCACATTTGTAGAGTTTCCTTTTTGTTCTTGTGTTTAAAGAGACCTTTTTTTAACCACCAGCGTCTTTTTCATTAACACGTCGTGAGAGTTGAAGATAATCACAATTCCATATGTTGATTATTTTGTCCTTTAATTGATTAAACGTTACCTTTGGATGGTTTAAGTGTCACAATTAAACTCCTCCAGTTTTGATCTACTGTTTAAAGACATTTTCTAATTTATTCTCTTCTAAAAACCAACCATCTTTTTTTAACCTTCTCTTTTTACTGGTGAGTATTTTTTTTCTCTCAATTTAATTTACCAATTTATTTTCTCTTTTCTTTCTATCTAATTGTTCTAAACACTTTAGTTTACTTATATTTAACCAATTTAAATCCAATTGTCTTATAAAATCCCTTCCATTTTCCAGCTAATTGTTGATTTTTCCAAATTCTTTATACTCCGAGCCAACTCTCATTTTCTATAATAATTACATAGAGATGGAGACACTGTTTTCTCCATGGTTTTAATTTTTATCTTTTCTCTTTTCCAAATCTGTGTGGTTGAAACTTGAATCTTGATTCTTTTTTTTGGTTTTATTTCATTTCTTATTTTTTTCTATCTTTTCCTTTCCTTTTCTTCTCTTCGTTTTTTTTACAGCGTGTGTGTTGGCAACGTCTAATTAACGATCAACAATGTCGGATCTTAGTAAACTATCGGACATTTTTAGGGGAACCATCGATCCCAATGAAAGAGAAAGTGCGGAAAAGCAATTGGAAATGGTAATGTCTCATTTGTCTTTAATTCTAAAATGCTCTTAATCTATTCCTTCTCTTCTTATTTATACCTTTTTCTTTTTTTCCATCTTATCCTGTGTGTGTGTGTGTGTGTGTTTATCTCCATGTTGTTACTTTTTCCAATGAATTTTGGCAATAGTGAAAAAAAACATGGTGAAAACACGAGTCACCGGTGTTTCATCTTGAGCTTTTTTGGTGTTTCCTTTTTCCTTTTTTTCTTACTCCCCTTTGGCATCTTTTTGTTTCATTTTTCTTTTGATTGTTTTTCAAATTTTCCAAATTTTATTCTTTTCTTTATCTACTTCTTGCCTTTAATCCTCTTTTTCTCTTTTTCTCACTTTCTCTCTTTATTGATATTCTTTACCCTTTAATTTCGACCCCTTTCTGATTTTCAATTGGCATTTCTTTGTTGTCTTTTTTTCTTTCTCATCTTGTTAATATTTACTCTTTACTTTAACTCTACAGATTCACAAGATAATCGGCTTTACACCCTCCATTTTGAGACTTGTTATGAGTGAAGGTGTTGACATGCCCATTCGTCAGGCTGGTGTTATATATTTAAAAAATAATATAATTGGTTACTGGACTGACAAATCAAACGGCCCACTACCTGACAATGAGTATAGTATTCATGAAACCGATCGACAAATCATTCGTGACTCGATAATCGATGCTATTGTTATGGCTCCTGAGCTTATCAGTGTTCATCTTGCTGTTTGTATTAGTCACATAATTAAAACTGACTTTCCAGGGAGATGGTTTGGACTTGTTGATAAGATTTGTATGTATCTTCGTCATCCGGACACTAAATGTTGGATGGGAGCATTAGTATCCTTATACCAATTGGTGAAAATTTATGAATACAAAACAGGCGATGATCGAGCTCCTTTGGATGAAGCAATGACCCTCCTTCTACCTTTAATTTATCAACGCGGTGTACAACTTGTACAAACAGATCATTCAGATTTATCAATTTGCCTTCAAAAACAGGTTCTGAAAATTTTTCACGCTTTCACTCAATATTCATTCCCTTTAAAATTGATCACTAATGAAATTTTCGCCCAATGGATGGAATTATTTCGTGTTATCCTTGAAAGGCCAAAGTACCGTAACTTTGAACAAGAAAGAGAAGAACAAAACTGGTGGAAATGTAAAAAATGGGTTCTTCATATTCTATCTCGAGTTTTTGAAAGATACGGTTCACCTGGAACTGTGGCAAAAGAATATAATGGATTTGCCAATTTCTACATTAAAACCTTTTCCGGGTGTGTCATCGGTTTACTATTGAAAATATTGGAACAACAAGGTAACAAACACTACGTTGACTCTAGAGTTCTTCAATTGACCTTGGTATACCTGAGTACAGCTGTTAACCACGCTGTCACATGGAAGCTGATTAAACCTCATACTATGCTGATAGTTCAGAATATATTGTTCCCATTGATGTGTTACACTGATGAAGATGATGAATTATGGACAACCGATCCTCATGAGTATATCCGATTGAAATTTGATGTTTTCGAAGATTATGTTTCACCAGTTACCGCTGCACAAAATTTGTTGCACATTTTCTCTCTTAAAAGAAAAGAAATGCTCCAGAAAATATTGGCCTTTGTTTTCCAAATTTTAAATGACTCAAACTCTGATGCTCGAATGATTGATGGAGCTCTTCATATAGTCGGATCGGTAGCAGATATTTTATTAAAGAAAGATATGTACAAAGATCAAATTGAAGAGCTTTTGGTCACCTACGTATTCCCCTATTTTCAAAATCAACATGGTTATCTACGAGCTCGAGCTTGTTGGGTGTTAAACTATTTCTCTGGTACTCGATTCCAAAGAGATTCCAATTTAGCTTCTGTGGTTCGAAGTATTGAAATGTGCTTGATGCATGACAAAGAATTGCCTGTTAAAGTTCAAGCCGCAATATGTATCCAAGGAATCCTATCATCTCAAGACAAAGCTCAAAAGCTAATGGAACCCAATGCAACATCAGTTACCTTTGAAATTTTGAACCTACTTCGGGAAACTGGTAATGAAGATTTAACCTCAGCTATGCAGAAATTGGTTTGCTTGTACCCCGAACAATTAATGCCCATGATCGTTGAGATGACCCAACATTTAGAACAAACTTTCTATCAAATTTTGGACTCAAGTGCTGATGAAGATAATGAAGACAAAGCAATGACCGCAATGGGAGTGCTCACCACAATCGACACAATTTGTACCGTTATGGAAGATCAAAAAGAGGTTATGGCTCAATTACAGCCGATCGTTGTTCGTCTGGTAGTGAAAATTTACCAAGAAGAGTTGATGGAATTGTATGAGGAAGCATTAACCCTTGTGTGTACCTCAACAACAAACAGTATATCACCTGATTTGTGGAAAATTTATGAACTTATGTACCAAGTGTTCAAAAAAGATGCCTTTGAATATTTCGGTGACATGATGCCCGCCTTGCACAATTTCATTACCGTTGATCCTCAAACTTTTGTTAACAATCGTAATCACGTTCTGGCGATGTACGATATGTGCAAAACTGTTCTAAACAGTGACGCCGAAGAAGAGGCTGAAAGTTACGCGGCTAAACTTTTGGAATGTATGATTCTTCAATTTAAAGGTCAAATAGACGATTGTATCAGACCATTTGTGGAACTTGTTCTTACTCGATTAACTCGAGAAGTTAAGAATACAAGTTTACAAACAATTTGTCTCCAAGTTATCATTGCAGCCTTCTATTATAATCCTTATCTTCTTTTGAATATTTTGAACGATATGCAGCCAGTTGATTCAAATCAATCGCTTTTCACCCATTTCATCAAGCGTTGGTTAAGTGATATCGAATGTTTCAAAGGGCTTCATGATAGAAAAATCTGTGTCTTAGGTTTGATAACTTTAATCAGTTTGGCACCAGAGAAACGAGTTGCCATCGTCAACGAAGCATCTCCACAATTTATGCCATCGATTCTTAAACTGTTTGATGGATTAAAATTGGCCTATCAATCAAAAGCTAATGCTGAAAATGCTGATGATGATGATTCTGAGGAGGAACTGGATGAAGAAAGTGACGTGGAAGCTTTGGATGATGAAGAAGACCATGTTGCTAACTCTGATTATCACAATAGACTATTAGGAAAAATAAACACCGGTTGTCCTTTTCCGGTTTCATCGGTATATTTACGAGATGACGAAGATATTAGTGAAGATGATGAGGACGAGTATAGTGATGATGAGGAAGCAGATTTTGTCCAAACTGCCCTGGAAAGTTACACCACACCATTGGATTCAGATGACACTGACACAGATGAATATGTTATTTTTAAAGAAGTTCTTGAAATGTTACAAAAGAAAGATCCAAATTGGTACAACCATTTGATGTCACCACTAAAACAAGATCAACAAGAGGCTTTACAATCCGTCTTCATCTTGGCCAATCAACGAAAAGCCGCAGCAGGTTGGTTTAAATGATCAGCGATATTTAATTGATCCTTATCCCAGCTTGCTTGCTCGTCGCCTCTCCTCCTTTTCCCAAGCAAAATGATCCAAAAAACGCTCGTTTTCTAAAAATCATCATCTGACCATTCATTTTTTCTCTTATCTCTCTTTTTGATCCACAGAATCACGTAAGATCGAAAAACTCGGAGGTTATATGTTCCAGAATCAAACCGTGCCGAGCTCTTTCAATTTCGGAGGAACACCTATTGTATAGCTTTAATTGTATTCATTGACAATTTCTTTGAAAAAACTTCCTCGCCTCAATAATCAGCCTCTTTGGCCTTTTTCTGAAAATAATCTTTCAACCTTTTTCTTTTTGCTTGTTTGCTTTCGAAATGTTTCTTTCGTCATTTACCACGCTCACCCCTCTTACTTATTCTTTGCCGTGTTCCCCTCAACACCACAACCACCACCACCTTCTCCCTCCCTCACTTCCTCTTTTCTCTCTTACTCTTGATATAAAATCTTTGAAACAAAATAACGAGTATGTGTTAGTAATACTTTCTATTTTTGGTCATATCACATTCGTTTTATCAACAAGTTACAATGATCATCGATCAATCCAATTGATTGTGACTTGAGATCGGTAATTAAATGACTTTCAATCAAAATCAAAGAAACTTTTCTTGTTAAATCAATTAAGAAGAAAATGAGTTAACAGTGAAAATACAAAACTGGAATTAAATTTGGAATCATAAAGAATTTACTGATTATTTATTGATTACCAGTTGAGATTCTCTTTAATCACCAGTAAGCAAGTTTGATTAATCGTCTCAGCGAAAAACAATCTTGGTCTTACAATAATCAATAGGAAATAACCTAATCTGCTCTAAAGAATCAATCAAAACACTTCTTAAGAATAAGAAATTGATAAACTGCCAATTGCAGTACAATTTAAAATCCTTTGGTTACGAGGATGTTAATCCAATTTGTTATTCTATTTGATTATGAAATTTTAATTCACAGAAAAGTCAAAGCTGATCAAGAAATCAACTATTGATCAACTTCAATCTCTCTAATAGTTTCTAGGAAACAGAAATACTGAAAATAATCAATCATTTTTTTATATTCTTTGCTATTAAAAAGAATCAGCAAATGTTAATTTCATTTAGTAAATTACTTAATTAAGATACTCTTTTGATTAGGATTATAAGAAAAGTAGTCGACATTTATGCTAATTGTTTACGTTTCTATGATTGTTGCGTCAAATACTAAGACGATTTTACTGAAAGATTTGGTTAGATTGTTAACAACTTACATTAATTCTCGAGTAGCAATTACAATCGACTGGAATTCAGACTAAAAAATGCTCGAAGTAATTAAATTGTCTTGAAACACGTTAATTCACCGATGACCTTGATCTTTCAATATGACAATCGAGTATCGCTGATGCTCAAACCGCCAAGACCTCAGTTCTCTAGGACTCAGATAGTTATGAAAAAACATCGGTAACTCAGCTAAATAGATCTGATTAATTCGATTGACATTTAATCATTGAGAATTAATTGTGTAAAAGAAACAATTAAGTCTCTGATCTGATTCACTACGAGTTGTCAACTCAAATCATTTGAGTCAAATGTCCACTTTTTGATGAAAACATAAAAAAGAAAATCTCATTTCCTAATTGCATCAACAGATGGAGTGTCGAATAGATTTAATCACAATTTAAGTTAATTCAGTTTATAATTAAAAAGAAAAGTTCAGAATCAATTAAATGGAGCAGCAATTTAAATTTCTGCAAAACCTGATTTCTCAAAATTCACTTTCATTTCTCCTCGTTAAGTAAATTATCCAATCCAAGTGATTTAATCAACCACTCCTATTAAATTTGATTTAGTTTCGCAAAAATTGTAGTACAATTGATTAGTGAACTTTAATTACAACTCTGATGGAATCAATTTCAGGGATGTTCTGAGGGTTTGGTTAGTTGATTAGAAAAGAAACCGAAATCAATTGATTGTTAATGAAAACTGATACTCCGATTAACTAAATTGTGTTTCACAAAAAATCCTTTATTTTTGTTGCCATTTTTGTACAATTTAAATTAGTCAATTATTTTGCTTTAAGAGGATAAGGTTAATTAGAACAATCAAGAAAATAGAGATTTCTGTTTAATGCGAATGGAAATTGTAACGATTAATTTCAAAGTGATTGAAATTAAGAGAGAGAGAGAAAGGTAAGTTCGATAATCGATTGGAGATTATCGAGTGTTACAGTTTGAAAGGTGACAAAAAATTAATGTTGATAATTAGAAGATAATTTGATGATGACCAGTTAATTGTTCGCTGTGATGTTATTTGGTTATTACAGAAGATTGTAAACACCAAAAGATGAAATTGTCGACTAATGAAAATGTGTGAGAAGAGAAAAGATGACAATTAAAGATGATTGTTTAACAAAGTGAGAATTATGATTAATCCATGAGGTATTGGGTTAATTCAGTTTAGTGAATTGTTTTGTCAAATTATCAGGATAAAATTGTTCCGTCATCTAAATTTAAAGATTGTTGGTCATCGATGAAACTGTTGCTTTCTATCAATTGATTTTCAATTGGCAATCGTTATTTTTAGATGAGTTGATAAGTTTATCGATCTCGTTTTTTTTTGTTCGATTTTGTTTGTTTTCATCCAATGCAGAACAAGGTAACAGAGAGAGAGAGAGAGAGAGAGAGAGAGAGAGAGAGAGAGAGAGAGAGAGAGAGAGAGAGAGAGAGAGAGAGAGAGAGAGAGAGAGAGAGAGAGAGAGAGAGAGCTATGAGAAAATGAAATGAGTGGAAGAAAGAAGACAAGAAAATGAATAAAGAATAGAACGAGAAATTATTGCAATTGTTCACATGGCTTCGAGCCAATTGTTTGGTTCGGAGAAAGGAAATATTTGTACGACTTGACCGATGCACTTCGATTGTCCTTCTCGAAAGAGTATTCGACATCCTGGTTGAACATATTCGGGTTGCCTGAGAAATTTAAGCATCATGGAAGCCGTTTCGTTCGTTGTGACTCCTCTTTTACCCATAATTGCGATAACCACTGCTGTCTGACAAATATTACCGATATGAACAGTGGC
The DNA here is from genome assembly GCF_014898815.1 of Panonychus citri. Classification (NCBI taxonomy): domain Eukaryota; kingdom Metazoa; phylum Arthropoda; class Arachnida; order Trombidiformes; family Tetranychidae; genus Panonychus; species Panonychus citri. The sequence goes on from NW_026515541.1 coordinate 1,840,938, forward strand.
CTGATAACCTGAAGAGATCATAGTTGCATGATAAAGTACATGCATTCGAGCTTGAAAATAGAGACAAATTGAATTATCTTGATGAGGTTCTCTGGCTAATGAAAGGATAACCATTCCTTTTCTTAATTGTTCCAATGATTCAGGATCTTTATTGGCAAGTGCAAATGTCGCACTTTCACCTGCACGTACAACCCTACAGGGAACTTTATACCGATGGATTGACTGAATCTGAGCCTTAACAAAATTTCCATCGATATTGGGACCAACTTGAATCCAATTTCCTTCTTTCAAAATTCCCGAAGTTAACAGTCCACCGACAACAGTACCAACTTCAGTTACATGAAAAGTTTCATCAACCTTTAAGTTCATCAGAAGAAAAGAAAACAAGATTATGACTGAATTGATTCCGATGCAAAGAACATTATTGTTAGTAAATTGGGTAAAGGGTTGTAAGAGTAAAGAAAGAAAAGATTTGGCAACAAGATTACGATAGAAAAAGAGACCGAACAGGAAGAAAAAACTGGTATTTAAGCGGGAACACAATTTACGCGGGCAAATTGTTGATTCTTATCCGATTCTCATAATGATAATCTCTTGAAATATTCTCTGGAACAATTAGGAAACTAACAAATTAAGGGCAACGAGAATCAATTAGATCAAACTACCTGAAACTCAGCATCTTTTTGAATTAACTTATCGACATCTTTGTTACTTAGACACGGAGAGAAAACGTTGAGAAAAGTATACAACAGATCGAGTCCAGTCCCGTTGAAACAGGACACTTTAAATATCGGTGTGACATTTGAGGCCATCGAACTGGCGGCAGTAATTGCATCATCTTTACAATTAATTACAATTGGAAGCTATTGAAAGAGAGAGAGAGAGAAAAAGAAAAAAATAAATTAAAAGATAATTAGAAAGGAAATTATTAGCTAATTGATTGTTGTTGAGATTGGGTTTGTTATGAGAGTATAAGTGATTAAATCACTTGTGCAATTAAAGGTTAATTCAGAAAGAGAACGTGTATAAACAGTTGATTATCATCATTATCATTAGTAAATCAACTGAACACAATACCTGATACATCATTAAATATAACATAATAATGATTATCTACCTTGATTTTTTTACCTTTCCTACATTTTGCTTATTAATTGAATTACATCAGCGATGCTGTTAATTGATTATGATGGGATTCTTAACGAAAAAATGTCAGAAAATTATTAAATCAATGTTTACACTTAATTGTTTGTTGATAGAAAATGTGATTGAGGAGATTGAAAAACAAATGGAGCGATTTAAACACGTCGACAATTTTTTTCTGCATCACATTACTCAAGATCTTACTGTTTCCTCTTGCCTCAGGCTATATGGTGTTGAGAGTGTGTTAGTTTAATTATGTATCTGTCAAGTTGATTATTTAATGGTTGGAGAGAAATTAAGAAAAAAATTATGTCGATGGAAGGCTGATTTTTTCTTCCACTTGTCATAATTGTTTCACTTTTTTCTCTAATTATTTCACTTCTTTTTTCTATTTACTTTCTTCTTCTAATTTTTTTTCTTCTCTATTCTATCATGTTTAATGACGATCATGATGATGATGATGATGATGATGATGATTAAATGACTGAATGGATGAAAAGTGTAGGGATAATGTTTTTTTTTTCTTGATTTGTTACCTTTTTACAGGCTGGTGATTTAAGTAAAGATTCAAGTTTACTGAGAGTGTCCTTGGTTGTTTCGCTTGTGGAGAGATCAACTTTGTTTACAACAATTACTATTGGCACGTCCAAGGCCAAAGCCAATCCAAGGTGTTCCAATGTTGTACCGGCAAGACCGGCAACTGCACTGACCACCAACATTGCAATATGAGGAGAATGTCCCATTAATCCGAAAATGGTTGTTCTCAAATATTTCTGATGACCAGCAAGATCTATGAATGTAATTAACTTTGACGATGATTCATAAATCTCTTCGGGAGTTCGGCAGATATTATAAGTTACTGGACAACCTCTACTATCAAAACCTAATATTTCACGACTTATGGACGATGTATGGCCACTTTGAATCTCATGACGATGTCGAAACAAATTGAGTCGTGCACTTCCTCTACCATTATCGAGTTCACCTTGAGTTAGAACACCGAGTAAAGTGCTTTTACCAACCTCAACGTTACCCAAAACTGCAACTCGAAGTTCAATTGATCCTTGATCATCAGGAACTCGTCTAATTAAAACTTCCATTACTTTTCTTTTGGTTGAACTTGTTGCTGGGCTAACTATTTTCTCTCTTAAAATGTTAACAGAAGCCCCTAATTTCTCAGCCATCAAGTATAACGTTCGAAGTGAAGAATCAGCTTCTTCTTCTGTCAAACCAACGAGTAAACCTTTATCCTCAACACCAATCTCATAAATAGCTTCTCCATGACCTAGGGATTAATAATAGAAACAAAAATGATGCAATAAGAGAATAGAATATTATAAAAAAAAGGGATACTCTTATTGAAAGAATAAAAATTTACAAGTAAAGGAAAAGAAATTAACAAAAACGAACCTTCTCTAAGTCTCCATTTCATTTGTGTAACCAAGTGTTCAAATCTACTTTGAGACGGATTGATTAATTTTAATTTGTACTCAATATTACCCTCTGCACATTCAGGAGGAAGGTAATTAATATTATCTTCACCAACAACAGAAATAGAACTGTTGTCAACCATTAGTTCACCATTATCACGATCAAATTCACAATTACCCTCTAAGCCAGCACTATTTACGCTTTTCTGTCCAAATAGACCAATTAACGGATCCATATTGGAACAAAGAAAATAAAGAAAAGGGAGAGATAAAGATGATGAAGGAAAAAAAACGAAAGAAAATTGAAAACAAAAAAGGGCCAAAGGTAAATCGAAAAGAGAAACAAGAGTTTAAAGGTGAAAATAAAAGATGAGATCTATGACCAGGTTCAGGTTACATGGATGATGAACACTCGGTAAATCCCCACAATTGGAATAGAATAAAAATAAATAAAAGAATAAATTATGGAGAAGGAAAAAGATCACAGGAGAACATCAGAAACTGATGAAGGAAAAATTGATCTCCAAGAGAAACTGTCACCAAGAATTAAACAATGTCACTTTTATTGTTGCTTGTTTACAGTTTCAAAGCTTCAGAGTTTTGTTTCTCTTCAGCTGAAACGATTAATTGAAATGTTCTATTCTATTCCACCAGGTGGCGCCACGAGACCATTCGAGGATTTTGGGAGAGAGAGAGAGAAAGAGAGAAAGAAAAGAGAGAGAAACCAGTTCAGTCTTACTTTAGCCTCTCTTTTCTAAGTTTAAGAGTTTCCTTTACTCTTTCTAACTAAAATTTTCTCTTTTCTTTCTTTCTGTGTTTTTTCAAACCTTCTCTTGGTTTAGTGTAATGTATTTTCTTCCTTCGACTTCTTTTCAAGTAATAGATGACAATTTCACTTCTGTGGTTGCTCAACAAAAACCTTTGCAGCCAAACAATGCAGGCCAAGGGATGGTTATGGTTAACACCACCCAACAGGCTACACCTAATCAAACATCAATTCCACAGTTAGAAGGTAAAATATATATTCAAATTAAACTAATTTCTATTTTTTTTATTTCTCTTTCTTTCCCCCTCCCTTTCCATCTCTCTTTCTTTTTCTCTTTCTTTGATTTCTTTCTATTTTTCTCTCCTGATTTGTTCTCTTGCTCCTGTTTCGTTTCAATTTCTTTACCTTACGTTTGGGTTTTCGGATTTGTTCTATGTCATTATTTTCCTATTCCTTGCCTTGCTCTCTCTTTCTTTCTCTCTCTTTTTCTCTATCTGTGTGTTAACTGTTTTTTATTTTCTGTTTGCTTTTTACTCCCATATTATTTTTGTTATAGTGGCGGAACTACAGGAAAGTCCATACACTATTGAAGAGTTGGCTGCTGATCCTTCTTTCTCATCGGCGGCCTTATGCTTCTACCAAGCTGATAGAATGGTTATTCTGGAAACCCAAAATCCAAACAAAAGTCAAACTGAATTAGTGACTATGACAATTCAAGAATGGCATAGCAAGTTGACGACCAGTCAAAAAGCAAAATATCTTAGGATAGCTGAACGAATGGGCCTTGCAAGTATTTGTAGAGCACCTCCAGGGACCCATGGACAAGGAAATCTTTTGTCAATGTCATCATACGTTAATTCAGGCCCACCGCCACCTTATGGTGCAGGCCCAATGTGTTTGGAAGAAATGTTAAAACGAGAACCCAAAAAACCACCTAAAAATGGTTATTCACTATTCACATCAGAACAATTAGCCAAGTATGTAAATGTTGAACCTCAGAAACGATTGGCAGAAGTTGCACGGATTTGGAGGGAGAATGTCACTCAAGAGGAAAAAGAACAATACGATGCTAGGAACAAAGTTCTTCTAGCGCAATATCACAGACAATTGGAAAATTTCATCGAGGTGAGTAGTACATTTTTATCTAATTCTAATCACTTTTATTCTCAATTAGTCTTGTCATAGCCTATTAGTGTCTCTTCATTAATCACACACAAGCGAAGGTTATTTTCCTTTCTTTTTGAACGACCGCTATCCAGCTCACTTCATTCCAGGCCACCATTTAGGCTAACTGTTTATTCCGTTTTCTAATTTTTCTTTTCTCCCTCTTTCATTCTAAATCTTTCACTTACAAACAAATGATAGACCCTGACTCCCGAAGAGCGTTATATTTATGATGATTATTGTCGAAAAAGGAACAAGTACAAGCACCACAAGAAAAAGTATAAGGGCGATGATGGTTTGGAACCTAAAAAGAAGAGCAAAAAGAAGAAGGATGTTGTTCAACAGCAACAACAGCAAGTGCTCCATCAATGAAATCAATTTGTTTCAACTGATTTTTCATCTTAAATTCTGTAACTGCTTCTTCTATAACTCTTCTCTTATTCTATTTCTTTCCAATCTCTCTCTTTCTCTCTCTCTCTCTTTCTCCCCTTGTTCATCATCATTACCATCGTCTTCGTCTTCTTGTTTAATTATAACTTGTGATTTATCAATTAACCGATGTATCTAAACATCATCACATTAATTACAACACTGACTGTATTATAAAGATAATTATAAAACCTAAAAAAGCAAGACCATTAAAAAAAGACAAAACAAAGATGAAGAACTGTAAAAAATGGTCATGTATCAACATCTAAATCAATCTAATACACATAAAATATACTAAAAACATTGTGACTTGGTTTTATTCAAATTCTAAATCTCATCAATTGAACATCAAACACTACAAAAAGAAACATCATCAATCCAATTAGATAATATTGATTATCGATACACTAAGTGTTTATTTGTGTATTTAATTGGTAACAATTAATATTTCCAAGTCTAAAGGGAAAACCAAACCAAAAGAATAACCAATGAAAAGGTTAATTGAAAAGTGAACAAAATTGAGGAAAAACATGGAACTTGATTTGGAATTGGATAAGAGGCTTTGAGTCTTTATAATCTAATAAGCCAATTATTGAATTCGCTTTTGTGTAACTCATAATGTACCTTGATGATTAACCAAATGAACGGTTTTTGTTTCCTTTCCAATGTGACAGTTGATGAAATGAATTGAGAAAGTTAAGGTTTGGTCAACAAGACTGGTTATTTGGGTTCATCTTTTTTTCTGGTTCAAAACTGGTAACTGGTTTATGGTTCATAGTTACCATGATTAGACTAAAAAATGTTTTGATAATGAAATAAATTGTTGCAATCAGAATGGAAGAGAAAAGTGAATGACAAAAAAATTCTATTTTTTTGTTTTCTAAACAACATTTGAAGAACATGAAAAGTGGAGAGAAGAGAAAAATTGAGAGACTAAAATGTCTCCTCTTTTTCCCTTCTCTCTCTCTCTTCCTTTCATTTCTGCTTTTTCCTCTTTTTCCTCTTTTCCTATGCTTCTTTTCATATCCTCTCTTTTTCTCTTTCTTTCTTTTTCTCTTCTTCTTCTATTATTGCAGTAAAAGCAAAAAGAAAGAAAAATGAATCCAAGCTTTTCATCTTTCTTTTTTTCTCTTCTGCCTTTCATCTTGCCTCTTTTTCTCTCTCTTTCCCTTTTCCACCTTTTTCCCTCTTCTTCTCTTCTCTTCTCTGTCTATATTTTGTTTCTCTTTCTTTCTCTCTTCAAACAAGAGTAATAGAGTGTAGAGTCTATAGAAAGGCGAAAACCGAGAAAGCCAGCGAAGTAGGGAAAGAAGAAAAGCTGCATAAAGAAAGAGAAAGAAACAGAAAACTAAACGATGGAAGATAAAGAGACAGACTCAAAAGAGAAAGAGAGATGATAAAGAAGATAAAAGCAGAAAGAAGAAAAAAAAGAGGGAAAAGTAACACTGAAGGGGAAAAGAAGCAAAAGAGAGAAGAAATGAAAACTGTTAGATGATGAAAGCCAAATATATTCTCTTCTTTTGTGAGTGGAAATTCAGTTGAAATATATCGATCTGAATCTCTCGATAGACGCTCGAATATGAAGAAGATGATAACAGGGAAAAGAGAGAAAGAGAGAGAAAATAAATGAAAGAAAGAGAGAGGATCAATGAAAGGGAAGAAAGAGAACACAAGTTGAAACCAAGGCTGAGAAAGAGAAGGAGAGAGAGAGAGAGGGAGAAAATAATATTCTTTATAAAAATAATAAACAATTAATACGAAGAACGATAATATTAGTTGTTAATCAAGTTCGTCATTTATTTCAATAAGAAATGAAAACACACTCACTCACCTTTATGATCGTTTCCAGTTTATCTTACCTTTTTTCTTCTTACCTTCATCTTGTTTATCATCATGTAAACAAATGGATTCCATAGACTATCAAGCGAAATTCATTGATCAAGATCTTAAAGAAATTATGAGAATAAGATGATGAAAGTGTTTACAAAAGAAAGAGAAGAAGATGAACCTCACCTGAGAATCTAAAGAGAAGATGAAAGAGTAAAAAAAAAGAAGAGAAAATTCTGAGAGAAAAAAGAAAACCAGATAAAAGGTAAGAAGAAAAAGAGAAGAAGAGGGAAAAAAGAAAGAAGAAAAGCTTCGGTTGTTTTTTTTCTTTCTCTTCTCATTCAAATAAATAGAAAGAAAAAAGAAACTAAAGGAAATGAGAAGAAAGAAAAAAAAAGAGAATAGAATAAAAATGAAAGAGAACATTTTGACTTCTCTTTCTTTTTCTTCTCTCTTTTCAATGTTTCTCTTTTCTCATTTAGAAATTTAATTTTTGTCAATATAATTTTTTCTTCCATTTTATTTTTATTATAATTTATTTAATTCGATTGTGAATTATTTGTTCATCTAAACCAGTTAATCATCTAATTGTTGCTGTTGTTATGGTGTTTCCAGAATTCAACCTAAACCTGTAGGTTTAGTATTGGGATTAATTTGTTAATCAAAATTCATGTTTACCAAAAGTGTGTTTCATGTTTCATGTTGATAGTCAATGGTTTACACTGACAACTGTTAACTAATCATCATCATGATAATTGTCAGCTCATTTAATCACAAAACTAATATCTTGTCACCAACACCATTGGGTTAATTATTGTCTGTTTAATCAACAGAAAAACCCAACAGGTTAACAACAATTAACTTACTGTACATTGAAAATTGGAAACATCATCTTACTTGTATTGCTTAGGCCTAAGAAGGTTTTAAGAATAATTAGTTTAAACATTGTAAACAATCAGTTGATTTTTTACAAATTTCAACACTAATTATCGTCGGTTTAATTAATCTAGTTCATTGATTGGTGAGATCCCTTGTGAATTGACCATTGATTTTTTTTCCTTATCAATATTCGGTTAAAATTAATCTCAATCTCTCAAAGCAAAAATCAAATTGTCACCATTTTTTGTCTTTACAATTGATCTACAATTCTAATTGCTTAGAGAAAGAGAGAGAGAGAATCCAAATTATTGTTGATTATCATTGACTCTAATTGATTAAAAAATCTCTGATTATGATAAATCAGACAAAAGATTTGTTATTAGTAATAAATACCAATTGTTACGATCCAATTTTCATGTTACTGGCAACATGATAATTATTGGTAAATTTAATTCACTATCAGAGTAATTAATATACTTAATTAGCGCATCACTGGTTTTAATTAACTACCAAATGATACCAATGATTGATACAGAAAACAGTAAATTCAATTTAACCAGGAAAAGGATGATTATTTAAAAATGATCGAGAATCAATTGTTAATCCATTTAATTGTTTCTCTTCAACTACAATTTACAAAGCTAATGGTTAATGTTTGATCTCACAATTAGTTAACCAGTGATTTAATTTGAATTCACTTTCAAGTGAATTATTGTCGTTTATGACTATGATAATTAACGATTACAATTAACAGGAAAATGATTATTATCATGATGATGATCAGACTCATTTTGTAATGAATTTAATTGTTATCGTTATCGTTTTCACCATAAAGTTAATCATTTGCATTAAATTTTCTGTGTGACAATTTAATTGATGAAAACAAGAAATAAAAATCAATTTAGAGTTGATTGTGAATAGACAATCAAATCAACTGTCAACCTTTTAACCACAATAATCAAATTAATTACTAATCAAAATGACAAGAGTTTCACTTTTTCAATTGTTTCTGTTAATTGTTATTACATTTCAATCGTTTTGTAAACAATTAATTAATAGCTAACAATTTACGAATGTGTAAATTGCTGATCCACCATTAACATTGGATGAACAATAATAATCAATTTGATTGATTTAATCGTAAAGGTTAATTACTAAAATTGGTAAAGACAATTAACTTTCATTACAATAACAATTTAATGGAAGGTGAATTTTTTTTCCCAATAGTTTCAACTAATAGTTGTGATTAACAACTAATAACAATTAGTTTTAATTGTTAACCATAAAGAATCGTAATTAATTGTTGGTCTCCATTTTTATCCGATTTAATTTTCTTCCAACTCAATCAAGTTGATTAATCACTTTGATTTATTGAAATTGGTGATGAACATTAGCATCAGTCCAGCGTTTTCGAGGAGATACTGTAATTAAAAGTTAATTGTATTCGATAGTTAATCAAGCGAACATTGTTAATTGTTACTAATTAACGAGAAAAAATGTTAACTGACCAATAGGAAAGTCTTTGAATCTAAGGTACAAATACCACCGAGACTGAAGCCGATCCGATTGATATTCATTCGTTCACAGGTCGCTAATAACTGAGATTAAATTTTGATTAGAAATTAATTGTTCGAGTTGTTGATTGTCAATGACTCACTTTTAAATTCGTAGATAAAGTTAATTTACAACGTCGAGCGATCTGATAGTTAACCGAATGGCACAATGAAACCTGATTAAGTTTTGATTGGAAAAGTTTTAAATCGATAAAGATGATTAACTGAATTAGAATTGGAAATTTCTTTTTAATTATTTTGGTGTTTACCTTGGCGACTGTTAAAGCTGCGAGGATATTGAGAGCGACTATCGCACTAAAGGCCATGATTCCTATGGAGGAGATGATCGTATCGAAGAGATCACTTCCCGTTCCTATGAAAAAGCCAACAAACATGGCGAAATCAGAGTAACTTGAGACAACAATTACTCCGTAGAATAAAATTTTACCCAAATCCACAGTCGACGAATTGATTAAATTGTAGATCTTATTTTGCTGTCGAAAATATTTGAATAGGTCTCGTTGATCGGCTTTTGGTCCCGATTTGACCAACAATTGTCCAAAGAGTTTATTTGAGTTGAGAGCGAATGCAACAAAGGCCATGATCATTGTGTTCTGACTGAAATGCCAGAATGAGGGATAAGCGTCGATAGTAAATGTACCAGAAATTACGATTGTCCAAATGCCGATGATCACAGAGTTGTACAAATTTTCGTAGTTGATTGGGTTCGAAACGAAGGCAAAGGTCAACCAACCAGCGATTCCCAAGCACGTTAACGGAGTTGCGATAAGAAAGAAATAAAGAAGAGGAAAAAACGCCTTACGTATGTGTGAACAATCAGCGGGTGTTAACATGAACTGTTTATGGTCAAATTTAGTCGATCTTAGGCCATCATATATTCTGAACGTTTCCATTCGACCTCGACTTTCACTTAAAAACGAAAGGTACCTTAGACCACACGAAAGTATCAGTAGAAAAGTAATCAACATGTTCTGAATCGCATGAGCCTGCGAACCAATGAATAGATCACCCAAAGCGATTCGAACTGAATCGTAAGGTATAACGATCACGAAGAAACCTCTTAATATCGTAATAGCACCAACACAGTCGAGAAAAAGTTCGAACAAGTAACGACCTTTCGATATTGGTTCGATCTGTGCGAATCCGCTTATTGTGCATAACCAACGAATCCCCAACCTCTCGACCTTGTTCATCAGGTCGGTTGTCGCTTCTCTCGTCGTTTTTTGAACCAACCATTGTCTCCAACGGGTTTCGATAACTTCGTCTTGTTCATTGAACTCACGATATTTATATGGCGACATTACAATTAGATATTAAATGGACATTCGATTCACTCAACAATCGACAATCAATCAAATGAACTTTTGATTTCCAATAAAAGTTTTCATTCTGTTTGTAAGATTGGCGATGAAAGATATTGATTAACTTTCTAATATCTAATTAATTAATCTCACATCTTTCAGATCGGACACATAATTAACACAATTAACTCATTAGACAATTACAATATAATGATTATAACTAATGATTAACAATTTAATTGTCATATCATTTTCGAGTCTCTTGTGCGACAAAAAATTAGTCTGAAAATAACTTCTTAATTAAATCAACTCACGATGTATATTGCTAATTAAGTTCCACTAATTTAGCTGATTAAAATCATGCGATATTATCATTAAAAGACTAATCAGCTGACTAATGATAAAGAAATTGTATCTGAACAATTAAAGGTGAAAATAATCAATTAGATCAAGAGACCATTGGTAATTATAAACATCTCGTTAATTAATATCTTAATCGCTCTAAATTTGATTGTTCAATTAATCAGATTAACTGAATAAATTACTTCAATAGAGGGAGACACTAATTTGTACTAATTGTCAGGTAATTGAAACAATTTATTGAAACGAAAAATTTGATTGATGAAAATTTCAATAGAAATCATTAATTTTGTGAATTACTGTCAAGTCACTTGATCAATTAAAACGAGATTGATTAAATCATTTGCAACAATCAACTTCCTCTATATCAACACACAATTTGTTAAATGTTGTTGGTATGTCCTCTTGTGGTGATCAAAGAAACATTTAATTAGTTAATCAAGTTTAAAATATAAAAAATTGACTTTCTATTGATAATCACAATTGATTGAGATGATTTAAAATCAATTCAATAGTTGGTCTGTCTTTTTTATCATATTCAGTTGATTGTCGAGACAATTTAATAATGGACATTGCAACATTGAGATCCCATTGACCAGCCTTAGGATCAATAATTGATTCAACCAAATCAACTGTTAAATCATCATTAGAATCAATATCGATCACTGATTGTGACCATGAAAGGATATCACCTCCTTCACGATTCTCGTCGAATGGACTTAATCCCGTTACAAGTTCTAACAAGACAATACCAAACGAGTAAATGTCCATTTTCGTAGTTAATTGTCCTCGAAATGATTCCGGTGCCATGTAAATCGATGTGCCAATGATTGTGGAGGTGAAATTGGTTGAAAAGGAAGTTGATTGTGTTGAAGAAGATGATGAATAATTAAATCGAGACAATCCAAAATCACCAATCTTTGGATTCCAATTGTAATCTAATAAAATATTAGCACTTTTTATATCTCGATGGATAAATGAATTGGCGTGAAGATGATTAAGACCACGAGCCGATCCAATTGCGATTTGTTTCCTAATTGTCCAGGGAATCGGTTCGGTATTATTTAGACAAATCAATCGATCGCCAAGTGACCCATTGACCATATATTCATAAACGAGGCATAAATTGTTACCATCACAAGCGATCCCAAGTAAAGCTAATAGATTTTCGTGACTAAATCGAGTTAGAACATCTAATTCACGAATAAATTGTTTACCATATTCATCTCGAACACATTTAATTGCGATCGGTTTTCCCAAGCAATTGTCTCGGCCCAAATAAACAATACCATAAGCACCTTCACCCAATTTGTATCCACCTTCATTTAATGGCAATGAATTGAAATTGTTGGTACTTTGGTTAAGTTGATTGTAAGAATATTTTTTAATTCCTGAATCTCGTTCCAACATTAATTTAACTTGACAATTAAGTGAATTGTCATCAAGACTAAATGATGTTACGTCAGTTGATTGAACAACATCGAGTTGATTAACTTGATTGGAAGTTAATTGTTTCTGGAAAATCAATGGAAATAATCATTAAAGTTGTATTCATTTTTTGTTAACAATTAAATACTAACCAGATTTGATTCATTTCCACAATCTGTTTGAACTTTGTCGTTTAATTGTTTACCGTTTTTGTTAATTGTTTGGTCATCTAACTTATCAGAGTCTCTAATCACTGGACCTTCATTCAAAAGTTTAATTGAAACGTAATCAGCTGCTTGATATAATTTACAAGTAATTAAATTATCAATTAGATCCTTAATTGTTGCTCGTTTTCGTCCATATGTACCCCAATAATCAAGAAGAGCTCGAGTTGGAGATCCGTTAATTTGATTCTTGTGATTTTCCAACAATTGGATCATCTTACTAGTAATTAAATAGCCTTCATTACAATCGGGTTTCGGTAAAATGGAAGCTAATTGTTTCCAATGATCACCAGAATCTAACATTTCAATTAAACAACGACGATCACAAGGACGAAGATGACGAATCTCAGTATTGGCTTCCATTTGAATTACACCGGAAGACGATGATTATGATTATGATGACAAATATGATAGGAAGACAATAATGTTTACAGGTAACTAAACAATTAAGGTTGTTGTTTGTTTGGGTTAGTAGATTGTTGTTATTGATTAGCAACTGATGGTAAACAAAAAGTACTCACATTCATTTAGAGTTGAATGATTAGTATCATTAGAAGTAGAAAGGTTAATAAACAAGCTAATGTTTATTTCTGAACAATTAAAGTTTTCACAACAATTAAAAGGAAACTTGATTTCCAAGTTAATTGAAATTAAACAACAATAAAACTGGTTTAACTTTGTTTCTTAATAATCTACTAATCAAGGAGACAGGCGGTTAATTTGTCTTTCTAACAAAAGAAAACTAAAACTATCAATGGTTATTAAACTGGTCAACTAATTGAGCACAATCATTCACGAGTTAACTAATTATAAGTTTCTCAGGTAAAAATTAATCTTTTTGAAGGCAAAATTGAGAAAAAATCTCAATAGAATCGCAACTTGAACCATGGGAAGAATTAACTTTTCTTTAAACTTCCGATAGATGTCGTTACCTTAAGGGACTTTTATTCTTTCAAAAGTTTTGTTTGTTGATCTTTAGATTCCTTGTTTTGGATTTAATTGTTAAAAGTTCAATTAAAGATATAAAAATGCCTATTGTTTCAAATGTTAAGTCGTCTCTGAATTACTTTGTGTATTTCTATCTATTGAACGGAGAAAACATCTTTTCTGATTTTTTTAAAATGATTATCGCTTTACCAAATGGTCAATTAGAAGAGGACATCATAGACTATCATTTGGAGGATTGTGATGGTGGAATCCGTGTTGTTATGGAGGTCACTCGAGTTTTCCGACAAAAGATGGAGGCCAGGGAGATGCTTTTGATGGTAAAAGGAAGGCTTCTTCCTTTATTTGATTGTGTGGAAACGGAACCTCTGATCAACAAGGTGCTTGGTGATGGAGAAATCAGCAATGAGTGTCTTTTTAAATTGGAAGAGAAATTTATTGATTCGAAGGTTGTGTATGTCGAAGTAGATGTTTGCCATCAAGATTCAGATCGAGTTGAAAATTTTGATGGAAATTTATGTAGATTAGAGTTTCATCTCTGAGAAGTTAAGAAAAGGCTTATGTTTCTAATATGAAATTTAGTAATTAAATCTTTACACTTTGATTATACTTTTGCTCTCATTTTAATTTGTTCATTTTATTTATAATGTTGAATTTGCCCTTAACCCGGTTCACTCGATTTCGGAGGTTCACTTCATGTTTACCTGGTCATCATAATTTGTCCATCACTTTGGTTCAACGTGCAAGTGACTCTATATATGCTCTCTATATCTCATCGAATGGACTTAATCCCGTTACGAGTTCTAACAAGACAATACCAAACGCGTAAATGTCCATGAACATTAGCATCAGTCCAGCGTTTTCGAGGAGATACTGTTATTAGAAATTAATTGTATTCGATAGTTAATCAAGTGAAAGTTGTTAATTGTTACTAATTAACGAGAAAAAATGTTAACTGACCAATAGGAAAGTCTTTGAATCTAAGGTACAAATACCACCGAGACTGAAGCCGATCCGATTGATATTCATTCGTTCACAGGTCGCTAATAACTGAGATTAAATTGTGATTAGAAATTAATTGTTCGAGTTGTTGATTGTCAATGACTCACTTTTAAATTCGTAGATAAAGTTAATTTACAATGTCGAAAAGATTTGAATGAGTCTCGTTGATCGGCTTTTGGTCCCGATTAGACAAACAACTGTCTCAAGAGTTTATTTGAGTTGAGTGCGAATACAACAAAGGCCATGATCATCGTGTTCTGACTGAAAAGCCAGAATGACGGAGTAACCGTCGATAATAAATGTACCAGATTAACAATAATTATCAAAAGAAATGCGATCAAATTAGAATCGATCTGATCGAAAACGATTCAAGTCAAACTGAGAAAGAGAGCTAAGGAGTGACATCTATTGGTTTACCTTTTCTCTTTCTCCAAATAAAAGGTTTTCATTCACCTGATTGTTTGTTAGTAATTCGTTAAAGCGGCAAAATCAAATTCCACGAATCTCCAACTCAGCTAATCAATGAATTGATGAATATTAACAGGAGAAAATAAGTATCTCATTGAAATTCTCATTCGAAAACAATTAATCAAACCGAATCCCTAATTAATGAATATTCGATAAATGAATTTATTTGGTTTAATCCATTTTCGAGCCAACGAGCCGGTAGATTCACTGAAGAGCTGATAAATCAGCGTTCGGAGCCACTGAATGATTCTGTAATTGTGACTTGAGTGAATCTTTTTTAATTTGTTTCTAAATCAATTAAACTAATTGATTGGTTTTTCTCTTTTTTAATTACAGTAATTCTATACTGTTAATCTAATATCTATACTCAACTATTCTCAGATCAACTGATTGAAAGGGTTACATCAATCGAACCATTTTAACAACAAGTGTTTGTTTGTTTTCTGTTGAACGAGGAGCAAAAAAGCTGAAAACAAGAGATTGATCCTTAATATTGAAACCTCTTTCTCTTTTCTTTCTCTTCTCTCTCTCTTTCCTTTCTTTTCTCTCTCCTTGTTCATTTTTTAATCATTCTTTTCTCTGTTTCATCATTAATTCTCACCCTCTATCTCTTTCATCTTTATCTCCCTATTTACACAATTCTACCAACCCTATTCTCTCCCTCTCTCTGTTTTTCTAAACTTCCACCTTCATCACAGTGTTTTTCTCATTGGTGTTAAATAATTCATCATCACCATCATCATCATCATATAAAAAGTAAATAAATATACAAAATGCAATCGCTTGAATCAGTTTCCCAGAAACTCATGAGATTAGATCTACAAGTTAAAAAAGAAAACGCGTGCCATAGACTAGAGAATGATAGTATTATGGCCGCTCACTGTTTAAGTCCTCGACCTCGAATTCGGGCCTTACCCATTGACACCAATTATTACGGAGCAAATGGTAGAGCCTCAGGTAGGACCAGCTCACCATCTCGACCAATGAAACAACCAAAACCCCTTCTATTTACAAGTGATCCTTCCACTCCGTTGAATATTTCATCTTCATCTAGATCCACAAATAAGCCAAATTTAAGTGATCGATTCACCAGAAATTGTACACTTCAAGTTAACGGAAAGGTAATAATAATTTATCATCACCCATTATAATCAATCGACCTCCTGTGTTGTGAATAAAACAATGTTTATAAACAATTCTATGGAAATATAATGAAAGGGATTCCATCATCGACATCATCATTAGATAATAGCTTTGATCTATATATTAATCTATCATTTTTGTTTTGCTTTTCAATGTTTTCCAATTTCTAATTGTTTCTTTGTTTTTATCAATTCTTTTTCTTTCTCTATCACTTTTAGACTTATAAATGTGAAATGGAGGATCTAGAGTTTATCTGTGATCTTGGTTTTGGCTCTTGTGGTCAAGTAACTGAAATGAAACACAAAGAATCAGGAACAATAGTCGCAGTCAAGGTAAGCCGGATAATAAATCGTCATTAAAATTGTCACATCTCCACAAGAACTAAATAAAAAGAAGTGAGAAAAGAAAATGAAAAATTTTTTCCTTTCATTGATGGAAAATTTCTCATTCATTTTTTTCTTTCTCTCTCTCTCTCTCTCATGTAAAGAGGTACCAATTTAACCTTTTCAACGATAATCAACCTTGTGTGGTTTTTGTTTTCCATCTTATCTGATGAATGAAAGGGGATCATCAATATCAGATAATTAGATCACGGGATAGAGTGAAAAGAGCGCGTTTGAAATCAATTGCAAATCATATAATATAATTTGATTATTTCGTTTTTAGCTTATCATTATTTCACTCGCATCAAGTACATACTAATACAACTCTTCAGCTGACATTCCATAGGGTTTAATTGACATTTATTTGCTGTTAATATCCTCATTAGACAGAAGAAATCGACAGAGGAAATGAAAGTGGTTTAATGAAAAGAGAAAAACAAAACAATAATCATTAACTTAATTACTGTCACATATTAATTATTCTGCCAATCAATGTTTCGTTCTTTAATGACTGAAAATCTCTGTCTACAATTGATTGTTTATGTTTCGGTAACAACAAATACAAATCAATTCTAACAATTATTTCTCTTTCTTTCTTTCTTTTTCTTCCTCTCACCTGTTCTCATATCTCACCTGCGATTTTTACTATTACCAGCAAATGCGACGAAGCGGCAATGACGAGGAAACCAAACGAATAGCTATGGATTTAGATGTTCTTTTAAAATGTTCGTCTTGTAAATATATTGTCCAATGCTACGGTTATTTGATATGCAATTCAGAAGTATGGATCTGTATGGAAAGAATGACCACTTGCTTTGAAAAGCTTCTTAAGAAGTTAAATCCACAAACAGATGATGAAAATCCGAAGAATAAGAAACGAGGTGTACCTGAAGATGTTCTCGGTGCAGTTGCAGTCGCCGTAAGTTATTCACTTCATGGATTAATATCATTTCCGATCATCATTAATACTCATCATTCTGTTTTCTATTTCTTCATCAGACTGTGAAAGCCTTGAATTACTTGAAAGAGAAACATGATGTAATTCATCGTGATGTTAAACCCTCCAATATTTTGATTAATATGAAAGGTGATGTCAAACTGTGTGACTTTGGGATCAGTGGAAAACTAGTTAACTCCAAGGCGAGAACAAGACAAGCGGGTTGTGCCGCTTATATGGCGGTGAGTTGATTGCTTTCGATTGTAATGTTTTAATGCTAATTATATTTCATTTCTTTCTCTTTGATTTTAGCCTGAAAGAATTGAACCTCCAGAGCCTTCTTATGACGTAAGAGCCGATATCTGGAGTCTGGGAATAACTTTATTAGAACTTGCCACCGGTGAGAATCCTTATCCAGGCTGTCAAACAGATTTCGAAGTACTAACCAAAGTTATGATCGCCCCACCGCCAAGGTTACCTGAAGATGGTAACTTTATGCCACAATTACGACAATTTATCGACTCATGGTGATTATCTTATTGAATAGAAAATTTATTCTTGGGATTGTCTAATTTGTTTTTTTTTCTTCCTTTTCGTTGCAACAGTTTAATTAAAGATTTTAGAGCAAGGCCAAAATATAAAGAGCTATTGGTAAGTTTCTCTCTTCAAATTCTGTGACATGTTACCTCAGTTTTGAGAAACAATTAGCTACATTTATTGGCATTGATTTCTAACTCACAGTTAATCAAGATTTCAATTCCACTCGAATTCACTTACAAGCTGATTTGCTTTGATTGTTTTTCAATTTGCTAATTATCCTCATATTGATTGATTAATTTTTTACTCTTTTAATTGCAATAGGCCAGTGACTATATTAAATATTTCGACGATAAAGAAGTTGACATTACACCCTGGTTGGCATTGGTTTACGAAGAAGACAAGAAATAATTTTTGGCAGCAACGACTTCATCATCTTCATCATCAATTCCATCTTCTTTTCCTTTCCCTCTCTGTCTCAATATTCACCATTATCACAATCATCAATTTCATCATTCTACAACAACAGTCGAGATCCGAATTTACTTTGATTTTAGTGACTAAATCATCAAAACCAGAGAAAATGAAAGCTGCTGTTTTTTGATTCAATACCATCACACAACTAAATGAGCAATAACATTTGTCAAACTTTGCTGTCAAATGTAAATCCAATCATCGAATCAACTAATATACAAAATTGGATTTAAAATAACGAGTTATAGTTAATATAATCAAACGATTGTCCAAATGCCGATGATCACAGAGTTGTACA
Organism: Panonychus citri; assembly: GCF_014898815.1. Lineage (NCBI taxonomy): Eukaryota > Metazoa > Arthropoda > Arachnida > Trombidiformes > Tetranychidae > Panonychus > Panonychus citri. Next base: position 1,859,650 of record NW_026515541.1, read on the forward strand.
AATTTTCATAGTTGATTGGGTTCGAAACAAAGGCGAAGGTCAACCAACCAGCGATTCCCAAGCACGTTAACGGAGTTGCGATAAGAAAGAAATAAAGAAGAGGAAAAAACGCCTTACGTGTAGTGCATAACCAACGAATCCCCAATTTTCGACCTTGTTCATCAGGTCGGTTGTCGCTTCTCTCGTCGTTTTTTGAACCAACCATTGTCTCCAACGGGTTTTGATAACTTCGTCTTGTTCATTGAACTCACGATATTTATATGGTGACATTACAATCAGTCATTAAATGGACACTCGATTCACCCAACAATCGACAATCAATCAAATGAACTTTTGATTTCCAAGAAAAGTTTTCATTCGGTTTGTAAGATTGGCGACGAAAGATATTGATTAAATTTCTAATATCTAATTAATTAATCTCACATCTTTCAGATCGGACACATAATTAACACAATTAACATCATTAGACAATTAAAATATAATGATTATAACTAATGATTAACAATTTGGTTGTCATATCATTTTATAGTCTGACAGCATCGATTAAATCATTTGCAACAATCAACTTCCTCTATATCAACACACAATTTGTTAAATGTTGTTGGTTGTCCTCTTGTGGTGATCAAAGTAATATAAAATATTGACTTTCTATTGATCATCACAATTGATTGAGATGATTTAAAATCAATGCAATAGTTGGTCTGTCCAATTCCTGGATTCCAATTGTAATCTAATAAAATATTAGCACTTTTTATATCTCGATGGATAAATGAATTAGCGTGAAGATGATTAAGACCACGAGCCGATCCAATTGCGATTTGTTTCCTAATTGTCCAGGGAATCGGTTCGGTATTATTTAGACAAATCAATCGATCGCCAAGTGAACCATTGACCATATATTCATAAAAGAGGCATAAATTATTACCCTCACAAGCGATTCCAAGTAAAGCTAATAGATTTTCGTGACTAAATCGAGTTAGAACATCTAATTCACGAATAAATTGTTTACCATATTCATCTCGAACACATTTAATTGCGATCGGTTTATCTCGGCCCAAATAAACAATTCCATAAGCACCTTCACCCAATTTGTATCCACCTTCATTTAATGGCAATGAATTGAAAACGTCTGTCGATTGAACAATATCGAGTTGATTAACTTGATTGGGAGTTAATTGTTTCTGGAAAATCAATGTAAATAATCATTAAAATTGGATTCATTTTTTGGTAACAATTAAATACTAACCAGATTTGATTTATTTCCACAATTTATTTCGAGGGAACATTCGGTGAATTCGTCTTTCTAACAAAAGAAAACCAATCACAAAACTTAAAACTAACAATGGTTATCAACTACTTGAGCACAATTATACATGAGTTAACTAATTATAAGTTTCTCAGGTAAAAATTAATCTTTTTGAAGGCAAAATTGAGAAAAAATCTCAATAGAATCGCAACTTGAACCATGTGAAGAATTAACTTTTCCTCCAATAGATGTCGTTACCTGGAGAGACTTTTACTCTTCATTGATTTGAAATCAAAACAAAAATTTTGCTTCATTTTTTATATTGAATTAATTGAATCTTTATATTAATTAAATTTACTTTTATTCTCACTTTGATTTGTGCATTTCATGTATAATGTTGAATTTTTCCTTAGCCCGGTTCACTCTATTTCGAAGGTTGACTCCATGTTTACCTGGTCATCATAATTTGTCCATCACTTTGGTTCAACGTGCAAGTGACTCTATCGATTCAAGTCAGGAATCCAAATTAATCTCTTCATCAGCAAAAATTAATCCATCGACTGAACCATTAACATCAATAAAAAAGGATAATGGCGATTGTTGGAAAACAAATTTACCCTGTTTGAACGAATTTTTTGATAAAGAAGAAAATTGGGGAGAAAATGTGGTGAGAGTAGGTAAGATTCGTTGTTTGACATTCAATTAAATTTACTTTTCTAATATTATATTTAATTTTATTCTTATTTCAGGTCGTTCTTGGCGTCAAGAAGAATTGAGGATTAAATCTAATAGCGATCTACATAAATTATGGTTCGTCTTATATAAAGAAAAAAATAGGTTGCTGACTATGCAAGAAGCATGTAAAGCGGAAGGACATGTATTTCCTTCCGAAGAGAGGATAGAAAAGGTTGAAGAATCGATGGAAAATTTGGAGAAAATTGTCAGAGAGCGAAACAAAGCTTACTTCCAATTAGAAGTAGGTGAAAATGCCACAAGCGAAAGATCAATGGCATTCAGATTAGATCAATTTGGCCGATGGCGATGGTACGTATTCATTCATTTGTTACTCACAATTTATACGAATGATCTCGTTTTTGCTCATGTTTCTCATAATTACTTTTCTTTCTTTTTATTTTTACTTTTTAGGCAACCAATTTACGAACATTATAAACCATTTAGAGCGAGTCCAAATTGGAGAAAAGTATTTGGCCCTTGGTCAAGTGCAGATACTTTGAATTTTGCACGTGCTTATAGAGAGAGAAGACGAAACGCCCTGATTGCACATTTAAAAATTAAACACAGTTTAGTTCAGCAATATTTGAGGCGATTTCCGAACTTGGATATAAATTATCTACAGAAAAAATTTCCAGAAGTTCCAGTTCAATACATCAAAGATAATCTCAACTTTGATCCTGAGTATTGTCGACTGGTCAGCAAAGGAGCCTACGAGGAACTTCATTAATACGGTATATTGACTTTCTTTTGATCATAACAATTTATCGAGATGATTTAAAATCAATTCAATAGTTGGTCTGTCTTTTTTATCATATTCAGTTGAGTTTCGAGACAATTTAATAATCGCCATTGCCACATTGAGATCCAATTGACCAGCCTTAGGATCAATAATTGGTTCAACCAAATCAACTGTTAAATCATCATTAGAATCAATATCGATCACTGATTAGGACCATGAAAGGATATGGATGGACTTAATCCCGTTACGAGTTCTAACAAGACAATACCAAACGAGTAAATGTCCATTTTCGTAGTTAATTGTCCTCGAAATGATTCCGGTGCCATGTAAATCGATGTGCCAATGATTGTGGAGGTGAAATTGGTTGAAAATGAAGTTGATTGTGTTGAAGAAGATGATGAATAATTAAACCGAGACAATCCAAAATCACTAATCTTTGGATTCCAATTGTAATCTAATAAAATATTAGCACTTTTTATATCTCGATGGATAAATGAATTAGCGTGAAGATGATTAAGACCACGAGTTGATCCAATTGCGATTTGTTTCCTAATTGTCCAGGGAATCGGCTCGGTATTGTTTAGTCCGCCAAGTGACCCATTGACCACCAATAACTAATTCAATAATCACCAATCAATCATTATCATGTTTATAATTCTTTAATATAATCAGACCTCTTATATTTAAGTAAAATTGGTGTTTTGGTCAAAACAAATGAAAAAAATGCGGAGAATTTGAAATGATTTAATTCTCCATAGAAAAAGATAAATCTAATGAATAATTTCATTCGATATTCTCACTATTCTCACTAATCTCTCTCTCTAACCAATCGACTCGAAAACAAATTGCGATAATCAAATCGTCTTAATGATAAAAAATTCCAATCAATTCAATTCGAATCGAAAAGAATCCAAAAAGAAATTAAAATGATTCTATTTCCGAACAATCTGATTTTCTATTTCCCTCTTCTTTTCGATCCACTTATGATCCTCCCCTTTGTCTTTTGTTTATTACAAATCAAAAGCTCAACTTTCAGCTTTTTGTTTACTTTCACGACTGATTTCATGACTGATTTCTAGGTTCCTTTTAATTACCAACATGTACAATTTAAAAAGTTCTAGATTTAATTGTGTTAGTGCCATTTCATTACCTGTTTTATGTGTTCTCTTTGTCATCCTTCTCGAAAAGGTTCCTTCCCTGGAAGCTCATATCGGTCAACCTTGTGCATTATTTGATCTTTGTTGGCCTCCCAATATTCACATTTATTGTGATGATGATAAAATTTGTCGGTGTAGACCAGAAACTCCTGTAATTGTTGGTCCTCATCAATGTAAACGTAATAAATCTCATGGTGATAAATGTTCATCTGACCAAGAATGTATCTATTCAGATAACTATTCTTTCTGTGAATCCAATCTGTGTAATTGTATTGCCAATTACACTTATGATCCCTACCTGATGAAGTGTATGCACTTTTCAATCTCACAAAGGTCAAGTTTCAATGTTCTATACACCATGTTATCATCGGCTGCCTTATGGTTTATCCTGCTTTTCATTGGTCTTCTCATTAGTATTCCCTGTTGTTTAGCCTTTTTGTACCATTGTGTTTGTTATGAAAAGTCAAATGGAGAAATGGATTCATCTATATGCCAAGATACAAACACTCAGATGAGACTTGCTGAAAATGGGGCAAATACATTGAACAGAGAAGGAAGAGAATCAACTAGAAATATGAGAAATGGTATAGAAGGAGGAGGAAGTGGAGATGCAGCTCGAATTTCATCTCGTCATAATGAATTATCTTCTCATAAATCTTACGAAATGAGTTGTTTTGATGAACCACCTCCTTCCTATGATGAAGCTTGTAAACAATGTCGACCAGCACCAAATTTATCCAATCAACAACAACATAATACAAGTTTACCCGATGGTTCCTCTAAATGATAAATCTCTCTTAATCTATACATATAAATCCAATTCTATATCCACCGTGCCAAATAATATCATTCTAATGAATACCATTGATAAGAAAATGTAACTACTAATTAATCGACCCAAGAATCATGTACATGGATTTTTCAACTTAATTTATATTTATGGAAGTGACTGTATAATAAGCCAAGGTAATTGTTTCATCTAAATACCACATCAAGGACCAATTCGGATTGACCACAGTTTCCAAAAGATTCGAGGATATTGCTGATAATCAATTCAACCATAAATCAATATGAATTGTATCTGATTCTTCAACCATGTCAGCAATTAAGATCCAGTTTACAAAATGCTCTAAATTTTGTCTTTACCCAATTGTCGACCTTGTGATCTTTGGTACATTGATCTATCAGATGGAAATATTTACCTGAAGCTGATTGTGCTACATTCAAGCCAATTGATGACAAACTCAAGAGGCATAATAATTATGACGACAAAAAAAACAATTAAAAACATCAACTGACGATGGGAACAGGAAATAACAATGGTTATGTCAATAATTGAAAGCTTTTCATAGTCAATGGAAAAAGTAAATTGTAAGTTGATTATTCAAAACAAAAAACAGTAGTTTATCCTTGTAAATTGTTGATTGTTAATTACTTTTCTTTCGTAATTTTTGTTACAGGAAAAAGCTATAAAAATGAAAACATATTCAATTGTTTTTTGATTGTTCATCAGAAATCATCGACGAGGACATTTCACTTGATTGTCGAACACAAATTTTATTATAATTCTGGAATCTGAAGTTATGCCCACAATCAATTGGTCAACCATTTACAGCCACTGGAAGCACAATCAATTAAATTTACACCAGTCAAATTAAATTGTTAATGACGAAAAGCAAGAAAATGGATCAAACCTCTTAAAAGTCTCATACCTAAGCCCCAACCCCACAAATGGTTTGACCATTGGTCAAGAAAATGAAGTGAAAGTAAAGAAACAAACAAATCTTCTGGTTAATCAGTGAGATCTAGAAGATGTCGTTCAAAACAATTTGATCTCATTAGTGCAAATCAATGCAATTTAAACCTAAAAAAACTATTAACTTATTTAAATTTCATTTCATTTTACTTTGGTCATTTAATGGATCATAAAAACAAATCAAGAGCTTTTTAATCAGATCAAAAAAGCAATACATTCATTTTTATGCTCTGTCATCTCAACTTAATTAACTAGACTTAAATTTAAATTGTGTTGCCACCTTTTAATTGTTTTACATATTTTGTAATGTTTTTTTTAATCCAATTCCAAACAATTAATAGCAATCAATAAACCTGTTAATGAATCTATAAAATGGGAGCAAATTTAATTCATCAACTAACCTGTTGATTTATCAACTATCTAATTGAATGGAGAAATTGGTTAGTAAATCAAAAGTAATGTTAATCAAAAGATTGAAATGTTTCACTAATGAATAGGAAAATTAGGTAAATGGTGAAAGAAATTAATAGATGATTAAGATTAAGTAGGTTGAGATCATTGGCCGGAATAATTGTAATGATAAGATTCAATTGTCAACTTAATGATTAGTGCAATTCAATTTTACGATAATGATAAACCATCCATAACGGTTAATTTTTAATCTTCAGGTAAATCAATTTGATTATTTTTTACACAAAATCAGTGTAAAAGTTACAAAGTAACAAGCAAATGAATGGGAAAAGTGTTTGATTGAATACAAATGATTTTTTATGATAAGAAAATGTCATCATCGGAATTAAGATGAGCATAAACAATTAGCTTATCATCTGGTGTAGTTTGTTGATAGAGAGACTAGAAAATCAATGATGATGATTATCATTGAGCTATTTTACAATTTAGAAAACTTTCAAAATGAATAAAAATCAAGTAAAAAGGTGAACAGATTGAAATTTTTTTCTAAATTGGTGAGAAATCGTTTTGAGATCTGAAAGTGAATTTGATTTACTTTCACATCGATCTTATTGGAAAGTCGAGATGAAAGAAAATTTGATTTTTTCGGCATTGAGGGAAATCCTTAATTGCTCCTTTATTGAAACAATGAGAGTTAATTGTTCTCCATTGAGCTTTTTATTCCTTCAATCTTTCATAAAAGAGCATATATGCTGGCCTGGAAAGAACTTCCATCAAGGTCACAGGTCGAACTACTTGGTCTGAGGTGAGATACCAAGAAGAATCGTTTCCCACAACATTCCGTCGATAAGTAATAAAATGACCAGATTGAGAATCTCCGATGTGAACGATCGTTGAAACCAAACGGTAACGATATTTGACTCGATTGGATCCAAATAATTTGTTATTGGTATTTGAACCGAGTAAAAGGTTTGGTAAAAGTGTGGATGAAGGGTGTGGATAAGGTGTGACAAAAGAACCTAAAAAAGCACCACCAATAGAATCGAGATTATTTTTCTTTGGATCAATCGTCTTAATTAATCGTTGTTGGTAAACATAATCATCCATTGTGAGATATTCGGGAAATGAGACATGATCTGATTTTTTGACAGCCATTCCATTTGGAAGCCATGTTAACCGGTGAAAGTGAATACAAAGTATTTGTGGTAACTTGGCAAAGGTTAATCTTTTAACGAAATCAGGATTATCTCCAGATTTACTGCATTCTTCACATCGTACATTTTGAATAATCTCATTTCTGACAAATTTATCAAGACAATTCTTGAGACTTGATGCAGCACCAGTGAGCAATACACTTGGCATTGCCAAAGAAACTGAATAAAACCCCTCCAAGTGAACTGGATACTTGTAACCACAATTAATACATTGTAATTGACTGGCCAGTAATCCCTTGGTGGGTAAAGGTCTAGGGATTAATCCAGTGATTGAAGTAAATGCATCTTGGGATCCACGAGTTGTTATCCGAGGTGATGATTTATTCCTTAAACTATTTTTCATCAATTCCTGTAAAAATATAGTCAAGGGAGAAAAAAGAAAAAGAAATGGATTAATCATATGATGGAAAATGATTCGTATACAAATTTCAAGGTAATTACAATCAGTGTGAGATCTTTTTTTTATCATAATTATGATTGTTCATTCTTCCAAGGCCTCCAGTCATCATCCCTTTCATTTCAAATAGACTCACTCAATAACAGTATCATCCTCATCCTAATCATCATCATCTGAGGATCACCTCATGTTGTGATTCAACATCATCCGATTTTGCTAAATTGTTAACTCATCTAATCTTTGGCAAGTAAACAATTCTTACCAAAAAAAAGGAGATTGAGTAACATTTGTTTTCGTTGAAATTACAATATTGAAAGTTTGGCTTCCTTAAAGATCAACTCATCAAAACGACAATCGTAATCATATTGATAATATTTTGCTTACCTCCATCAAGATTGCATCGCTCAATGAATAGACAGGCATTGATGAATAAAGTTCACTTTCCAGTGTTGTTGTAAGTGCATTAAACAATTCATGAGCATCCTGAACAATTAAAAAGAAAACATGATTAACACAAAACAATTGATAAAATGGTGATAAACAATGGCTTCAGATAGGGAATGAAGAGCTTAACCCTTAATAACTAAATAAAAGACTTTAACATGAGAATCTAAATATAAGACGATTGAAGGTTTATGGAGAAATTAATTGTTATGATTTAATTACCTGCTCTCCATTTGGAATCCTCCAACGATGATATCTGAGAGCATTTAAAACGCCTTGAGATGAGGCATTGGTGTTACCTTTATCTCGTTGATTAATACCTAAGAAATTGATAGAAAATATGAAAATCCATTTGCTTTGAGACAATTAAATCACTAATCATCACTTACTTTGTATGGTTGTGAGTAATGAAGAGGTTAATTTGTTTTCCTTTGGGCAATTTTCCCTTGTATTGTTATTCCCATTGATCACATCGGTCAACCATTGGTCATTTAATTTGGATGAATATTGAAGCCAATTAACAATTGATCGGCAACCAGCTAATGATTGGATAACCGCATTAACGAAACACTGACTTCCATAATTAATTAATCCAGTTATTCCTTGATCAAACATATTGAAACAAAAACAATAACAAAATAATAAAAAGATGAAACACAAGGAAAAGAAAACAGAGACAGAGAAAGAAAAACCAGAAAAAGAAAGAGAAATTAAAATAGACAGAAAAAAATTCTTTTCTTTTCAAAGTTGTTGATTTGTTTACATGAGAATAAATTGTTTTCTCTTTTGTTCACATTTAATTAGTGATTAGACTAAATTAGTTTCATTTTATTCTAACAATTGCTAGTCTCTGGCGATTAATATAAAATGGAAACAATTAAAAGATTGAAGAAATTGTTGTTCAACTGTTGTTACGTTTAAGTTGAGCGATTGTCGATTGTTAGCCTAACAATGTTAGGTAACTGGTAGTGGAGATTGAAGTGAATCAACTAACTACAGTTAATAGTGAGCTTAACAATCAAGACAGTCGCAATTGAGACAAGTGATCAACGTTAAAATATGAGAATTCAAATAAATCATCAACATCTCACATCTAATTTTGTGTTAAATTGATCATCATCATGTTCACCTGTGTAATTAAAATGGTTTATAATTAACCAACAAGGTGATTTTTTGATTGAAATTTAATTTAGTTTACTTGGTTATCGTAACTGATTGAGTTGAATGATTTAATTAGTGTTGATTATCATTAGTTGTCTGATGAGTTGATTAACTATTTATATCAATTGAGAGAGGCTTAACTACGGAAGTAAACTGTTCAATACTAAACATTATCTTTGTTCAACAATTAACTTACCAAGGTGACAATTTAAAAAGGAAAACTTGATTTTCTTCAAACGATTAACAATTTAATCAACAAACAAAAAAGATTCACGTTTACTGAAACAATCAAGTTAACCTGATTCATTTAACGTTCACTGATTTTGACAATTTAATTTTTTTCTATTGGTTGATCACACAATTAATACGATTCACGTTTTTTGATGCAAACATTGAGAAAGAACCTGATGTGCTACAGAGACACCGAGACCCTTATTCGAAAGCTTTTCAAATTCCGCACCAACAAAAAATAGAACGATTGTTGTAAAGGTCGAGGGTCAAAAGTAAAAATTTTTTCAAATTTTCTCTTTCTTTTCTCTTTCTTTTGACTTTTGCTTCTTTTCGTATCCTTCAAATATTAGTATTGTTTAACAGTTGCATTGTTGTTAAAAATGATTTTAAAGAGAGAGAGAGAGAGAGAGAGAGAGAGAGAGAGAGAGAGAGTTTTGGTTAAGATTTAAACGACTAAATAAGATTCACTATAAGAACTTTTAAGGTTAAACAATATCAATCGACCACTAGTCATTAATTACTCAGATAATTTTATTAGTTAAATTCACGATTATCAAAATTAACTACAATTAAACTATAATCAAGTTGGTCACCATAAAGGTGCCAACTCAACTAATCCACCAAAATGGTGGATTCAAGGAAAAGGAAAAGAGAGAGAGAAGGGGAAAAATTAAAGGGGAAGATGAGGTGGTTTGGACCAGGTATTAAAACAGGTTTAGTACCTGGTTAAAGTTGTTATGACATTATCCGGACGCCATCCTCGTAAAGTCCCTTTTACGAGCAGAATTATTCAAACGACTCGGCAGACTATCCATATCGAAGGTTGCAGTTAGATTGTTCAATTCCAGTATGCTAATAAATTCAAAAGGTTAATAAATGAAATTACCCAACACCAAACCCAATCACCGAGTTGATTAATTATTGATTAAATTTGTTTTTAAGATAATAATATTCAGCTTCCACGGCATAATCCTTAAATTCATCCATTGAATTTACCTTTACCACAGCAATATACTTTAAAATACCAGGGAGGAATCCATTTTTAATATATCTTATTTTATCATCGAAATCCATATTTGGGTCAAGTTTAGCACACAGGCCAACCATTTCAAAGAAATAAGATATAACATCTTGACCTTCGTGTTGCTTTTTATTTTCAATTTTCGAGCGTAATTCATCTTGGTATAGCGAAGGTTGTTTGAAAGCTGCGAGTAATTTAGCTTTCAAATCACTGAAAGTAGTTGGTCGTTGATCGACAGGTTTACTTCTTATACTACTAGCATACCAATCTTTAGCGGGACCAATTAAATAAACAGGTAATCGTCTTAATTTATCAATATTATTTAAGCCAGCGGCTTCAGTTATTTGTTCAAAATCGTCAAGCCAATCATAGATATCAGCATTATTTCCATCAAAGTTTTTAATATTGTTTAACAAAGTATCATCAAAATATCGGCTCGTCATACTTAAGAATCTTTGTTCAATGTAGACTGACTATTAAATCCAACAAAAGCGAACCAGCAATCTTGAAATGAACGGCTAACTCAATTAACCAAAAAGACAAAAGTTTCACAGATTCTGGAACAACGGACAATCGAATCAGTTACTTGAACGACAATTCATCAAAATAACTATTTATAACTAACTGATAATCAATAACTAGATTATCCAAAGACTCAAATACAAAATTTTCTGTTATAACAAATTTTCCAAACGAAATTGACTATTGAATCCAAAAAAACGAACCAACAAATCTTGAAACGAACGATTAACTCAATTAATCAAAAGGACAAAAGTTTCACAGATTCTGGAACAACGGACAATCGAATCAATTAGGAAGAAAAAAATAAAATTTTCTCAATAGGGTTTAACAAAGATGATAAACCATGACCTGTTTATCAAACGACATTTACCAAATGTTGAACGAAATTAACCAATTGACGAAGATGATAAACAATAACTAGTTTACCAATCAAATTTTAAACGGAATTGTCCAAAAGACGAAGGTGATAAACAATAACTAGTTTACCAATCAAATTTTTAAACGGAATTGTCTAAATGACGAAGGTGATAATTAATAACTAAATTATCAATCGAATTTAACCAAATGTTGAACGTAATTTACCAATTGACGAAGATGATAATTAATAACTAAATTATCAATCGAATTTTAACCAAATTTTAGACGAAATTCACCAAAGGACGAAGATGATAATTAATAACTAAATTATCAATCGAATTTAACCAAATGTTGAACGTAATTTACCAATTGACGAAGATGATAATTAATAACTAAATTATCAATCGAATTTAAACCAAAGGACGAAGATGATAATTAATAACTAAATTATCAATCGAATTTAACCAAATGTTGAACGTAATTTACCAATTGACGAAGATGATAATTAATAACTAAATTATCAATCGAATTTAAACCAAAGGACGAAGATGATAATTAATAACTAAATTATCAATCGAATTTAACCAAATGTTGAACGTAATTTACCAATTGACGAAGATGATAATTAATAACTAAATTATCAATCGAATTTAAACCAAAGGACGAAGATGATAATTAATAACTAAATTATCAATCGAATTTAACCAAATGTTGAACGTAATTTACTCAATCAAGTTACTCAATCGTTTCGACAAAACAATCACCGAGAAAGCAAAATGAAGCACAATTGTAACTAATAACTAAGTTACTCAATTGTTTCGACAAATGAATTGCCAAGAAGATAAATGGAGGACAATAGTAACTAATAACTAAGTTACTAAATCGTTTGGACAAATTATTCACCAAGAAGACAAATGGAGCACAATTGTAACCAACAACTAGGTCGCTCGATCGTTTCGATAACTTTATCGCCAAGAAGACAAATGAAGCACATTAGTAACTAATAACTAAGTTACTCAATTGTTTCGACAAATTAATTGCCAAGAAGATAAATGGAGGACAATAGTAACTAATAGCTCAGTTACGCAAAATAATAGCTTGTTTATCAAACGGTTACTAGTCACGCAAAGACGAATTTTTTTTAATGGAATTGAACTGACAAAAAGTGACAATTAATGACAATGTACTATCAATCTTAACCTTATATTTGTGGAATTGAAATAATCAGATTTGAAGAAACAAGTTTTTATTCCATTTAATACGTGGTTGTAACCAAGTAATGTAACTCTACTTATAAGATCAAGAATATCTAAGCAATGAGCTCGACTGAAAAACTTGATAAACAGGTTTATATTAAGATCAAAACTACAACCTCATTCAGATTTCAGGCTATAATCGATTTCCTTAAACAAAGAAACGATTTTTATTATGTTCCAATAACATTTAATTTAACAAATATTCGTAAAATTATTCGGTGACTGAAATTATCAAATGTAAAAGAAAAATACGTATACTAAAATATTCAAAATAATATTATCGACAAAATCGTTAGAATAACATTGAGAAATATTGAGATAGTTGGATGTTGAAGCTTAAAACTAGTCAAACGAAAAAAATGGCTAATCACTGTTGCGAGCCCAATTCACAATTAAAATCCAAACGATTCAATATAACTTCAAATTCTGTATTTTAGCTTTATGAAAACAATTAACATGAAATAAATTGTATCCAACATTTGATGTCAACTAGATAATGAGAACATCACGTCTAAGGGTCACCATGTTTTGGTTAAGATTTAAACGACTAAATAAGATTCACTATAAGAACTTTTAAGGTTAAACAATATCAATCGACCACTAGTCATTAATTACTCAGATAATTTTATTAGTTAAATTCACGATTATCAAAATTAACTACAATTAAACTATAATCAAGTTGGTCACCATAAAGGTGCCAACTCAACTAATCCACCAAAATGGTGGATTCAAGGAAAAGGAAAAGAGAGAGAGAAGGGGAAAAATTAAAGGGGAAGATGAGGTGGTTTGGACCAGGTATTAAAACAGGTTTAGTACCTGGTTAAAGTTGTTATGACAAGAGAGAGAGAGAGAAATAGCCGCGTAAACGTCCACGGAAACGACCTGGTCTGCGACATACGATCGTATGGGAACCAGGAACGCATTCGTGAAGTTTAGTTAGCAAATGGCGGGGCTTAGCCTTGCATATACGAAGCTAACAATATTGTATAAGCTTAGCGATCATGTTGATCGCTCGCTCCCTTGTTGTTATTATTTCAATTATAATCATAATCATAAACCACTAACTATTAATCTAAACAATAACAACATTCAAAAACATAGTTAATTGAAAATAATCATTGTTGACCAATGAATACAGTTAATTAAAACCGACAATTAAAGAATCTATGAATAGGTTGTATGAAAATACAATTTTTTAACGAAAAAAGTCGTTTGTCAGAAATGAACCCGGTTTGGTTTTTATGAGAAGAAAATTTAGTGCGGGCTGACATATTTTATTTGCTTATTTTGAATGAAATTTATTTATTAAATACTATATTTATTTGATTCTATTTATAGATCATCTTTGCGTCAAGAAGAACTTAAAATCATTGTAACAGTGATCTTAAAGAACTATTTTTTGTTTTGTATCAATAGAAAAATACGCTTCGAACTATGCAAATCTTTATTAATTAATTGTACTTGTGTTAATATTCATTGGTACATTTTATTTATAATGTTATCGTTAACCAGTTTCTCTCTATTTAATATATATTATATTTTATAAGATTTTCAATTTATCCTTCATTGTTATGGAAAACAAATGAACCTTGTTTAAATGAGTTTTTTGATAAAGCAGAAAATTGGGGAGAAAATTTGAATAGAGTTGGTAAGTTTCATTTTTTGATATTAAATGGATTTTATTTTTCTAATATTATATTGTAATCTAATTATATTTAAATTTAATAAATTTAATTGCGATTTACATAAATTATGGTTCGTATATTTCACTCTTTTTCAAAATCAAAAAAATTTTATCTTACTGTTTATATTGATTTTACTTTTGTTTTCATGTTAATTATTATATTTACATATAATGTTCAATTCAACTTTAACCCGGTTCACTCTACTTCCTAGGTTGACCTTATGTTCAACTGGGCAGATTTTTAAGCCACTCATCACTTTGGTTCAACGTGCAAGTGACTCTACAGTTTCTAATCAAGAATCCAAATTAGCCTCCGCATCACCAAAGATTAATCCATACACTGAATCATCGGAATCAATGAAAAAGGATGATAAAGATTCATGGAAAAAAATGAACCCGGTTTGAATTCGTTTTTTGATAAAGAAGAAAATTGGGGAGAAAATGTGGTTAGAGTTGGTAAGATTTTTTGACATTCAATGAAATTTACTTTTCTAATATTATATTTAATTTTATTCTTATTTCAGGTCGTTCTTGGCGTCAAGAAGAATTGAGAATAAAATCTAATGATGATCTACATAAATTATGGTTCGTCTTATATAAAAAAAAATATGTTGCTGACTATGCAAGAAGCATGTAAAGCGGAAGGACATGTATTTCCTTCCGAAGAGAAAATAGAAAAGGTTGAAGAATCTCTGGAAAATCTAGAGAAAATTGTCAGAGAAAGAAACAAAGCTTACTTCCAATTAGAAGTAGGTGAAGATGCCACAGCCAAAAGATCAATGGCATTTAGAATGGACCAATTTGGCCGATGGCGATGGTACATATTCATTTGTTCATACTCAGTCCATACGAATAGTCTCGTTATTTATTTATTATTATTTTTCTTTCATTTATTTTTACTTTTTAGGCAACCAATTTACGAGCATTACAAGCCATTTAGAGCGAGTCCAAATTGGAGGAAAGTATTTGGACTTTGCTCAAGTGCAGATACTTTAAATTTCGCACGTGCTCATCGAGAGAGAAGACGAAACGCCCTGATTGCACATTTGAAAATTAAACATAGTTTAGTTCGGCAATATTTGAGGCGATTCCCTAACTTGGATATAAATTATCTACAGAAAAAATTTCCAGAAGTTCCTGTTCAATACATCAAAGACAATCTCAACTTTGATCCAGAGTATTGTCGACTGGTCAGCAAAGGAGCCTACGAGGAACTTCATTAATAAGTAATATTGACTTTCTTTTGAGCATAACAATTTATCGAGATGATTTAAAATCAATTCAATAGTTGGTCTGTCTTTTTTATCATATTCAGTTGAGTTTGTGACAATTTAATAATGGACATTGCAACATTGAGATCCCATTGACCAGCCTTAGGATCAATAATTGATTCAACCAAATCAACTGTTAAATCATCTCACCATTTAGAGCGATGAAAAAAGATTCATGGAAAAAATGAGAATGGTTTGAATTCGTTTTTTGATAAAGAAGAAAATTGGGGAGAAAATGTGTTCAGAGTTATGCCACTTATGCTCAATGAAATTCTTCTATTTAATATTATATTTAATTTTATTCTTATTCTCACCGTCAAGAAGAACTTAGGCTAAAATCTAATAGTCATTTACATAAATTTTAGTTTATTTTATGTAAAGAAAAAATATGCTTTTGGCTGTACAAAAAGCTTATTCAGCGAATTTAACATATTTTCATATTATTTTATTACTTTGGGAAACTAGAGAAAAATTTGAAAACATTACGAATCATTTGTTCACACTCAGTTCATACAAATGATCTCGTTATTTATTTATAATTATTATTTTTTATTCTTGGCAACCAATTTACAAACATCTTAAATCCATTTTAAGCGAGTCCAAATTGGAGGAAAGTATTTGGACTTTGCTCAAGTGCAGATACTTTAAATTTCGCACGTGCTTATCGAGAGAGAAGACAAAACGCCCTGATTGCACATTTAAAAATTTAACATAGTTTAGTTCGGCAATATTTGAGGTAATTCCCTAACTTGGATATAAATTACCTGCAGAAAAAATTTCCAGAAGTTCCAGTTCAATACATCAAAGACAATCTATACTTTGGTCCAGAATATTGTCAATTGGTCAGCAAAGAAGCTTATGAGGAATTGTATTAATACGTAATATTGACTTTCTCTTGATCATAACAATTGATTGAGGTGATAAAATCAATGAAAAAGTTGTTAAAGGTTCATGGAAATGAGCACGGTTTGAATTCGTTTTTTAATAACGAAGAAATTTGGTTAAATGTGGTTAGAGTTGGTAAAATTCATTTTTTGACACTCAATAAAATTTATTCATCAAATATCAAATTTCATTTTTTCTTATTTTAGGTCGTTACGTCAAGAAGATTTACAAAAATTCTGGTTTGTGTCATATAAAGAAAAAAAATATGCTTCTTACTATTCAAGAAGCTTGTAAAGCGGAAGGATATGTATTTCCTTCCGAAGGATTCCGAGGATAGAAAAGGTTGAAGAATCATTGGTGAATTTGGAGAAGATTGTCAGAGAAAGAAACAAAGTGTACTTCTAATTAGAAGTAGGTGAAGATGCTTCAAGCGAAAGATCAATGGCATTCAGATTAGATCAATTTGACCAATGTTGATGGTACATGTTCATTTGTTCACACTTAATTCATACAAATTATCTCGTTTTTATTTCTTATTTTACTTTTTAGGCAACCAATTTACGAGCATTACAAGCCATTTAGAGCGAGTCCAAATTGGAGAAAAGTTATTTAAAAATTAAACATAGTTTGGCAATATTCGAGGAGATTTCCAAACTCGGATCTAAATTATCTATTAAATCATCAACATCTCACATCTAATTTTGTGTTAAATTGATCATCATCATGTTCACCTGTGTAATTAAAATGGTTTATAATTAACCAACAAGGTGATTTTTTGATTGAAATTTAATTTAGTTTACTTGGTTATCGTAACTGATTGAGTTGAATGATTTAATTAGTGTTGATTATCATTAGTTGTCTGATGAGTTGATTAACTATTTATATCAATTGAGAGAGGCTTAACTACGGAAGTAAACTGTTCAATACTAAACATTATCTTTGTTCAACAATTAACTTACCAAGGTGACAATTTAAAAAGGAAAACTTGATTGTCTTCAAACGATTAACAATTTAATCAACAAACAAAAAAGATTCACGTTTACTGAAACAATCAAGTTAACCTGATTCATTTAACGTTCACTGATTTTGACAATTTAATTTTTTTCTATTGGTTGATTGTTATTATTTCAATTATAATCATAATCATAAACCACTAACTATTAATCTAAACAATAACAACATTCAAAAACATAGTTAATTGAAAATAATCATTGTTGACCAATGAATACAGTTAATCAATCAAATTGCTACACATCGATTACCTTAATTGTAACGGTAAAAAGATGAGGGAAAAAATGATTACAATTACAACAAAGTAATTGTTCACAATTAAATTAACCGTTATACTGAAAATGTATGATAATGACTTTGTAATTAAATGATTAAGTTAATTGAAACAATCAACTGTTCAACTGATTAACTGGTAAACTATTTTTAATCATTG
Organism: Panonychus citri; assembly: GCF_014898815.1. Lineage (NCBI taxonomy): Eukaryota > Metazoa > Arthropoda > Arachnida > Trombidiformes > Tetranychidae > Panonychus > Panonychus citri. The sequence continues at coordinate 1,877,581 of NW_026515541.1, forward strand.
ATTGTTCAGTTTGATTTAATTTTAACCATTTCTAATTTCAAGGTAATCAACTTTCAACCTAGGATTTAATTGTGATTTGTGATCATGATTAAATTTAATTTCTTGTAATTATTTTTAATCAAGGATTATCTTCATTGTTGATTAGTTAATTTTTTTTTCTTTCCCTTAATTGTAAATTTTTACTCGTTTTTTAATTTCATTCAATAGTCAATCAACTTTTGATTGATTGTTGACTAACGACTAACGACTAAAAATAAAGAAATTAAAGTTTACAATTAGGTTAATTATTAGCTATTGGTTATGATTGCAATTGATCACGATTTACAGTTTTCATCGCGATTAACTTTTAATTGTGATCAACAAACTAACTTTTTACCATCAATAAGTTACAATTATTAATACATAATTGTCATTGAACAAATTTGTTCATTTCCAAACAGACCAATTAAAAATATTTGCAATCAACTAATTGTTTCAAGTTAATTGTCACCTAGATTTGTTTTTAAAACTTGTATCTTTAATTAAGATTGTCGGTCAATTAAATCAAAGTTAAATTGTGAAATTAATTGACTTTTTAAAACCAATATAATAATATCAAAAGTAACAATCAGATAATCAATGAATTGATTGTTATTAAATTGTTGAAAATGAAAAAGTTTTTAAGGAAAAACAAATTAGTTGATTGTCAGAAATGAAGGAAATGAAGGTTAACTTAATTAACATAGGAAATTATGTTCACCTGTTTCCGAATTGATTGCAATCAATGGAAACAATTAAAACGATCTTGTATTGTTTAATCACTCCTTTGATTACCACTCCTATTAATAGTTAATTTGAATGATTGTAAATAGCAAGAGATGATTATAATGATAATCATGTTAAGAAATCAATGAAAAGTTTGATGATTTAATCGAGTAAATCAAATTCTTATTGTAGTTAATTGTAAGAATATAAAAGGTTAATGAAAATAAAGAGTTAGTATGAATAATTAAATTCTAATCGGAGTTAAATTGTTTTCCATGGACATCATGATATTAATTCGTGATTGGTGTTCATTGTTCGTTGTAAACAATTTACTGATTGTAACACAATCAATGATATTATAACAACAATCACCTGTCCATTGGTCAATTAGAGAGTCAATTTGATAAAATCTCAGGTTAAACAATTTAACTCAAGTTGATCAAATATCATTACAATTTAGTAAACATCGAGAATGAAACAAAAATAAACTTTTTGATGACCAACAATTAAGTTAATATATTTACATTGTGACGATGTAATTAGGTTTCTAATTGTGATTAAAGCTTCCTTTGTGACCTGTAACTGTAAATCATTTGATTGAATTGTTGCTAAATCATCTAATTGATCAACAAAATCATCGAATTAATTGTTAACCAATAGAAAAATTTTTTTTTTCTTGTTCTTCATGTTAATTCAATTCGCTTGTTGCTAACTCATCTACTCTTTTACTATCATCATCTTCCTTGTCCTTATTTCTTACTATTTTATCATCATCTCTATATTATCATCTTCTTCTCTTACTTTTTCCACTCTTAATCATCTTCCCTCTCTCACAATTCACCCACTCTCACCTTCTTCCTCCTCCTCTGTAGTTTCTTGATTACAACGCATGGACTTAATTCTGGATCAATAAAATTTAGGTTTGGCAAAAGCGAGAGAAAAATAAAAACAGTTACTCATTTCAATTGTTTACTTCACTATTTTCATCTAAGATTCTTGATTGTTGGATAAATACCCAACAATTAACTTAAATCAGCTGACCAATGTCAGATAATAAACCAACTGGATCAACTAAATCATCAACGGATAAGCCAAAAAATGTTACATCAGTTGAAAGGTTGTCAAGAGGAGCCCAACGATCAGCGAGTCGAGGTTAGTATAATCACAATTAAAATCACAATTAAGTGTATATTTAGTATTAATTGTTGTCATCATTAGATCATTACCTTTTTTCACAAGTTAATTACTTTCTTTGGTTTTAATATAAACTCATATTGATGTTTGATTAATGATGAGAATCATTAATTACTCTTTGTCCTTCTTAATCCATTTCCTCGTTTTCGTCTATTAATATTTCTATTCATAATTGAAGATCAATATGTTTATCCATTAACTAATCATTTTCTTCACTTAATTGTTATCTAATTGTCTTTCTTAATTGTGTTCAATAGATTCAATGAAAAGTCGAGATCCATCAAATTGTACATCTCCTACTAAAGATTTATCAAGAAGTAAGTTAATCATTTGATTACATTCATTTTTCCTATCAGATAATTAATCCATCTCATTAGTTAATATCATCTTCAACATTAAATTGTTATAATCTGATTGTTTGTTAATTGTTACAACATTGTAAACAAAATGAGTAAACTAGTATTCACTATCTATTGTAATAATTAATACTTTCACTGATTAACAATTTATCTCATGTGTTACTGGATTTGGATAGTTACCAGAAAACAGATTAATTAACCTAATTAACTTAAACCAGAGTAGTAATTAAGTTAAAAACATTAGCAAATCTATTGTTGGTTAGTAATTAATTCATATAATCAATATGATTTGATTTTCACATGTAAATTGAATATCAATGAATATTCAAAGTCAATCAAATAACTTAATTGTTTTCTTATAATCAGTAGATTGAATTTAAAACTATCTAACCAATGATCAGCAATTTAATCAAATATAAACAAGTTAATTCACTTAAATTATTGTTTAGTAATCATAAAAGTTAATCATTAGACATCAATTAATTTGCTGCAAGTCGACATGACAAAAAATGAAACTTTTCTGATCGATTTAGTGATTGTTATTACAATTAACTGTGTTTTAATTGTTGTGCTTTTTTTAATCATTAACACTAATATTTGACATTCTATCAATTTTCATTGTTTGTCTTTTAATTGTGATCAGAATTACCTCCAATCAAAGCACCAGTTGGATTGGCGAAAGGGCCTGACCTTAAAAATGTCAGATCGAAAATTGGATCTTTACAAAATGTCAAACATAAACCAGGTACTTATTAATACTTCAAATTGTTGATCAATAAACAATTAATTGTTTCTTAATTGTCAATTGTAGTTGGAGGTGAGAAGAAAGTAATTACACAGAAATTAGAATGGCAAGCAAAGCCTAGAATTGGTTCACTTGATTACGTTAAACACAGACCAGGTAAGAATAGGAAATGGATCATCATTGGATTGCGATTTAATTGTTGATGATTTACTAATTGTTATCTTATTTTCTAGCTGGAGGTGATGTGAAAATAGAGAACAAGAAATTGGAATGGAAAGCGAAACCTAAAGTTGGATCTTTAGACAATGTCAAACACAAACCGGGCGGAGGTCAAGTGAACATATTTGACGAGAAATATACAAGTAGATCATCAACCGGAGGTCGATCACCAAGTGAGAATCGATCGATAAGTCCAAGTTCAACAGCGAATTCGGTGAAATCTTCATGTAACACTCCGACCGATGGTCGATCACCGTTACCATCATCATCCTCTTTGAAAGAGGGCAAGGAAAACAAACCAAGTGAATCAACACCGATCGTGAAAACGACGAAAACACCAACAGATCTGAACAATAATAACACCAAAAACGATAATAGTGTAAAAGAATTGAAATCAACTGGATCAAGTGTCAACTCGAAGCCTTCGAGCGCTAAAACTGATGAAAACAACAACGACAAAATCGCATCTCGACCAAACAGTTTAACATCAACCGCATCTCAGCCTGTAAAGGGTTAATTAATTGCCGCTATTTGGACCAAGAAATTACCTTCGAAATCACCTTGGTAATCAGCGAAACAAATCCACTTGGATTAACGCTAATTCCTCACAATTAACTGATCATGGCAAATATTTTATTCTGCTGTTGAATCCACTTTATATTCTTGATCAAAATTGATTTAAATTCTTTCATTTAATCATCGTTGATTTAAACCATTTCCTCTGATTATTTTCTTCTTCCTCTTCTCCAATCAAACGGATTGATTAACTTGGATGACAGTTGATCACAATCCTGAGATGATCAGGGAACAATTAAGCCAATCATTTACTTTTCGAATTTTTCATTTTTCTCCTGAAAAAAATTGAAAGAAAAATTAAACAGTTAATTGTATTTTTATTCTTTTCTTTTCTTTTATCATTAATCATCATGATTTAGAATTTAAATCATTTTAATTTGGTCCTTGTTTTTCCATCACAATCAACTAATTGCAACATGGTTACTATACAAATGAGAGAAAATGATTATTTAAACACTCAAAATGTGTCAAAGAAAAATGATATTAAGCTCACATCAAATATTCAAATTATATATTGATTGTAATAAATTAAATACTTATCAGTTTATTGTAACAATTAAAGTAAACTAAATTATTAAGAAAGAGTCACACTAATTAAAACTATCGATAACTTGATTATCCTTAAAACAATTACTCCAAGTTCAGCTATTCAACAATTCAATTTAATCGCATGAACTAAATTGATTTAGATGATTAATCATAACTCACCCGATTGATTATCTAAATTAATCACTAGATTTGAAATAATTAACAAAATAATTTTCCCTTATTAAGAGTTGATTGAAATTAGATTACAACTCCAGTTAATAGAGTAATCATCTTTTCCACCTTTCTTACAGACTCATAAAGTCATAATCTTCAATTAATTCAGGTGTCATCAATTTTATCAATACTAAAATCTTACAATTTGGTCAATTGTTTCATCTTAAATTAAACAACAATTAAATGAGTCACCAAATGATCAATACGATAGAATACAAGTAGCGCCACCTGGAGGATTTAAATTCGATTTTGATGAAAATCATCATAACCATTTGTTTGTTGTTTTCTGTCACAATTAAGTCTCTGTTTTGGTTATTATTTTAATTATTTTTATAATTGTTTCATTTTATTGTCTCTCAATCAATTTAATTCACTATTGTTTACGTGATAGATCAATTTGTTACTTGCCACAATTAAGATGCCCGTAAGTAATTAACTAAATGTTGTTAACCTTTTTCTCTCATATGTTTTTAGAAAAACCTTATTATTGTTTTTCCAAATGTTACATATCCTCTCACACCCATTTAATTATTTCTCTTCTTCTAATTTACCTTATTTGTAATAATTATTTTTTTTTCTTTTCGTCATCATCCATAGGGATATCATTCTAAATTAACAAATGCATCTCGGAAGATTGGAAATGTAGCCTTTCTCACATTTAAAACTAAAGTTCGTGGACCAGTGACAACAATGAGTCCAGAAGATTTGGTTGATAATGAATTGGATATAATTGATGAAGCTCTTTTCAATTTTAAGGCCAATGTTTTCTTTAAACAATTTGAGATTCAAAGTGATTCTGATCGAGTTCTAATCTATTTAACCCTGTTTATCACTGAATGTTTAAAGAAACTACAAAAATGTACCAGCAAAGATCAAGCATTACAAGAAGTTTACTCTCTTGCTGTTTCCAAATTTGACATTCCCGGTGATGTTTCATTCCCTTTGAATACCGTTTACGCTAAACCATCAACTCTGGATGAAGCTAATCAAATGCGAGCTTATTTTAACCAATTAAGACAAGAGACTGGTCAAAGGCTGGTGGAGAGAGTGTTCGATAAGGAAACGAATAAACCATCAAAATGGTGGATCTGTTTCGCTAAGAGAAAGTTCATGGATATTAGTCTTTCAGGGAGAGGACAATAAATTGCAATTCTTTTGTTTTTCTATTTCAAAAAGAAATCGTCACTTGTTAACCATTGTCATCGGTTGTAAATTCCGATTCTTTGATTATCTTTCTCTCTCTCTCTCTCTTCTATACACACATACACAGTCTTTTCCTCTCTTTAGAACTGCTCAAATTGTTTTCATGTTTCAAATTGCCGAAAATGTGGACCGATTACTATGGATTGATAATTAACACGATAAAAATGAAATAAAGTCATTTAGACAAGAAAATATTATCAACCCTATGTAACAGATTTATTGTTTCCACATGGATGTTTTTTTGTGTTGGTGTTTGTATATAGAAAGTTGGTTATTTTGTTTCAATGAGTTAATATTTATTGTTGTTGTTTTGTTTAGAAGAAGAATCCTAATATTTTTCCTCCAAGATGCTTGCGACGGGCTTCCTCATGGTCCATGATTCCTCCTGATGTTGTTAAAACAAAATAACCAAATTGACGAGATGGCAATAGATTCCTCATGTAAGTTTCAATGTTCCTTAATTCAACATCAAATCTTGGAGCTATAACACCACATTTATTTAACCTTCCAGTAAGGTTTACTACAATTTTACCGGCTCGATGGTCATCTACAATTTCAAATTCACCAATGTAACCATGTTTCATCATTACCTTAAGGAATTTAATTATTACCTTAGATGATGGACGTATTAACACTTGGCGTTTACCTCGTTTCTCTGCATTGTTGATGGACTTGAGAGCATCAGCTAAAACATTCATACGAACCATTGTTAATTTTTTAAGGTTTTAACAAATTACCTTTCGTTTAATTAATTTCAAGGGAAAATAAAGGAATAGATCAACACAATAGGTAAACTAATTATTAAATTAAATTAAATTAAATTTACAATAAACACAAAAGTAAATTAACTTTTCATGTGGTCTTAATATTAACTCTTAGAGTTGAGTTTACATTCATTTGGAAACCGAGTCTTCAAGTTTCCTTTTCCGGGCTACGTTTCCATGGAAACGAGAATAGAATATCAGTAGAAAAACCGCTCGATTTGAAAGAGAAGAAAAAAATCAATTTCTGTTCATTTAATTTCTTCAGTTGATCAATTGGAACATTTCAATTTAATTTAATTTAATTTGATTGGAATTTAAATCTACAATTTTAATTAGAATTTCTTTCCTCAATTAAATTCGGAGATCAATGTATCAAAGTGAAACCATTGATTCATCGATTGTGATTGTTTATATTTTCATTTATTTTTCATTTGTGTTCATTTGTTTGTTTTGTGATTTTTTTCAATTTTCATTTTTTCCTTTTTCTATTTGATTAATTTTCTAAGGTAAGTCTTTTAATTAGTTGTTGATTTGATTGTTTCTCTAATTAGTGTCGTGGATTAATTGTGATTATTTTACATGTGATTGTCTTCAGATTTCTATTGGAAACTGGTGACTCTCTTTTTTCCTTCTTCTCTCTTCCTTTTTCTCTTTCTTTCTTACTTTGGGTTTTCTTATTCTCTCAATGGAATCAAAATTATGTCATCATGTTGATTTTTGGTTTTCACTTGAGACTTTGATTAATTTGGTTCCTGATTAGTTTTTATTCACCGATATTCATCAATTCAGCCTGGAACAGTTGGTGATTATTATTACCTTTTTATACTTAAATATTGACAAGGTAAGTCCATCGATTTTTAATCAACTCCAATCAGTGTTTTCTTTTTCTCCTCTCAATCTCTTCATCATTATGATGAGTACATTTTTTATTTAGTATTAATAATAGATTGTAATCTTTTAATTGTAATTAATCGTGGTGACTTGATGATACTTATTGTTTTTGACCTTTTTCTTCATTAATCAATTCGATTCAGACTTTAGGTTGATTATCTACTTTTTAATGGTTAAGGGAACATTCATTTTCTCCCTGAAACATTTCCTCTCAAATTGATGTTATATTTACTCTTTCTGATTATTGGCTTGACAATTTACACAATTTCTGCATAACAATCAGTTCATGTTTCCGTTTGTTTTGTTAAATTAATTGCTTTCCATTCCCATCGATATCATAGGCCTGTTAACATCCCAAGGTTCGAGTAACAACATGAAGAGAACAAAATTTCACCTCATTTTCTCTCTCTCGATCATTTTATCCTCTCTTTAATCATTAACTAATGTAATTAAACTAATCCATGGTCATCTTATGACTTGGCTTGATTTGGGAATTTTTATTAATATCACTCTTTAAGCCTCCACACATCGTATTACATTTCGTGTGTCCAATCTTCATCATTTGAAGCTAATCAGTGTGTTCACTTAATAGTATTTAATCAATTCCAATCAACTATTAGTATCTTGGTTACTCATTTAGTTCCAAATTCTTTCAATCTAATCACCTCATCCTTGTTCTAATTTCATTTTAACTCTTTTTTCATTCTAATTGTGAACTTCAATTTCTAATGACAGTTTCTTACCATCTCTTGGCTAACAATCCAACAATATGAATCTCTAATTAGATTTTATCCTCTGTGAAATAACAATTAACCAAAGATTAACTTGTAAATCATTTTTCCTCTTTACAATTTAAATGTGATTAGTTGTTTTTCTTGTCAATGACACTTCCTTCAATTCAAGTCACTTCTTATTGTTTCCTTGGTTAGCAAACTATCAAATTTAAATAGTGTTCAGATTATGAAAGTTTCCAAAGAATTAAAAAAATCATCATGATTTAAATCTCATCATCATTTCTATTCCAATACAATCAAGGTAATTCTGTCAATTTCTTATCCGTGTTTACTGAATCTCCCTGACAATCAACAATAACCAACAACTATTCAATCAAAATGATCATTTATAAACACGAATTGATTATTTCCTTGTAGAATATTCAATCGATTCATTAAATTAATAATAATTTTCTCTTACTTCTTTCATTAGGTTTCCTTCCGTAAGAAAATTAAAAATGTCCACAAAAACTAATTTAACTGACCAATTGAATTTCCTACGAAACCAATATGATGCCCTTTGGTTAACTTTCCATAACTACGAATGTAATCAATTTAAACGATCACTTAAACGTAATCCAAAACAAATAAGAGCTGATGTATTCAAAGAACCATCAATTCAGGTAAATAAGTTGATCAAAAAGTTTTCATGTTATTGATAATCAAGTTTAATTAAGATTAATAATAATAAAAGATTGTCAATATTGAAGGTCACTGACATTGTCCATTCATAAACAGTAGTAAATGTTACAATTTCTCATTGATTAACATGGTAACATGATTGATATTATTTGTTTATTTACTATTAACATATTATTATTCTCATTCTCTATTTATTATTATTTGTTCCAATCTAAATATTTACAGGAACTTATTGAAAAAGATCCTGAAATCAAGAAAAAGATTGACAAGATTTTGGATGAAATGTCACATACATTTACGTTAAGATCGATTCGTTTCATTGGTTACTTTGTTGTGAAAATAATGAAATCTATTTACCGTCATGCCTGGATCGATGATAACATTTCAATTGATCCAATGTCCTTCTACTTTGATCCAAATAATACAACAATACCCGCAACAATTAATCGTCTGGTCACCGAATCGCCGGTCGTTTATCTCCCAACACATCGAAGTTATGCTGATTTTCTTCTCTTGTCTTACATTTGCTTCCAAATGAATTTACCTCTTCCTGCCATCGCCGCGGGCATCGATTTCTTATCTCTCAAACAAATTGCATCGCTTCTTCGTTCATGTGGTGCCTTTTTCATCCGTCGATCCTTCAAAGGGTCTGAGGATAAACTATACCGTTCCATTTTTCGTACCTACGTCCAAGATATAGTTAAAGGAGGAGAAATGCCTCTCGAGTGTTTCATTGAGGGAACACGTTCGAGGTCGGGAAAATCTTTACAGCCGAAACTCGGTCTCATTGGAACCGCTTTGAAACTATTCTGGACCTCACAGATTCCCGATTTGATTCTTGTTCCTATTTCTATTTGCTACGATCGAATCCTTGAAGAAGATCTTTATGCCAAAGAATTGAGTCCCCCTCAAATTGATGCTTCAAGTGGTTCGAAACCCAAAGAAACGCCCAAACACTTACTATCCGGAGCCAGAGCGATTCTTGCACAAGATTTTGGCTCATTTTATATTCGCTTTGGATCACCGATTAGTTTACGAGAATTCCCTGGTAATCACGATATACGATTAAAATACCAGAAAAGCAATAAATCATTCGATGGTCCTCAAAGTAGCGAAGAGCTATCGTTCGCCTCGCAATTATGTCGATGTGTTATTAAAGAGCAACATCGGGCTTCCATAATATCGCCTTTTTCCCTGTTTTCTTTTATCATATTTTCTGATTTAATTTCCAAATGTAATTACCTGGAATACGAACCAATCATTTTGGAGGAAAACACTTTACACATCGATTATGATATTGAACAAACTTTAGGAAACATGGATCTGCTGTGTGATCTAATTTCGGACAATAATTTATCCCATAAATTAATTTCCAATAGTCTTAAGGATGAATTTTTTTCCTGTCTGTCGATTCATCATAATCTAGTCAAATTGCAACAATCAACAACAATTGGTCCTCAAAGTTTAAGAATATCATTTGAAAATAATTTAACTTTAGCCCGATTTCGTAATTATTCAAATCAATGTCTCCAATTAATCATAGAAATCGCCATGGTTATTTATTCATCATCTTATCAAGTATATAAGAATTTGGAGAATCTCCTTTCGCAAGAATTTGTTTTAACACCTAAATCATCAGCTGATTACGAGAATGAAAAAAATATTCATCAAAATTTGTCACCTCAAGTTATCGAAATATTAACTGTCCAGATAAACTATTTCCTAATCAACTACCATAGACTTGGTCAATGGCTTCTATCAACTGGTCCTGATGAACTTTTGGAGACCAAATTTTTCATTCGTAAAGCTCAAAGTGAAGTCAAAGTCCCAATGGATTTAGTTCAAAACTTTGTTCAACTCTCATTAAAAAATGGCTCACTAATTAAAAGAGGGGACCAGCTGATTACCAATCAGAATGTAACTCGAGATCTACTTGATTCAATAATCTCAACCTCATACAATAGCTTGGATATTAAACTGATGGCAAAAGATTCAACAATCAAACCTAAATTGTGAATTTAACTTCCATACCAATCTGTTGGATTTTCTAAATCAAGACTAATCAATTTTCTTCTTAGCAATTAAAATGAATCATTAATGAAAAGGTCACAAATCAAGATTAACAGTCATTGTTAAACCAATTTTGAATAATCAACTTACAAGTTTATAAAGTTTACCAACAAAATTAAATTAGTCTTGAAAAGTTTTGAGTCTTTGGAGTTTAATCAGCAATAAATCAAAAGTAAATTGTTTTTAATTAAAAGCAACTCCAATAAGTTTGCAAAATCCATTTATGATCACCTTAATTGTTACCATTGTAAACCTAAAGTTTAATAAAATTAAAAAGTTGCTACGATTAAATTTCAAACGTCGATCTCATCAGCAATCAGTAAACTGGGTTTCATTTATGACGATAACAAGAAATCTATTGATAAAAAGCAAGTTGATTTAACATCGACTGTTAAATTTTCTTAATTGTTTTTTAATTTTGAACGAAACAATCAACTTTCCCCGATGAAATAACTGAAGATTCAATTGCTCTGTTGGTGGTTATCAAGTTATTCTAAAGGTGATTTGTACAATTAACGAACTTGCTAAATTGTTTGCCGATGATTTGAGCGAAACTGTGATGACAATTAAGCAGAAATCAAGGATTCGGGGCCATTAAAGCCGAAACATGTTCGAGAAGCCGTTAGAAAGGTTGAGTTGAGAGAAAACTTTTCCAAGGAAACTTTTTCATTTCTCAGATGAAATTTCTTAAAGATGATTAACTTTGTTCATCAACAATTAAATCTCGGTAATCATGTTGTGCCATTTGATTTGATTGCTTTCTACATTTAACTTACGTTAAACATTTTCCGTGATTAAGGGAAAAAAAGTTGTCACCAAAATAACAAAAAACTCTAATCGTCAGAACAATTTAAAAACTGATACAAACAATTAAACGTAATTGATGTTTTGGTTAAAATAGACGTTAATTTGTTTCGTACTAATCAAACAGAATCAAGTTTTACAACAATTAAGATTAATTTGAACATTTTCTTTCCTCTTTTTTTTTCTCAATCATAAATCGGCAATTTGATTCAACAAATCAATTAAATGAATAACAATAGTATTAACTGATTATGAATAAGATGATTGTGCTAATGATTACAACAATTTAAATAGTGAACAGTTGTGGTTAATTGTGAATTATCTGATTAAATTGTATTATCACAATAAACTTATTCAATTGATGATTGGAAATCAATTTAAACTGTTGTAATGGGAAAGACAAATGAACACATCAAAGTAATCAACAGTTGATGATCTTAATGATGATCAAAGAATGGTAATTAAAGTGTAACCATTTTGATTTAACTCTTCTCCTTCATTACCGTTACACAATCAAATCAGTTAATTCATTTGATTTTAGTAGTTGAACATTAATAACAACCAGTGAATTTGATCAAATGTTGACACATGTTAAACTTTGCCTCGGGTTGATTGTTTGTCTTAATTTGATGATTTCAGTTGATTTGACTGGTTGATTATTCTAATCATTGGTAAAGCCTGTAATTAAGTGAAAGAAAAGTAACAGTTAGAAAAATTTTCTTCATTAATTAACTTACCATTAAATATATTGATTAAAGTTATTCTCTAATTTTTACTTGTTTCCCAATCAATCAAATCAACTATTGGGAGAAGAGAAATAAAAGGACAATTAACTAATAATTTGCAAATCTAATCATAATTGTTAACCCTAATTTAGTTAATTTTCCTTCTCTTATACAAAACCTTGTGATCCTTTTGACCTCCAGAAAAAAAGAGTAAAATTTTATGCCAAAAGCAAACGTTATTTTGTCAAGTTCAACTGTTTATAATAATGGTAATTATCCAACTGATCATTAATTATGATAACGATGAGAGTTAATTGTTTCAATATCACCCAATTTTAATAGATAATTGAAAAATTATCTGTATTTTAGTGAAAATTAGTCCAGAAACACCATTGTAACACCAAGCAACAAATGCGAATAACATTTAACCAAGACAAGGCGAAAAAAATGTCTCCCAACTCACTGATTACCAATTGAAATCCTCAAAAACGGAACAAAAAAATCAGGTAGACAAAAAAAACATGACAATCCAGGTAAAAGGATTGACCAAAAAACACAATCAATCAATTAATAACAATAATATAATTAATCTAATCACTTTAGTACAAAAGAGACAATCACGTTAACAGGATATATAGAAAACAAAAAGGTTCCACTTATAAAAACAATCCAACAACTTAAACGTTTAATCGGCTTAAATCAGCTAATAATTCTAATCACTGAGTTGATTGTAATTCACAGAATTTCATAAAAAAAGGTGTAAACATAAATCAATTAGTAAAAGAAAATTAATCTTTTAATTGTTTTATTAAAACGAAAACGGAACCACAATAAGAAAAAGAAAAGAAATTAAAAACATTAGAAAAAATCGCCAACAGGTGTAGACACTTGTTCGCATAGAAATTCTCATTCACTTTCTAAAGAACAATCAACTTAATTAGTTGATGATTCTAATTCTAAATTGTTAGTTTTTCTTTTCAGTTAATTAAATGTTTATCTATCTTTTTAAACGATTGTCGCAAGTGATTAATGTTAATGACGTTCCATCACATGTTATACTTTTAACAAGCTTCATTTCTTGTTCTCATCTCTTATAACCAAAGGTGAGTTACATTGGTTTCTGTCAATCATTATCTCCATTAACATTATAAGTCAATTGTCTTTGTTTTTTTTTCTTTATTCTCTTTCATTTCTTCTTGTTCTGCTGATTTTTTTTCTATCTCCTCTTTTAGCTCTCTCTCTCTCTCTCTCTTCAAAGTTGAATATCACACATACGCATCATCTCTCCTATTTTCATCTTCTTCTCTCTAAATCTCATCATTACCCATTCTTATTTAATCAGCATCTTAAAAAACCTCCAATGATAGGATATCAGTGGCAATGATTTTCTCACAGAAATTGTATAAATCTAATGATCAATTTGAATTCTTTTTCATTTTTTGTTCTGTTCTCCAATACATTTAATAATTTATGAATCTTTTCTCTCTCTCCTCACTTTTAGCTTCCATCATGATTTTAATTCTGTGAATATTCATTAATCTTCTGTGGTTTTTATTTCGTCACTTTTGGGTGACCATACTCGTAATATCATGTATGTGTAATGTTTTTGTTACATTTTTTTCTCTCTCTCCCTATCATCTTTTTATCTTCTCTTTCTTTCCCTCTCTTTTGCTCTTGCTCTCTCTCTCTTTCTCTATCTCTATCATTGCCTATCTATTTTTTCATGTTTCTCTCCTTTTTTGCCTTCTCTCTCCCTCTCTCACTCTCTGGTGATTTATTCACTATATTTATCTTGTGTCATTTATTCATTGTGTTTGTTTCTCAAAAAAAATTCTTCACCATCTCAATGGATTTTTATTTAGGTGAATTAATTGATTTATTTGATGCTATGAAATTAATTCCAAAATCTTTATTCTGTTTACAATTAATTTTTTGATACGGTTTTCTTTTCTTTTCTCACTCTCTTTTTCTTTCTTTATGTATATAAATTTCTTCAGAAACCAGTCTTTTCCCCATTTTTTTCCTTTCATTCTCTATCTCCTCTTTCTTTCTTTCTCTTCTTTTCTTTCCTTTTCTCTTTCTATTTCTCTATCTTTTTTCTCTTCTCTTCTGTTGCTTTTTTCCCATCATTTCATCAGATTTGCTTTTTTTCTGGTTTGGTCTTAGCGTTTTTCTCTTTCAACTTATTTTCTCTAATTAATCCTCTTCTCATTTTTTTCTAAATTACTTATCTCCTTGATTTATCCGCTTAGATGCAACCTTTCCCTTAGGCCTCTCTCATTGTCTCACTTTCATCTTTCTCCTCTCCCACCAATACTCACATATTCATGTACTCAACAATATAAACATTTGCCTTTCTTTAGTTGTTTCCATTATTGTTTCATCTTATTTACATCATTTGACATCTTTCTGCATTTTTCTTCTCTTTATTTTTTTTTTCAGTTTAATTTCAATTCTTTGTTGGTGAAAGTGGATTCGGTAAATCAGCAATCGTGATTAATTCAACAGCCTGTGTGTGTTTATCCTTCTACCTCTCACCTAATGGTTCCTTGAATAGGGGAGGAGAGGTTACCATCTTGCCTTGGTTTGTTTCCTCCTTTGTTAGCGGAGGATCAGCCAATATGTCAGACCGAGGGAACACGGCTACTGCTGCTTCTGCAAATACCACAGTGGCTTCTTCTTCATCATGTTCATCTTCAAATCTTCCAAGTACAACTGCAATTCAACAATCAAAGAACCATTCAAATTTACTTGTGATCGATCTTACCAATTCAGATGAAGAAGATAACCACCGAGCCAGTGGTGGAGGAGGAGGAGGAGGTAGTGGTGGTGGTAGTGGTGTTGTTGGCATGAATGTTAATGGTGGTTCAACAACACTACCAACTAACACTGGTACCAGTTTTAGCTCCAATAATAATATTAATAATAATAGCAACGGTAATTCAATTCAGTCTCAAAATCATCATCACCATCCACAAGTACAACATCAACATGGAGCTTTATATCTTCCTCAACACTCTCAACATCCTTTACAACTTTACAACCATCATCCACCTCATTCGCACCATTTTCATCATCATCTTCATCAACATCCAGGACGCGAAGCAGTGGAAAGGAATAAAAAGTGTACGAGAAGGGACAAGATTAATTCTAACTGTGTACATTCACCTGGTGATAGTAATAATAACACCACGAGCCAGATCAATAGTAACATTAGTTCTAATCACATAAATCATTACCCGAGCCATAACCAAAGTCAAAACACTGGTAACAATGGTAATGGTAATAGTAGCAATAGTAACAGCAGCAGTAGCAGTTCCAGTAGTAATAGCAACCATAACGACAATAACTGCTCCCAGAATATACCTTGCCACAGTTCCGTTGGATCACCTTTACCACTCCCACTCAATATTGATCCACCAGCGATGTCATCAACAAACCCTTACTTTAACCCATGTAGATATGGTTACCTTCACCCTAATGATCCTATCACTTCAAATCGTAACCTATGCCCTGACTTAAGCAATAATAATGGTGAAGCCTGTTCATCTTATAGTAATTGTTTTGTTGCAAGTTCATCTAACGGAGTTAACTCTGCACCAGTAACTGGACCGTGTCCTCATAATCATGGTTATTGTCCAATTGGTAGTCCCCATACATTGCCAGCTTATCAAGGACAACCCTCTGATTTAAGTCGTCTTTTTGGTCCAAATTTAGCAGCACCAATACCCTCGCCTAGACCCCGACAGGAGCCTTCGATTTATTTTCCATACTACTCAGGCCAACCACCTCCACACCACAGCCACAGCTATGCATATCAATTGCCTCATGGAATGCATCCAAATCATCAACGGATTCTTATGTCTCATCAAAGGATCGGTGAAAATCACCGAAGGAGTTTTTTTAGACATCATCAACAGCGCGCTGGCCTGCCAAGGTTTGTATTTCTCTCTTTCTCTCTCAATAACCTTCAACAATATTTTCCATTAAAATTTACTTTTTCATTTCTCTTTCTTTCTCGTTCTTTCTTCTTTCTCTATCCCTTTCTCTTCACTTTTTGAACAACTATTCTTCTGACGTCAATTGAATAAATTTTCTAATGATCAAATGTTGATTATTCTAATTATTTACAATTTTTCTTTCTTTATGTTTCTTTTCTCCCTCTCAGCAGACGATACATGGAAGCCGGAAACCAAATCAATTACCAGCGGTACATGGATTCTGGTGTTAGCTTAACCCCGGGTAGTCATGGAGCTCATAATATTCCCGGAGCTCTTGCTCCTAATGCCAATTCTCATGTTAACCTCTATGATTGTCCAAATAACGAGTCATCTTTCAGTTGGAACATAGGAGTTTCTCCTCAATATATCGATCAGGTAAACAAATCCTTTCCATTCACAAAATTACTCATTACTCGCATTTGTTTTTTTTTCTAAAAAAATCAATCTAATCAATCTCTCTAATTTCGTTTTATCAATAGAATCAAGCCAGTGCCGCAATGACTAGTATCGCATTGCACACAATCTCGGGACCTTCTCCCTCGATTCCTCCCATGTCTATACCAGTGCCAATAAATCCTCTTATAGCTACAAGTAGTGATGGAACTCTTGTCACTACTACTGGTGATACCTGCAATAGATTTGATGTTTCATCATTAACTATACCATCAACTCGCGTTCCTAATCTTAATCCAAATGTAAGGCCAAATTCTAACTCACCTCAAGTATCATCTGTAAACAATCCCAACGAAATGGTTGATCTTAACGATGCCATTCAAAATGATGTAATTGTCAACACATCTCCAGACGCTGCGCATTCACATATACACCATCATGTTCATCAACATCATTATCATCATTCCCATCCAAATAGAGTTCATCATTTCGGAAATCCTCATCTACAAATCACAATCTCACCTCAAATGGTAAGTTCATTAATGTTTTTTTTTCTCATCTTCTCCACAAACGGAAATGCGTATGTTGTTTTATTAATAATTTTAATCTGTTGATAATAGTATGTGCATGTATTCATAAATACAACTATATTTTATTCATGATTTTTATATCTTTCTTTTTTTCTTCATCCCCTTTAAATTTTTACTTTCTCTGTCTCTCTCTCCGCTCTTTCCATCAGATTGTTGCCCCGAGACAGGATGTGATCTTTTCAGAACTTACTCCAAGTTTTTCACCGCCTTTTCACCATCCATATCCATCTCCTTATATAACTGGTTATATGAGGAGTATTCAGCAACATCGTCACTCAGCAACCGTCAACAGAGGAGCCTCTCAAGCTGTCATAGAGCGAAACACTTTCCCGCACAAGTACAAGAAGATTCAACGAAGTGCCGAGGTTGAGGACACCATTGAAAAGTGTACTATATGTCTATGTGAATTTGAAGATACCGAAGATGTTAGGTAAATATTATTGTCATTTATCTGTTAATCACTTAATAAGATAAAATACCAACCTGTTGGGTTATGTCAATCAGTGTTTATTTTTTTTATACTAGATTATATCTTATCCATTTACTATTTCTTGATTATGTTTGACACTTTTATTTGACTCTTTTATTAGTTTTTACTTTTCTCAACCATTAACTTTTCTTTGATAATTTACTATTAATTATATTTATCTCTTTCTTTTTTTCTATTCTGTTTATCTTTACAATCACTTAGACGTTTACCATGTATGCACCTATTCCATGTTGAATGTGTTGACCAATGGCTAGCGACCAATAAACGATGTCCAATTTGTCGTGTTGATATCGAAGAGCATCTTAAAGATTTTGGCCTGGCCTCATCGTGACTTGAAGAGCTAACTAAACTACTGTAAATGTTAATAATTATACACATAAATCTATATATATATATCTATACATATATATATCTACACCTGATCCACAAATACCAATCACATCATGGGAAAACCACTAATCATAATTTCTATCTCTTCTAATGTGTGCTCAAAACAATCCTCAATTTCACCGGAAACAATTAACCTTCTCTCTCTCTCTCTCTCTCTCAATATCATTTCACTGTCACTATTTTTCTTCCGATACCCTTTCACCTTTTTTATTATTTTTATTTTACCTCTTTAACTCTTTTAAAACATAAACAATCCCCAAATTCACATTGCTAACCACAAGCGTCCTAATCCTTTCAAAAGTAAATCCCTTCATCATCCACATCATCATCCACCATCATAACAAAAACCTCCAAGTCCCATTTTTACCCTTTAAACATAAAAAAAAAATCCATTTCTTGTGTTGTGTTTAAATGTGAGTGACCAATTTGAGTTAAGCTCAAGAAACAAAAGCCCAATATATATTTATTTTTTTCTTTTTTCTATCTAAAGAAAGAGAAAAATCTAATTAATCAAACTTTACAATTTAATTTTCAAACTATTGAAATTTAAATTGACCAACAAACAAACTTATAAACACGCATCTTCCTCTACCTCTTAAAAACTAACAAACAAGAAACATAAACAACACTTTTTGTCTTTGCTTGATCAACACTCTACCAATTTAGCCTTGTCTCTAGAAAGGATAATATGTGTAAGTGACCCCACACTCTTGACCTTTGTTTAGACTAAAGGTGAGAGGGGTCGCTTTTTTTGTCTATTTAATTCATCAAAGAATTAGAGCAAAATTAGAATGAGAACAAAAAAAAATTGCAAGAAAAAAAAACACTTCGAAAGAAACAAAGTTCTTATCGAAGAGAAAAAAAAGATTTAATTCAGAGCCGATATTTTAGATTACCGCCCAAAGAAATTGATGTAATTAACCACAAACTGTTGATACAATTAACAAATTATATATTATTACGATTTTATGTCCACTTAATCAAAAACAAAGCGATTATATTTCTTGTCTCTTTTTCTGAGTGTCAACAATTAACTCACATTCTCTGTATATTCATGTATCTCTATCTCTCTGATAATTAATTGCTAATTGCTTTGAACTCTTTCTATTTTTTTCTATTCTCAATTGTTTCAATTACGAGGGATTGAGAAACAATTGAAATGGAATCTTTAACAATTAACTAATTACAAGAAAAATGTTTCTCTCTCTCTCTCTCCGTGTCTTCAAGTTTATCTTGCTAATCATTTTCATTTGTTTTTCTTATTCATTATTAGCTTATGATCACCATTAACCAAGCAAACAATTAAAAGGATAATTTAGTTAGATTAAGCAATTCAACTCAGTTTGATAAGTAACAATTAACTGATTTTCTAATAAAATCAAGCACCCAAACAAAACAAAAACATTAATTATATTTAAAGAAAATATTGTAATCAAAAACAAACAAATGATTAAACAAGAAAAACAACAATTAGCAAATTAACAAAGCACATTGTGAGAGTTTTAATTAACGATATTGTATTAATAATTAACCAACTATATTATTTAATTGTATCATAGTTATCAACAATCAATCACAATCGTAACAAACTTGTATACACATCAAAATGCACAATTAACAACCAAAATTTTGTGTATTCATTTGAAAAAACAATTTAATCAATTTAATTGTCTTTTTTTTATTTCATCAATAATCAAATACAATTAACTTGATATGATAATTAACCTCTTCCCCCATTCCTTAATCACTTAAATCCTTTGATTGATCTTGAAACCTAATCACCGTCCTAATCCTTTAATTGTTCAACTTTTTTTTCTGTTTTTTTTTCGTTTATTTTTTAATCATCTCAAGATAATGAGGATTTGAAGAAAAGGACTCATCAACAATTAACTAATTACAAAGAATTAACAAAAAAAAATTATTGTTTAAGCTCAAACGGATTCCAGGATTTCAACCCGTTCGTCTAATTGTCGTTAATTTGGTTTCTGGTATCTCGTCCCTTTTTGATAGTTAATTAATTTGGAATCAATAAACTAACAAAGGAATCATTTAATTATCATTGACACACTAACTCACAATTAAACTTGGATCTGCAACAATTTAAACAAACACACACATAAGGATCACACAATTAATAAACCCGAGGAAAAATTGATTTGATTGCAACCGAGAAAAACAAAACAAATCAAATCAATAGAGATGATCAATTGAAGTTAACTAATTAATAATCAACTCGAATCACTTGCTTTAAATGTTTTTAATTGTTCTCATATTTTTTTTAATGTTAGACATGATTACTTTTTAATTGTAATCCAAATAGGTAATCTAATTAATACCTTTCATCAACAATATTTAAATAGTTAATATAAAAAAAAAGTAAAAAAAAATTTCATCAAGTTAATTGAAAAAAAAAGATAATTAAATGATTATGATTAATTAAATGGAGAAAAATAAACAAACTCATAACTGATGATAACAAATTAAAAAAAAAGTTAATTCACTTTCCCGAAAACCAAAATTTGTTTAATTATTATCGAGCTTTTAATTACAATTAACTCTTACGGTGTAACAATTGAGTTAATCGATAGTAATTGACTAATTGTATTAGTTTGTAGTAAATTTTCTTGTGATTTTTCTTATTCAGTCAGAATTTAATTTACAATTGTAAAAATTAGTTGGAAGTGATCATTTATAGTTAATTGTTCGTATTTAAAGTTAATTGTTTACTTTTTTTCATTCGTTCGATTTTTGAATTTGGCGCCTTTTTTGGAGAAAAATGAAAACAAATGTTACTTCATATTTTTCTTGTGTCAAAACAAGAGAAATTGAGCTTTTAATTAACTAATTGTTTCTGTTTTAAATCGCAACAATTTAAATTGATTTGTTTACTTAGTCGAACTTTTAATCGATTAACTCTCTTTCTTTAATTATCTTCGTCTGAGTCTACATTTTCAATTAGCTTTTCTTAAACCTTTGTTGTTATTTGGTCGTTTGTTTTTTTTTTCAATTTCTATATTTTGTTTTTTTTTATTGTTTACAATCAAGATCGTTTCTATTAATTAATTTACGCAATTAACAAATTATAATGGTTTGTGAAGCTTGTGAAAAGAAACAGAGTAAAGTTATCGTTCCAGATAAATGGAAAGCTGGAGCTCGTAATACTAATGGTAAGAACTTTTTTTTTTCATTCTTTTCACTTTTAAGAATATAAATTGGGCCTTGTATTTTTGTGGTCTAATTAATTGTTTACTTTTTGTTTTACAATTTAGAAAGTGGAGGTCGTAAAATTAACGAGAATAAAGCCCTATCATCGCGAAGTCGATACAATCCTGTGGCTCAATTTTCTAAATGTAAAATTTGTAGACAAAGAGTTCATGTCATTGGATCTTATTATTGTCAATGTAAGTCTATTGATCGTCGTTGAAACAATCTAAAAATTGTATCAATCAAATTGTAACGCAGAGATTTAATCACGATTGCAACTTTTATTAATTTATAGATTGTAGTTTAATGCTCTCGTTAAATGACAATTGAAAGCAATTCAATTCCAACAGTTTGTTATATATAATATTTGATAATGATGATTAATGAATTTTGTTGATTTTTCTTTGATTCTTTTCAGCTTGTGCTTACAAGAAAGGTATATGTTCAGGATGCGGGAAAAAGATGCTGGATACCAAAAATTATGTTCAATCTGCAGTTTGATTGAAATTGCATTTGTATTATCACCTCATGAATTGATGCCGATGGAAGTGGTCATGCTTTTGGTTGGAAGTGATGGACAAAAATGCTAAACGAATACACTCAATAAATTGTACAACACAGAATATAAGTAAAAAAAAGAGACAAGGACAAAATTTTTATCCAATTTTTGTTAACCTATCAAGAAGAAGAAGCAGAAAAGATAATATTGCAAAAGGAGAAAGAAAAGTGACCATTAAAAGAAATGAGAAGGACATTGGATTGTGTAGATCAGCGTCATCATTTAACGATGAAAAAGCCCACAAAGGCCACAAGAAAATTATCGTCATCTCTTCTGTCTTTTCATCGGGATAATTTCTCCTTAATCATTCATGAGTCAATCGAATATCGATTTCCAATTGAAGGCGCTTCCACCATCGGCAGTTTTATCATCGGAGAAAGAGAGGAGATAAATAGAGACACAGAGGGAGTGGGGATTCAGAACAAGAATACTATCAATCTCATGTAGTAGTACACAGCTTATGTTTATTTGGGTTTGATTAGTGTTTTTCGTTTTTGTTTAGAACTTTTTCTCCTCCAATTTTCGTTGAACAACGATAAAAAAAAGAGAAAGTGAAAGAGAACACATTAAAGAACGTATTAAGGATGGCAAAAGAAGAGGATCAAAAAAGAGGAGCGGGAAACATCCAGATCGTTTTTTCTTTGTAAATTTTTCTTCTGTTGGTCTGTTACAAATGATAAATGAATAAAACCAAGGTCCAAAATAAGCATGAGCATGATTCCATTAAGCATTTTGATTAGTGTGACAATCAAACTTCTACAATCATCTTTTTGTGGATATCGGTGTTTCCTACAACCTGTTGTGTGGTAATCAGAGAGAGAGAGAAAATAATCAAGATGGAAAAGTTGAATGAATTAGTCGTGCAAATGAAACATTGTTTTCATGGATTCAATACCAAAATCTACAGAATATCAAGATCAATTATCAATGATAACATTGAATCAAAGTGGAAATTTGAGATGAAGATGAAATTACAGTAGGATTTAACATTAGTAATACTTCATCTCTTTTCCTCTCAACGGAAATGTAACAAAGAAAATAAGATGAATACATATGATGTATAAAAGAAAATTCTAATATGTATTCAAACTAAACTATCATGAAATCGATAAGTAATTAACTAATAGAATAGAAGATAAATTTTCTTACCGCACAAAATTCTTCAAAAGATATTTTTCCATCTTCATCTTTATCCGCGAAAACAATTGTTTTGTCCACAATTTGCTGTAATTGAGTGTCTTTCAAATTATTACCAACCATCATTTTAAGTACTTGAAATAATTCACCATTCGAGATGAAACCATCATTATCCATATCATAGATTCGGAATGCAACTAAATGAGAAAACAATAATAATCATGATCAATCCAATAACCAGAGAAATGTCAACCGATATCAATATTAATACTTACATCTTAATTTTGACTCTTTATCACCTTTAACACTAAATTGTGAAACTCCTTGAATGAATTCTGTGTGTGAAAATAAACAACATGAAATTGATCAGAAACCCTCAAATATGATAATCAATCACCAAGTATCAATTGTATATTAGATAAAAATTGGTCATGTTGGATAAGCTTAATTACCCTTGAAGTCCACCTCTCCATTTCCATCAGTATCAAATATATCAATTACTCGTTGAACCAACGGATTCTGTTGTAATTCAGGTAGAATCATGAATTCCTCCACACTGAGAGACCCAGAATTGTCTAAATCCAGTTTTTTAAAACGTTTACCAAGTCTTTTGATCTCATCAGCATCAACTAAATAGATGATAAAATAATATCATCAATAAAATAGGAAGAAGAAAAGTAAAAAAAAAAATTAAAATTAATGACATATACATAAATTGATATTACAATTACGAGTCAATTTGAGACACAATTAACACACAGAATCAATGAGAAATGTTGTAAATAAAAATATAAAATCAAAGTAAATCTCATCCCATAAAAATCAATCGATTAAAACAAGTTAAACCGTAAATACTATTAATATAAAACATATAATAATAAAAAATATAATTTCTACCAAGGTTAACACTCAGTCAAGTTACTTACAAGTAGAGCACATTTCCATTGGTAAAGACGATTCATTTCCCTGTAATGAGAGTGTCAATTAATGTCCATGTTTTAGATGACCATTGGGAAAATTGATCGTAAACAGAACCAAAAAAAAAACAATTTAAATCATGAAGGAAAGAATGATTTAAAAGAGAGATACAGGTAAAGAGAAGCCAATGTTATATTAATTGTGTGTGATTACAATGGAATAATCAACAACCAACATTGGATGATATCCAAAGGCAATGATGAAGATACGATGATCCAAAAAAGGTGGAGAATCATGAGAAAAAGAAAAAGAAAAAAAAAGAGATAAATTAAAATAGAATAGAATTAGCATTGGGTCATCATTTGGAATAAAATTGAAGTTGATTATTTTTAGAGAGAGAGAGAGAGAAAAAATAATAGAGAATTTTAACAAAAGCGAAATAGGAAATAGAAAATTTTGTTAACAGGATATACGAACCATTTTGATTGTTGAGATTGATTAAAAATGCAAGGACCAAAAAGAGAGATGGTATTAATTGTATGTAAAGATGTGAAGAGATGTTGTTGTTGTTGTGATTCCGAGGTCGAGAAATGTATCAACAATGAAGGATGAAGCTGATGGGAGATGATGAATATAAATATGTGTATAAATGATGGTGATTTTCGCTCTCTCTTTTTCTCTGTGTGATGTTGTTACTTTTACTGTTATTATTGTTGTTGATGATGATGATAAGAGGAAAGCGATGAGAGAAAAGAGAGTAGGACAGAGTAGAAGAAGAAACGAAAAGAGAGAATTACTGAGAAAGGCAGAAAGAGAATAACTTATATGTTAGTGGAAGAAGAAAAAAAAAGAAAGAGGATGATGGAGAGATAGACAGAGAAATGAGAGAGAAGATGAAAAAATCAATTAACAGGCAAATTGTAGATGAAAATGAGGATCGCAGATGATTAAAGGTGAACACCAGAAGGATAATGATTGGATGACAATTAAAACACAACAACTGACTGGTTAGTAAAGAAAAGGAAGAAGAAGAAGAGAGAAAGAGACACACACAGACACAGAGAGAAAGTGAGAAAGTGAGTACTAGTGAGAGATGGATGAAAAGTAGGTAAGAGAGAGAGAGAGAGAGAGAGAGAGAAGAGAATTGGTAATTGAAAAAGAAGAGAGAAGAAAAATTTCAAACTGATCTTCTTTGCCTATGAAAAAGATACTTGTTGTTACACTATAGCAGATTTGGCGACATAAAACTAGGCAATAGAATCACAATTAACATCCAACGAATGATAATAGATGATAATCAACAGCGATAATAATGATTTGTTAATGGAAAAGATATAAAACTCAATTCAGCTGATTTACCATTTACCAGTTTTTACTTCGCTAAAACCTTCAGTATCTTTCTCAGGCTCTGAAACCTTGAGTTTTTTTCTCTTCTCTCCCTCATTCACTTACTTTTCTTTCTTTCTCTTTCTCTCTCTCTCTTCTCTATCTCACTCATTTTCCCTGATTACGCTCATGCTCGTATTGTAGTAATTTAAATTACCATGATTTCAATTATTATGAGAGAGAAAAGAGAGAAAGATAGAAACGAGAAGATACAATTCCAACAATAGGATTGACGAGAAACATTGATAGAGATAAATCCATGATTCTTTCAACTGAAACTTCATGACTGGGATTACCAAGAGAGGGAATACAACCGATAACAATGGTCACTTTGGGTCAAATCCATGGGACGTTAATCAAACCAAACGATAACAAATGAGAATCAGTCATCTGAATAAAAATTTATAAACAAAAACAAATTGTCAATGTGTTTATATGGATAAACATAATTAGCTACTTTCTGTTTGTCCCATTAAGTCATTGGACTATAAAAGATTAACTAATTAATCAATTATTCGGCCTAACAACTTAATCCACAAGTTCCATACTTACAATTATCTTCTCATGGGTCCACCTAAATGGTAATTTATTAATTGTCACATTGATTAAATTGAGAACAACAAGTTCAACTCTAATTAAATGAAATAATTAAGAGTATAAACAAGATAAATAAGTTGAAATGGAAAAGAAATTAGTTTAGTTTGTAATCGAATTCATAGATGGCGCTATGTTGGCCGATTTTCTTCCAATTAATTAATTGTCATCGACTCTTAATTAATTTTCAAGTAATTTATTAGGTTTTTTTAAGTTATTACAAACTCAGAAATGATGATTGATTGTGCTGGAGTATATTAGAGTTGGTTTATTTATTGAAAGCCAGAGATAATGATAGTTAATTGTTTGGAAGATGAAAAAAAGTTTCAATTTGGAGTTTGAAAAGTTTAATTAACAATTTAGTTGATTTGGATTTTAATTGATGAGAAAACGATTTAGATATAAAATTTACATAAAATCTTTACCTTATTATATTAGATAATCTATTGTTTGGGTTAATTGTTTAATTACAACTTGTAACCTTCAAGGTTAATTAATTAATTGATTATTTAATTATAATCAGATGGAAAATACCTTGACTAGAAAATTAAATAACAATCGGATGATCAGTTAATTGTTACATTTTGTTTTGTTGGGGTTTACACAATTTGGTTAAATATTAATCACGTTGTAAATCAAATAATAATGAATAAGATGAGTTGAATTAAAGTTAATTGTTGAAATCGTGATTGTGATCAACCTGGTTTCCATTAATAAACTTATCTTGATTAAAGAAAGGAAAAAAAAACAAATTAATGAATAACAATCAAGCATCAATTCAATGGTTTGTCATGATAATCAAAATTATTTCCTTTCCAAATCAAACTGATCTTAATTATGATACAACGTTAGACAATCGTGATTAAATCAATCGCAATCAAATATAACAATCAACGATTGTAAAATAATATTCATTGATTGTGGTAAACAAAAAGTTTGATTCAATTTTTTTTAATCACTGATAACATATGATATTGATTAACATCAATATTATTAAAAAATTCTGATAGTTATTGATTAAATTGATTCAGACAATTTATTGATAAAAATTAAACAATTACAATGAGTCATCATTAATAAAGTCACATATTAATTATTAAATCAATCACTACATTATTGTATTATCAACGGGGCTCTGATTGTTGGCCAAAAATCAAACCGGATTAATGGTTAATTAACTGTAATCGTGAGCTTGCCACCCTTGAGATTTTAATTCCTTTGGTTAATAATCAACTATAACAATTAACGTTTAATCATTCACGAGGTATACTTATTATTAACCAACATTAATTCACTTCAATTAATTCTGACTAATCAATTTAAAACTCACACACATACAAACCACTTAACTGTTTCTCACAATTTGTATGTCATTTGTATTTTCCCTTATTATTATTATTATTATCAATTGAATAGATTGTAAAAAAAATACAAATAAAAGTTAATAGAAAATAATCTAATTCTAAAAAAATTAAGAGACGAAAATAATTATTTCGATGGAATCATTTTCCTTTTCAATTTTCCCGCTTTTCTTTTCCTCCCTTGGGTGGGTTACATTGATTTCTAATCGGTTCCAATGTTGACTCTGTGAAGATGAAAACAATCAATGATTAATTTTGTGTTTCTCTTTTTAATTTAATGACAATTAGTGAATTTGGAGTAATTGTTTCTTTCTCTTTTTCTAAATTGTGAATTAAAAGAATCACCAGATTGTGTTGTACACCATTTGAAATTGTTTCGATTACTCTTGAAATAAATTGTTCTAAAAGTGGAAGGAAAAAAAAAATTCTATTGGAAAAGAAAAAGGTACAAAAAATTATGATTCTATTTGATTATATTGGTTTGTCTTTCCATTTGATCTCTACGTAAATAAAATGGATTTATCATTGGCTGTGAATTATTTATCATTAAATTATCATCAACATCGTCATCACTCATTACTAAAACTACTGTTGCAGTTACAACCATGGATTTGGTTAAAATGTCATTTGGTTGTCAGATGAAAATCAAAGGTTTCATTTTGATAATTTTATGTCTCATATTATCAACTTTATTTTATTGTCTTGTTGGTGATCAAAAGCCACTGAGGATCATTTATGATAATCATCTATCTCAAAGTTTGGTTAAGATAAAGAATGTTGTGGTTCCTGCAGTTGAAGAGAATAGAAATTATTACCTTTCCAGTAACACCCAACAGCAAACAACTTCCGAATTAAAGGAGAAATACCTCAAGAATCTTGGATTTATTTCTAATCCAAGATTATTTCCTAATTCTAAATGGGCCAATGTTACCTTACCCGTTTTTGTCACTGCCATAAAGAGTAACGAGATCCATTTTATCAGAGAATTGGTTCAATCATTGCAAGAAAATTATTCGCAAGCTTCATTACTCACTTACCTTCTCAACATGGATGAGGATGAAACGGAGATCGTAAGTGAATTTATTTTTCCTTTTTGTTTTTTTTTCTCTTCTCTTGGAATAGAATAGAATTTAATATCTAATATCTTTTGTCTATTTATATATTCTCTTCCCTCTCAGGTTACCCAATTTTGTAATTCATCTGTATCTTGTATCAAGATCAACAACAATTTATCTAATTCAGTTTCTTTTAGTGTAGTTAATTTAATTACTGTGTATATAAAACATTGATTGATTAGCAATTAGTGTTGAAATTGCCATTGATCATTGAACAATTAACCAAATATCGATTGTGACAAGTTTTGTGTTAATTTATTTTGTTTAATTGCATCGACAATTAATTGATGTGATCTTATTATTATTATTATTTTAATGTTGGTTCAACAACAATTAACTCTGTGACTGTTTGGACCTTAATTTTAACTTGGTACCGATTATATTGGACATTAAACTGACCATTGATTTTAGTATAAACGGAATAATGAATTTCATCAAATCAGCTGTTTTTGTCTACGACACAGTGACCCTACCTGGGTACTATTTGGCAGGTAAACCCTGGGCATCGAAGTCCATTACCTTTGGACGGAAAAATAATACCAAAGTGCTGGTCACTCCAAGTATAAATCCGGAAACTGGACTACCCGAGTTGACCATTGTCCGAGTGGGTGATCAGCCAACTTCTCACCTTGATTCGCATGAAACTGTTGATTCGGCGATGGCTGAAGTTTTCAATCGATTCTCATCTAAACCATGTTTGGGATATCGTGAGGTTTTGTATGAAGAGGAAATCATTTCGCCCGAATCCGATAAACGGCTTAAAAAGAAGGTGTTAGCACCCGCTTACAATTGGCACACATTTGCTCAGATCGATAAATTGGTCGACGATTGTTCAAGAGGTTTATTGTCACTTGATTTGGTCAAATCAGGTGACCGAGTGGTCATTTTTGCAGAAACTCGAATGGAATGGCTAATCACTTTTCATGCTTTATTACGTCTAAACTGTCCAGTGGTCACTCTGTATGCTAATCTTGGTTCGGATGGGATTGTTCATACTCTTAATCAATCAGAGGCAACGATTGCTATTGTTTCACCTGAGGTATTACCCAAACTGACCCAATTACGAGGTGAACTTAAACATCTCAAGAATTTAATTCTCTTAGAAAGTAAAGGTTGTCTCCCAATGGAGACAACTGAGCTCGAATCTTTGTACAATGTTATTCAATGGTCACGACTTTTGTCGACCGGTGGATCTGCATCACCACACTTGAAACCTTCCTCTCGACCAACCGCTGATTCAACTGCTCTTATCATGTACACCTCTGGTTCAACTGGAGTCCCAAAAGGAGTTGTCATTAGTCATAAAAATTTTCTGGCCGCAGTTCGCGCCATGAATACCATTTTGTCCCAATATCAAGCGAAAGACGGTAATTACATTGGTTATCTACCTTTGGCTCATATTTACGAATGTGTCGTTGAACATTGTATGATGATGATGGGCCATCCCATTGGCTACTCATCTCCTTTAACTTTGACCAACAATTCACCAGGAATTAAGCCTGGAGTCGAAGGCGATTTAACGGTCCTCCAACCTCGATTACTTTGTGGTGTACCTTTGATACTTGAACGTATCCGTAAAGAGGTAACCAAAATGGTCGAGGCTAAAGGCGGTATTGCAGCTAAACTGTTTCACTTTGGTTTAGATTATAAAAATTATTGGATGTCAAAAGGATTCCAAACACCATTAATGGATCGACTAGTTTTTTCTCGAACTCTTTCCGCTCTCGGGGGTAAATTGGTTGCCATCGTTTCCGGTGGAGCTCCTCTCTCAGTAGAAACCCAGTACTTTGCACGTGCGTGTTTCTCATGTCATTTAATCGTTGGCTATTCAGCCACGGAAGTTTGTGCGGCAAGTACCTGTATGGATCTTGGAGACATGAGCCTTGGTAATGTGGGTTACCCGTTATTCAATGTTAAAATCCGTTTAATCGCTTGGGAAGAGGGAGGATATCGACCAGATGATAAGCCTAATCCACGTGGGGAAATCCTTATCGGTGGTGATACAGTGGCCATGGGCTATTATAAGAACCAAGAGGAATCCGATGCCGCTTTCAAATTTGAAAATGGCCTCATATGGTTTTATACTGGAGACATTGGTGTAACATCAATATTATTAAAAAATTCTGATAGTTATTGATTAAATTGATTCAGACAATTTATTGATAAAAATTAAACGATTACAATGAGTCATCATTAATAAAGTCACATATTAATTATTAAATCAATCACTACATTATTGTATTATCAACGGGGCTCTGATTGTTGGCCAAAAATCAAACCGGATTAATGGTTAATTAACTGTAATCGTGAGCTTGCCACCCTTGAGATTTTAATTCCTTTGGTTAATAATCAACTATAACAATTAACGTTTAATCATTCACGAGGTATACTTATTATTAACCTTAACAAATTGATTAGTAAAATTAGTAAATCATAATAATTAAACCTGAAAACAGTAAAAAATTAAAGTCGTAATCTCAAATTTCAACAGATTTTAACTAATATCAATACAACAATTAGCTAAATTGTAGTAAATCAATATTACTATTAATATAAATATTGACACACGACACTAAAGTTTAGTTAACAATACGAATTGATTTTTTCAAATTCCAATAATCAGATAAGTTAATTGTCTGCAAATCAATAAGTTTAATTTTCCTAATTGTTAATAAGAATTGAATATCAAATATCAGAGTAAAATTTTAAAATATCAAAACTTAATTGCGATCAATTAAATTACCCAAATGATTAAGCAAATGATTTGATTGATTATCAAAAAAAATCATGAACAATTTAGTAACCTAATATATTAAAACTAAATATTAGATGAGATAATCACTGATTAAAAGATTAATCAAAACCTTAATCACAACAACAATAATTCAAATGTTTTCTCAATCATGACTGATTTGACCAACAACAATTAAATCTAATCAGTGAAAACCAATCAGTACAATCAACAGGTAGTTGGGAAAAAAAATGATTCTCATTAACGATTAACACCAAGTCCTAGTGATTAATTCAAATTGTCTGAAAGATGAAAGGAAAGGATTAACTTAATTGTTAGAGTTTAATCTTCGTAAGTTAGAAATTAGGATAAAAACCTAATTCGATCTAAAAAAGATTCGATAAGAGAAAAGTTCTAATTGAATATTCTGATTGTCGACCTGAAAACCTTTCGTTAGAAGTTTAATTTAGAACATGATTAAAGGGATGAGCAGATTCGTCGAGTTGCCAAGAAATGTTCATCTAAATTAGAACCACTTCCTACGTCGAATATTTTTTAACCAAAGTCTCTGTGATTTCTCATCATCTTCATCCTCATCCTCATCCTCATCATCATCTTCATAATAATAATTATCTTCCTTTGTCGTATCTTCATCTTCGTCTCCATCGTTAACCTTTTTTTCCTCATCTCTTTTACTTCCTACTTGTTTGAGTTCACTAAAAGTTTCGAATAGTTTTTTTTACCTCAGATCAAATTGATGGAAAACTTTGGAATTAGTTGATTGTGATTAATTTTAACAGTAATTAAAGAGAAAGAGTTAAACTAATTTGATTAATCATGTTTTCTAGTCGAGTCACTGAATCACCAATACGAAACATTGGTAAGTTTAAATTGTAAAGTGATCATTGATTTGATTGTTTCATTTGTTTAATTTGTCACTAATTGTTAATTTAGGATCATCAAGGATGGTAATTAACTCGACTAATTCAATTAATTGTAATCTTTGTGGTTCTTCCGGAAGTTCAGTTAAATGTGATCGATGTGATTCAAAAACCTTTTGTATTTCCTGTGATGATATGTATCACCGTCATCCCAAGAGACGATTTCATTTGAGAAAAACAATTAACCAGGTAAAGAGTTAATTGATTCAGTTAATGAATATGCTAATTGTTGTTAATAATTTTCTTTAAAATTTCAGCAATCAAATGGATCTAATCAAATGATATCACCTTTAACTCGTCCCTTTCAAAGTTCATCTCCATCTCCATCACCATCGCCTTCATTATCTTCAGTTAATGTTAATTTTCATTCCGAATCACGATTGGCTTCATCATCACCGATTACCAATAACACAATTAAATCACAATCAATAATCTCACAATTCCAATCATCAGAATCTTCTCATCATCATCCATCTAAGATGCCAATACCACCTCCAAGGAGAAAGAAAAAACCACAAGAGGTAAGAAATTGATTGTTTACCATTAGTTAATTGTAATCGAATCTCATCTTTGGTTAACATTCAACTGGAACACAAGAAGAAAGAAAGAAAAATAATCATGATAATCACTGACAATTAAGCATAATTGATTAGGGAAATGAAAGGCATGATTTGAAATGACAATTGAAAATTTAACCAAAATGATCTTGATAATTTAAAATTTGCATATTCTAATTGTGATTAGGATCCAAATGGATCATTCTTACCCCAATTTGGTCAAACTCGAGTTATTCAATATCAATCTGGATCAAATTACCGATCAGTTGATCATTTAAATCAATCAGGACAATATTTCAATGACCAACAATCAAAACATCAACAATCTCAACCATCACCGAATCAACAACAGCGTTTAAATTACAATTATCTTCGTCCATTTGATGAAGAGTACAGAAGAGGAAGTTCAAATATTGGAACCGGAAGTTCAAATCTATCGAGTGCTAATAGCAGTAGCTTATCAAGTGAGCAATGGTCAAGTGAGGTTGGTTCAGCCGGAAATGTTGTACCACCGGCACTTCCGTTGAAAAAGAAATGGTCACAATCTTTACCAGGAAAATCTGAGTCTCATGGATCTGAACAGTCCATATATCAATTCAAATCAATATTATCACCAAGTAACTGGACAACCGGTGACCATTCAAGAGCAAATGATTATCAATCAACAACAGCAATCAGCTAATCATCTTCATCATCATAATCAATCATCAATGATTAATCATCCAGCGCTTCCTCCTCATCATCCAATGAACTTCGGAGCATCACCTTATCATCATCAACAATCAGCGCAATTAAATCAACATGGTCAGTATCATATGGGGTCAGTTTCTCTTGCTCAAAGTATGGAGGATCTCGGGTTGGATGATAGAGATGATCAAGTTTCAGATGAAGATTTTCCTGATCATGGGACATTAACTCGTAATAAGAGTAGATTATCATCATTAGTTAATCGTCGAAATGGTTCAATGAAACGATCTCAAAGTTCATATTTAGTTAATCAGCAATGGCAACAACAGAATCATCAACAACCAATGGTTCCACCTTATTGGATTAATCCTGTTTATCCAATGTATTCAGGAGGGTATCCGATGATTCCAGGGGGTGGTATTGGTCCTTCACCTTTACCACCTTCTTCTTATAATAATAATTTAAGAGCGTCACCCTCACCATCATTACGATCGCTTAACTTGAATCGCCCCAAGCGAAGTGGTTCAAGTCAATCAGTTCGGTCATCGGTAGTTCGTGAAAGCTCACCTGGAATCATGCGAAAATCATCCGTCTCATCTTCATCATCTTCTCACCATCGTTCCCATCCTCCTCATCCTCATCCTCATCCACATCATCATCAAAATCATTCATCACAATCTCGGAATAAAATGTTTGATCAAAGATCAACATCAATTCCCAGGTCACTTACGTCATCTCGTTACTCAATGAGAGCAACCGATTCAGAAGATGAAGATGATTACGCAAGCCAATCGGAAGATGATGAAATTGATGAGGAAGATGATGATAGATTTAGTCAAGCATCTTCGTTAGAGCCAAATAAATTGTGGACTTGTTATGCTTGTACCTATGTGAATAACCCGAACGCTGAGATTTGTGAAATGTGTGGTAAAAGTCATCCCAGTCGATTGAAGCGCATCGGTCAACGGGGAAAACAACCAAGGCCAATGAAAGAAGAGCCGACGAAAGAGAATCGATCAGTCGAATCAGCTAATCAATCGGTTGGTAAAAAGGGACCTGAAGTAGTTATAACCAGTGATTTAATTCGTGAACAAATGGAGATTGAGAAGGAGCTTCGTCGAAGGTTAGAAAATGAGAAACGAGTTGAACGGGAAAATCGTCGACTTGAAAGAAAAGAAGAGAGAAAAAGAAAACAATCATTATCATCATCATTAATTGATGAAAATGAAGATAATGATCATGATGATAATCAAGCTAATCAATTGATTGCTTCAACTTCATCTCAAAGGAAAGAACCAGTTCCATTGAGAATTGATTCCATGAGAAATAGTGATGATTTTATGAAACAATTTAAAACAAATAACGGTAATTACGATGATAATTATCATCAGGATAATGAAGATGATGGTCATCTAATCAATAGTAATAATAAGGCTGCGGTCAAGCATTTGGATAAAGCGATTGATAGTGAATTGGATTGGCCTGATTCTGTGAGAAAAAGAGATTCAATTGATAAACATCAGAATAATAAAGATAATAAAAAGGAAGGTGAAAGGTCAATGAGTCCATTATCATCTAATAATTTCAAAGATATTGAAGAAACTTTTGAAAAATTGGAACAAGAAATTGATCTAATCAGAAATTCAACTAATAAAAGGGCAACAATTAAGGAGGCTGAGCCTGTGAAAAGTGAAACAACAACAATTAAAGTTAATGATGAACCACAATCAAAACAACAGCAACAACCAATTGAATTTGAAAATAATGAGATTACAATTAAAAGTGATCAACAGATTAAACAACAGCAATCAGTTGATGCATCTTCAACTACAATTAAAAATGATCAGGGTAAAGATTTGAATGAAAATCATAATACTGGATTGGTGGGAATTAACAAAAGTCCAAGTGAAATTAATCAGGCTAACAAACCTGTTGATTTTAATTCTAATGAATTAAGTCAACCATTAATCACACCTCAAGCATTAGTTAATCAGCCAATTAATCAAAACCCACAATTAGGAATTGCTGGTTCACCAATTCCATTGAATTTACCAGCAATTTATCACAATCAACAACAACAGCAAACAAATCAGCAAATTTATCCATCGTATCCAAATCAATATCCAATGATGGGCCAACAATTAAATCAAATCAATTCTAGTCAATCAATTGTAAGTCCTGGTTCCATGTTTCCAAGTTACGACGTAAATAGATTACGATCAAACAATTACATCGGATTAAATTCACCAAATTGTGAAATGATCAACCATCCATTAGCAGTATACGCTGGCTCTAATTACCTCAACAGTTCACAATCAATGTACAATTTACAAATGGCAATATACCGATGAACCAATTGCCGAGCCATCAAACTATTCCAGATCACAATCAACCGCTATTTCCAGGTACTCGAACTGAGCCAAATGCTTTAAGTTACTTGGGTCATTCGAGTGGTTTTAACGGTAAATTCATGAGCAATGAAAATTTATCGATTGATAATCGAACCAATCAAAGTGCCGCTTCCGTTGGATCAACAACAGCTTCGATATCTTCAGCCCAATCTCAACTACAATCGGGCTTTCAAATGTTCAAATTACTTCGAGATGCCGAGAAAAAAGGTTTCACCGCTGATGATATTGAAATCGCTTTAACATTTAACTCAACTTCACCTTTAGATTGGTTAGATGAGAACTGGAATAATATGATTGAAACAGTTTTGACACTTTCCAACAATCAATTAGTTCAGAATGAAAAGAAACGCCTCGGGAAGAAATATAAATTAACAGCGATCGATTTAGTTACAACGAAAGACGCTAAATTGGCCTTACGATTAACCAAAGGTAATATTTGGCAGGCAATCGATAAATGTGTCCAACGGAAGGAGGAAGATAAATCTGATGAAAAGAAAGATGTAAAATCATTTAGTCTCGATATCGAGGAATCAGGTTCAGGTAAATCTAATATGGACGCTGTTCCGATCGCTTTGCTAACTAACCAAAACCAGCAGAACCAAGAGTCGATACGATTGTTACAATGTTCATCTTCGTCCCTGAGAAATGATAAAAATGAACTTAAAGCCGATGAAATAACTTTATCTCGATCATCTTCATCTTCTGGTGAATATTTTTCTGAACCTTCAGATGACAATGAAGATGAGATGAGAGAGAAGATAAATGTTGGCACCAATGTAAATGATGAGGATGAAGATGAAGATGAAGATGACGATCGATTGGTGGATATTGAAGTTAAATATCTTGACGCTGTTAATGAAGTGGAAGAGATTGAGGAAAATATTCTTATTGAGGAAGAGGAAGAAGATATCGAAGATGATGAAGAAAATGTTGACGAAATTGATGGAGATGAGGATGAAGAGAATGAGGAACTTGTAAGATTAAGGTCTGATTCAGTGGAAGATAAAGAAACAGATGATGAAGAAGATAACGATAACGAAGACAGAGACTATGACGAAGATGAAGATGAAGAAGATGATGATAAAGAAATGGAGGATTATGAAAATTTGAGAAAAAGTTTAGAGCAAAGATTATCTCAATTGGGGATTAACAGTATTGATGGTTATAATGATGATTCGGATGAAGATGGAAACCATGAAGATTTAGCTAAAAGTGATAAATCCCAAGAGGAAGATGAGGAAATTAACAGAGATTTTGAAATACTTAATAGAGATGATTTTGATTCAAATGATTCAGACAAATGGAGTCAACAATCAGAAGAAGATGAATCCAATCATGAACCAATCAAAGAGTCTATGGAGACTTTAAAAACATCCTCACAATCAGAGACGACAATCAATATAACAGAATCATCATCATCAAAAGAACATCAGAAAGTTAATCAAGAGAAACAATCAGATAATCAAGAAACTCAATCAATTGGTAATATTGAAAATCCGCTGGAAAAAAAAGTTACAAAAAGTTTGAAGAAAAAAGTTGTTCCATTAACAAATCTAAAGGAGAAAGTAACAGTATCGGAGGCCGATGGTTCTAACGGTAAATCAACCTTATTACCTGTTACACCGATCACTGAATTACCTGTAATCGATAAGGAATCGCTGAATCCTCACTTTGGTTATGCTCGATCGGCATATGAATGTGAACTGTGTGCAGGTTCATTTCATATTCGTGATATGGTCTCAATGATTTCGTGCACTCACAAGGCCTGTGTTAATTGTTTACGTCAATACTTTTCCGTTCAAATTCGTGAGGCCTCAGTGTTCATAATCACATGTCCCTTTTGTTCCGAACCTGTAATCTCATCGGACGATGAAGATTCTGTTTGTGATTATCTTTCCCTTCTCGATCAACTGGTTAAATCTCTGGTATCAGCTGATCTTCACGAACTTTGGCAACGAAAAGTTCGAGATAAAGTTCTATCTAAAGATCCATCTTTCCGTTGGTGTACTAATTGTTCATCAGGTTTTATCGCTTCCAATCCAGCGGCTAAAACAATTACCTGTCCTGATTGTAAAATCGTTAATTGTGCCTCTTGTCATAAGGTAAATCTAATTGTTAAAATGTATTAAAGTTTACAATCTAATCGATTATCTTTTCATTCATATTCAATCATCTTCATCATGATTCTGATAGATTTGGGAAGATCAACATACCGGAATTACCTGTGATCAATTCACTGAATGGAAACGATTAAATGACCCAGAATACTCAGATAATCAATTAGAACTTCATCTCAAACAATTCGGAATCGATTGTCCCAATTGTAATTTCCATTACGAACTATCCAAAGGAGGATGTATGCATTTCCATTGTGTCCAATGTTCCCATGATTTCTGTGGAGGTTGCAGACAAACATTCAGATTAGGATCAGTAAGTAATCACAATTAACTACACAACAATCAAATCAACAATCAATCTATTATATAAATTAGAATACAATCCCTATGATACTTTTCCCTTCTCCTTCCTCTTAATCACAAATTAATCACTAAACTAGTTCTATCTAATTAATGGTTAATTGTTTACCTTTTACCCTCTTGATTATGTTTATTATTATTACCAGAAAAAAAGTAAAAATATAATTGATTAATTCTGATGGTTAACTAATGATAATTATACTTGATGTTCCGCTCTTCTTGTGCGGTTTTCAGGATAATTGACCATTAGTTGTGATACAATTAATGGTACATTTAATTGACTAATTGTCAAGTTAATTTCTTAATTCTACTAATAATTAATTGTTAATTAACTTCTCTAGAAATGTAAAATCTCAAATTGGTGCGATAAACTTGGATTACATGCTCATCATCCTCGAAATTGTTTATTTTATTTACGAGATAAAGAAGTCAATGAATTAAGGCAACTATTAGATGTAAGAATTAAGATGAATTAATCGTTAATCCTATTGACTATCTAATCTTTAACCTAATTCTTGTGTTAATTAGATTCATAAGATTGAATATAAATATCATGAAGATAAACAATCAACCAATGAATCTCGTGTTTGTATGATAATGGAGCAGAAAGAGTATCCTGAAGGATTGAAGGATTTGCCCTGCGGCAATAATCTTGAAACCGCCGGTGTTTGCAAGTGAGTATTTCTTTTCAATGAAAATTAACTTTAATTGTTGATAATTGGCCAAAATTAGAAGACAAAATTAGTTACCAATTTTTATCAATTCTTTTCTTCTTCTTCTTATTTGCCTTCAGGCAACATTATATCGAATATCTTGGTGGATTAATCTTCGAACATGGAATCGATCCGATTGAGATTTTCACCGAAGATGAATTGGTTCATGTTCTTCGTCGAGATAATCTTATACTTCCAATTAAGAAGAATGGACAAGATTATCGAACTATTCTTTATGAGGTGAGTTCGATTTGAACAAATATCAACTCGAAAATTTTGAACAATCGCCAAGTTGATGATCGTGTTCATCTTTTTATGATACAATTTAAAAATAGAATCGCAATTAATACAATCCTTTAGATTTACAATTCGTATTGTAATTGTGATTTGTATTATTCTGTTAATTTTCATATTCATTTGATTGTAATTATCTTTTGATATTTAATTCTCTATACAGATAATCAGGAAGGAATGTCCATTGATTAGGGAACCTGTCAAGTGATTTAATTGTTGAAATGATAATTTGGCAACAATCAACGAGCATCATTCGTATTCATTGTTATTCAACTTTAATTCAATTGTGTAAATATTAATTTATATCAATGAAAAAATCGGATAATTCATTCATTTTCATGGTAGAAAATTGTGTTAATCAAATGTAATCAAAATAATTAATTTAATTCTTTCATTCAGAATCAAATGTAAATAAGTTTCATCTTCAACAATCAAGAAAAAAAAAAGTCTAATTGTTTACCATTTAGTTACCAAATTATAGTAAAGTTTTATTAATCAACGAATCGTAATCACAGCTAATCAGTTGTAATAATAATTAGTTAACAATTAGCCGGAGATGAAATCTAATTACGATTACAAATCTAATTGTGCAATCGAAACTTTTAATCAACAAATTAAAATATATCTTAATTGTATTAAAATCGTTGGTTATTCATAAAGGTAAATAATCAACTCTAATTTAAGCAAATTGATTAAGTTAGAAAATTAAATTATCAAATGTTTCGTGTGGTAAATTGCCTGAAGAAATAAATTAATTAACAGTTTCGTTAATTTCTTCAATTAATTTGCAATTCATAATAAACACAATTGAATAATCAGATTGATTATTAAGACGATCTGAATCATTGATTAATCATTTGAGAACAAGTGAAATCTATTGAAACAATTTAATTATCAATTTGATTCTCATAAATTTATTCACATTTTCTATTAATAATTAAAATTCTCATCGTAACAATTAAACTTAAACAATGATGGAAACCAAAACAGATCAGCAATTAACTCATTGATTTATGTAATTCTCACAACAATTAGATACAAAGTCAACTATTGATTGAACATTAATCTATTAATAAAGTTGCGATTTTCACAATTAACTTAATGATAAAATGAAATCACGATTAGAAATTGTTGACAATTTAATCAATTAATTGATTCACAATTAACGATACAACAACCGCAAGGTTTTTGTTAACAATTAGACAATAATCAATGTTTGAAAAAAGTTTTTTTCTCATTCAATTAACTAATTGTTATCAA
Organism: Panonychus citri; assembly: GCF_014898815.1. Classification (NCBI taxonomy): domain Eukaryota; kingdom Metazoa; phylum Arthropoda; class Arachnida; order Trombidiformes; family Tetranychidae; genus Panonychus; species Panonychus citri. The sequence goes on from NW_026515541.1 coordinate 1,918,261, forward strand.
AATTAATATTCAAATATTACTAAAAAAAACAATCCGAACCTTAATTATCATAAATTGTTACCCGATCAAATTACTGTGAGCTAAATTGTTGAACTGATTTAAAGGTAAGGTAAACAATCAAGGATTGTAATTCAACAATCAATAACAAACCTTGACTAATTGTAACTAATTTGTTAACCAATTGTCCTCAATCATATCAATATACTAATCACATCCTCTCACTGATTGTGATAAATATATACAATTAACAATTTGAAACGATTAATATTAATACCAAATGAAAGTTTTATTTTAAATTGTGAGAAATTAAAAAGTTACAATTTAAAAATCCGCTTCCAAAAATAAAAATTCAATTAGTTAAGATGGACAATTAAAAAAAAGTTTCAATTGTGACAATTAAGCTGAATTAATCTAATTAGTAATTAATTTAAATACCTTAATGACTTTAACAATTAACTTTTTAATGACAATCAGCCAAATTATATTCATGGTTAAATTAGCAAAATAAGTTCTATGACTTTTGATCAATTCCAACAATCAACTAAATCAGTTACAATTGATGAACGAAATTGCAGTTAAAGGATTGGCTAATTTTCATCATAATTAAAAAAATTTTGCTCTTAATTGTTTGTATCAACCAAGAGACGATAAAAGTTGAATTGTGAACTAGATTAACTTTCACAATTTGTTGATTGTAGTTAATCAAGTAGATGATGAATGATTAACTAATAACGATCTTAACTATTTTGATCATCTATAAAAATAACCACAATTAAATTGATCATCTTGTTGATATTACAATTAGATGAACAGAATTAACTTGTTACAATTGAGAAAAAAATCTCCAATGATTTAATTCACCAATTTAAGAGTAATTAAATTGGTAAAATTAAAATTAATCAACATGATTAGCCAAAAAATTGAGAAAGTAAAACTATTAATTATGATTCGTAGCAACAATTAAGGATTGGTGTTTGAATTATATATAAAAAGGGTTAAATTAAAATGAATTAACCTAATTGTTACAATATATTAAACTGATTGTTATGTTAAAGTAAGAGTAAAATGTTAATTGTTTACAATCAAATCAATCAACCTTCAATAGGCAGAGAGAGAGAGAGAGTCAACAATTTGAATTAAAAATTCTGGTTAAAAATTTATCCTTTCATTAGCCCAATGTTAAAGTTACTAAATTGTTGATGATTTAAAAATAGATTAAAGTTAAATTATCTCTTAATTACTTGGCATCAACTTGACTCTCTGATTGTTGATTAAAATAGATTCGTAGTTAACTATGTTTACGTCTGGATGTTAATGATTAAGACGATGATGATGATGATGATGATGAGATTGAGTGAATATGATCAACACTGTTGGTAAGAATTGAAGAGATGAAAATTTTCACCAACGAATCAATTTAATTGTGAATTGTAACAACGAACAATCAACGAATCCATTGGTAAACAATCAACGACCCAACGAAATTAATAATAACCAACGAAATCAAAGTAACAACGAAACTGAATCAACGATTGACTTTTGTACGTTTGAACCTAATTTACTTCACGATTTACACCAACAATCAACTCTAATTGTTGAAAGTAACTAAATTGTTTTATCCTCTATCATAATCACCAAACGCTAATCACGTTTGTTTTTAACCAACATCCAAACAATTAACTAATTGTTAAACAATTTACTCTTGTGTTTTAACAATGATGATGAACAAATTGTTTGTTTCAATTAATTTCTTGATTTGATTATCATCTTTATGTCTAATCATTTGATTTAATCATTTCAAATATTTGATTGTTTCACATCTTCTTTAATTATTATAATTAACTTTAAATTTGTGTTTTTGTCTTAAATTAATCAACTAATCAACTGATTGTTAAACTTAATTGAAACAAGAAAAAAACAAACAACAAATTTAAAGGTAATCATTTACTTTTAATTATTTTAAATTATCACGGATTCATTTTCTTACTTTTTGTTTAATTGTTCATGTTAATTGTTGGCAAATATTTTATTCTGACAGGATGATGATTAACGGAAGAGGAAGAGGTAAATTAACAACAATTAACAATCAAGTAAAAAGTTTGTTAAATAACAACAACAACAATTAAAAAGGTTAGTTGATAAACTGATTGTTGACCAATTAATGATTGATATTAATCATTTAATTCACCAGGTAACAATTTATTGATTATGTTGATGATGATGGTGATGAATGGATTTTATGGTTAATTAATCACAATCGTAATTAAATCAATCAAAATGGTTCAACAAAAAGATCAACGGAAAAAAGTTTACAATACATTTCGATTTGATCCTTATCCTAATCAACGAGTTGGATTAAAAAATGAGGTAATTAACTAAATTATACTATTAGGTCATCCGGAAAGTTTTTTACCTACCCATGTTCCATTATAGATAGAGCTATAATTCCAACGGCAAATTGTTTCTCGTAGGCTAATTCCCTAGAAAACCAGATTTCATGAAAAACAACAAGTCCGTGCAATTTTGAGGCCAATTCAGGTCAAAAATCGCGATTTTCAAATTAAATAAGCTTTAATCTTAATTTTATCATCATAGAATTGACTGATTATCAGGCTTTAGAAAAAGCTATCGAACATAATTTCACGCCTTAGTTTCCCCGAGATATTCGAATTTGAATCAAAAAAGTCAAAAATTTCATCCCTTTGAACACCAAAAATTTGATGTTTTTCATGTAAAAGTTCATATTAATCAATGACCTCAAATTACACATCATGAAATCTTAGAATTATACGAGAAACAACAATTATACTATCTATAATGAACAAGTAAAAATTTCATGACCTAATATTTAATTGTTACCTTAACTAATCACTATGACATATTAATCAATTTCTAACCATTAATTACAATTAACTGACCAACCCAATCCCCAAAGTACACATCAAGATTTGGAACAAAAATTTACAATAGAAAAGTTTTTCGACTTTTTTTTCCTCGAAATCGAAATGTTCAAAAAACCGTTAATCAGAATTAGTTAAATTGATTCAGTGGTGAAGGGAAAGTTTAATTTAATTGTAAGTAGTTAATTGTCATCAATATAAGTTAACCATTTGTGTATATAAAGGGTTTGGTTAATCAAGCTAATCTAATCACAATTAACAGCTAATTCATTTGAATTAATATCACCGATAACCGTGAAAGTTTATCAGCAATCAATTTTGATTGTTGGAGTGAAATGTTAATTGTTCAACTCTTGTTACCAATGTTAAATTGTTGTTGTTAATGGTAACAAAATAAACAATGATTTAACAAATTGTTACCGTTTTGATTGTTTTGTTAACCTTGTTAACAATCAACGATGACACTGATTTTTTGATTGTTATTTAATTTTAGATGATTGTAATTATAATAGTAATCAAATTTGTCCTGATTATCTAATTTTAAATATTAACTGTTGGTGATATTTGGTTAAAATAATGATCAAGGTTTGATTGTTGTTAAAAATAAATCACCAACAATTAAAACAAAAAGTTGTTCTTGATTGTTTATTAACTGATTGTCTCAAATAAAACTTGTCCCTTGTAGTTTGACAATCAGTAAATTGTTGATTAATTTAAAAATTAAAGGAAGAGGTTACAACAACAAAGAGTTACAATTAATATCTTAATTGTTTCAACACTCGAGCCTGTTGATTAGTTTTTTTTGCTGACAATTAAGAGGCTTCATGATTGTTATGATTATCAATCAATTGTGTCTGAAATGGTTCATTGACAATTAGTTGATTTAATTGTGAAAAAGTTTATTTACATTTCAGCGCAATTTAAATTATGTTTTCAACTTTTCAGTATAATAAATAATTAACTGATTGTCTTTCTTAGTTTTTTTTCTCAATGATTCTAAATAATTAGAAAAGTTAATTGTTACCTTTAGTGTTAACTGATTGTTGCTGTTTAGTTAATGATCAATATTAATTTGATAAGGTTAAGGGAACCTTGAAAAAGTGATTTACAATTTACTCAACAGGAAAACAAATTGTTAGGAAGATGATTTAGTCTGATCTTAACAATTAGCTGATCAACACATAATTCAACAGCAATTAAAAGGTAATTTCTGCTAATTAGTCTAGAAAAACTAGTAATTTAAATTGTATGAATGTTTACACATGAAAATATGAATCATTTAACTTTCTCACCAACAATTAACTGATTGTTTGTGTGTCTATTTCTTAATTGTATGGAATTCAAGTTGATCCGAAAAGACAATTAAAGTACGATAATGATATTTATAGAAAGTTAGTAAAATTAAATTGCAACAATTTGATCAACAATCAGACAGTAAAAGTGGTTGATTTAAATTGTTCATTAATTGTCACCATTATAAAAATGTTCCCAACAATCAAGGTTTTCTTAATTGTTAGTGTCTCAATTGAAAAACTTTCAGGTTGATTGGATGATCATATTGTCTAACTGAATCAAGGAAAGTAATAAAAGATGAAGAAAGAAATTAATAAATTGCTAATAAAGATCAACTTGATTAAGAATCATAATGATAATTAGCAAGAAAAGAAAACGGAAAAAATAAAACTCGAGGCGGAAAGATGATCATTGTTACCATTGTAAGTCTATGGCAAAGGAAGAGAAGCAGATTGACGGAAAGAGCGAGAGAGAGAGAGAGGGATGAAGATAAGAATAGGAAGAAAAGATGAAAAGAAAGAGCAGATGAGAGGAAGGAAAGAGAGAGAGAGGAAGATAAGGGAGCGAGTAACATGATGAGGATGAAAAAAAGGTAAGTCGAGTGAGAATGAAAAATCAACAAGTAGGTTGAGTTTTTTTGCCATTCAGTTTACCTGAAGTTGTTGTTGGATTAACATTACCTGGTTGTAATTGTTAACATCAATGTTGATTAGTCTTTATTGGGTTTACCATCTGTCAAAAATATTTAAGTATCAACGGTGAAAAACAGTCAACAATCAATGTTTCCAATCAACAATTAACAATCTGCATGAAAAAAGTTTCCAAAATTGTGTAAATTGTTTCAAATTGTTTCTCTAAATTGTTTACATTTTCAATCTCCACCAAATTGGCCATGTTAAATAATGGAAATTATCCCTTGAATAGATATCGATCATTATGTGATCTTCGAAATCAATCAAATCAACCAATATCCTTAACTAACAATTATCATTCTACTAATCAACATAATCCATATCATTCATCTAAAAATGGATCAATTCAAACAATTAACAAGCAACAATTAAAACCTTCTCAATCTACATTATCTTTATCATGTTCATCCTCATCACAGACCAGCAAAAGGAAGTCAAATGTAACCACCAATGGTAATTGTCCATCTAATGGTCATCGTCTAGTGTCTTCCACCATTGGTAAAGGGATTAATAGAAAAAGATTATCCTGTGATAATCTAAGTGAAATCAATCGAGTTAATAGTTTATCAGTAAACAATTTAAATTCACTCAATCAGATAAACTCAATATCGACGATTACATTGTCAACAACCAATGAGATTACCAATAAACGAGGATTATCATCATTAGAACCATGTTGCTTGTGTTGTATTCCTCGAACCAAATTAACCAAAAACAATTCAACAACAAATTTACGACATCAAAGGAGTAGCACCAATAATCGTTGTAATAGTAATCAGGTAAGAGACAATTAACTAATTGATTAATATTGAAAATAGAATCAAAAAATCATCAATGAATCAAATGAACAGAAAATTGTGAACGAGAACAAAAAACTTTGGGTGTAACTAATTACACTTTTAATCCTTTACCATTTGTGATCCAATTATGCTTATTATTACATTTTTAATCACAATTAATACTGAACAATCAGTAAATTATTAATCCGAATACAATAATAACCGGCTTAGCCTGACACCACGCGTTTTCCCCGTAATGAGAAACACAAGAAAATCCTCTCGCCAATACAAAAGGCCGTTAGGCAAAGGTAACATCCAGTGATTGGGTGAATCCTTTTATCCTCATCACTTTTTTTCCCCTTCATTCACTACTTTTATTCATCCTCATCCTTATTTCATCATCATGATAATGATAAAATTTCAAGTTTCTTCAAGAAGCTCAACAGTTTACTACTTACTTACTATCTCTTAACAAGAGGTTGATAGTATTTCCAATTGAAAGGATGAAATTCAAAGAGGATTTAATTCATGGAGAACACTCAGAGTTACTTCCGTATCACCCTCTTTCACCCCTCGCCCCTTTTTATCATCATCATCATCATCTTATTAAGAATAATAATACAAAAATTGGGATGATAATGAATAAAGAGAGAGAGAGGAAATTCTGGTTTCAGAATGGAAAGAAACTCAAAATGATAAAACCTCTCTCTCTCTCTCTTTGCTATCCAGAATTCATTCATTTATCATGGTGATTCTGATTCTCCTCATGTAATTTCTTGTTTACCTAATCATCATTTTATACTAACACACAAATATAATTATCATTATAATAGATTTTCAATGATTATAATTACAATTAACTCTATTAGCATGTTATCAATGGAAACTCTCATATTCATGATAACATGTAATACTTTTTTTTAGTGTCTAATTCTGGTTTTCATCTCCATCCTCATCCTCATCATCCTCATCTTTAATTTCATTAGGAAAACTTAATTATTATATTAATCATTTTTTTTCCTCTTCTTCTTATTTTTCATGTTATTTTCATCATCCTGTTCAGGAATTAAAATCTGAATCAAAAAGTTCAACACTCAACATTCTGATTCTTTCATGTTGTTATACATATTTTCATGTTCATCAAACATCATGAAACTTGTTCATTAAATCATGATGATTACTTTGTTGATTGTTAAACTCAAATTAACATTCACAATTAATTGTAATTGTTTTATTTACACCTTTGAATATTAATCAGTCGGTTGTATTGTTAATCTATTGTTGTTGTTGTTGTTAATCATATACTTTGAATGTATATTATTATATCAATGGTGAGAGTTAATTAATTGCTATCTTATCATCAGATTTAATTGTTGGTTAGTCTTTAGATTTTTATCATTCATTTGGGATTAAGACAATTAACTTATTGTTTATTTAAGTGTTTAATTGTTTATCTGTTGTTTTGATTAATCAACGATATTGAACTTTACCAATATTTGCCAAATTATTACAATTAACTTTCATTTAAATCAATTTGATTCTGATGATGATGAATAATTAATTATATCTACAATTTAATTACTTAACCTGACCTTAAATTATCAGATGTTGAGTCTCATCGCAATCAACTGATCATAATTTGTTGATTGTAACAATATTAATGTTAATCACGATCATGATTACAAACTTAGTTTTTTTTTTGTTGTACAATCATTTTAATTGTTACAATCAAAACCTTAATCATGATGGTAAGAAAACAAAAATTTCATTTCTATTAACCATTGATTAACACTTTTTATCAATGTTAATTGTTGTACTACAAAAAAAAACCAGCAATCAGTTAATCACTTGGGTGATTAAATTGTCTTTTGATTTCATTTTTTTCTTCAAGCTGATTAGACATAGTGATTAAATTGATTAACAATCAATATAATTATTTGATAGATTTCAATGATTGACACAATTTAACCAGACCATAGATTTTGATTGCAGTTAATTAACAATTAATCGTCGTGGGAATATCATACAAATTAAACTCTTCCTGATTAAATAAACTAATCATGAAGATGATTAAAGATAGATGATTATAACAATTACCCAGATAATCAAAAGGATTGATTGATTGTATTGATTCAAATTGGGAAACACAGACAATCAAAACAATCAAATTAGAGAAACAATTTAATGTCTAATCTGATGAGAGATTGTGATGATAATCAAGATGATGATTAAGAATCATGATGATAAAATCGATTAATTATTATCACTGATTAATGTTGATGATTAAGTGTGAGTGATGATGAAAAAAATTGATTACTTTTGATTGTCCATAATAATAAACGGCGATTGTGATTATTATCATTATACTATTGCAACGATAATCAAGACAATCATTTAAATCATGATGAATGAATGAAAAACAATCATGATCAGAATTGAAACGCTTTTCAATTCCTAATCAAATCGTGATCTTTATATCATCATTTTCATCCCAATCCCACTCCCTCACACCCTTTCCCTTAATCACAATCAAAGATTATCATCTTAATCAAGTTTAAATCATATTCGAGAAACTAAAACTTATTAAATTGAGTTATTTTCGGTCAATGGAAAGTAATAATTTGTTTATGGCAAAATAATCAGACAAACTAATCAAAACCTATTAACCGATTAACAATTTAATAATAAAATCACATTAATCGTGGTTAAATCAGCCAATTTAATCCACTTACACCAATTAATTCAATCAATACAATTAACATGATGATGTTTCAATGGGAATTGAAAAGTTTTTCAGTTAATTCAATCACTTTTTTTTTGCAAAAATAAAAGTTTAAATTTAATTTTGATCAACCAAATATAATTTATATATTAAATTGCTGATGATTTAGATGATGATGATGAAAATATATCTCATAATAATTAACTATTCAGGTATTGATGATAATGATGATGATCATCCCACCTCATCATCCATCTTTAACCTTTCATCCGGTTTAAATTGTTACACTTAATCACTTATCAATCAATGTATCATTCATTTGATTGCTTAACTAAATCAACTAATCACATCTCTCTATATGTATCATTATATAAATATAATTAAACTGTTGTTAATTTAAATTTTTACATCCATTTACCATTGGCAATGTTTAACTGTTAAACTTTGAACCGTTAATTTCAACAATTTAACTTTAAATTGTATTAATAGTTTGTTGATTGTGATTAGAATCACTTTTTTTCCGTATAAATTGTTGCATTTTTTTTTTGATGGTGTTTCAGTTTCATTGATCAAAAATAAATTGTTACGATAACCATGAGAATCAATTCAACTAATCAATCATTAAGTTAATCAGTTTTTATTTTGAAATTTTTTTTTGAATAATCAAAACCTATTAATATAAAGTAATAACAATTAACCTTTCAATTGTTGATCGGCAATTTATTATTATTTAACAATCATTGAAACTTTTTTTTTCTGGTTAAATAACAATTTGACTGATTGAAAAAAAAACTTATCACAATTAACTGATTGTAACTGTTGTTAGTTTTTCAATGATTATCGTATCTATTTGATTTGAATATATTGATTCAAACTTGATGATTGAACAGTTGATTAATTTACTAATACTAATTAACTAATTTAAAGTGACAATTAGTTTGATTGATTCGCAATATTTAAACTTGATAACTTTCACTTTTCAACAAGTTTAATCAACAACTTGTATTGACACAATCAGTTAATTGTGTAACAGTTTCAATCTGATAATGATCAACAATTTAACATGATTACACTTTGAATTTGTGAGTTAATATTGAAATCGGTTACTGACCAATAGTCACAATCTAAAAATCAATCATGACGAGAAATCAAATCATGACGATCAACATTTCAAATTCAATTCCCAATTGATAACCAACTATTATCATCAATTAACCTTGACAATTTAAATTGCTGATCATCATTGATACTCATGATTATGATGATCAACAATCATGATGATTAGACCAGAGACCCATCATTATCCATCAAGAACTTGTTCACATGAAAAAAAAACTTTCGAATGAACTTTTTTCTCTCAAAAACTTTCACCGAAACTTCATCTTACCTGGAAATCATTTCTATCGCCCAAACCCACCATCAGAACCCCCTGAATTCAGTGAAAGTGAAATAAGTGACTTTTTTTGTTCCATTTTGATGAAAAAAAAAACTAATAATAAAATGATTCTTTCATTTTCTTGGTGAACAAAAAAACACGAAATTCAAAATCTCAGGTAATCTTTTTGTGAGAGGGTTACACTTGAGGGTCTCTCTTTTTTTTTTGGTAATTTATGGTTCCAATTGCTGATTACTGTTGATTGTTATTCACAGGGTAACAATCAAATTTACAGGTAACTGAACCTTAACTAGAAAAAGATTGAGAGAGAAACGGAAGCAACAATTTAAATGACAATCAGTTGATAGTTAACAATTTCTCAGGTTAATCTGCTAACCAGATCTTGTTTTCTTGTTGTAATTGTTAATCATGCTAATCAATTAACATCATCTTTGGTTTTTCATTCTGGTTTTGGATTAACTGATTAGCCTGATTGTTGATAATTGAAATTGTGTTTTTCACCTTAATCAGTTTAATTGTTTGTCTTTGTTTTTGTTTCATTTCAAATATCATCAATCAATCAATTGCTCTCATTCAAATCTCTACAATTAATTATTTACCTTTTTTTTCATTTGATTTCTTGCTCAGTCAACAATTAGTTAACTGAATCAATGTTTTACTTGTAATAGTTGTAACTAATTACTGTTACTATGATTATGATTAAAGTTAATTGTTGATGATGAATGAAGTGTTTCTAATTTACTCTTTAAAAAAACAGGAAACTTATGATTACAAGTGATTAAGTGAACCAAATAACAATCAAATTAATTATATGCCATTGATACATAAAGTTTGTTGATTAATAGTTGGTTTGATATGGTAAATTGTTAGTTAATCGTCAGGTAATTATGTAAGAAACTGAATTAAATTAACAACGGTTTCAGTTTTAAATTTAGGATAAGGTCAATTGGGTTAATTTTTTATATCAATAACTTGTTATATCATTAAAACCAATTACTTGACCTCGACACGGAAATACAAATATTATCATCTTAATCATGATGATTACCTTAATCATTACAAGATGATGATGATGATTAAGACGATCTCATTTGAATTGAAAATTGGTTAAGAAAGAGACCAGAAATTATTATCATCATTAAGATGATTAGTTAATTTATTCTTGTGCCAAATTTAAAGTGATCAACTTAATGGTCAACTAAATATAACCAATTTAATTGTTGGTAAAAGTTAATTTAACTTAATCATAGTGGTCAAGACAATACCCAATGGTTAACAGTTAATCATTTTGATTTCCATATTGATTAGCATATGAGAAATGGGATTAAATCAACAATTTGATTGGAGCTACTTTTCAATTGTTGTGGTTTTGTTTTCTGTTCATTTTGATTCACTTTTTTTTAGGAACAAAATTACAATTACAATCACGATTACGAACTGAATTAACTTAATTTCTAAATTTTTTTTTTCCAATAGAAACTTGATGATTCTCGGAAGAATTTAAATTCATTGAAAGATCAAGATGATGAATCAAGTCAATTGGAACGCTATGTGCCCGTAAGTTTAATTGTGATTAGTAAATTGTTTCCCATTTTGGTGAAAGTGAATTAACACTAATGGTCAGTGGGCATTAACCTTTGACCACAACAAAAAGCTCATTGTCCAGTTTTTTTTTCTTCATCCAATTCGTTCACTTCCCATCACCATTTCTCTTCATTCTCATCATTTCTTTTTTTTTCTTCATCTTCTCTTACATCCTAATCATCCTCATCTTCATCATCTTGACCATGATCAGAGTCAAGAGCTGTATAAACGAGTGGTCAAGGAACATCTTCAGCTTCAAAGCTCATTCAAAATTCTGTGTCAACGATTGGAAGAGGAAAAGGAAAGGTCAGTTACCGAAACAAAGGAGAAACAATCACTTAAGGAACAGATTAACAATCTCATGCGAAAGGTAAATTAATCCTTTAATCCACCAAATTAATCCACAAAATGGTTAACAATTGCTAGAAGAAAATTTTTTCTATCCCTTTACATTTAAATTGAGAAACGTTTCTCTTTACTAATCATAAATTGTTCCAATCAAATGGCTTAACAATTAAGTTGATTGTTAGTCTATTATGTGATTAGTTAATCACTAGCTACAGGTAAAGGCTTAATTTAGTTTCCATTGAACTAATTGTTTACCTTAATCAATCAAAAAGTAAACAACGATTTTCAAAATATTGGAAAAACTTTTTCGCCTCATGTTAATTTACTTGTTGTTGGTTTTAATTTACTAATTAACTTTTCTTAATCAAATGATTAATTAAACACACCTTTGGTTGCTATGGTTACGTTCCGGTTAGATTGTTGTTGTTTTCATTTTTAATTAATCACAATTAGTTTGATATGATTTGGTTAAGATTGTTTTACCTTATGGGTTAGGTTTACATTTCGTAAAGATTTTGATTAATTTAATTGAGAGATTATGTTTTCCTTAATCATAGTGATTTAAAACTTTAATTACAACATTAACAGACTCACATTCACATAATATAAACAAAATTGTAACAATTAATCAAAAAAAAAAATTAACATGATTCATGTGAACAATTTAACATTATAATCAAAAGTGTGATCAGAATTATTTAATTATTTAAATTGTAACGTTGATTGAATTAAATTATTTTCGTCGAGGATAATTTATCACTTGCAATTGTCACTCCCTGATTGTTTAATTATCTTCAATAACAATTAACCATTTTAAACTAAATTAAGGGTCAAGGAGATGATTGATCAAGAAAATTAAGTTAATCATAAAAGTTAACTTTTTGTCGGCCTTAATCAATTTTAATTTTATCGATCCAACTAAATTACCAAACTAATCAGAAACTTTTTCTTAATTGTAATCAATCAGGTTGATTTACTGGCAATGGAGTTACAGGAAGCTCGTGATCAGAATGAATTAATGGAATTCAGAATTCTTGAATCTGAACAATCAAAAGTAAGTAATTTAATCTAATTGTAATCAACGATTCCAACGAAAGTGTAAAAAAAACCTCGAAACAATTATGATTAATGTTGATTACAATTTAAATCTACGATTAAATTTGGCAAACATTTCCAATCATCATCAGTTAAATTGTTCATTCATTTCTTTGATTGTTGTTGGTTAATAGTAAATAAGATTTGAAAATCAATTGATATTGTACAATTAGATTATTAATATTGAACAATCAATTTGATTCAAACAATTATATTCATTGATATTTAAATATTAAGACATTCAAATACTTAAATAGTAACAATTTAAATGTAAAAGTACATTTTTAAAATATAATCTTGATTACAATTAACTTTTAATCATATTAATCATGATAACTTTTTATCCCAAAAAAAAGTTATGATTAAAAAAAAATGATTTTAAATTGTGATCTGATTACTATCAATAGACTGACGATTAAGATTAGTTGATTGTGGTTAAATTGTTGCTGTAGTGATACAAATTGTTTGTAGGCTGATGATTTACCGATTAACTTTGATTAACAATCAAGTTAATAATAAACAGTTAATTGTTGACCACAAAGGGTCAACACTTTTCTTGATTATCTCTCACTTGATAATATTTAATATATGAACCAAACCTTAATCAAGTTTAATTGTTAATCATTTTACCGGTTGATTGTTACCGTTGTTAAAACCGATTATGGTCAAGTTAAATAAGTAACAATTAAGTTAATTTACTTTTCGGATGCTTTTGATTAACCAGAAACACCAGTATATTTAATCATAGATTTTGTGGTTAGTACAACAATTTAGGTTATCAGAATTGTTTTATCAAATTAACTGATTGTTGTTGTTGATATTGTCTAATACAAATCAATTTAAATTGTAACACTCCCTTTAATTGTAATATATTAGCTTTATGATTAAGATGAGACTTTGATTGTTATCAGATTGTTACAAGATTAAACTTACATTAGGATTAAGTTAATCAACTTTTGAATAAATTAAAGTTATTAAAATTGATTTGATTGTAATTGTAATTGAAAAGGTTCAATCAAATTGTTAATTGTGAGTTACTTGATTGTTAGGTTATTATATAACTAATTTGATTTCTCATTTGAAAAAGTTAACCAATTTACCAAGAACATTAAACTTTTTGTTTTATTATGTAGATTTTGATTTGATTGAGTGATTAGTTGATTGATTAGTTGATTGATTAGGTGAAATAATAATTAAATCACAATTGCCTTTGGGTAGCAAAAAAAATTAGTTGATGATTTAAACTAAACATGTTAAAAGTTGATATAATCAAAAATTAACAACAATTAACTCAAGACAATCAAATTACGTGTTTGATTGGTTATCACTTGGTTATTATAATAATTATAAGGAGTGTTGATGAAACAATTTAGTTAATCATTTCAACTACAATACAAAAAAAACAGGTAACATATCAATTATTAATAGTTAATTGTTTTGACGTTGACAATTGATTTGGTTAACTGTTAATTGTTACTGATCCATATTAATTGGTTGAATGCAAATCAACATATAATACCAACAATGAAGGGTAATCTTAATTTCTGATCAATTTCTGAATCAATTGAGATCCAAAGTTTATTAACATGTTAATCCTTTAATCGTAATCATCTTAATCACATCATAACAATCACAATTAACCAACAACAATGACGACAAAACAAAACGCAATCAAACAATTAAAATTCATTTTAAATGGTTAACTAAATTGCTAATCACGTTTTAACTTTGTCCACCTTGTACCATGTTACTTAATCATCGTCTTAATCATGATTAGAATTATTTTCTCCCAATAATCAATTGAACAGCAATTTGTTAGGAAAAAAAAAGCAAATCGATTGTAACAATTAACTTAATCATCATGGTAAACCGGACATTCCAATCAGATTAACATCGGAAATAGCGAATATCAATTGTAAACCAAATAACTTTGTTTCCTTTTCCTCCTCCTCTTGACAATTAACTAATCACCATCAAGATTAAGCGAAAAAGTAAATTGTAACTATCAATTAATTGTAATGATAATTGTTCGTTACCCAAATGATTACGTTTAAATATCCTAATGATTTAAATTGTTCCATTACTGTAACAATTTACTGATTATCCTATTAGAATCTGGGATGAGGACTCACCTTAATTTCAGGGGGTTTTATGAGTTAATGTTAATCATCATAATGATTAAGTTAATCATTATACCTTTTTGACCAAAACAATTTTTTTTCAGGAAAAAGACATTAGGGTTTTGCCCTTAGGGCCTAATTCTTGATGATCATCTCATCTTATTATTATTATTTACTGTGTTTGTATTATCAACCTGAAAACCAGGTAACCGTAGACCTTTAATTTAACCTTAGGGTGAATAATATCATCATCATCTTCAGGTATCATCTCAACTTAAGGAGTGTCCCTAAAGTTTTGTCTGAAAAGAAAAAAAAAATTTTCTCTCTTCATAAAGTTCACCAACTTGCTAAAGGTTACACACGATTTGACCTCTCATCTGATTGTATTCATTTACTTGATTGTAAAGATCAATCACTTTCCATTGATAACCTTTAACCTTGATCATTTGGTATTCACTTTAATTGTTATCCTTTAATTGTTAGGAAGAAGTGAGAAAAAAAAAGTTTCTCATAGTTTTTCCTTTCATTTTCTTTGAGGTGGTTGATTGTTGTTGTCTTGTTTTTCTGATTAGTTAATTGTTTGGTTACATGATTTGTTTTTTTTTCTCTTTACCTTAATTGTCGTTTAATTAGTTGTATCTTTTTCTAGATTGACCGAGTTTCAATTGTCTCACTTTCGGTCATCGTGTTTCTTGTGGTCACCCAGTTTTGTTTATCCTTCTAATTACTGATGATTAGATTTTCTTTTTTCTCCTTGACTGTTTTGATCCTTTTGATGGAAACAATTAACTAATTATTTGTGTCTTTTTTTTACGCTTTAATTACAGGCAACCTTTTCGGAAACAACTAATCTAATTAAATGTGACAAAGCGATACAATTAGAACCTTCAACGGAAGCGGAAAAAAGATCTAATTTGATATTACCCTCGATTGGTAATTCTGTTAAGATGAAAACAATTTCTCCCAATGGAAATGCTCCCAATGAATTGTTTCTTTATGGTTTACCTGGTAA
Source organism: Panonychus citri (assembly GCF_014898815.1). Taxonomy (NCBI): domain Eukaryota; kingdom Metazoa; phylum Arthropoda; class Arachnida; order Trombidiformes; family Tetranychidae; genus Panonychus; species Panonychus citri. The sequence continues at coordinate 1,934,202 of NW_026515541.1, forward strand.
AAGATCAGCTGTTTCTCTTGATGGGTTACCAGGTAAATCTAATAAAAGTTGCTCTAGTTTGGAGTCATATGGATTGACCCTTTCACTGACCAGTGAAGATGAGGGTTTAGGTGATGATGGACGTCGAGATCAATTTTCTGGACCTTCAAGTTTATCGGACATTCAAATGTCCGATGAAGAAAGTAACGCTTCCTCTGGGTCATCATCATCGTCATCGTCAAGTAAATTTACTGATGCGGCCATTCAAACATCAGAATCATCGTTGACCATCATCACTGGTCCATGTCAGCATTGTAAGGAATCAACTAATCTTGAAGATAAAGTTAATCTATTAATTGAAGAGAGAGATAATCTCCAGGAACAAGTACTTGAATTAGAGGAAGCTGAGAATGACGCCCGATTAGTTAGCCAACGGCTTCAACGGCAAGTTGAAAATCTGGTTAATCAGGTTGACTGTTTACAGATCAGTCTGGTCAAAGCTAATCAACAAATTGACCAATGTAATGAAACCATACATACACTAAGGGAATGTGAACTTAAACTAAAGGTTGACTTTATGATGGCCTTAATTGCTAAATCGGAAGATTCACCGAGTAAATTGTTGGACGAGCTTAAAACTAAATTAAAGGAAAAGAAAAATGAATTAGCCTCAATGGGACCAATGGTCTTTTCCTCATTGAATACATTTGATGACCGATCAATTGATCTATCATCAACCTCGACAACAATCAATGGATCAACAAATCGCCATAATTTTAAACAAGCAATTTACCAACAACAACAACAGCAACAACAACAAAGTTCACATGGTAATTCATTCAATCATCAATCTTATTTACCGTTATCATCGTTCACCGGGTGTGGGCCAGATGATTGCGAGATATTTGTACCTGAGGACAGTTTACCACCGAACCCTGGTTCCTCTTTCCATGTTCAAATGTTGACCTCCAACCGATACAACCCTTGCCGTCCCTCGCAATCAACGACGACATTTTCATCGCCCCGATCACCTTTACCTTTATGCGAAACCGTTAAGCCTAAAAAAATTGATCTACTATTATCTCCATCACCTACTTACTCTTCATCTTCATCTCCACCCTTATCTTCATCCTCATCACCTTTAGTATCACCCGCCTCGTCATCCTCATCTTCATCTTCATCTTCATCAACTTACCTTTCAAATTTACCTTCATCCTCTAATCCATCAGTTAATCAATCTAATTAACAATTTTGAAACGATTGAAATTTGTTATAACTAACGAAGTTTTTTTTTCTTTTTCTGATTTTTAATTATTCACATTAATCAACAAGAATTAATTTCTTGATGATTAACTGATTTACTTTGCTAATCACAACACAAAGTCAAAAATTTATCACTAATTTTTAATCATCGATCTGTTGAGATCTTAAAGACAATTTAATTTGATGAGAAACAATTAATCTATTGGGACAATTAATTTCTAAACAAAAAAGGTTAATCTACTTTCTAAATAATATTTAATTGCTATTCCAATGATGACAAGTTTTAATTCAATTGGACAACAATTAAATCTAATCATTGGATAGTCAACATTTCTCACTCTTTACGAATTAAGTAAAAAGTTAATCGACAAATGTTGAGCTAACCGGATTAACTAATCACTACAGTTACTTAATCAACGATAATCGTTTACCCTTTTGTTTTCAAGTCTTGATTAATTGTTTCATTGATTTGTGCTAATTGTAAATTATATATTAACCTAATCTAATTATGCTAATTAACTTAAATAAAAAGTTTGATCACTAATTAAAATCTTAGATTTTGATTAAGTGAAAGAATTGACAAAAAAAAGTTTCCATAGACTTAATTGTTTTCAATTGTTTTTCCTTGATAATTTTTCATGTAATTAATTGTGACAATTAAATCACCTATTGGTGGTTAATTGTTTTCTCCTAATAAACTGTGTAATTTATATATTAATTGTTGTTGATTTAGTTTAAATTGTTGATGAACGATGAAAGGACAATTAATGATTTATTTTAATTACATGTTACATTTTGATCACTAGTAATTTTTGTTTGGTTTTATATCACAGAAAATGATTAAGAGTTAATTGTTAATTGATTCAATCAAATAAATGAATGAAATCAAATTAATTGTAGCAAAAAAAAAAGAAACACCAACACTTAATTGTCCTCGAAAGTGATTACTAAATGATTGCTGGTGTTGTGAACATTGGTGATCACAATTAACGATGATTAATGAATTTTGAATGATGATTTGATCTGATGGACACAATTAAGAAACGACTAATTGTTTGATTATAATCAACCAGAGGTGTAACAATATAAATGGAAGGCGTTAATTGTTGGTTCTGTGTGGCGCACAATTAAAATTAAAAGCCCTGAGAAAAGTTAATTGTTAACTAATCACCATCATCTTTTCAACTAGAGATCAAATTTGATTCAGTTGACAAGATTAATTTTTCGTTCCTTTGATTAAAAAGCTCACAAACAATTAGATTTACAAGAATTAATCATCGTCATAGTTATTGATGATTAGTTAATTATCTTATTGATCATAATCATCGAAGAAAAAAAAACATGATTATCCATTGGATTTGAATGGATTCGATTGATGATTAAGGATAATTATATTATCTCATGTGCTTTATTTTGATGTTTAGAACTCGAGTTGATTGTTTTGAGCAATTTAATTGGTTTTTCGAGTTGATTTCTTTTAATCATGATTTTCATCGTTCTGGACTATTTCATGGTTCAGAGTTTCCATCATGTTCACAGATCGGAAGTTTTCACTGAATAATCATCTTCTGAACTCGTTTTATCCAATTGATCATTTGGTGTTCTCATTGTATTGATTGATGTTATATCGGAAGATTTATCGGAATTTGATCTTTCAGATGATCGTCGACGTTCACGCCTCTCTCGAAGCGATTTACCAATATCGGCGGACTTCAATTCGAATCCAACCTCTTTACCAGATTCTTTTTTCGATTCTCTCCCAGGATCACCATTTCCACCCGTACCATTAACACCACTTCCCGTTATCGTATTAACATCTAGACCCAATTGGGCACCGATTCTGACTTTTGCGTTCTCAAACGACTCGGCAAGTCTTTCTTGAATTACATTGATACACATTGAGGTTAAGGCTAAACCGAAAAGCATATAAATAGATGAGGCAATCATTGAAAGTGAATCTTCTGGAACGTAATCACCAAATCCAATGGTACTCATTGAGATGTAAACGAAGTAAAATGATTCAAAGAGACGCCATTCATCCGTGTATGTGAAAATAAATGAGCCCAAAAGGATGTAAAGTACTAGAATGAAAAGCGCTAAACTGACTGGAAGATTGAATTCATCGTCCACGGTAAAAGGAGCCGGTGTTTCGGGTGTTATTGGGCTTCCTGGACGAGATTCGACATAGGCTGTCATCGGCGGGGTTGGATTCGATGAGATGATAACAGGCGGAGGTGGTAACGGGGAAGATGAGACAACACCCGAAGATGGGCTGATTAAACTCGGCATTTCTCCAGGATAAATTATTGGAGTTTTATAAATTCGAGTTGTGTCCATAGGAAAAGCTGATTCAGGATCTTCCGAAGGTAATCTCAAGTTTATATCATTCGACCTCGTTGTTTCCTTAACGACACTTGATTCCTTCGAACTTGCCTTACTTTTAGATCGCCTTGGAACGGATAATCTTCTGATAGCATTATAAGCGCCTGAAACATACTGATTATAAACAAGAAAATGGTTGAGAAAATTTTCTTCAAACTTTCATCTCAAAGTCTATTAAATGGTTGTCACTTGAGGATTCATATTCTTACCTGTGTTTGATAGGCAGAGACCGTGCGTCCAGCTTGTCGCACCCGACGGAATCCATGAGCATAACAGAATCGACGGATTTTAAGAAAACTGAACTTAATACCTCGAGTGAAAAGTTTACCCAAATCGGTGAGAACCATAAGTACCAATGGAATACCAATAAAAGCATAAATCATTGTGAATCCGCGACCAAGATCAGTTTTCAGTGTTACATGACCATAACCTATTCGAAAGGATTGATTGAAAAATTAACGAGAACAATTGAACATTTCGAACAGTCCATTCAACCTTACCTATTGTGGTGAAAATGGTTACACAGAAAAACAGTGCGTCCCAAAAGGTCCAAGCGACATCTTCGACTTCGACCTCAATACCGGACTTGAAATTTTCCAATAATTGTCTCTCGAATTCATTCATTCTTAATTCAACAAGACGATAGATCGCATTTCTATCTCTTTTTATCACCCTGGCCTGATACCAGAATTCCCGTTTGAAATCCTGAATCATGTAAGAAACTGGTTCCTGGAAGGGAAAATCAAAATTCTGATCAATTCTGAACATTATTGTGACAATCTATCTAATCGAGACAAACGAACCAAGAAACTTAAGGGATTGACTTTGTATCTATGATAATTGTGATCCGAATTTCTTAATTTATCAACAATTAACATGTACATATGATTATTAATAGAAATAAATTAATTTATATTCTTGGAGAGAGAAACTAAATTAGTGTAAACATCAGATTCGTAATCATTATACTGACTAATTATGATTTAGGCCAAATGGATTTTGGTTACAAAGAGATTACGAGATATGAGAAAATTATATTAGGATATTTAATTTAGTTATAATTTAGTTACAATCAGTAGCCAAAATAAACATGAGAATAGTTTGTTGTTAACTCAATCAGGATAATCAAGTTAAATTGTTGCTTTTCATTTCTCATATTGAGAGACAAACAAAAGTTAATCAAACATTAAGAATCACATTGAATTTGATAAATCAAAGTTAATTGTTATTCTAGTTGATCAGTTTTCATTCACAATTTATAATCACTTGATTGTTGATTTAATTTAGATATTGATTGTTGATGTAGTAATTTTGTTTTCCTAATTCAAACCTAATTCTGATTCTTGTCTTCTTGTTTATTAGTAATCATTGACTTCGTTGATTATTTATGTTAATCATTTGACAGTTAAGAGATTACAGTTAGTTAACTAACTGTAATTAGGTTGGAAACAAATTTAGTTGTGATACAATTTACAGAATTAGAAATACAAATTTGCTTCACTGTTTATAATTCATCTTAAGATTTGAGATGTGATTTAATTTTGCTAACAATTAACATTCAAAATCAATGAAAACCGTTGACAATTAGTCAGTCAATGATTAATTAACCTGAATAAATTGTTTATCAACAGGTTTGTAAGGTGATGAAATATAAATTGTCAGTTTATTATTTTTCATCAATGGATTTGATTGTTTAATTGTTACGATTGTGTTTCTCTCAATGGGACAGTAATTTAATGACAACAATTAAGAGTAACGAGTAAAGGTAAAAATGATAGGGAAAAGTGTATTTGGATGTCAGGGTGAACATTGTTGATTAACTGCCAACAATTAAGATGATTAACTTGACGAGGATAAAGTTAGTTGATGATTAAATGAACCTTAATCTTGTCAATTAAACGCAATTAAGTTTAATGATCAAATTCATTTACATTTAACCAAAGGATGGTAACAATTAAGTTTCATTAGGTTAGTTTGTATTTTAAGAACTAAATTGTTTACAATTGAAATTGAATCTCCATGTAAATTTGTTGAAAAAGTTAATTGTTTGAAAATAAGTGAATGATTAACTTGATTGAACTTTGAGTTCTTGTCAACAACATGAAGCGAGCTGAGTAAATGGTAATTAATCAGTATGAACTTTTAATCAATCTAATAGTTTGTATATATTACAAGTAATATATAAACTGAATTAGTTTTAATTGTTGCGTCGATAAATCAATCGGTTAATCCGAAAAGAAATCAAATTAATCCAAAAGAAACCGAAACCGAAATCGTAAACGTTCAGTTCCGATTATATATTAGACTCAAATGATTAGCAATTAAAAGATTGATTAATCACTAAGATGACTGAAAAATGGAATTTTTTCTCAACAATTAAATTTAATTGGTAATCTGGTTCTTCGGTGGTTTTGCATCGGATTAATTGAAAAGTTTCATTGTTTTCGTAACCAAAACGTTTCATACGAAAACTTCAATACCAAACTTTTTTCGTTCCAAATTTTCGGCCTCAAGTTCACCTCAGGCATTGTTGTGAATCTTCATTGACCATAGTGACCTGGATAATATGCCCGTCAATGTGTTCATTGCCCAGGACACCGAAACTTTGAGGAAAACCATAACGATTTGGATAAAAGTTCAATATTCAAACTCGTTCTATGAAATTGTCGATGAATCTAACAATCAACTGATCTTTTCAACGATCCATTGGCAATGTCCAATGAAAAGGACTTCGAGTGGAAAATATTTTGGAACAATTTTCGAAATTAGAAAATGGAAAAGGACAAATGATCTACAATTCTAATGGTCATTGGACGGAAATGACCTGAAGACCGATTAGATTATCATATTTACCTGTGTTTAAAAGTGTACGAAAGTTAATGCCCATGACTGTATGATGTTCATTGATTGATTTAAATTGTTGTCATCGACTGTCATTGATTTAAACAAGCGACTTGTAACTAACTGCCAACAATTATCTTAGTTATTTAACTATTTCTGGTTTAGGATTATCGGTTAATCACTTTGGATTAACCAATAATTACTTACATATCTAAATTTGATCATCGAATCAACTGATTTACTGATTGAAAAAGAGTTAAAACAATTTGAACAATTGTAATTGTAACTTTTCTTCAAGACTAAGCAATTTAAAAGTTTAATTGTTATCCCAAGATGATAAATTGTTAGACAATTTATTAATAATAATAATTAACTAGACAAATCTATTAATAATAATTGCTGATTGTGAAAGATTTAATTTGAATAACTAGGAAGCAGAAAAACAAATTAAATGAACCGTTAATTGTAACAAATTTTGTTGATCAAACCAAATGATCAGCGTATACATTAATTGTTGGATAAATTATTGTAACAATTAACTGATAATCCTTTTTTTTTTGATTGTTGACTATGTAAAAACTTATAATCAATAATCTTGTTAATTTAATATTATCAAATTGGCAAGAGACCAAACTAATTGTGAACCTTATTACCTACAATTAACTCAATGATGATTACAATTTTCAGTTGTAATGGTTACATGAGTTAAATTAGATTGTGAGGTTTGAGTAATTCATTGATTGTGTTAATCATAAATTTAGTGGGTTAAGGTAATTAAGTTGAGTGTCAAATGTTATGGTAAAACTTTGACAATTAGTTGATCAACAGTTAAACTTTTTCAAGCTAATTAATTATAATACTTGAGAGGACTAATCAGTGATGAAAGAATTGGAAAAATTTTTATTAACCAGCAATTAAAACCTCAACAATTTACCAACTAAAATCAATGGAGATCTCATCAGTTGGCCTCATCACCTTGTTAATTTATTTATTTTTCGAGGAAAAACAAACTAATCCAATTGTTAATTGTGTTAACATGTCAAGGTTTAAATAATCAATCATTGCCACATCCAAAGTAGTTGACAATTAACTCCACATCTAATCAACAATCAACTCAATGAATTCAAGAATCAGTGACAATGTTGAAAGAAGATGAAAACAAAAAGTTGTTGAGGACGAGAGACTTTAAGTTTTTGGTTGATTGGTTGTTTCAATCGGTTAATTGTCGCTAATTGTTGACTTACCTTGTATTTCACTTCGGCTTTACCCTCGATCATCATGAATATCCAAGCACCAAAACACCCGTACAAAAAAAGGACAAAAAGTAATAGGATGTGGGAAAACCAACGCTCTGTGAATGTCTTGAAGTACTCGAAGAAAGCGACTAATTTAGATCTCGTTTCTCGTTTTAATTTAACAAAATACATTGGGTTATTAACGATAACGACCTGGGGCTGAAGTGCCTTCCAAATATCATATGGGTCAGCCTGAGGTTCAGAATTTTCCATGATCAAGTTGATTTAAGAACACAAATTTGAAGGAACAACAATCGAAATGGTCACAGAGAGAAAAACAAAAACACCAAAACAGTAACAAAAAAAAACGATATTACAATTGAATCGGTCGACAAATTAACTAATCATTTGATGGATTAACAAAAAAAAGTATCAAAATTAAGGTGTTGATCTTAAATTGATCAATTGATTAATCGTTAATCATTTTTCTCGTCTCATGGCTCATGTGAATTTAATTTATTGTTTTCATTTGAATTTTTTTTCCTCTTTCGCTTTTACGATTGAAAAGATTTGGATAACAACGTTGGGAATGATGATGATGATGATGATGATTAGGGTGATGAAGTAAAGGATGAAGATGATGTTACCGATTTTACTACTTGTTGTTGATGATGATAAAAAGAAATCATCTTCCTCTTTCTTTCCCTGAGCAATTGATATGTTAAAAATTTCCGACTAGACTTTTTTTTCACTTTTACAATTCAATCTTTGCCAGAGCAACAAAATTATCTTCGTATGACTGTAAGTAACAGTGTAAATATCTTCTCTTTCTTATCTTCATCCTCTTTCTCTTTCTCTATCTTCATCTTCATCTTAATCATCATCTCTCCATACCCATGGTGGGAAAGGGATGGAAATTACTGGTGAATATTTTTCGCACTCCTCCTAAAGCTAAATTGTGTCTTCCCTTAATATTAATTTCGGATGGAGGCCAAAATATTATGAGGGAAGGTGGGAGGTGGTTAAGATGCTCGAATTTGTTTTTACTCGGTGTACTTTTCGTTTATTTTCAACCAAACTCGAAGTGAACTGAGTGAACAGAGATAATAATTGTTACGGAGGAAGTAAATATTATTTGAACATCATTTGAACTTTCAATTGATAAACGAAACTTTTTTTCTTCTTCTTCATTTCTACTCTCTTGTTAAGCTCCTTCTAATTATCTTTCATGGTGTTAAAATAGATAGATGAAATTCAATAGTTTATATAACATATCTTTTAATCTGATAGTTGATTCATTAATTGTTCATCACGTTGATTAGTCTTTTAATTAGATAGTCTCAGAATGTAGTTATGACCAGCTAAAGTGAAGACTTCGAACCAAAGTCAATAAAGAGAAAGAGAAAACAATGAAGTTATTGATATCAAGGTTCAATTAGTCATCAATTTAATTGGAGAGATTTTCTGATTGAACTGAATGATTGAGTTTAATTAGTTTGGATCAACTTTGTTTTGTTAATTGTTACCAGTTTTCGATTTTAAGTTTGGCGCCTTTTCTTTGAAACGAAATTTGAATGAGAAAAAGTAGCGACATCTGGTGGGAACCGCGACGAATAATCTGTTTTCTGTTTTTTTGTTTAATTTTTTATAAGAATTAAATTGTTAAATTTAACTAAATAATTAATATTTAAATTGTGTTTTATCATAAAAATTGAAGTACTAAGTGTGGAGACCAAATTGAATACAAATAATCAGGTAGGTTCAGCAAGACAGAATACTCTGAGACAGAATACTGAAAAACACGTTTCTTATATAAGAATGAACTCTGACACTAACAACTTCTCGACAGAATACTTTTACCTTCCCCTATTTTAGAGATCCACCTGAATTATATGAACAATATATTAAAATGTAAGATCAAATGTCTAATTGATTAATTTTTTATTTTTTTCAATTGTAAACAAAATGAAAATTCAACAAAAAATTTTTTTGCTTTGTGTTCTCTATCATTCGGTGGCTCAGATGACCGATCGAGGGCAGCACTTGAGGCTGCTCAGTCTTCGGACGACTGTAGTTAGTCACCTCTTGGAGGATCAATAAATTGTTTACACGTGAACTTTTTTTTCTTGGATTAATTAAGATTTTGATTGTGTCCTTTTGATTGTTTAATTTAATTTAGTTGTTTGATTCACCGGTGTTTGAACATGGAACCTCTTACAGTTAAACTTGAGACCATTTATAGTCAAGCGATTGAGAAAAGTTTCCCTCAATTGGCTGGAACTCGAGCTACAATTAGGCCAAGTATTCATGCGGATTATCAATGTAACTCTGCCATGGCTTTAATTAAAAAGGTTAAAGAATTAAATATTGAAGGTAAACTTGATCCTAAATCATTGGCGGAAAAACTGGCTGCCAATGTACCTGATAATGATTTGATTGCCACTCAAACTGTCGACAAAGGATTTATAAATATTTCTCTTCAAGATGGTTATGTTGGAAAAAAGGTTTTATCTATATTGAAAGATGGTATTGTCATTGTACCGGAGAAAAAGCAAAAGGTAATAATTGACTATTCAGCTCCGAATATTGCCAAAGAGATGCATGTTGGCCATCTTAGATCAACTATTATCGGTGATAGTATTGCCAATATTCTGGAGTTCTTGGGACATGAAGTTCATCGTATCAATCATATTGGTGATTGGGGAACTGCTTTTGGTATGTTATTGGCTTACATGGAGGAAAAGTTTCCCGATTATGTTGAAAGTCCACCAGCAATCGGAGATTTACAGAAATTTTATCAAGAGGCAAAAAAACGTTTCGATGAAGATCCAGATTTCAATAAAAAATCCAAAGATTGTGTTGTTAAACTTCAATCCAAAGAACCAGCTATTTACAGAGCTTGGGAATTAATTTGTGAAATTTCACGAAAAGAATTTCAACAAATTTATGATGTTCTCGATATTCATGGACTAATTGAACGCGGTGAATCTTTCTATCAAGATAAAATGAGTGATATGGTTGAAGATTTAAAGAAACGTGAATTAATTGTTCAAGACGATGGACGTTGGATGTTTTTCATCAATGGTAAAACCAAAGAGGTTCCATTGACTGTAATTAAATCTGACGGTGGATTCACATATGATACATCAGATGTTGCCTGTCTCAGGTATCGAGTGGCCACTGAGAAAGCAGATCGAATCATTTATGTAACCGATGCCGGGCAAGAAAGTCACTTTAGAAGCATTTTCGCCGCCGCCCAACAAGCGGGTTATTATGATCCAGAAAAGGTTCTCGTTCAACATGTCGTCTTTGGCCTTGTCTTGGGTAATTTCATCGATATCATTTCATATTTGTGTCCCTTTAATTAATTGAACAATTTTCTTTTCCTTTCCAACTCTATTTTTCATTAGGCGAGAAAGGAACCAAATTCAAGACTCGATCTGGTGACAGTGTCCGACTCAAAGAATTGCTGGACGAAGGAATCGTTCGAGCAGAACAAAAATTAAAGGAAAAGGAAAGAGACAAAATTTTATCACCCGAGGAATTGGAAGTTGCCAAAAAAGCGATTGCCTATGGTTGCATTAAATATTCTGATTTAGCTCAGGATCGAATTAAAAATTATGAATTTAGTTTCGATCGAATGTTAGACGATCGTGGTAATACTGCTGTTTATCTTCTCTACTGTTTGGCTCGAATTCGTTCCATTATTCGAAAAACGGGCATCACCAAATCAGCTAAAGAACTTGCAGATGAAACAAAAGAATTAGTTCTAACCCATCCTCGTGAACTTCGATTAGCCAAATTTATCCTCAAATTTCCCGACATTATCATGACCGTTTCTGAAACTCTTTCTCCTCATACTCTTTGTACCTTCCTCTTTGAACTATCAGTTGTTTTCTCTGAATTCTATGAACAATGTTACGTAATCGAGAAAATTCCCGGTGGTGATTCAGAACAATTTAAAGTTAACATGGAGCGAGTTCTTCTTTGCGAAGCAACATCTTATATTCTCAGTTTGGGACTCAAGCTTCTTGGAATCAAACTTGTCGAGAAACTTTAACATTATTATTATCACAAAACCAAAGTTAATAATAATAATCTCTCAACAATCAAGAATGAGAATAAAAAGAAAAACCTAATTTAAAAGTTAAACTCCTAAAAATCGTCAAACAATTTACCACCTAAACAGAAGTGCATTTTCTAATACAAATAAAACCTCAACAATTAAAAATTAATTTCGATCAATTGTAAAATCTTTCATATCGAAAAATTTTATCAACATTTCAAATTAAGATGCTTAATTCGATTGATTATGTTAGAAATTTTCGGCCTAATTTCAGAAAATTTACAAGTCACCGTCGTTAGTGTTTATTGTTGATATTGAAAATCGAGCATCACTTAGCTGTGATATTTATGTACCAAGGCCACTTATTCCGTTATAGAGGAAAACATACAAAACGAAGACACAATGAACGGAGGATTTTCCAATTGAATATGAGCCAAACCAGCGCCGAGTATTTCATCAACACCTGAAGGTGTTTTCTCTGCCGCTAGTATGGCCGCGGTTCGGAAAGGATATGAATTTGTTTAGAAGGCGATCTTGGTCCTTCCATGAATTTTTACTAACATAGTTTGAATTTTGATAATAAACTCGAACCAGAACGGCCATTCTTTTATTTCGAAACCGAAGTTCGATTACTTGCCTTGTTCGTAAGGTCCAAAAGTCCGTATCAAGTAAAGAAGTTTCCAAAAACTTTAAAGTTTGTTCAGAGATAAAGATTAGCGGATTCACATGACGAAGATCTTAAAACTATATCATGAAAGATTGATGGTTTACTCAGATCGACAATTCTTAAGGTCACTTTTTCGGTTTTCCCTCTTCGTCAAAAATATTATTATCAATATTTAATAATAAATTCGCATTGAAACTTTTCCTCCCTCGATAGGAAATGACTCTTGATTCTAATAAAAGCACATTAAACTTGGAACATAATCAAGCACATTTTGATCTAATTACTCAAATTCTCTCGACCTTTAATCGTAAATCCATTTACAAACTTCCAAAAGTCATTCATGAAAATGAAGAGAAATTCCATTCAGATAATCTCAAAAAGATTATTCTCCCTGGGAATAGCTTGGAATCACTATTAACACAGCAAATTAATTTTCTATCAATTGATTATTGAGACACTCGATCGGCTTTTGAGTCCTCTTTTTCACCATTTCACCTTTCGAATGACCAATATTAACTTGAATCGTTTCTTGAAAATGATTAATTAACCAAAGTGAACAATCAAAGGAACAGTTCAGTTGTCATGGTTACGTTATTTCAACAGAGTCTCAGTTGTTTGTTACTCTTTGCCTTTGCTTGTTCCTTGTTGTTGTTTATTGTGAACAATTAACTGTTGGTTTTGATTCTGTTCTAATCATGTTCGTGTCAAGCAATTTGATTAAATCTCATCTTCTTACTCGGTAAGTGGCTTGTGATTAATTGGGGATTTTGATTGAAGATTTTTGGTTGTTTGTTGATTGAAATTCTAATTGTTTTCTTTTCTCTTAGGCTTTGCCGTAATGCTTTCGCCCAGAGTGTTAATGGTGCTCACAAATTACCCGATTTACCTTATGATTTCAATGCTTTGGAACCAACAATTTCCGCTGATATAATGAAATTACATTACACTAAACATCACGCCGCTTATGTGACTAATTTAAATGTCGCCGAGGAAAAACTCGCCGAGGCTTTGGCTAAAAATGATGTTTCCACCGCCATCAGCTTGGGACCTGCTTTAAGGTTCAACGGCGGTGGTCACATTAATCACTCTATTTTCTGGCAAAATTTATCGCCCAATGGAGGAGGGCAACCTGAAGGTGCTCTTATGGAATCGATTAAATCATCTTTTGGCTCATTCGATAATCTTAAATCAATCATGAATTCCGCTGCTGTTGGTGTTCAAGGCTCTGGGTGGACTTGGTTAGGTTATAATCCAATTAGCAAGAATCTTCAAGTAGCTTCTTGTCCTAATCAAGATCCTCTCCAATCAACAACAGGTAAATTGTTTCTTCATTACCTCAAGAACAAATTTACTTAATTTCTTCAAATTCGTAATGATTTTTCTTAGGTTTGATTCCTCTTTTTGGTATTGATGTTTGGGAACACGCTTATTATTTACAATATAAAAATGTTCGACCTGATTATGTTAAGGCCATTTGGAATGTCGTTAATTGGAGAGATGTTGCTGATCGATTAGCTAGATCAAAATCTTAAATAAGATGAAATCTCCGAACGAGTTAATCAAATTTACGAATAGATATTCACTCAGTGAGAATCATTGGAAAAAAAGAGAAGAAAAGAAATTAAATTTTCTAAATTAGGTTGTTTTCCAATATCTCGAATAACAATAATCAACTTTTCTGTTCTCTAGATTTTAGAATAAAAGAAAATTTATTTTCTTCAAATAATAAAATCGCTTCATTTTGATTATTTTCCCAATAAGAAAATCAATTGTTACGAAAGAAAAGTGTGAATTAGAAAGTGTTATTTGTAGTAATGATTTTCCATCCTTTTTATCCGATTTACTTATAAATCATCATGTAAATGAACAAGAAAACAAATAGAGTGAATCCTATTAACAAGAAGTAAAATTTACAACCACCAGATCGGGAAAGTCTTTTAATACGATTAATATTTGCCGATAAACTTCCGAATGTAGAATCAGCATCTTTATCCAATTCATTAAGAAAAGCATTTTGATATTTTATCTCATCCCCCATATCCAATGAAAGCTGATGTAAAAAAGAAAACAAATTACAAAATATAATTACATTTAAATGGATAATTTGACAAGCGAATTAAATTTTCCATCAAGTTACCAATACTCACCGATTTAAGTGTTGTGACTTTGCTTTTAAGGCCATAGATGAGTTGGTCATTTTCACCCTCACCAGCTAATTGAATTGAAAGGAAGATAATTAAAGATAATTAAAAGAATTAATTGTTATTCTAATATAGAAAAAAAAGATGGCGACGATTAGAGAGAAAAGAATTGATTAAAGGCCTACTTACGTTCAAAGGAATGAGCATTTGGTCTTCTAGCCATTTGATCGGAGAAATTAAATACAATTGGAAAGATGGAAAGAAAATTTTGTGAAGATAATTAAATTGTCTCTGTGAATCGTAATTCCGATTGATTGTTAAATTGAGAGTATCAATCAGTTGGTAAGATGTTTTTCCAAAAATGACACAATCTGTTGATCAAGTTGATTCAAGAAATCACCGGTTTGAATTGTTGACGGTATATTGAGTGAAACATAAACGGGTTTAGATTGACTGAATTTATTACTCAATTTGAGTGATAATTTACTGGACAATAAATGTAGATCATCACCAATAATTGAGGTTGAATTTTTAGCCACCGATAAACTAAGATCACCCAATTTTGGATTACAAGGTTCACCAATCCAAAGAAGAAAAGAACAAGACAATGGACCAGGTTTAATTAAAAGAAAATGAAACAATTTAGAATTCAGTTGAAACGGTTCTTCAATAATAATAGGATTCATCGTTTTACCGATTGTACAGTAAAGAAAAAAACCTAAAAAAGGAAAAGAAAATTCTATAGGGTGAGAACAGAAAAGAACAACAAAAATCAAACAAAATCATTTACCTTTACCTTTAAGTCAACATGGAGAAATCATATTAAGATTATCATAATAGGGAAGCAAACAAATCAAGAGATTAACATGAACCCAAAGAGTAACAACTGATCCACCACAGAAAAGGTATTACACTTTTACCCGGTGGGTAAAGTTGAACAAAATTCAAATTGAATCAAAACAAAATCAAGTTGAAAAGAAAGGGAAAAAGAAACCAACCTACCGGGTGAGAAAAAGAAAACAATCAGTGGATAGAATTTCTCTCGATCACCAGATGGCGACACGAGGCTGAAATTCTTTTTCTACTCGTAGTGCCACCTGGCGAATTTATGAAAGAAGCTCAAGTTCTATTCTCTTTTGAGAATTTGAGAGAACTTCTTTTTCTCTTTTTTCAGTTTTAACTTTGTTGTTGCCTCTTGTTCTTGTGAAAATGATTTCATCTTATGATACTCATGGATATTACACACCTGATGTGGCTAATCAACGAGCTATAATAATCAGGAAGAATGAAAATGAAAAAGAGATGATGGATACTTACAGGCTGAAAATCTTGATTCATCATCGTATTAAAAATGTAGCTCCACATAGATTACTATATGGTCGTGATTGTGTTAAACTACTGACGAATGATCCAGCACCTTTCTTGGAACTATTATGGGAAACAAAAGATCTAACTATAACCATGCCACCTCTACGAAATCCGATGATAAAAATCCTGGTTAAGACACAATCACTATTGATGGATGACCTGGCTAAACGTATCCATGATGAAAATCCTATGTTAACAGAGCAACCACTTATAGAGCACATTCATGTGGGTAATAATGTGAGTGCGATCATATTGACCATTAATAGTGAATCGAGGGACAAATTACAAGCGGACATAAAACTGGATGGTGAGGTAATAAAATTTACGGATCACTTTCAGATTAGATTCTGTGAAATATGCTGCAGTTATGGTCATACCAGTAGAGGTTGTAAAAATGCTATAAAATGTGCATTCTGCACAAAGAAACATCACTTTAGTAAATGCCAATTTAAGGATCATCGACAACACTGGAAATGCAATTCATGCGATCATCAAGGTCATTCGGTCTACTATTTTTATTGTCCTCAATATCAACAGCAATTAAAGAAGCAACTATATCGTACAGCCCACAAATATAACGTGTTAAGAGTCGAAGGCAGGAGATCTTGCTAAGATGAGGATGAGTATAAATGAAAATTATAAGAGAACCAACTTCATTTGAAAATCTATTGTTGAACCAACTACTTGACTTGTTGTGAATCTGTTCTGTTTGAATTCTCTCTCCTCAATCTCTTAATTCCTTACAATAAAAGTTTAATTAAATTAAGTTATAAGTAAATTTTCTTTTTGAACTACTCATCTTGATCATCAATGGCTCCAACGAAGAAACAAAAGAAACAAGTTAACACTGGAGAAAACAGTGAAGAAACAGTCCTAAATGTTAACGACGAGATTGACCTGGAAACGATTTTAAAACATCTCAAGGAGATTACCAATCACTTACCGATGGAAGAAGCAATAAAGGAACTTGGAAGACAAATTCTACTAGAAGACAGGGAGCTCTTCATTGAAATCCTCTCCAATGCGAAAGATTATCAAGACCAAGAAGAATTGGATAAGTATTTAGAGATGCTTATTGTTCCAATGACAAGAAAACCAAGCAAGAAGATGATCAACCCAACCAAATCCACGGTACAAGAAGGGAAAACAAGATTAGAAATTAATCTACGTTATGAAAAGAAATGGACCAAACCTTCATATTGGGTAGAAGTGGATAAACTTGAACTGAGACCGTTGGCATTGATACACATGAAGAAAGGTGAAGAGATGGCCAATGGATTTGTGATTAAAAACTGGTTCAAAGATCTTATAAATCGATACCCGGATTCACAGCTAAATGTTGAGCATCTTGAACTAGCTCGTTCTTGTATTAAACTATTCTTTGAAGACACCAGAACCAGGGAACGCTTTATGGTCAATTTTAAAAAATTAATCAATGATACAACGGAAAAGGACGTTTCGATTGAGGTCAAAATACCTGAATTGACAGACCCTCTGGTCTCCTTTGACGTGGAAGGAATAAGAAGAGAAGATGATTGGGCTCAATGGACAGAGAAACTAAAGAAATGGAACTCATGGGGTGACTCTGATCAAGTTAAGGTAATTCATGTTGAAGACAAACAAAGAGAATCAAGAGTTATCATGCAAATCTCATCAAAAATTCGCTCATCCCTTGATGATAACAAAACGAGAGGTACCATTAGCATTGGCTGGAAACGAATCGTATTTTTTGACCACTTAGACATTTCAACATGCTTTCAATGCAGTAGGTTTGGTCATAAGACAACAAACTGCAAAAACTTGCTGACATGTGGTTTTTGTGCAAAACCTCACAAATCGACTGAATGTCCAGTCAAAAGAAATGAACAAAACCATCGATGTGCCTCATGTAACAATAAAGAAGGTCACAACATTTGGTCCAAATCCTGCCCCACCTTACAAAAACAGCTACAACTAACCCTGATTAAAATTAATCATACTTACTCTAATGTAATCCTTAGACATCTCAATCAAATCGATTGATTCTCGGCTCCTTGTGGAAACAAAGTTAGAAATACAAATAAATAAACTCCTGAAGATAAAATCTCTTGTTTTTTGTTTTGAATTAACTTATCACTATCTTTTTGTAAGCTAAGTGAATTACGAAATCTAATTGAAGGGAATAAAGAAATGACTCAATGCATCTCTTAATAGATATAAACATAATGAATATGAGTAAAACTGACTTCTAAAATTGTCTCTGATCCTAACGAATATTCAGTTTACATTTATTATCAAGAATAAAACGGATGATATTATGGGAAATGATAACTACTTCTGAGACATTCTCAAGAAAAACAAACTAAAGCAATAATCGTAAATCTCAATACTTGACGTTTACAGCTTAAGACCTAAACAAAAAGATTATGACGATCATAAACAAAATGACTCAAGCTCTTACTGTCGCAAAGTAATAAATATTAATGGACGACTGTGGGTCAGCTTTTATGATCGATTGCACTTCTCTAGTCGAACAAGGCAACTGTCGATAAGTTAACTAGCAGATCGATAATAAAGGTATGGGTATATAAGAAGAAGTTTTTAAAAATTTATTGTCATTTTCACTCTTAACGGTCAATAGTGAGAAACAAACAACAAAATAGCTCCAAATATTATTTCGTGAGAAGAAAATCTGTGATTCAACTATTTCCCCATCGATCTCAATCAATATTCTAAACAATCATGATTTATCAACGTGAAACAGGCATAACGTTCTACATGAACGAGCCAAGTGAATGTGTCATTTTTGAATCCAAAGGAAAATGTACCAATTGCTCCCACATGAATGTACCCGGGATATGGACACATAGGGAAGATGATGAGATAAGTCATATAACAGTGATTCTTATGGAGGATGACTTTACAGCTGACACTATCATCAAAATATCAGAACTGATTGAACAAGGACTTGAAACGAGCATAAAAAACTGGTACGAAGTGAATATAGAGGGTCATGAACACCTCATGGATGAAGACGTACTAACAATGGGTTCGGATGATTTTGCTCTGATTAAAGGAAACCGAAGGAGACTCTTTGTTCGCCATAGGAGGGCAAGAAATGACTTGATTAAAATGATGAGAGATTGCGAAAATGCCAATGCTGAATACACCAGAAGATTGGAATTGTTGGAACTTAATGGAACTGAACCACACTAAATTGTAACCAGTTCTATAAAATAATTGTATTAATCAATTAGGATTGAGATACCAATAAAATTGTAACAATGAATGAAACAATGGGAAACACTGAATAAAATTAAGTCTAAAACTGATAAAAGAAAATTAAAATTCGATTCTTATTATAAGTTGACATCATTATAATGATTTAATTAAATTGTTTCAAATTATTTCAAATGATTCAATCATAGTATTTAATTTTCCGCCTTTGGTTTCTATTTGAAAGCTTAATAAACAGTGGAGCCACTTATGTGACAGGATAAATAAAAATAAACAAATTTCCTTGAAAGATAAGCTTCTTTTAGTGTTTGCATCTGATTAATCTAATATTGTTTATAACTAAATCAACTAATTAAAATCATAAATTGGGACTAACTCATCATTCTAATTGTGTCTTCAAATAAGTTAAAAAATCAAGATGAATCTTTCAAATACCTTTGGTTATCAACGTGAACCTTGTCCAAGACCAACACTTGAAGAATACATTGTCATGGTGGATGAGCTTGATGCTGATGTGGCTGAGATTCCTAAAATGGTGATAAAACCTCTTGAACTTCAGATGTATGATGTATCCAAGTCAATATCTTCATCAGAAGGACAATCAGTTATCTATTTCTATATTGACATCTCCAATTGGATTGTGCCCGAGGAAATTGAGATGCAACTCAAATGGTCCAATGACTGGTGTGAGGAGGAAATTAGTCAAATTTACTCATCAAAAATAAATGACTCCACTTGTAGAATTGAGATTAAAATGAGTACAATGACCAGAAATGATCTAGCTAAACATCAGCTACTAACTATCAGATATAAACAACAGATAATCAAAGCCTTCGACCTTGTCAAATGTCTTTGGGATCAATGGTCAAATAATCCAAAGGAACTCAAGAAATACATCAGTCGCCTTAAACACATTGAAGGCCTGAAACACAAGATATATTTGGAACTTGATCCAAATGATGATGGAAAACTTGAGAAAATAAGAAAGTTAATTAAATCTGAGATTGTTAAAAAAGGATCGGATGACATTTTTCGAGTTTCGCTCCTTAACTAATCAAAGTAACAAAAGGAGGCGATACTAATCAATCTTACAATCTTGCTCTCTAAAAGAATAAGCCACATGATTGATATCAATTCTTACATATTCTTCGTTTATGATTGTTCCCTCTCTCTTGTTACTCTTTTTCTTTTTCTTTTTCTTTTTCCTTTCTTTTATTATTTTCTCGAGATTGATTTTCAACAATTTACAATCTGTGTTTACAACCGAAACGCTAAAGTTTAACTATAATCAAGTATAATTTCTTATTTTTTTTCTTCTTTTCAAGTTTATTGTTCACTCATCTTTATTAGCTACCATAAATCTTCTTGATTGCTTAGCTGACCCAAAGAGATGGAACAATATAGAGGTCACAGAAATGGCTATTTGGGCGAACAGGCTGGAGTCCTGGGCAAAAGATGGAGATCAACAATTGCCTTTAACCAAATGGCTGAAATTCTTATTGGACTGGCAGAAGGGGTACCAGAAGAAAGATTATTTTTTGTTCCATCTTTGATAGTGGCATTGCCAGATGTGGGAAAATATATTATTGCTGCCCCCACTTATGAAGATCACCTCATAAAATTAGGTGTTTCACTACAAGGATACGATGAATTCAGAATGAAAATGGAGAGCTCATGGTGGTGGAGAACAAATAAATACAGAGTAGTCTTAAGTGAAAGACAAATTCCAAGCTTCAAAATTTATCACAAACATACCGAAATCAACACCATTGAAGCTACCAGAAGTTGGCTGATGCAATCGCAAATACAATGGAATAATTTGAGAATAAATGGTTTGGTGAAAACTTATGATGGCCTGATTGAAGTGATATTTACAATGGATGATGGTCGAAACATTATGGAAGAAAATCAGTGGAAACTCATCATTAGAGGTGAAACTGTTTTGGTTGCGGACAATGTATGGGTCACTCAGTGCTCCTTTTGCTGTCGAAATTTTTATGAAGGAGAAAGGCATTTGTGTGGAGTTGAACCGAAGTGCTCAGTTTGTAGCAAAACTAACTGTGGAAGACTCAGCAACAACAATTATTGTACTGCAACACCCTGTTGCGTTGATTGCCTTAAAAATGGTGAACCCAATGTATCACATCCAACTGGCCACTTAGGCCTTTGTCCAACAATCAATTTTCTAATTCAACTTATGCTGAGAAATACGGATGAAAATTACTCAGAACTCCACTTGGCTACATTTTCACCACCACTAATTCATCCTGATCTTCTTGGGCAATAAAACTAATGGGATTTTTTAAAGCCAGTTGCTAATTTTCCTCAAATCCCATCCAATGAAATATGATTCCTTCATAATTACTTGTACCTCAGTTACTCAACTAACTTTTCTTCAATAAAACCTCTCGAATATAAAAGATCAACAAACTTCTCTAAATCATTCATTTCTCTTAACTCCTTCTAAGTTGCTGGTTGATCGAAGTATTTCTACTTGACCTTATACTTTAAAATGTTCTTTGAATCTGAATTTATTAAGATCGTCACTGACGAAGCTGTTGACTTTATGATAATAGAAATGGTTCTACCGGAGCGAAATGCCATTGAGGTGAGGATAATGAATATCTTTCGTACGGACGAGCTTGGAGTCTCACAATACATTTTTGCAACTGACAGTGAAACAGCGGGAAGACATTTTCCAATTGTGAGTCAACTCATATCACGTGGTGCCATCATTAAGGTCTGGAACTGGTGGAGACCAAACCTTAGGGCTGATGTACTAAGGCGATTGGATGCTAATCTCATCTCGGTGGTCTGTGCTAACTATGTATGGATCAAATGGGGTGGAGAGAAAGCCATCATTGTTGAATCAGAAGACGAATACCACAATCTGTCTTTCTTCAATAGAATGCTGTCCTCATAATTGTAAGTCTAAGATTGTGACAAGTCAAATTGTACTTTGATTAAATGGAAGTGAAATTTCTTGTATTCAACGGTTATAATAAAAAAGAAATAATCTCAAACCTTAAACAATGTGATAATGATTTTATTTTTGTGAGTGAGGACAATTCGACAGAAAATGGATCAAACATCTTTAGAGGGTTTCGGATAAGCTTGACATGGTCAACTGAATGGATGATGGAAGAGACAATCTTATTGAAAGAAGATCTAATGCTTGTAACGCTGCGAAGAAACAACTGTAGACTTAGAATCATTGGTATTTATGCTTCACCAAGAAATATGGATTCTATCATTGGTCTGATACGATATCTGAGTCAGGCTGATGATGAGGTATCGACACTTATAGTTGGTGACATCAACATTGAGACGCTGGTTTGGACTGATTCGGTAAGAGTCAACAACAACATCGATGTTAAAACGAGAAAAGAAGTGGAAGCCATACTGAATGAGAAGCGATACATTTCTCTCCTACCAAGAAATAAACCTGACTGCTACACCAGAATTATGGGAGATTCAGCCTCGGCTATTGATATCTGTCTTTATAACGGCAAAATTAAAGACAACAAAACACATCTGATTAAAATCAATGGCCTCGATCATTTGGTGATAAAGGGTAAATGTACTCTGATCTACAGAAGAACATTGACAGAACCAAAAATTCCAATTTATGGGAGTGATGTCCTGGAAGAAGGAAAAACGATAAATGAAACAATAAACAATTTATCGATGTTGGGAAAACCATTGAGGTGGAAGGTCAAAATGCAAGGCAACAGGAGAACCAGGAGAATCAAACGCAATATCAAAAGATCTGAAGGATTGGAGAAGCAAATATTAATAGAAAAATTAAGAAATAGCAGAATGAAATCAAAGAACGTTAAATTATGGAAAATGAATGAACCTGATATTTTTGAACATATTAAGAAATTGAATTTTAACTATCAAAGATCTTACCTGAACAAAACAAAATTAAATTTGATTTGTACAAACGATGAACCGAATATAATCCATGAAGGATCAGCTGGTCTGACGGAAGAGGAGATTCAAATGGTGAAAGCAATGAAATTTAAAACTTCCTCAGGCTTGGCAGATGGATTCACGGTAAAGAGATGGAACAAAATCTGGGAGGAGAATAAAGATAAGATCATTAAATTAATTGATCAAATAATTAGCCAAGGTTATATGCATCCAAACATCAATTTAAGTGGCGGAACAAAAATACCCAAACCTAATGGTGATTTTCGAACTGTTAGGACTCAATCCTTTCTTGGGAAGATACTTGATAATGTACTTTTAAGGCGAGTTAAAAATACAGTACTAAAAGATATCGATCAAACGCTACAATTTGCATATCTAGGGCGCAAAAGAATTGACTTCCTGTATATGATTTACCTACACAGAAACAAATATAAATTCATGGTGAAAATGGATTTAACGAAGGCCTTTGATAAGGTGTCGAGATCAGCAATCAAGGAGAGACTAATTGGAATGGAAGAAGAAGACGAAGCAATGGTGACTGACTTTACAATGAAAAGACGCATAAGAACTTATGAAAACGGCAGACTTATGATCAATGATGATCCTGAAGGGCTACAGGGATTTGCATTAGGCCCTTTCCTCTTTGTGCTGGCAATTGATTCAACACTTAGAGAAGTAAACAAAGACAACTCGATACACAAAGTCTTGGCATATGCTGACGATCTGATTCTTCTGACAAATAATATTAAACATTCGACAGAGGAGATTAAATTGGCCTTTAAAAAGATAAACCTAGAAATCAATGAGAACAAAACAGAGGTGATCAATGTCACTAAGATGAGAAGACATGAGATTGTTGGCTTTTCACTCCAGCCAACAAAATCAATACAGCGAATAATTAATGATGCAAAACAAAAAGTTAAACTAAATAGACCTCAACTCAAGATCTTCAGAAGAATAACTCTGAAAAGAAGGAAAACCTTATACAATGCCTACTTTAATCATGTCTTTGATGCCAGAGGCCTTTCGCCATGGTTAGAAAATAAACTTTATCTGTATACAGTTGACCTACTGTTAATTGCTGGCCGACGACTTACCAATATACTAACAACGGAGAGAAAATACAAAAATTGGTGGTCCGAGTGGGCGCATGATATGCCAAATCCAGCGGTTTCTTATATAACGAACATAATATATGATTTATGGCAACTTAAAGAAAGAGGTGAATTGTTCCCGATAGTAAATTGGATGAGTGAGATCTTAAAGAGAACCATCGACCTAAACGGAAACGAAAAAAGAAGTGATAATTATGAGAAAAATGAATGGACTATTCGATCCAAAGGATCTAGTTACTGTCTCGAACACAGATCATATCATATACATATTTACGACGAAAACAACTCAAGACACTTACAGGAAAGACGATTAATATTTCTGATAAAAGAAAAGATTGAAACGGGCCTAAACTACCTGATGCTTAAAGTTGAATTATTAAATTATAACAAATGCATTCTCATTCGGATCTGCGAATCGTATGGCATCGAACTCGGATGGGGAGAACCAGAGGAATGCAACTTGGAAGCTGAAACCATATTGGTTGAATCCTTTCTTACGGAGAAAAATGCGAAAGAAGAAATCAAGAAAAAAATCAAAATGAGAGAGCAAATCATTGTAAGAAAACGATGTAACTATCTTCGTAAGCAACTTCTGAAACCTGGAGAAAAGATAAATACCTTTTTCTACAAAACGAATTTGATGAATAACATTGCCTATGTAGAACGTAATGTTGAGTTACTAACACATGAATGTACGGAAACGATGAATCTCAAACATTTGATAAACTGTAAGAGCTATCATCTTAAAACATGGAACTTAAAGAAGAACCTACAAAAAATTGAAGAAATGTTCACAACTATGAAAGACAATATTCAACTTCATATAAACTCGTTGAGGCTCGAGCAGCCGACTCTCGGTATGGGAGCCGCTTCAATAAGCGGGAGCAGCTGTTGAATCAGCAGGGTAAACCCAAACAAATCATTTGTGCTTTCTTGGTTTCAAGAACGGTAACTAATCGTTTTTCCTTCTTGTTGTTAAATTGTTGAGATTTAACAATAGTACCAAAAATGGATCTCATAAAATATCAACACATTTCCTCTCAACGTTCAGTAATTAGGAGTAATAAGAGTATTTATTTAAATTTGTTTAACTCATTTCATTTCATTTCTTTATTGTTATTATTGTTGTGTTCCTCTTTTGTGGTATCCAATGTGTCGTCTATGGAAACAATTTCATCGGATGATGTTCACATCGAGTGTAAATCAAATAATATTGCGGTTACAATTAATACTTCATCAACTTTTAATGGAATGATTTATCCTAAAGGACTTTCAACCAATTCTTCTTGTATGATTGAGTTTAACAGCCAGGACAATGTTACTTATGTTTTACCTTTAAGATCATGTAACACAATGTCAACTGATGTGGTGAGTATTTTTATTGTCACTTCCATTGTTAACACTCTGTAAGGATTGTCCCTTTCTTCAATTTGGGAAGACATTTTCTCTTTATTCCAAAGGCAAATGTATTAATAGAATACACAAATACTTTTCGATAGGCAATAAGATAATACTAACAATAATTGTAGAAGGAAAATTTATCATGAAAAGTTTACAGTTAAACAAATCAAGAAAAATTTGAAATGTTTCTATTTCAGAACTTCTTGAACATTTGAAAATTGTAATTACAATGATCAAATTGATGTTTAATGAACATAACATTGGTTTAATCTTTTTCTATCATTTCTATTTCCCCATACGTTATTATAATAACAATACAATTGAATAATGGTTGAAATTGATCAATTCTCTTTGTAATCAATATTGTATTATTAATAATGGTGATGGTGCGGATGATTATGTCTGAAAAAATGAAAATTGGTTACCCATTACCTTGATTTTCATCTATTGACCCGAGTATTTCAGTGTAACGGTAAAAAAAGGAAGAGATCTATCAAAGTAATCTAAGTTTTGAATCATCTTACTTTAATGATGATGAGAAATGTGAATCAAGAAGATGTAATTCTGTTAACCGGTTTTTGTTAAAAGTTTCAGTTGATGAGCGGGAATTACTTCCGCAATTCTTTTTTTCTTCTTCTCCTTGATGTTTCTCAAGATGAGAATACTGAGAGAGAGAGAGAGAAAGTAAGAGAAATATCAACATCTCAACCTCATGATCATCATCATCATCATTGTACTATCAACCGGAAGCTTTTCTTTAGAATCTATCTTGACCTTTTATAATTAAAATTTATCTCTTGTGTATGTTAACAGGAGAGAGAGGAAGAATAGAAATAAAAAAATGATATTTTATATTACATCTACAGGAGATTATGATGATGATGAAAATCTCATGAATATATAATATAAACAAGTAATTTAATGTATTGATTGTATTGTCAAGATATAAGGACAGTTATTTTAATCACTATAACCATAATTATAATGATCATTAAATTACCCTAACCAGTATTTATAAGAATAATATACATTCAGTGTCATTACAGAGAATCACGTTTATCCATTTCATTAGAGTTAAGGAAATGTTAACATAGATTAAGAGAGAGAGAGGGATAAAATCCTTATGAATTAACCTTCTATCACAATTATTGTTCTAATCGTAATTATCTTCTAATAGGATGATGGAATTGAATATTATAATACCGTCGTCGTTCAACCTCACCGAAAATTAGTCACTAATCAAGGTAAAGGTTATCACATTCGATGTCGATATCAAACGAAAGAGAAGACGATTGCCAATTCATTCAATATAAGGTAAGTTGATCAACTTAATTATTAATTTCGACTCAATCAGCTGATGGAAAACATGAAGAATAAGATTATCTTTACAACGATTATTATTTTTAATCTTTAATTTCAACTTCTCTCACCGGCTAATGTGAAAACTTAGGTGATCGATTTTTCCAAGTTTTTCCAATTACGATTAAATTGTTTCTAATACACTAAATTACACATTATCTTTTTGATTTTCTTGCTTCTTTGGCTTTTCTATTACACTAAAGGATAATCTTAATCATTTGAGGCTTACACGCAACAATCAACAATGATCAATGATCATAATAATAATAATATATAACAATCAACCTTGATAACCATTGTCATCTTACCAATTTTTTTTTCTTCTCTCTCAGTTGATTCTTGTTTTTTCTTTATAAACAATCAACTCTTTACCTGTTTCTTTTTATTACCTGATATTGTTAACATAGTTTTTAACCTGTAGTGTTTACTTTATTATAATTTATCATGATTTGTTCATCAATATAATAATTAGCACGCAAGCAACAATTGAATTTAAATTGTTGATCTAACGCTATTTAGTATTTACAACAAACGTTAAAAGATCTGATAGTTTTTCATCTGCTGTATTAGGTATTAACGTTTCTCTAAATTCAACATCAACGATAATATTTCATTTAGATATTAAATAGATAATATTATTATTGTTTTTCCCCATACAATTAACATTTAATTGTTACAAGTTACTTGTGTAGTTACAGGTTTTAAGCTGATTAATTTGATTGTAATCATAATACAAGCAAATACTACATTGATATGTTACGATTTAAATTGTTTCATGATTATAATCTCTCCTGAGATGACCATTGAACTATCATGTAACAAGTTAATTGTTTTGTATGGCTTAAAGTTCAGTTATAATCATTAGACAATTTAATGATGATTTAATTGTTGACAATTTCTTTAATTCCTAATCCTTCATTATTTAAGATGATTATCATCAACTGCTACCAGAATCTTTTATGTTTATCAACTTTTTTTTTTCTTCAATGGTGAGAAATTGAATTAACTAAATTAACCAAATTGTTGAAGGAAAATGATGATAATTGTTCATTAGGCGTTTTCCCCGTCTTATTACAATTACTACAATTATTGTGATTATTTTAATTGTTACCGTTGTCCTTGTCTTTGAAGCATCTTTAATCATTTACATATTTAAACAAAATCCATACTCTATTCAAAGTTGATTAAATGTTTTTAGTGGGTGTTAACTTTAATTCTTGATTGTTTTTATAATTAACCATTAATCATTTATTATTATTATGATGATGATTCGTTGAGAAAATTGCTGTTTACCTTGGATAGAAAGAGAAACTGTTGTTTTAATTTCTTAATAAGGATAATCAAGGTTGAGGTTGATTGTAAAAATTGATTAGTAAACTTTAAGCTCTCTTCTTGGACAATAAACAATCATACTTACTCAATAGGTAACGAATAAAGTTAATTGCTATTTAATTAACGTAAAATTTGAAACAACAGTTTAATTTTAAAGATCAGCTGATAATCATATAATTGTTTGAAGGTAACTTATTCAATTATGTTAATCAAGTGATAATATTGATTCACTTTCATTATTAAATCATAAAATGAAGGATTGGTTTGTTTACTAACAAAATTGAAATGAAAATTTTAATTTTCATCTTAATTGTATCAACTATGTATTATATAAATGTTATGGTAATTTGATAATTCAAATCTCTCGACTAAATTAATCTAATTGTGATTGATTTAGATATATCTGCATGATGAGAAAAGTTTAGTTGATTGTTGCCTTATGGTGTCTCACGATTTGAACTCTCAAGTTGATTGTTTTCAATGTTTGATTAACCTCGAAATTTGAAAATGAAATTAATCCATTGGGCACACCTTATTTAATCTTACTACAACAATCAATCAACAATCAATTTGAAAAGCAAATCAAGTAACAAAAAAAAGAGAGTGAGTGTGAGAGAAAGTTAATCATTAATTATTTTTATTATATAAGTGAAAACTGATTTGGTTGATTGTTGTGTCAAGATGATTAGTGATAGATGCCTGTGGATATTGAATTAACTTGATGAAGTCAAGCTATTTACTATTACTATTACCGGCGCTTGAAATTTTTCATCATAACAATCAAAATGTTGATTTTTTTTGATGATGATGATGGTCCAGGTCCATGATGATGATAGTCAATGTTTACTTAGGTTGAAAAACCAGAATATACCTGGTAAACCCTATTTCTGGTTCATCATCATTTTTCATCATCTCCATCAAAATAAGGCAACCGTGTAAATCCTTATCATAATACACTAACTAATAATAATGATAATATCGATAGTGATAATGTTAATAATATTTTTTCCAGTTTTTCTTAACCAATGTTACGGTCTAAAGGTATTTTCGTGAGAAACTGTCAAACAAGTCTCTTTCTATCTCTTTCTCTTTTCATTATCATCATCATCAAAATTACCTGTAGGACCAAAGATTGGCTGTGTTCAATTGATAGGGAAGAGGAGGCGGTGGGGGTAGTAGGGAGGAGATGAAGGATGTTATCAGGATGCTTACTTTAGACAACATCAACAAAAAAGTCAACAACATCAAGATAAAGATGATGAAGCTACAAACAGAAGCTAAAAAATAGAAGAAAAAAAATGAAGAAACTTTTTTTACATTTCTCTTTATGCAAACATCATCATCAATTTAATGGATCACAAGAAGATGAGAAAAGATGGAAAACTTCGGCTCCGGAAGAAAGAAAGAGAGAGAGAGAGAGAGAGAGAGAGAGAGAGAGAGAGAGAGAGAGAGAGAGACTCTAAACATTCATTTATATCAAATCTTCATCAATTTTACCTGAAAGATGATTGACTTGTTGATCTTTCCTTGAAATTTGTTCACAATTTGCATTGTAATTGATAAGCTGATATTCAGTGGTTCTGACAATTTAAATTGTGGAGACAAAAACAATCAAAGATCATCATTAGTAAAATGTTAGCAAATTGTTAATCTTCTAATTGTGACCATCCATTGTTTCAAACTAATTCACAATTGAATTAACCATTAACGATACTCTTGCTATTAACTAACTCATGTGAGAGTCACTTCAAGTGTAGTCACCTCGCTGTTTAATTTTCTTACCTCCAGAACCATGATTATCATGATAATCATTATAACTATTATCATGATGCTTGTTATTAACATTATTTTATTTAATACTTTGAGTATGTTCAGTTTTTTTTTGCTTTATTCTCGCTCCTTAAATTGTCTAGAGAATGGGATGAGAATGAAAAAGGAGGATGATAATGATGAGAATTCTTATAATACTATGTAATGTATTCATCTTTATCAATCCTTAAGGTTACATAAAAAAACACCTAAGGAGCAATCAAACCTTCATCTTGATCGTCATCATCATCATCATCTCTCTCTCTCTCTCATCATTATCATCATCATTCATCAGAAACTAAACCTCCATTGAAGTTTTTTTACTCATTGTAAAATTATATGGTTTCTTTGGTGGTTTTTTGCATCTAAATTGCAATTTCTACACAAAATAATAGTTTATGTTGATTATTCTGATTATTATCCAGAGAAAGAGTAACGATTATCCTTTCTCGTCTTTGAATTCATGACAAAATCTATATAATTTACCTAGAGTATAACAATTAACCCTACCGATACCCCCCACAACTTGAGGTATTTTTTTCTACTACTAAATTGTTCATTGATTGAAAATCTAAATATCATTTGGTTAGAAAAGATTTTACTATCAACTCAATTTTAATCATATCTCTAAATTAACCATCTATTAAAACTAAATTAGATTTAATTGTCTTGTTTTGCCTACTACCTGTTGATTATTTTCCTTTTCTAAGGTCATTAGTTGAGATTTTATTTCATTTTCATGATCAACATTAAGATTATCATTTGAATTAGTTTTTTTTGACTATTTCACCAATACAAATCACTTATTATCAAACTATTAATGGATTACGTGATTATGATAATACCTATCAAGATTAAAAGATTTATTATCCATATGAATGATATTTAATAACAATATTTTATTATTATTATTATTGTTTTGTGATATAATTTACATACAATATCAATACATTAGTTGAATAGATTTAGAAAGTGAAATTAAAGTTAAGGTAATTACGATTCTTTCATATTAATAGTACATTGAAATTGAGATTATCATTTATATAAGTGTAAAGGTGAGAGAAGAGGCCTTGATATTTTACCTTGAGGTCAATATTTAAGATGATTGAGTGATGATGATGAGGATAAAAAAAAAGTACAGATGAGACTAGTATATAAAATGGTAATGATATGATATATAATAATTTAACATCTTCTTCATGATTTAATAGGAACAGGTAACGGAAACTGTAACCAGAACCATTTGGATTACTTTTTCCTTTATCAAAGAAACGTGAAAATAGACTAGTTAAATTAGCAATTAAGTGATTAACATATTGATCAACTTGATTAGTTAAATGTTACTTGTTATTGTAATAATTTGTTTGAAAGTGAAAGACAATTTATTGAAATAACAATCAATAGATATTGTTGATTGTTATTTAGGAATAGAAAAAGAAATTGAATAAAATACTCTCAGGGTGTAACCTGATAAATTTAACATGTAATTAGATGTTACAAAAGTGAATAAGATGAAATAAAAATGATGAAAGATAATTACGATGATTACAGAAAATCAATTGAAATTATATCAATTTATGAATGGTGAGTCTGTTTCGATGAAGATAATGAAGGAATTCCTTTTACCTGTTATCTTCTGGCTTAAGGTGTTATTATAATGATTGTTATGTTATTAAATTGTCACTTTCTCAGTATTTTTATTGTTACTAGGATTGTGATGGTTAATACTAATACTTGTGATATTCCCTGTGTATGAATTAGTTTCTTACCTTTTTGCCAGAAAACGATGATGAGCAGGATAAGTTTGTAAAGAAAAGATGAAGACTGAAATAATAATATGACGAAACATGACAGTGAAGGTAAATTTGATGATAATAATAAAAGTAATCATGATAATCAGATAATAATTTACCTTGGGTCAAAACATTGGAATTAAAAATTTGTCAAATTTTTTTCTTCTCCAATCCATTAATATTTTGTCAAGATTTTTCTATAATATGTATGAAAGTTTTTTTTTGCTTTTCTTCAATTTATAACTGAAAAGAAAACCAAATTTATCACCAAAAACTAGTTGGAAATTGAGTTGAACGCAAGAGGAAAACTGAAATTTCAAGTTCCATGTTGAGATTACCTGACAATTAATCATTTTCTTCACCATAATTTTATTATATTATAACATGAGCGTAATTATTATCAAGTAATTTTCTGATTAAGGTAACAAGAGACTCATGACAAACAGTATCATCACTAAATTCAATTACCATGTGATTTTATTGGTTAATTAAAGGCTTTCAAATTAATCTGATCAACACATATCCAATGTGAAACTATGTAACAATAATACTTGTATTGATTACTATCAATATCGTTGAATATTTTATTGTTTCCAATAGGCGAAACTGATTGTGATTAACATCATAAATTAATGTGTTAACTGGTTGATGATATCATATCAGGTTGTTCAACCTTTTTTTTCATGTTCCTACCAAATTAATATCATTATTTGAATCTCATATTCATCATGTTTGTTATCATGAGTTTGTTAGATTATCATTTTGAAACGTTACAGTGATAAAAGTGATTAACTTAATGACAGTTACTTAACTGTTTGTTTATTATCACATGTGTACCTTGATTATTTCATCATTATTATGATTAGCCTGGTGATAAAATATATATTTATACATGATTCATATAACAATCAACATCTTCTGAATTTTTTTCACTTCCATGATGATGATAAAATTATTATGAATTTAATTGCTACCGTAAATATATATTTTTACTAATGTTTAAAGTCAGTTTTCCCGACAATTAAGTTTAATTTTTTGTTCAACTACATGATTATGATTATTTTCCTGAATGAATAATTATGGTTTTCCGTTGAGCAAAAATTAACTAATCATTGAACTTTAGTAAATTGTGTAAATCAATTCAACAATCAAGTAAACAACAAAATATTGATGATTGAATATTTAGAAAAGTAAAAAGCTAATTACGATTCCAACAATTAGCTTGAATTTTGAGATTAAATTTTGTTCATTTATCTTGTTGTTGTTTCATTATGAAACTTGATTAATCTATTAAATTGTTATATGTTATCTTAATTGTTGTTGTATGGTCAGTTAATTTGATTTATAAAAATAATGAAAGTATTAATATAAATTGTAATACATTTTCATTGTAGATTAAAATCTTAGCTATAGTTTAATTGTTTGAAGATTGTTACAATTATTGTTGAACAATCATGATTAGATTTGGGTTAACTGGTAATCTTATATTGTTAAATTTACTATTAATAATATATAACAAGTTGATAACAATGATTAACGGATTAGAATCATTTAACTAACTATAAAAGTATATAATTAATCAGATGAAATTGATTATCTTCATATTACTTGTAACATGAATCAAAAATATCTCATTGATTGTTTTTAATTGTTGGGAAAGTTAATAAGTTAACATACTTTTTGAGGTTATTATCAATTCTAATTGTCTGAACATCACTTCAACAATTAAAAGTTTAATTTAAATTGATTGTATTGAGAAAACTATTCATGTATTGAATTTTCTCTCTCATCAATTCTTGATTACAATTAACAATTTATCAATTCAATTGAACTCACAACAACAATGACTACAATTGTTTCAATAAAACAATTAGGCAAATCGATTTCCATATCGAAAGTTAATTGTTAATCAGACAGCATTGACCGTTAACCAATCAAATTAATTGATTATAAATATGATATATGATTTGTTTTATCATCATCATGTATGTTGATATTTTCCCTGTCATCATTTCATGATAATTGTGATAATAACGATCATGATTATGACGAAAGTGATGACGTTCCAATATTTTTTTCAGAAGAAGAAAAAAAAGTTTCAAAAAGTGCTAATAACCATGAAAAAATAACATGTTCCTACCATGATAAGAGATTCGGTTCAAACTGAATTATCTCCAATGATAATCAAGAATGATTTAAATCTTAACATGATTCATGATCAGCTAAATGACAAGCAATGAAAAGTAATTAATTGATCATCTTCATAGAGATCATTAAATTGAATTTTGTTCAGAATTTTGTTGAAGTAAAAAAAGTTTTTCTTCCTATTTCAACAATTAATCAAATTCAATGATACCAATGCCAGGAATAAGTGATTAAAGGATTTAATTTACAGCCCCACACTTTATAACCATTAACAATTAATAGCAACAATTAAGAAACATGATCATGACAAAATTTTCAAGTCTCATCATCAACTGACAGCAACGGTTAACAATTAGTTAAACGATTATTAGTGATTTTTAAATCTCTAGATATACAAATTGGAGGATGTTAGTTACAACTAATCATATGATTATGTTTAATTGTTGATTAGTATGAAAGTAATAATTGATCGGAATAAAATTAAGATATAATTTGTTGTTTATTATTGAGGATTGGGAAAGATGAAGGTGAAAGATTATGTTCATCAAATTAATGTGGTTAACTTGATCTAATCATTTGGTTTCACTTTTCTTAATCTTCCTCCTCATTTCCCTTCACTGTATCGTCATCATCCTATTTATCTTCCTACTTTCCTCTCCACTTTACTTTGCCCACGGCGGTTGAACTACAACATTATTAAATATACTTACCTTTATACTTGAATTTATTGTCACTCTAATCTTGTTTGCTGCTTATCATCATCATTTAGGATTATCCTTATGTGATATAGTTTAATACATATACAAAATATATCATCGTCATCATCATCATGGTCATACGATCAAGTCTCCCCATGAAAAGTTGAATTGTTCCTGAAAGAAAATGAATCAACAACTTCAACCTGAGTTAACTATCATTTCATCTCTCTCTCTCTCTCTCTCTCTCTCTCTCTTGTTTCATTATCTTACCTAAAATTTGGGATGAAAATGTTAAACTTATGGTTTCCTTTTACCATGGTTGAGATTCTGAGACTTTTGATTCAATTTGATTACCAAGTTTAATGGCCTCAAGTTGGATCACTTTCTGAGATCTTGAAATGTTAGAGTGATGGTTTTATCATGGTCAGGCGATTACAGCTCATCCTCTAATCCAGAATGATATGTGGTCATGATGATAATAATAATACTATTATATTATTAATATGAATGCAAATACAAAATCTTGTTGAATGTAATTATTATACAGAAAAAAAAGTTTGCAACAAAATGATGATGACCAAAGAAAGGAAAAAAATGATGACGATGATGATAATGAAGATTAACAAGATTCAAGATACTGAACGATAGAAACGATAATACTGATAATAGTTAATTGATATTGGTGATGATAAATATTGATAACAATGAGAAAATTATTTTCATCTTCTTTTTCCCATTGGAACTCCAATGGAATTGAAATTTTCAGATTGATTAGATTGATGATGCAAATTAATGGTTACAGGTATTGATGAGGATGGAAAATATGATAAAATGAGAAAAGAGAAAAAATTACTCAATGGAATTGAGAATTTGCTATGTAAAGAATTGAAAAGATGAGGATGAGAGAGAATGAGCCTTTATTATCAATTCCTTTATCATCCCAATTTTTTTTTCATCTTCCTCTACCTGTTATTATCTTCATCGTTTTTTCATCTCATCCATTGTATTTGTTATTTGATTTCATCTTATTTTTATGTAAAAAAATATTTATCATCTTCTAGGTTAACTTTTTTCTTTTCATCTCCATCCTCATCCTCATCATCTTCATCTTTGCGTTCACAGTTGATAAGATGATGAGGCCTCTCTCTCTTATTTTTTTCACTTTTGGCACTTTGGCACTTTGATTTTCCTTTTCATCTTTTACCTTTACCTTTTTACCCATAGATTGAGATAGTTTATTTTCAAGGTCATTTTCTACCTTCCTCATCATTATTAATCGTTATTACAACTAAATTATCTTTAAATAACTTTGATAATCACACCTAATTATCTTGATTGGAAAAACGAATCAGTTTGACAATTAAAGGTTACAAGTTGATTGTTAATTATCACCTCTAATAATCAAAAATATCCACAGATATTTTCATAATTTAAAGCATCAATTTATTCTGTAGTGATAATTAGTGATGTTTTTATATAATTATATTCCTATTAATTGTTAACGTTGAGTTTTGATCATTAATTTCGGACATGAAAATAAGTAAAACCTCAAGGTACATGAGTTGAACATGATTAACGATTAATCAAGTAGTGTAATTGAAACAAGTATTAAAATTAATAAATACATAAACAATTAAGTTAATTGTTTGCTAAATAATAATAAATAACAATTTTTTTTTCGTTTTCTTTTCTCTTCTCATCAATAGTACATTGGGAGCCACTTCGGTGATGGTACAAGCGCCAATGCCAAGTTGCTCAATGAAAATCTACATCGCTGATACAAAGAATGAAATTGCTGCAGAAAATGTGAAAATTGGTGATCGATTAACTCTAACCATTGCTTTAGACAATCAACGTGAGTAAAATAATTAATAATTCCAAGAAAAGTATTTTAATTAAAAAAAAAAGAAAAACAATTCATCAATTATCATGATTAATGTTAATCTTTCTTTTTTCCAACTAATCACTTTCTTGAATACAATTAGCTGTTTATGGTATGAAAGTAACCAATTGTCTGGTTCGAGATGGACTCAATTGGGGCGAACAGCCTTTACTTAATGATGAAGGGTAAGTTAATTAACTGATTGCTAATCATTAATTATATAATTAAACTCTCTCTAGATGCCCTGGGTAACCTCTAACACTCCCATCCAATGTTAAGGCACAAGTAGATTAGTCTTTTTTTACCAGCAAAAGAATAGACTGAAAAACTTTGAATATACTTTTTTAAACTTCTCTTCTTGATAAGTTGTTCCGTTTCTTTTGTTGATTCACTAATCTATTGACTATTTAATCTCAAGTTGAAACTTAAAGTCTTCTTTTGTCTCTATCCTACTATCTTTTTAATCATCTTCTTTCTCATCTTCACTCTGTCTACCTCATTCACTCTTACAATAAAATGCTTCACTGAAAAACCCTCAAGGGCATCATGTTCATGAACCAACTGTTTTTTTCTTCTCTCACTCAGATATCACCCTCCATACACTCTCTCTCTCTCTCTCTCTCTCTCTCTCTCTCTCTCTCGCTCACTCACTCACTCTGTTTTTCTTTCTTCTCTCCATCATTATCTATTTACTTTATTGATCAAAAGTTTTTTGGTGAAAAAAACTCAGACTCTGATCCATTCCGACCTTTCCACCCACCAGAATCACACTCTACAGATACAAACTTTTCCTCTAACAAGTTTAAACTATTTCTGCTTCTAAACTTGAAAGTTCCCATTCAATGTTGTTGATCGTTAAACCATGAAATCCTCCTGTAATTTGCTACTACCTGTTCATCTATCCACCCCTCTCTCTCTCTCTCTCTCTCTCTCTCCTTCACTCTTTGTGATAAATAATAAAAATTGCCAACCATTATTATCTTACCTTTTTTTCTTATCATCTTTTTATTATTATTTTTATACTTGATTCTTTTCTTTACTTTTTTTCTGATAAAACGTTTTTTTCTTTTCTTATTTCTACCTGCAGATGTCCAGTTGATGAGGAAATCATGGGTCCATTTGAATATACAAACAACTTAACTCGAGCTGTTGTTTCATTTCAAGCTCACAAATTTCCTTACACAGCATCGGTCTATTATCAATGTAACGTAAGGGTTTGTCTTAAAGAGTCAGGTGGATGTGATGATATTGTAAGTATCTTGACCACCCCCTTTAGCTACTGACCAGAAAGAGAAAATACAAAAAGAATTACTTATACAAAAAGAAAAGAAACTTAAAGAGAAAAGAATAATAGAGAAAAAGTTCTGAGAACCAGGAATTACGAATCTTTGAATTAAACTACAAGGATGAAAATTTTGAGGGATAATTACAGTCACAATGATAATTATCTTACTTTGTGATGATAATTATGATGATGGATGGATGATAATAACTTTGTCAACCAACTATTACAGCTCATCATCTGTATTTTCCTTCCCTTACCTTGTCTTCCTCAATTTTTTTTTTCATCATCTTTATTTTTATCTTCCATTAGCCTCCCGATTGTGATCGAAATGGTCGAAATTACCGACGACGAAGGCGACGTGACGTTGATATCGAGAGTGATTCGAATGTTGCTCTTGGTCGTCAAGACGATATAAGAGATTTAAGTGTTGAGGTTTATTCGGGTTTAGTTGTTAATGAAGCTGAAGCAGAAGACGAAGGTAAGATTAGTGCGAAAGTGCCAATTTCCATTTTCGTTCATGAGAAGGTTTTTTTCTTCTTATTTTTGTATTAAATTCTGATTACTAATAATTGTTATTTTCTTTTCTTTCCTTTTATATTCATTTCGTTTTTCGTTCGATTTTCAAACGTTTTTTTATGTGGGCCTAATATCGTAACCATAATAGTTGATTTAATTTCACCTCGACGAGTTGCTACCGAACAAGAATTTTGCATCTCAATGAGAAAGTTCGCCGTGGGTGTTGCCATTGCCAGTTTACTTCTTATGTTGGCAGTTATCCTTCTGGTCGCTTGTATCTTACAACGAAGACGACGACGAAAAGATGCCTCAACTTCGGCCAGTTCGATATATTCTGGACCTTATTCAAATCGTGCCTATGGTCGAGATTAAATTTTAACCAAAACACAAGCAAAACAAACAAACAACGAAACAATTAACTAATACAAAAAAACTCTTGACCAAACCACACAAAAACACCAATAACGATGAACATAATTTTTATTTTTATCTTTAATTTATAACTAAATCACTTTATTTATTATTAACATTTCCTTAAGGGTGTGACACTTAAGAAGTGTGTTAATTAGGATTCACCGAAATTGTGATTCACAATGATAGAGATCACAACCAATCAATCAAAGAGAAAAAAAATTTACCTTGAATGGTTGTCAATCTTTATCATTGGTTCATAATTTGTATTTTTTTTACTCATCATTTCCGTTTCCTGGAACCTCTTTTTGAAGTGTCACACCTTTTATCCTTCATCTATTACATATATTTTTTTGTTTCTAATTATTTTATGTGTTGGTAGCAAAAAAAATCAACTTAATCACTCACCATTCCTTTAATTAATTAAGGGCTAACCTTAATTCACATGATTTTTGTTTAAATTGTTTGCTTGTTTTGTTTTGTATTTAAAAAAAGACAATCAATTTTATATCTTTGTTACTTAATTTTGTATTGATTAATTATCTCACCAAAACCAATCAATCAAACAATTTAAACAATTCAACTGAATTAAATTAAATCAATAAAATTGTAAAATAAAAGCTTTAAATTAAATTGTCCCTCATAATTGTCTCCATTTTTATTTACTTAATCATCTCAATTAATATCACCACAATTTGAGAAGCTAAATTTTTCCTCTTGTTTTAAGTTTAATTGTTATAATCAGTTTATAATTTGAAACAATTAACTGGATATTTAATTGTCACGGTAATTATATTTTTCCTTTTCCATCTTAGTTTTAAATCATCAATTAACTGATTACCACGTTTTCTAAGTTCAACCTGAAAGTAAAAGTAAATTGTTTTAATTACTAATTGTTGTTAAATCATCACAAACATTAAAACTAATCCAGTTATGTTTTTATTAAACGAGTTTCATTTTTTTTTGTTAACTCACAATTTGGAAATGTAATTTGTTTTTCTTTTAATCTTTAAATTGGTTAACTTGATTGCTAAGGGAAAGTATTTAAATTATTAACCATTTTGTTTTCACTAATTATCATCCGGTGAACAATTAGCTTACAATTAAATTGCGAATCACGAGAAAATTAAACTAAATTTAAATCTCTCTTTGTGTTATATTATTTTAAACTTTTTCCATTTCACCAATTTATCCATTGATTGTAACAATTGATTCTAATTGGTTATTAACATCATTTCATACAATCAAGATCATCAATTTAATTACAATCGACATTGAAAATTAAGCTAATTAAGCTAATCAAATGAAAGTAAACAACAATTCAAATTGATTAACTTCTCAATCTAATATCAATAAAAATAGAAAAATGGTTGGAGAAAAAATCAACCAATAGATTAGAATCTAAAGAAATTAATCAAATTAGTAAATTTTTCCAATAGTTAAAGGGAAAAAATTGGAGAAACAATTAAATTGCTGATTAGCAATTTAATTAAGAATTCGGATAACTAGCGTCATCTGTTGTTCCCCATTCAGACTAAACTCAAAGAATAAAAATCGATTAGAGTTCCAATTAAATAAATCGATTCGAAGTAGCGCGTAAAAAGATCGATTGATTCGATGGATCGGTTGTGGTTCGATCTTTAAAGAGAAAAAGTTTCTTCACTTTCTAACCAAAACATAAATTGTCTCATATTGTTGAGTATTAATCTCAATCATTGTAGAGCCGTTTAATTGTTAATTTTTTGTTTGTTTTTTCTTTCTAATTATCCTTGATTATTTATTAACCTGTTTCTCTGATCTATTCTCACCTTATGGATCCTTTTAGCTCTTCTTCACCAACAGTGAAAATGTCCACATTCAAGAATATTTTGTTCACAATAATCCGATTCTTTTTACGTTCTCTCTCTTCATTGGTTGGCCTTTTCATCTGGTCATCTAAAAATGCTCTTCCACCCATAACTGACCCTCTTCTCCTTCTCCCTGGATCCACATTGGTCTCCATGATTAAATCAGGCTCACTGAAAAGCGAGAAATTGGTTCGAGCCTACATTTCCCGGATCAATCAGGTTCAACCTTTTCTAAACGCTGTAGTCCAATCTCGTTTTGACGCTGCCTTGAAGGAAGCTCGAGAAATTGATATAACCATTGAAAGAGAGATAAAAAATGGCCTACCCGCTGATTCACCTGATTCCATTAGAAGGAAAACTCTTCTTGGTTTACCCTTGACAACAAAAAATTCACTTGGTGTTAAGGGAATGATTATGGACACTGGTTCGGTACCAAGAGCTGGAACTTTGGCCGAGAAAGACGCTGAAGCGATTGGAATAGCCCGTGAAGCTGGAGCCATTTTAATTTGTATAACCAATACACCGGAATTAGTTTTATGGTATGATTCTCATAATTTTGTCTATGGGAGAACCAACAATCCCTATGATCTTGCCAGAATTCCTGGTGGAAGCTCTGGAGGTGAAGGTGCTCTAATCTCTGCTTGTGGTTCTTTGATGGGTGTTGGATCGGATGTCGGTGGATCAATACGAATACCCTCCTTTTATTGTGGTGTTTTCGGCCATGCAACCTCACCCGGAGTGGTTCCTGTCACAGGCATGTATCCACCACCATGTAAAGCTTGGGCTGATCACTTATCCTTTGGACCAATATGTCGCTATGCCTGTGACCTCAGGCTATTGTTGAAAACGTTATCCCAATCAAATGGCACTGATCCTCTGGGACTCAATGAATCAGCCTCACTTGACAATCTAACCATCTACTACTTTGATGACATTGGAAATCCTCTGGCTAATCCAACCATTCCTGAAGTTAAACAAGCCATTCAAAAGGTAATTATTGTTTACAATTTATTTTTAGTTAACCTCCTAAATTAGTGTTTAAATTCACTCACTAAACAAGTTTCCAACAATTACCAACCTGAATGAACCTCTCAGATCACTTTCAGTACCCAAATCAGCATCAGTCTCATTCTTTCCCTTTCACAATTAAGGTTATGATTAACTAAAAATAAAACTCAACCACTCAGCTTAATAATCATTACATTTGAAAATAATTGTCACCAAAAACCGTTCAACTTTAAACAATTGATTAACAAAAAAAACATCAAAAGTTATATTGTGATCAATATGAAACCAAATCAGTTACAATTAGTGTTATTTATACAGTTGAACGAATCAACAATTGATTATAATATGTTTAATTCCTTGTATTTGATTGCTAATCAAATTTTCCACATTTAAATCAGAGACTTGCCCTTAACTTTCAAAGACCTTGAATTAGAATTTAAATTTACCTTAATGTGACCATAGAGAAAACATCCTATTAAATTGTTGGACTGGAAAACAATGAAATGATTAAGGAAATAATTGAACAGAAAATCAGTTTTCTTCATTTATTGATACATAGAAAACCATTTTAAATACAATTAGTTAATGGATCTTTTCCGTCTCGAGCATAAATTTAATAACAATTAACAGTTCATACTTTTAATTGTTTTCTTCAAATATCTGCCCAATAATAAGTTGATTGTTGGCAAGGAAAAGTTAATTTAACAAAAGTTGATCGTCAATTAAAATCAATGCAAAATCAGCTAATTCACAAATCATTGACTTGATTGATTGTCTTTAAGTTGAATAAAAATTGTAATTGATT
The DNA here is from genome assembly GCF_014898815.1 of Panonychus citri. Classification (NCBI taxonomy): domain Eukaryota; kingdom Metazoa; phylum Arthropoda; class Arachnida; order Trombidiformes; family Tetranychidae; genus Panonychus; species Panonychus citri. Next base: position 1,976,702 of record NW_026515541.1, read on the forward strand.
CTGTAATTTTAATGATAGTTTGATTGCCTGAGGGTAAGATTTTGTCAAAATGATAAAATCATTAAAGCAATTAAAGAATAAATATTTCCAATGATATAAAATACTCGTTTTTCCTAAATAAATGATATTTAAATTCAGTTTTATGATCAATTCGACTCTAGACAATTTAATCGAACAGCGATTGAATCATGTTCTGATCGTTGGAACGACATTAGCACTAATTATTTTTACTAATTGTTCTTTTTTTTATGATTCTTTTGAACTACTATGACGATCGTCGATAGACCTTGAAACATTTTAGATGCAATTTTAATGCTCGAATAGAGAAAATCAATTACGATAGAATGGCCTTTTCTTTGATCATGTGGGCAACCCAACTATCGTCAGGAGACGCATATCCAATGGCCGTGGAAGCAGCGATTCGTCAAGGTCGGATTAACCCGTTCTGGGAATTGATCAAATTTGTTTTCTATCTGTCCAATCATACACTTCCCGTCATTTTATTATCAATGTTTGAATCGATCGGGCCCAATAAAGGGTCAGCATTACATAAGAAAATCCTCGAAAAAGCCGATGAAATGAAAGATCATTTCACTCAATTATTAGGTAAATTTTTGGTCCATCCATTGATTGATTTTCTTCAACCTATTAACCATTTTTCATCTCTTTATCCATTAGGTTCCAATGGAGTATTAATCTGTCCCACTATTCCCGTTCCCGCTATCAAACACAAAACAACCCTGTTCAATGGATTCGACACCGGCTATACAATGTTCAGCAACGTAATCTCATTCCCCTCCACCCACTGTCCAACAGGTCTAACCAAAGACGGACTGCCCATCGGTTTTCAAATTATTACCCCTCCGCTCAAAGATAACACTTCGATCACGATGGCCTGCGAGGTGGAAAAACTATTCGGTGGGTGGACTTCACCCTCTCAACTAAATCTACCACAATCAGATTGATCAAAATCGAAACAGTTTTTTTATTTTTGTTTAAAACAAAACAACTTTCTCGCTCTTATAATTATTCAACAAGCTTAACAAACTTAAGAATCAATTGCGGCAATTAACTAATTGCTTGTTGAATCATGTAAATTTTATTTATACATCAGATTGTTTATTTTTCACTTTCTTATTGTTATCACACTTTTTTTGTTTACATTTTCCTCATCATCATCTCCCATCAACTTAATCATTCCCAACAATTGTCTCTTGAACACAATTATACTTTTAATGTGCCATTGAATGGATTAAATTAATTAAAAGTGTGATTCTAATAAAACAATCAAATTCATCCAAACAAATCATTAGGAAAAAAAAATGATTAAAATTGAGAAAAACTTTCCAATAGCCACCAGTTGCATAACACTAGCAATTTAACCGTGACAATTTACCATCATAAATCAATTGTAGAACTCGTTCTCCTCTTAACTGTGTTTTGTACTAATTGATCAACTAATTTCAATTTCACCGTTCAAATGTTAATTTACTATCCTCCTAAGGTCGCAGGTAATGCATTAGGCATTTAGCACCCGAGCGGGTGGCCCTTGTGGGCACTGAGCTAAACGCCCAGTTTGTACAATTTTTGCTTCTATTGTTTTTACAATTTCATTTCAAAATCTTTAGTTTGTTTCAATGTTTTCTTCGTTCGTTAAATACAATTGTACCAGTCCTCCAATCGTAAGTGTCTTGTTGTCTTGGATTCATCAGCTCGGTTTTTGAACAGTGACACATTTGAATTTTTTACATTTGAATATGAAATAGGTATCCGTAGGTTGAGACGAAGGCCAAGATCAGGTCCAAAAAAGTTTAACTCATTAGGTTCGTCATGAAAAAGAGAAAATAAAATTAGAGAAGAGAGATTTCAAATTTGTATCAAGTTTATTTTTCATCATACGTGACAAGAGCCTTGTGCATTTTCGTCTTCAGGGTGTTAAGCGAACACTTTTGCTCAGTTTCAAGAGATGGAGCCAGTTACCAAAAAGTTGTATGAATTTGGAAAAAGTTTCAAAGAGATTTGAACAATTAATATTACTGAATACAATTAATGTTAAGGGCCTTGTTTAAAGTTGCCCATTCATGCTTTTAACCCTTTGATTGCAAATATATTTGCTCGATTGTTTGTTTCATGAGAGTTGAGATTGAATTTTATTTTAGATTGAAAACAAAACTAAAAAACGAAATAAACTTTATCAATAAGATATTAATTCATAATATGTAAATCCCATTGAATCCCTGAGCTGAAATTCAGCTTTTCCTTTTGTTGCAATTTACTATTAATAAATTGCAAATCAGTTGTGAATAGGGAGAGGATCTCATCATAACACTACATTAATTTGAACCAAAAGTGTCGTACAAATTAACGACTATGGTCGATTTGCGATTTGCGAACACATTATTAATAATTTCATTAAAAGCCAAAAACGAAAAGTGTGTCGCGTATTAAAATAAGAGAACCGACTGATTCTGTTGGATTGATTTCTAATGAAAATCAATAGTTTCACCATCGAAATAGAAACTTTCAAGTCAATTTCGGTTTCAATCGTCGACCGACCAAAGTTACAATTGGATGTCACTCACTTACCAACTTACCTAAGACACTAAAGTGACATCATAACCGTGAACTTGCGAGAGAGACTCCAGAGCATCTCAAAGCCTAATGAACTTTTTTCTCGAACCAGAGTTTTGCTCATGCTCGCAAGAGATCATTGGTTGAACTTACTGTTTAACCGTCTTTCCCTGACTCGAGCCCGCATAGCGCAGTGGATAGCGTGTTGGACTTCTAATCCAAAGGTCCGGGGTTCGAATCCCCGTGCGGGTGAGTGAAAACTCAAGTTCGACTTTTTGTCCGATCGATTATCTTTTCACTTCGACAATCAAATCAAATTGAACTCGTCAAAAAGTCTATCAGTTTATTTGGTTGTTCTTTTTATTGACAAATTAGATTTGGTTACAAGTTTAGAAAATAATTAAAATATTAACAATAAGTGATTGGCTACAATTAGTTAGTTAACAATTAGTTAATCATTGGGATTAAGGTTTTAAAATAATATATGATTAGATGATTAGATGATTAACAAATTAGATTGACTAACGAAGTCCAATTTACATGAAGTTAGAAAATATTACAATAAATGAAATGGCGAAATTATCAATTTAATTGATTCTTAGTTCTAACTGATTAAGTTAATTAACAATTTATTTAGCAGATTCAATCATTAATTGTTTCTCCTCCTTTTCCAATAATCGTATTTGTAATTTTCGTGAGGCCAAATGAAGAGGATTTAAAAGAGCTAAAGCTGTACAGACGCAATTAAATAAATTTACCTGTGAAAAAATTAAAAGAAAATTTGATTACAATTAAAATTTAATCACTCGAATGTAACAATTAGTTAATTACCCATAAGGCACATTCAGGTGAACCCTCTTCCCAAATGAACAGAGGAAATTGTAACAATGAAATTACCGCTCCACAAGTGGACATGATTCCCAACAATCTAGCGAAATGATCACCCGGAAATCTAAATTGTTAACAATTAACGAGAGACAAAAAAAAAGTATCATCATGATTAGAAAATTAGAAAATTGTATTAACCTAATATAAGTGATTAAAGATCAATCCATTAGAATTGTATTAATAATATCAATTGGTTTCTCCAAGTAAATTAAAAGTCGATATAAAAGTCAATTGTCTCTTATTGTGTTTTCAACGATCAGAACAATTAGTAAATTGTGATTTCTTCTCAGTATGAGTGCAAATTTAAATCATTATTATCTATGTAATCGTTTTAAAATGAACACAATCAATTTAATTGGTAATCGATTGCACTGAAGTAGATCAAATAACCTGTGGAGTTTTTGATTACCTGGAATAATAATTGTAATACTGAGTCGATTGTTGTAATTTCCGAGCAATTGGAATAACAATTTACTACAATTAGAAGCGAATTAATTTCAATGTCAAATAGTATTTATCACTTTCTCTCTCGCGATCTTTACCATTCTCCTGTTTTCGCTCTGATTATTCTGGTTAATAGTGTTTTCGATAATAATGAATTCAAACAGACTCTTTCAGGGAAAGAAAAAGGTAATTGGTTAAAAATAAGAAGAGAAAAGAAAAGGTCACTTAGTTTTCTCTTTCCTCATTGACAAATTAAACAACAATTAAAATTGATTGTCAACATTGAGAGACACACACAATTAAAGAGAAACCACCAAGATTACCAAACATTAACCTTTAACCTGATCTAAAAATAGTAACATCAATTGGCTATTTATATAAATATAAAATCTGTAAGTTGTTTAGTTGAATTGGAATTAGATCATAATTAAAGCGGGAAGAGGTTAATTTGTTGTGACTTGATTTCTAATTGAGTCTCTAAATTGTTGACAGTAGGGAAATCAATCAATGAAGGACAATTGTATTTAAATTTTACCTTATCCTTAAGAAGGCTGAAGCAACGGCGACAAGGAAAGACCTTAAAAATGTGATAAAAACAATGGACAAATAAATAGCGGTCGGAGTGTCAAAGAATCGGCAGGCCAAGATTCCCGCTAGCGTTGCAGTTGTAAACATCATGGGCCAAAAGCCGGAATCGATTCGTTTCAATTTTCTTTCCAATGGATCTGAAACTAAATCAGCTTGGTTAACTTGATAGTCCATCCAGAATCCGGCTAACGGAGCCAATGCCAGAGATAATATCTGAATGAGGCCATAAATTTTGGTAAAATTACCGGCGACCACAGCGTCATGAGTAACCCTGTTTAACCATAGATTCATTGATCCAACATACATGATCATGTAGGTGATTAACCATGAAAACCACCATTGGTGAAGTAGAAAAGCCAATGAGAAAAGTGAAACTTTCAATGGTATTACTGGTGGGGAAATTTTGTTCGTCGTCATTATTGAAGGAGCTAAAGACGAAGGTGACCTTTCAACGGACGAAGTTGGTGTGGCCGCTCCTGTGGTAACGGTAGATGTCGATGAAATGTGAGATAAATTACCAAGACTGTCCTCATCATGGGAAACATAAGCTAAATTATCCGCTTCATATGTTGACCTTTGAGGGATCGGAAGGCCAATCGATGTTAATTTGGTCGTTGATGAGGAAACTGTGATCGGCTCCAGGGAACATGTGGGTAAGGATGAGGTTGATGATGTGAGGGAAGGTGAAGCCTTTCGGCCCATTGGTGGACTTTTAATGTATCGAAACTTTTCCAAAGTAACTGGACCGACGATATTTTTCTCGTAATATTTACGATTACCGGTGAAGGTAAGAGCCACTTTTGAACTGGTCAGATCGTCTTCGCTTATAACGGTCGATGGTAAAAGGAAAAAGGTTGTCGGTAACATGGACAAACTACATAGTACCAAAGTGAAACATGTCCAATAAAAGGAAAGTCCAGCGTCGAACATGAATTTAAGTATGACAAAGGTAAACGCCGAAGCGCTGAAAGCCCCGCTGTAGAAGGTGATTACAGATGATCGCTGTTTGGGGAATAGATTGGCAATTTGCATATTGGCAATTCGAAGGGGAACACCGCCGAGACATAAGAGAATCACGGAGGGAAATATCAGGTAAGAACGAGCTGAGAATTAACCAGAATCGAGAAAAAAGAAGGAAAGAAAAAAAGAAAACCCAAACCAGAGAGTAAACATAATGGAAGGAAAAAGAATTAGAAAAGTAGATTTTACGAAGAACAAAATTGAGTCGAAAATATCATATTAGAATAGAATTTATCAAATTGTAACAATTTAATCGATTCCATTGATATTATCATCTTAATTAGTTGGAAATATTGTCAACAATCAAATCATGAGAGTGAAATTTGTGGTGAAAAGTGGTACAACCAACGATACGAATATGGAAATTGATCAAAGGTCTTAGTCTTTCTCAGCAATTAACGAAACAATTAGTGGTTAGAATAAATTATTCTGATAAATTGATTTGGTTTTTCTGTGAGAATTTAAGATTTTCTAATGATAACTCGTTCATATTTCTCACTGGCTTCAAACGATAACAAATATTACATCACAATTAAAGGAACCAAACAATTAAGAAAAAGTTATCTAAGTTAATTGTTCTGTCAGATAAATCAAACAGAGTCACAATTTTGTATCTTTCATGTGTATCAAACTGGATCAACGATTCAGGACAATACAATATGTGATCAGTTGAATGAAGAAAAAAAATTAAGCCTTTAATCAGCAACAATTGGAAAAAAAAATGATCCAACAATCAACAAGGCAAGAAAAAGGCTCTTTAATTGTTAACAAATTGTTTTCTTCTTCTTGATTGTTCAAATTTCTGTAATTTTATTCCATGTTGATTTTATCCATTCGCAGCCATTGATTGTCACCTAAACATCGTCATGATTAACTAGATTGTTGACTTACGATGATTAAATGAAGATCAACTTACCTCTCGTAGTGAAACAAAGGGAAATACTTCCAAGGGTTAGAAATGCACTGAAATTAACGATTAAATTTAACAATTAGTGGTCAAAAATGTAATCAACTCATTCTGATCAATTGTATTTAGATGCTGATCAAGACAATTAAGCTAATTGCTAACAAGCTTCCTTGATTCTATTATTATTAATACTTTCACTTTCGTTTCAATATCATCGATGGAAAAACTTTGATTATGATCAAAATCAACTTCTTAATATCATGATTAACTTTAATTGTCCCCAACTGTAGTAGTTTAAATCTAAAAATTTCCAATCTATAAATTCAATATCAACCTTACCCTTTAATTACAATTAAATTGTCACACTTTCCCTGAACAATATAACTTTTTTTTCATTCCAAAAAGGGAACAATAAAAATTGTCAAATCAAATTGTTGATTATAATTTCCAAAATAATCTCATTGAGATGTTAACAACAACAATTAAGTGACAATAATAAATCAATCAGTCGATATCAAAATGATAGATGAATATGATTAGTTAATTATGATAATAATTAACTTAAAAGCAACGACAAAAAAAAATTGATACTAAATTTGTGTTGAAAAGTTGACAAACAAACCAAACTTTGAGTGAAAGTTAAAAAGTGAATAGTTAAACAAACATAATGCAATCAGTTAATTGTTGATAACAGTAAATTATGCTGATTTGAATTAATTACTTACTTAATTAATAATCGGACGTTTCTGAGGCCCCATTTATCAAGCAAAAATCCCCATATAAATGCAGTGAAACCATTGAAAAAAGTACCAACAGTAAAAGCTAAATTTAATACCCGATCCTGAGTCCCACAGGTTTTGATTAAGTGTGATGATGGTGATGAGCGTGATGAGTTAATTGTCAGCTCCTATTTAGTAATGATTAAAATTGATTTAATTAGTGGTAATCAATGAGTGGTATAAAAAACCATAGATGAAAACAATATGTAAATTATAAGAGAGTTGTGATCAAGGTTGTTGACTAATTAGCTGATTTAGTTTTATTAACCTCTCGATTTTATGATTGAGACAAATTATTGTTTTCACCAAAGATAATCAACTAATTGTTTGTTTTCATCATTCGAAGTGTTAATTGTTTGATTTGTAGTTAATTTATTAATAGTAACTCTTTTTGAATCAAATCCAATTGGTGTTTGAACAATTAAGTTAATTGAGTTTTGATGATTTGATAAAATCGTGAGTTTTTTTTTATACTTTTCTGTGTCATATTTGTTAATCAACTTGATTGTCTAAACAATTAACAATCAGTTTGTAATGTTTAACTAATTGTGAGCCGGAAATGGTTAGTGATTAGCTAATTGTTATCTGATTTAAGAAAAAAAAATTAACTTCTAATAAACTGATCAACAAAAGTGATAATAATTTAGAAAGTTAAAATTAAAATTCAACATTGACCATGAACAGAAATGTAACAATTAACTTGATTGTGAGTAAATTAAACTTTCAACTAACAATTAAAAGTGTAAATCCTTTGACCAAAAATCAACGATAATCAAGTTAATTGAATTAAACTAATTTTGAAAAAATTGGTCCAGTTAATTTAGTCAATCAGTTAGTTAACCAGATAATCAATTACCGATGACAATTAATTAAATCAAGACCTTGATTGTTTATTAATTGAACAACAATTTACTTTTAGTTATTAGTTATTGAAAATAGTTAAAGGTGATCAACCGAAAACAGAATTAAATTTAATTGTTGAGCTAAAAATTGAGCTACAATTTAATAGACAGTTTAACGTTGATTAGTTTGATAATTAACCTTGAAATTAAATACACTTAATGGTTCCGGGATTGCCTTCAACAATCAAATCAATACAATTAATCCCAACATCAAGTGAGAGCAGAAAAACAAATCAACAATTAACAACTTTCAACTGTCAGAATCATAGTTAGTTAATTATTAAACTTTCAGGTATCGGTCATAGTTAATTGTTACACTAATCAACCTGAGGTTATTTCCTTAACTCTTCCTACAATTAAGATTAGGCCTTGTTTTGTTTGTTATGATTAAATTTAATTGTTTCCTTAATTATATAAACAAAAATTGAATTTAAATTTTCATGAGAAATTATAATGTTTGTCAATGAGATTTTGGTTCAATGTTGTTAACTAATTGTTGGCATAATCATTATATCATGAATGTAAATTTAATTGTCTGTGGTTATTTTGACAATTCTGTTGATAATTAACCCTTAATTGTTGTAGATTCCTTGTGGTAAATAACCTTGATCATTTGAAGGTAAATCTTTTACCTGATTGATTGTTGTGATTGAATAAAAACCATGGAATTGATTTCAATAGATTTGAACAATTTAAATTATTCCAATTTCTAATCATCAATTGTTACAATTGATTGTAATTTTCCCCTTTAATCAACTACAATTATTAAATAACAATCATTAAGAGAGAGAGAGAGAGAGAGAGAGGTTGAAATGTTTACCATTTAGATTGATTGAAATTTTCTCATAATTTAAAAGTTAATTGTCAACAATCAACAAGATTTAACTTGAAGAATAAATTTTCACCCGGAAACAAAATTATCTCCCTGGAAATGATAACCTGACCATGGATTTTGCTAAATAGATTGTCAACAATTAACTAATCAAAACAACTAGAATAACAATTAGCATTTAAATTGTGAATACCGGAAATTGATCAACTTTCATTCAAAATCAATGTTACTAATGAAATAAATTTAGCTTGAAAGGAAAACAATTAACTTCATCCAATAAGAAACAAAAAATCAACTATGTAAATTGTCAACAATTAACATCATCAAGAGTATTTACCTTGAGCATATTGAATATAATATTTGAAGAGCAAAATTAAATCATTTCAATATTGAACTTACCTGATCAGAGTAATAAATTGTTGATATATTGGGTGTTGGTGTTGTTAATGATTCGGTTAAATTGTTGCTAATTGTTGTAAATTGTGAGTTTCAAAGGGAAGATATTCAATTGTTGAATAGTTTTGCAAGATACTCGGAATCATTGGAATATGAATATCGGAGTTCAAAGGTAAATCACATAGAGATTCATAGACACCCTCTTCCTTTAGCATGTAATTCAATGCTGACCAACCCAGAATCGAACCGGTGAAAATTAAATTCTCCATCAATCCAACAATTAGAATTAACCATTTCTTCCAACTAGGTGTTCTCATTGTAACAATTAACACAATTAACACACTGATCACTGATTACGAAGACACAATAATAATAATAATATTAAGAAAATCGTATCAATTATTGTTTAAAAAACTTTTGATAATTTGTTGTTCAATCGAGGATTAGGATTATAATGATTAGGGTTTGGATTTGGTTGATTATTTTAAGTTTAACTTGATGTTATTAATCATAATTGTGGTTGGTTTAATTGTTTATGATCAACTGAAGGATTGGTGATGGTGGTGGTTGAGTTAAATTGTTCAGATAATCACCATTAGTCATAACAATCATTTTTTTTTTATTGTGTTTATATCACAGAGCACAATTAACAATCAATCTTGATTTACCAATGACCATAGGCGTTGATATTTGGTTAATTAACAAAAAGATGAAGATGATAAAGATGAAGATGATGATGATAACATAATGATAATAATAAGTGAATATGGGAGGGGACACTTAGAACTTTTTTTCTCCGCTCGAAAGAGGTGGGAACTTGTTCGAGTCCAGAGATAACTGTGAGTGTGATGATGTTCGTGGTGGTGTCGAGGTGGAGGCGAATCGTTTACACAGATGAAAATCATGTTTTCTCAGAGGAAGAGATGAAAAAGAAAGAGAGAGAAGAAAAGGGGGAGAATAGAACATACATCACGTCGAACTTACCTATTCCGAATCATATGAATTCTGAGAGAGGGAGAAAAAATATTCGACGAAGGAGGAGGAAGAGAGAGAGAGAGAGAGAGAAGGTGGAGATTCGATGAAGGTGATGTTAATTGTAACAATTAAGATGCAAAGTGGGTGGTGGGATTGACGAAGGCGGGAAATTAACCTTGTCTTTCCTTAATTTAGTAACTAATCTATTCAATTGTTGTCACAATTTAGATTTAGAAAGTTGAATATCTACTAATCTTATTGATTGTTCATATAATCTGATGACAATTTGATTATACGATTAGTTGATTGATAATTTTGGTACATTTTGATTAATTGATTATTATTAAGCTAATTGTTGTTTTTATTGTTGTTGTTGATGATATTAAATTGTTTATTTGTAAATTGCTGTTTAAATCAATTTATTTATGTTTTGTCCCTTAAATTATTTGCTTAATTAACTGTTACTGTTTTTTGATTACAATATTTATAATATTTACAATCAAAACCTTGAATTGTTTGGTGTAACTTTGTTGATTTGTTTTGCTACCTTTAATTGTTAATTAACATGAAGATGAGTAAACTGTTAGTTGTGATCATAACTAAATCAATTAATCAGATTTTTTTGTTTAATTTGATATTTTGATTACAATTATCATTATGATAATTGCTTGAAACCTTGATTAATTATCTTATCTTTTAATTGTCCTCTTTACAATTATATTGATAGTAATAATTAAGTGGTTGATGAGTCCTAATTAAATTAAAATCAACTTATTAATTAACTGATTGATTATTTAATAATCAGATCGTTATTGTGAAATTTTAATCACAATAATTAACTATTACAATCAATGGGTAAGATGTTTAAATTATATGATTGATCTGTTTTTTTTTCTGGATAATCAATCAAATTTTGTGTTAATTGTTATAACAATTAACATAACCCTATGTATTTAAATGAGGCTAAATTGTTGTAAGATTATATCATTGATGAAAGTTAATCAACAATCAACAAGGTTGAATTGAAGGTGGAATCAATTGAAAAGGTGATTTCCAAAATGATTACAATTGAAGGTTTTTCATCTTAATTGTTGACAATAGACTTTTGATCAACAGTTACAATCAATTTTAATTGTGACTCAAAAATTCCTTGACGATTTACACGAAAAGTTAATCATAATCAACAGAATTAACTTGATCATTGTAACAATTTAATTTCCTCTGAGCTCAATGTTAAAATCTTACACTGGCTTCAAATCTTAATCATTGTAATCGCCTTGATTGTTTAAATTGCCAATGGATTAATCAAAATCAAATTATTCCTTAACCACTGCGATGATTAACTTTGATTATATCATTGTAATTACAAGATAAACTAAATCCAATGTTAGTTAATTGTCATTAGGATTGTTGAGTTTTTTTTGTTTCCCAACTATTAAGATAAAAAAAAAAACTTTTCAAGTAAATTAACCAACACAATCAACGGACAATTAACAAATCAACTTTGATTTTTGTAACAATACATTCCCACTGATTCACTAGATTTTTTTTATCAAATTAATTGCTGTTTATCAAGTGAATCTAATTGCGTTGATTGATTAGTTCACTTGGGAGTCTCAACAATTAACCAGAAAATTAACAATAATTGAAACTTTTTTTGTTCAATTTTTCTAAAATACCAAAGGTAAAAGTTAAATCTAATTACAAAGTAATGATGTTTAATAAGAATCTCTTAATTGTTATCAAATTATCAAGGTTTAATCATAGGTGCAATGCCTTCCGGCTTAATCACAATCATCAAATTAATGATCAAACAATTTATAAATCAGTGTAAGATTTGATTTCTTTGTTAACTTTCAAGGTTTGGTAAAAGTTTTGGATTATCAAATTTATTATTACAATTCAATTGTGATTAACTTTTTTTTCACTATGTTATCATTAATAACAATTAACAAGATGTAACAATGATCACCAATTTGAATTGTTAATCATGATTAACCTTATATAATAATAAAATTAAATAGTTAAATTGATTGGATTATACATTTGATTACTAGAAGGTCAGTAAATAGATTTAATATCTTGTTGGGCTAATTGTGTGTGGACAAATTATCAATTGTGATTAACAATTTAACCTTGATTGTTGAATGAGAAAAACTAATTCAATGTGATCAAGTCCTTGTTCAATTGATTGTAATGATAACAATCAAAGTATTCACCTGATTGTAATTACAATTACCTAAGAAACAAATTACACAATTAAGGGTTTGATTGTAAATTTCTTGGGAATTTTTTTCCCAACATGATTAACATTTAAATTGCAATGTTAATTTCTCAAAGTCACCAACAATTAGAGTTGATTACAATTAAAAAAAAACTGTCTGAATATTGTATTAGTGTTTACACATGATTAAGTTAACTGTTAATTGTAAACAATTAACTTTGATGTGCCTTTGAAATTTGTTTTTATCATCACATTTATTAGATCATTGAGATTTTATTTACATCTTAATTGTGATTAAAATTTGATGATTAAATTGCGATTTTTCTTGTTGATTATTGACAATACGGGCTAATTGTTCAAGGTTAATCATTAAAACCATTGAACAATCAAACCATGTTGATCACCAATGATGATTAACTTAATTTTGTTTACTAATTTAAAAGTTTTCTTGAAAACCCTTATTGGTGAAAATTGATTAACAACAAAATTGATTGTTTATGATTAGCTAAATTGTTTACACTTTATACTAACAATCAATCATTAAAGAAACTTAATAACAAATCATTTGATCACAATTAATTTTAATGAATATCAAATCAATCGGTTAATTTGAGTAAATTGTTGATTGACTTGACTTTTTGATCGGAAAACTTTTCTTTCCCGTTTAATTGTTCATTTAATTTAGTTGAGCCTCAAATTACAATTTAAGAGACCAATTTGATTTGATTATTAACCTTTATCTTAGCAATTTAAAATTTATGTCCTGTAATTTACCTTAATTTTTTTTCGTTGAAAAGTTGATCACAATTTAAATTAATTCGCAAATTGTATTGCTATCACAATTTAAATTTTACAATTAAAAACGAATCAAATTGTCCAGTAAATGTCCGTTTGAAAGTTAATTGTTATGAGAAAACTAAATAATTAACTGATTGTATCTATTTTTTAATCAACAATTAACCGGAAAACTTTTTTCAAAAAAATTGTAAACAATTTTCAATCATGTTAACAACAACAATCCCACAATTAATTACAGTTAATTAATTAAATGTTTAGTTCAATCAATGAATGAACAATTTAGGTTGTAAATTGAATCATCAATGATTAAATTGTTATTAAACTTGACATTCAAATGAGTGACAATCAACAAGGGATAATTAGAGATGTTTCAATTTTTTTGATTGTCAATCAAATCACATCATCTTTAATTGTTGTTTAATCATGACCGATGGTTAAATTGTGATATCATTTGACATTTAATGAGTAACTAATAAGTATCCATGACATATAATCGTAATTACTGTTAAAAGGGATAATTAACTGAATAAAAGTTAAACAACAATTAAACCTTTAAATGCAAACAATTTAGTGTAATAACATTGGTATTATACAATTTATGCAATTGATTAGTTGCTAATTGTTGCTAATTTGGGTGAGATAATTGTAGTTAATCATGTTTGATGATCTATACCCTTGAATTGTAAATTTAAATTTCCGCAATCAATATTCAAGAAAAACAAAATTTTAATCAGTTGACATGAGAGAGAGAGAGAAAAGTTAATTGTCAATTTAAGGCTTTTGGTAAGATGTTGACAAGAGTTAATTGTCCTCAATTAATTTACTCATTTTGTCGAGGTAAATCTGATCATGGATTCTGACAGGAAGTTTGTTTAAAAATAGGGGAGACTTTCAACAATATAAATATTGATACTAATCACAATTAGTAAATTAGTCGATTGGATTTCAAATTGATATAAATATTGGTGAAAAAAACGATATCCTTTTACACACTAGATTTGATTTGATTACTTTTTTTTGTTGTTGTAAATTGTTTCAATTTACACAATTGTTTGATTTCTCTCCTTGTTTTTCTGTCCAATACACTTTTGATTCCCTTGGAATTGTGATTAATTAACCTTGACAATTAGAGCGATAGTTTGATTAAAGCCCTTTCTCTCCTTCTTTCTCCTCCTTTTCTCAACCATAGATCAACTGTGTTCATTGAACCTTTTGATTGTTGATTGGTTTGGTTCATATGGATTATCATGGTTAATTGCTTGAAGGTTGACAAGTAAGGTTTAAGGTTTAAAATCAGCTAATTAGGTAATTATGGTTCACTTGATTTTCTCTTTTTTTTTCGTAAACGCCAATTGAATATTTTTAGGTTGATTGCTTGTTACTCTCTTTTCGTAGTGGAGGTTTAATTGTATGTACACTGAATCCAATTCGTTTCCGTATTTACTGAACTCTAGGGGAGAGAGAGAGAGATACCATTGTTTGTTCAAGAAAATTCTGTTTCGAATTAAGAATTTGATTTTTGTTGTTGTTTCAACTCTCCTTGAGATCCAAAAAATACCGATATTGTGAATTATGGCTTCATCTTGTTAACACGTTTGGCCTTAAAAGGAAATTAAGAAGAGAAATAAAAAATGGCAAATAATTTGCTTATTTGAATGTCAATTATTTTTGATTGTGTCAAAAGGGTTAAATTGGACAAGTTTGTTTAAGTTATAACAAAAGAGAAAAGGAAAATGTTTAGATGATTAGATACCAGATATTCAGCTTGATTTGGTTGATTCTGGTTTAGCAAATGAGGCCAAATCTCTTCTCATGGCATAGGCATCTTCCCCATCGGCATAGTATTTAGGCTCAGTTTCATGGATCACAAATCCTAAAGTATTAGCATATAAATGTAAAGCAGCTCGGTTACTTTTCCTCACATGCAGAGAAACATATTTAGCATTGAAACATTCAACCATAGCTCGAGATGATTGATTCATTAGCTTCTGAGCCAATCCTAAACGCCGGTGGGACCTTTTAACAGCTAATGAAGTGATATGACCATGTGGATCATCTTCCGAGTCTTCCTCCATTTTGGCTAAAACATAACCAACAATTTTACCACTTTCATCTTCGGCAACATAGGACAATTGAGGCCAAGATAATCCATGGTAAAAGTAATATTTCATTTGGTAATTTTCTGGTAAACAAAGCAAATTACAATGTTGCATATTTATTAGATCTTCGGGTTTAGCACAGCGAATATTCATTGTAAATCAAATCGAGTCAACTAACGAAGCAGAAACTACACAACTAATTAGACAAATTAAGAAAATAATTAAAAATAAATTCTATTGAACTAATTAATTAAATCGCGATGAGAAACGATTGGAAAAAAAGTAAACACATTTGAAAAAAATTCTGGATTCCGAATGTTCGCCTATGGAAAATGAGCGCCATCTATTGGGTGATTTTCTTTTTACAAAAGATTTAAATTTAGATTAAACAATTTAAATTCTTAATCATTGGAAGCAATTGCAAAGGTGAATTAATTTTCTTTTCACTGATCAAGTGATTGTTTATTGGATTAAGAAATACATGATTGATTTTTGTTTTTTTTTGTTATCCAAAGTGAACTTTATTATCTTCAAAAACATTTGCTATACCATTTTTTGTTTTCTTAAGAATTAATTAATAATAGTTAATTAATTGGGTGATGATCAAATCTTACAAAAAAATAGGTAAGAGAAAAAGAAAGAGAGAGAATTGAGAAAGTTAAAGGGAGAGAATTAGTTAATAGCAAATTTTTGTATTCTGTATCCAATGTTGTTGTTGTGTCCAAGCTCAATTCCAGCAATTAGGTTAATAAATTTGTTTTTCAAATTAGTTAATTTGGTTTAAGGTTTTTTCTTTCAATTTTTTTGCTGATTGGATTGGAATTAGGGATTATATCTGTTTATCCGCTATAATTTGGATTCTTTTTTAATATCACGAAACCTTCAAGTATTGGTGTTAATGGTTGATACTCTTCGGTGGCAAGTTCAGCTCTTTCACCGAGAGCCAATAAAACCGGAGTGGTGTGTGTTTGGAAACCGGTAATGGTTTTGGGTTTACCCGCTTGACCGACAACATCAACCGCTTGACCCACTCGAACGGGCACAGGTAAGGGCAGGAGATCTTCATTGAAAGTAACCAACATACGAGGTTGAATGGCTGCCGTCAGGTAGTATAAAAGGTAATGTGATTTACCCAAAATGGTTGATTTAACATCAAGTAAACTAACCAAGACAATTAATAAACCAGCCAATGCGGTGGGAACTAACAATTGACGGTCAGAGTGGAAAGGTGACAATGTTAGTGTACCTTTACCCAAATGGGTTAACCCTTGAGCAATTCGAGTCATAAAAAGTCCATTAGGCTCTTTTGCATGATATTGGACAAGTTGACGTAACATGGTTGCCAATCGAGCGTTATTGGTTCCCGCACCGATGATTCCCATGGCGAAAATTGCATTACAAGCTACTTCCATATCGGTATCGTGACTAAATTTACTAAGTGTTTCCAAGATGTTTAATTTTGGATTGGAAACAGAAATTAAAGCCAAAGCCAGGGGAACGGTTCGTTTGATGGCGGCATCACCATAACGTAAGAGATGACCAAAGGATCGGAAAGCCATTTCTGATCCAATTTCTTCGGCCATTGCAATTAACGCGATTCCCAAAGTAGCTACAGATTGTTGAGCTGAAAGGTCGGATGTTGATGAGCTACTGCTGCTACTACTACTGGGAGAGTCTTTCTTTTTAGAGGATGATGATGATGGAGAAGATGAAGATGATGAGGAGGTGGAGGTGGAGGAAGAAGAAGAGGTTGAAGAAGTTGATGTAGTTGTGGAATCACCACCTTCTTCTTTGGTGTCTCTCTTTTCAGAGCAAATATGAAGTAATTGTTGAATTTTTAAAACATTTCCAGTGGCAGCATAAGCACAAATGTCCAATAATGTTTTCGACATTGCTTTAAATGGTTCATTGGTGAGTACATCTAATGTTGCTTGAATTGTTTCAGCTTCTTCTTGTCGTCCCAAATAACATAAACCAATGGCGAGGGATAAAAATTTAGCAAATGGTTCAGATTTAAGGTCAATCTTTGATGAAGAGTCTCGATCGATCAAAATTTGTAAACAATTTGCTGTTACATCAGAATTTCCTGAACCAACAGCAATTAGACCACAAGAGACAGCGGTGATTCCTAATACCTCCATGTTTTGTTTAGAATCGGTAAGAACGGGAAGAAGAGTACTGATAACATCTTCTCGATTAGAACCAGCATAAGCCAAACCTAAACCGATTATCGCTCCGAGACGCATTTGAGGTGAATTATGGGTAACATATTCACCAAGTAAAGCAAGAGCAGGATCACAATCATTTCTAACACCACAATTAACCAATCCACAGGCAAGTAAAGCTCCAGCTTTAATATTATCTTCACTTGAATAAAGATATTTATCTATTTGGGTGAGACCACTATCAACATCCCAAAGTAAAATTAATCCAAGTGAAGCGGTTGCACTAAGCATACCATGGTCTTTGTTTTTGTAAAGCCATTTATTACCATCATCAACTAAGAGTAATTTATCTTTACCAAAACCACAATTGACGAAACCATTGACAAAAGATGAGGCCAAATTAGCTCGAGCCGAGTCAACATTACTTGCACCATGAGATGATCGAGTTGAGGTTTCCAAATGACTTTTGTAAATATCTTCAGGTGTTTTCGGCTCAAGAATATCTAATTCACGGGCTAAGGCAAGAAAATGACTGTTTAAGTGAGTGTTTGACATAATATCAGTTAATTCAGCTTCGGGAATATCTTCCATGATGAAAATTTGCTGCCTTCCAATCATGAAGGCTAACTGTTTTTGTAGAGCAGCATCTTTACAACCAGTTAAAATACTCTTAATTTGATCCATATCATTTAGCTGCATAGCCAAACGTAAGGCTTCTGGTAATTTGTTAAATTTAACAAAAATTCTAAGAGCTGTTTTCAGAATATTGGTATTCTCGGGATCGGGTACATAAGAGACACAACTTGTCAGGTAAAGACAAACTCTTTGACAAACATCCTCATCATCAATATAGCTATCCAAAAGTTCAAGTTTCTCAATCTCCATTAAAAGATCGGCTGCTTCAGCTTCAGCATTGTGTTTCATATGATATGGAACAATATCATGAACTAATTCCACCAATTTAGCTTTATGTTCAGGAGTTGATTCATTTAGCCAATCGTTTGCAATTTCACCGGCAATATGACGAACATACTCATGACCCCAAGATCCAATCTCTTCCCGACTTCCCTTTAACCGATACCTAAACACGAGAGAGAGAGAAACAAAAGAAAAGGGATAATTACACAAAGGGAATCATCATTTTTGTTCAATATTGAGAATTTAAAATTACTTTAAAGCTTCTCCGACACCATATTTTTCGGGTGGCATGGTCATTGCTAGAATAGAGATAATGTCAGCCACAAATCTTTGAGTTTCTTCACTGGGCATAGATTCAAGAATATTCTTAAGAGTCTCATAATGATCTCGTAAAAATTTCAAAGGCTTGGGAACTGAGGTCATAGAAGTTGTTGCACTTCTAATCTGAGATCTTAATTGTTCCAAAGCGGGTAGATACAGACTTGTATCACTTTCTTTCAAACGATTAACCAACATCTCTAAATCCTCTTGTAATTGCTTATCCTCTTCAGACATTTCATTTTCCTTTTCATCTTTTCCTTTCTCTTTCTCCTTAGTAGTTTCCTTTGGTTCCAAGTCACGTTGTAAATCTTTCATTTTGCTCTTCCGATCAACTTCAATCAAAACCAAATAATAAACAATTTAACAATAAACAAAGAAATAGATAAATTAATTTAACCGATAATTAAACTTGAAGTCACAATTAAAAACACAATTGAAGTTTAATGTTAATAAAATGCTGACAAATCCAATCTCTTTAGTGGCGCCATCTCTTGGATAAATAAGTAACTTTTAAAAGGTCAATCAAATACGAAAAAAAAATTCAACAATTAAATCAGATCAACAATTTAAATGATGGACACAAACATGAGATAATCAATTTAACTTTGAAAAAAATAAATTAATTAACTCTATTCCTTTTTTATGATCCAATGAAAGTGAAAATTTGTTTAGCTAAGAAAATGAAAACAATTTAGAATCTCAATTAACCAGAATAATGATTAATGTTTTATTTACTTTAATTGTGATTAAAGTTGTGGGAAAAATAAATGATTTATGAATAAAATTGAAATAGAAATTAATATTGATACTAATTAATCATTGGAATTGATAATTTTACTCTAATATATATTAGAAGAAGGGAAATTTGAATCACTCCAATAATAGGAAAACAATAATTTTAATTGGTTCGAGGATGAAGATTGTAATTAATGGAAACAATTAACCTTGTAAATATGAAACAATAATCATTCTGTTTATGAATTAAATGATTTGGATGAGGATGAATTAGAATGATTGATTAAATGTTCTAATGTATAGAGAAAATGGTTAATCGGCTGAGAAAAAAAGTTTTTGGAGAAAAATTTTTCTCGTTTCTATTCAGATGAAATGGTAAAGAGAAATGAAGAGAAATTTATGATTTAATAGAATAATAAGATGATGATGATTAAGAAGAAGAAGAAGATTAGAAGATTTCGAGAAGATAAAAGGAGTGAGTTATTAATACCAAAGATTTTGACAGAATTTTTCTCCATCTCCTCGAATGTAACCAGAAGTGTTCGTATGAGCCAAGAACTATTTTTACAGCGAATAGACTTGCGATCTTGTGTCTTCCTCTTTCGAAATTATCTTCATCTTCTATTATCATCTTCATCCTCATCTTTCTCTCATTAACATGTTGTTTCATCTTCTCTCTCAACTCATCCACTAAGATGGAAGAAGAAAAAAAAACATCGTATTAACTGTTTCCTTTGATTTCTTTTCGTGATTCTTGTTGATAGTTTTCGAGATTTTTTTCTCTCGAATTTCAATTTCTTTTAATATCCATCAAGTGATCAATTGTTAATTGTTCCTGTGACCTGTCATCTAGATTTTGTGCCTGTGAGAGTTTTAATTGGTTGATTATTGATCATCATCATGATTACCCTTAAGTCAAGGGTTGTCACCCCTTCGGGTGATAGTGGAAGTGGTAATAAGTTCACCAGTGATTATTTGACCTCATCATCGTCTTCACCTTTCTCGAATCGACTTTACTTTACTGGTGTTGGTCAACGTCCGACAAGTTCAACGTCTTTCTATTCAAAGGGTCGCCTTTTGGCCTCATCGTCGGTTGAAAGGCTTAACCGGTCAGAAAGTCCACCTCCGTCCGCTTTTCGAGGTGGATCAAGTTGGGATTTACGAAGTTCATCTCCCATGAGGCGAGTTAAACCTTCACCTCATCGTAATCCATCAGTTGATAGACTTCGAAGGCTTGACCATCATTCAAGTTACCGGTCAATTTCTCGTGATGAATTAAATTCAATCGATTCAACGGTTACCTCAGGTGCCACTGGACTTTCTAACCTTCATCCTCCCTCATCCTCGACAATGGAAAGACGTAACATGATCTTATCCAATTTCCATCGGAATTTACCTCCGACCGGACTTTCGTCAACATCTTCAACCTTCATTGGTCATCATTCACACCATGGTCATCATGGTAATCACCCTAACCTTCATCCTCGAAGTAATTTTGCCGCCTCACGGAGCAATTTGACCACATCTTCAGCCTCACCTTCAATCTCAACTCGTTCCCATTGGCCAACATCGGGATTGGAGTTTTTCAGGCCCAGAATCAGAGATCGACCTTCGTTAGCGTCAATCAAAACAACTTTAAAAGGTAAACAACTGATTAAACCTTCATCTGGATCATCTTCATCTCGATACATTAGACCAACACCATCGACATCATTGTCAACAACAACATCATCTCCAAGTGACGCAACTCTTTCTCGATATCGTCATGTGATCAAATTTCGTGAATTTCATATCGATGAACCTTTGACCAAAAGGAAAGCTTCAATTTCCTGGGATCTTCCCTTGGAACCAATCAGCTCATCGTCAAGTTACAATTCAAAATCAAGTGGAAATTCACAGAATTCACCACATTCACCAACCTCTCGACAATCAACCCCAGAAATAGATCAAAGGAAAACACCAGATGATAATAAGTCTAAACTGTCATCTTCATCTTCCTCATCATCACCTTCCCAACCCTTAATCGAAAGGAAAAATTCAGTTTCCCGTTCACTTGACGATCGATCATGTAAACTTAAAATTCCCAAATTAGAGATAACTCCTGATTCACTTTCAGGTCAATTATCATCACCCGATGTAATTGAATTACCCAAACCAGTAAGTCCGCTTCGAGTTCACTTTGAAGTGTCAATTTCCCGTCTTGAATTTATTCCCGTTCCCAATGATCAACCAAACCAAGAAGCAAATTCATTTGAGGTTAATGTGATTATCCCTCTCAAATCTAAATCCAAATCTCCAGATCCTTCGATGCCAAAATCCCAATTAGTTGATTGTAATAAATCAATTTTAACAAACCAACTAAACCAAAATATTGTTAACAAATCGATATCTCCTAAAATAACTTGTTCCCCACCACAAACACCGCAAACACCACCAACAACAACACTTTCCACTCCATCATCTTCCCGAATGGTTCCTCTACCTCCTTCACACTCTCTGTCAATTTCCCCCAAAAATGAGAATGATAAAGTGATCACTACACTTGCACCTTCTCCACCACCACCACCGACAATAACCTCATCTTCCTCTTCTTCTTCTTCTTCTTCCTCCTCTTTACCCCCTCTCAAGCTTCCCAAAGGTCGAACCAAACCTCCAAGTGACAAAGATCGTCCACCAACCTCACGTCCCTTGGCGGGTAAACAAAACTATCACAGGAAACCATCTTCTCCTGATCCAACCCGCTCCTCACCAGTCGATTCCCCAATCTCATCTCGACCACCTTCACCTTCACCCACCTTCATATCAACCATAGAGGAAAAAAGTCGTAAAATTTTATCCAAATCGAAATCAGGTTCAACAAGCCCAAACCTAACGGGATCGATAACAAATCTAAATACAACCAACAGTAAACTTCAACCAAACGAATTGAAAATCAACAATAGCTCATCACAAGCATCATCTTCACCATCATCGACAACTTCATCAGTACGAAGTGTTGTCAGTCCACGACAAGAGTTAAAACTGTCAAAGGGAATAACTAATTCCAGTTCATCTGGAGTAAACTTGTCATCCAACAATTCATCACCATCCAAACTATCTCCATCATCTTCAGTAACAGGAACAACAACAACAACAACAACATCACCATCAACCTCAACCTCAACATCCACAACAAAAACACCGATATCTTGCCATTCATCATCTCAAGTAACTTTTCCCTGTGAAACTGAAGCCAAGAGCAAAGGCCTCATCCTTAAAATCAGCAAGGAAACTGAAGAGACTAAAAAAAGATCGTTAACACCCAATCAACCTAACAATAGATCGTCAAGTCCTAATTTACCATTGGCTTCATCCTCTTCTCCATCAACACCACCACCACAATCACAACCACAAACTTTAAATCAGGTTAATTCAGTTGGATCTGATTCATCAAAGGTTGAACCAACTCACAAGAAAATGAGTCCACCATCAACACCACCAGTAACTTGCCGTTCATCACCCATGGTAAAAACATCAACAGATGAAGTGAAATTAAGTCTCAATCTACCAATTGCCTCTAAAAGTTCAAGTATCTCACCTAAATCAACATCACCAGTTAACATGAATCCAACAATTAACTCAAAATTAACCAAGAATCAAGTCAATTCTAAATCAACTTCTTGTCCACCAACACCAACTGAAACTTTACCTTCTTATGTGGTCAAGGTGAAAACCTCATCAACTGGACCTAAGGGAATGACTGGTGATAAACAATCAATTTTACCAAAAAGTAATAAAATTAAATCAACTACAATTAAAGGGTCAACAGATAAGGTTAATTCAATTGCCAATGAAAGTTTAATTTCATCTGATCATTTACCTGGATCACCATCATCGTCCACAGTTAATCCAGTTAAATTGGTTAAAAAATCATCAACTGATTCTGCTCAATCAACAATTAAGCAACAATCAAGTGGGTCTAGAAGTCCATCAATTAATCTAATTGAAAAGAAAATGGATCCTAAATCATCAAAGAAAAGTACAACTTGTGAACTTGATAAAAGTAATCAAAGTAAATCACAATCAAAGGAAAACAATCAAGAAGCAACAATCAAAGAAGCCGAAAAATTAAACAAATCAATTAATAAAATCAACGAGAAGGTGAAAATTGTTGAACAATTAAAATCTACAATTGAATCAGTTGATAAATCAAGAGATGAGGTTAAAGTTGACAAATTGATGAAAATGTCAAAGAAATTGAGTGTCAAAGGTAAACCAGAAGACTCCAAGGTGAAAGATGAAACAATTAAGCAACAATTAAATGGAACAATCAACAATCAAGACTCTAAACCAGACAAGAATCAAATTAATCAACAAAATGCTACAAAAAATGGTAAGTTAATCAATTGAAATCGAAACCTAGTTAATTAAATATCCATAAGATTTTAAATTGTTGCTTCTATTTTAGAATCAAAAAGTCCTTCGATTATTTTAATCAACTCAAGTTCATCTAAATGTTTAATTTTATCATCAAGTTAATTTAATTTTACCCTTCTAATTGTCAAGCTTTCTTTAAATAATCATTATCAACATTTAGTTAGTACCTTAATCATAATTAAGGATCACAAGTCTTTCTAATTTAAACAATTAAATTGTAGGTTCAACGATATTTGTTTGGTATCATTTGGTTTTAATCGCATTTTAATCACAATTTATGATTAAACTTAATTGAAACAATTTAACTTGAATATGTTTGCGAAAACTATTTCCAAAGTTAATCAAAACTAATCAACTGTCAAGTGATTAAGTAACACAATTTACTGGCAAAAGGTTACATATGTAAATCTGCTTATCTTTGCAGGGTTACAATTAACTTAATTGCTAATGTCAAGGACTGTAAACAGATTAATTAATCAATTTACAATTAGAATCAAAAACTAGATTAGCAATTAGTTTGTTACTTTTGCAATCTTTAAATCGATGTTGTCGTTTATCAATTACGGAAACTTTTTCTATTCAATTGTTATGATCTTAATTGTTAATTGTTAATCAGATGCTGATCGAATCACTAAATTGCTGGTTAATGGCGGAAATTCAGAGGAACCAAGTTTAATCGAAGATCAGAAAAAGGAGCGGAAACGAATTCGATTCCGGACTTATACTATGGACGATTTCGAGTTACGAAAAGTTCTTGGCCGAGGAAGTTTTGGAAAAGTAAGTCAACAATTAACTAATTCGTTGATTGTTATAAATATCAATAAGTTCCTCACTTAATGACCTAAATCATATTATTAGTAAATTCAGTTGATCCCAAGAGTTAATCCAAATGATTAACTTATGAATCGGAATTAGTGATTAAGTGTAAGTGTTTGAAGATTCAGAAACATCAATGTTCACAATTTAAACTTAACCTTAAAAATTTAAGAGTCCAACTGATTAACTAATCAGTTTTGTTTTTTCACTATCAATTCAATGATTAATATGTGAACTATTTTGTTTATTTACACCAATGAACTTTTTGAACAAGATTAATTACATTGCAACAATTAGGGTGACAGTTAATTGTCACATCAATCAATCAGTGAACTCGAAAAAAAAAACTAAATCGGTTACATAATAATAAACAAGTCGATTACTGTTGAATTTAAGATTAGAACAATTAACTCGTTGATTATAATTAGATGAAAAGATTTAATCAATTGGAAGGTAAAAGAATCAATTGTCTAACTGATATAACTAATCAATCATGATTGTAGTAAATGAAATATGATTAGTTTCGTATCTTAATTGTATCACCTCAACGTTCATGGTTTGTTTACGAAAAGATTCAATTAGAACTAAGAAACTTTGAGTTCGAACTTTTATTTTTGGCAAAGTTTCACTTCAACGACAATCATCAAATCTATCATCGTCTTTATCACTCTAATCTTTAGCATCCTCATCCTCATCCTCATCTAAATCAATTACAGAGAAGAACAAAAAAAACTTACTCATCTACCTGATTCTCATTAGTACGTCATGAATTTCAAGAATTGAATCATTATTATCCTTTCATCATCCCTTTCATCTGATGATTTACATGATGACAATGAAATTTTGTTCCTTAATCATTTTAATCCAGTTAATCCTCTTGTCATCATCATCTCATCAAGTGTTTACATCTCTCCCGATGATTGTAACCAGAAAGTTACAAAGTTTCTTGAACTGAACAATTTCAAACCAATCAACTAATCATGTTTAATCAATTTCTTTTCAGGTTTATCTCGCACAATTAAAAGATCATCATGACGTTTTCTTTGCAATTAAGTTCCTCAAGAAACACGTTGTCATCGAAGACGATGATCTCGAAAGCATTATGGTCGAGCGAAAGGTTCTAGCGCTCGGGGTCAAGCACCCGTTCATTTGTAAATTATTTTGTACATTTCAAACTCGAGTAAGTATATTGATCGAAGTCGCTTCGACTATTGATTCAATTGCACAATTAACTTAACCATAATCTTATTGCTCTTCAACTGAACGTCTTTA
This sequence comes from Panonychus citri, assembly GCF_014898815.1. Taxonomy (NCBI): domain Eukaryota; kingdom Metazoa; phylum Arthropoda; class Arachnida; order Trombidiformes; family Tetranychidae; genus Panonychus; species Panonychus citri. Next base: position 2,002,768 of record NW_026515541.1, read on the forward strand.
AATATGTGGCAATTCAATTGAAACCTTGAAGATCAAGTTAATTGTAGATATTTAATTTTTTTCTGCTTATTCATTTGTATTTGAATAATTGCCATGATTATAATCGTAAATTAAATTGTTGCCAATATAGTTTAACTGTTGAGAATATGGTTTACTGATTGTGATACATTTTCTTTGAGGTAAATTAATTTTCACTAATCAAACATTGACTCACTGATTGTCACAATTTAGTTAATTTCTTACTAGTTAAATCCTTTTTAACCTGAATAATTAGTGAGGTGATCAAAGGGAACAAAAATTTACTTGGTTACAATTAACTCTTTGATATTTTTAATCATTTTGGATTTGCTCATATCACAATTAACGAGTAATTTACTAAACCCTTGAATTAATTTAATCTAAAAATGATCAACTTTAAATTGTTGTGATTTTTTTTGGCTAATTATTTGTTTCCATCATGATTTAATAAATGATTGACAATTAAAGATTTGCTTATGATTAAAGTTTCTTCCTGGTTCATATTGGTGAAACAATGACTTTTAATTGTTGACAATCAGTTTAATTTTGTCTTCATCTCATATGATTACAATCAGACACTTTTTTTTATGTAGTCAAATAATAAGCCAAGAAAATGATAATCAATTTAATTGCTAAAAATTGGCAACAAATCAAATTTAAAGAAACATACAAATAAGAAATTAACTTTATTCACAATCAACTTACTATTATAATAATCCATTGATACTAATCACAATTTAGGACAATTTGTTGATTGCTCTGATAATAATAAGAAACATGGTTTGATTACTTTCCAATACATTAACTTGAAATGCTAATTATAACTTTTGAGGTTCATCAAACTTTCAATTAATTACAAAGAGAAATGAACTAATTAGTTAACTAATCAGTTGCTTATTGTGATTAACTTTTTAATTGTTTATGATTCATGTTTGTCTCAATCTTTTACAGGGAATGGTTTGTTTTGTGATGGAGTTTTTAGCCGGAGGGGATTTAATGTTCCATGTTCAAAGTTGTGGACGATTTCCTGAAGACAGAGCAAGGTAACAATTAACTAATTGTGATGATTGTTGGAAAAAAAGTTCGATTCATCAATTTTTTCTCTTTAATTGTTTAATTCTCGCAGGTTTTATGCCGCTGAAATTGTTTCCGCTCTCAACTTTTTGCACAGTCGTTATATTATCTACAGGTAATTAACTGATTTTCTAAGTTAATTGTTGATCAGCTTTTAATTATTTTCTATTTATTTCCAGAGACCTTAAATTGGACAATATTTTACTAGATTCTGAAGGTCACATACGATTAGTCGACTTCGGGATGTGCCAATGTCACATATGGAAAGAGGAATGTCTTCCGTCCAATTTTTGTGGAACTCCTGAATATATGGCCCCTGAGGTACTAATTGTCAACAATTAACTCCAACAATTAACTTGGAATCTCTCCAGTAACTCGAAACGATAATCGGATCAATAGATTTTCATTGATCGGCCATAACTTCAACATCGTTTTATTATCATGATTGATTCCTCTCTCTCTCTCTCTCTCTCTACCATTAATTTAATCAAATCTATTTTTACTTAATTGTTATCGACAGATAATTAAAGGTGTCCAGTATAATCAAGCAGTCGATTGGTGGTCATTTGGTGTATTACTTTACGAAATGATCGTCGGCGATTCGCCGTTCAAAGCAACCGACGAAGATGAACTTTTATGGAACGTTTGTTATGAGAAAGTTCGTATTCCTCTTTTCGTTAGTTCGAATGCTCAAAGTATTATTCTAAACGTAAGTATAGTAATTAACTAATTGTTAAGAATTCTCTCCAAATTGATTAATTACTATTCCATTTCTATTAATTAATAGTTATTAGAACACGATCCTGCTGAGAGACTGGGAATGCCGACCAGTTCTAAAGGTGATATAAGGAGTCAAAAATTTTTCGAAACAATTAATTGGGATGCAATTAATTCCGGCAAAATTAAGCCTCCCTTTTTACCCACTCTGGTAATTAATTTGAATCAATTGTTTTCTCATTTGATTGTAAAATCAATTTTCTAAATTTTATTATATTTATTGTAGAAACATTCATCTGATACTTGCTACTTTGATCGGGAATTCACCGAAATGAGGCCAGTTCTAACCCCGATCGATGATTATACCGTTGAAAGTGTGGACCATGAATTGTTTTTCGGATTTGATTACACTAATCCAAATATGACCGATTAATTATTGTTCAAGTTTTCGAGTTCCAAACACAATCAAATGGATTAATTAAAAAGAATTTTAATTTTCTCAATAAACTTAATCAACTCATATATTATATAATTAACCAACAATATACATATAAATAAATATTTAAATTCTTAATATTTAACCACTTATTCTTAAGCAATGATATTAAATTGAATTCCAATAGCAAATAAACATAACTTTTCAACGAGAACAATTAAAAATAATTAAAGAACAATCAAAAAGAATCAACGAAATTCGTTCAAGACAAGAAAAGAAAAATTTTCTATCAATCTAAATATCTTCATATTCTAATCAATACAATCAAATGTTGACTGTTACAATTAATCTGTGATAATCTACTCAGTGGATTAGTTAATTGTTGCAAATTGTTTTCTAATTTAAATTAGTCCATCAAAAGATTTCAATATACGACACTAGGGATCACTAGTTTTCGTTGGTTAACTTTTTCTGTTCTTGTTTTTGTTTATCTGTTAATCTGATGTGATTAGATTAAAATTAGTTTGTGATTATCTATTTAAATTAATCACAATTAATCTGAAAGAACGATTGTCATTCGTTGTATTAACAATTGATTGGAATTTCTAATTGTTTCCCCTTTGTTTTCCATCTTTAAAGATTCATTGGTTGTTACTTTTTCTTTGTGTAAGCTTTGTGATTTTTTATTTTGTCTAATTTAATTGGTTGATTTCTATTGATTTACATCATTTAATTGTTACAATTTAACTGTTTATCTAATTTAAATGATGTCACAAATTCATTTAGTTTCCCCATAGTTAATCTTCTATTGTTTTCTATTCTCTTTTGTCTCTAATCTCTAATCTCTTCTTTATCATTTTCCATTTTTTTTTTTATTCTCTTTAGATTGAAATCTATTGGTAAGTTAATCGGACATTAGATTACTTTGTCTCCATTAATTTCTATCACAATTAGATTTGTATGTCTGTTAAATGTTTCCAATTTGATTAGTGTTTCCATCATTTCCTTTTGACTTTCCTCTGATTCCTGTTTTTCCTCTCTTTTTTTTGTTTTATTTTAATAACCTGTTGTTCATTATTCTGGTTTACTTCCTATTCCCGCTTCAATCTAATTGTTTCCCTTTCTTCAGGCGCTGCAAACACAATGAATTTAATTAGTTCAACAATCATCTCAATTACTATTCTTTTCCTTCAATTGTACCTTTGTGTCTCTGGTAAGAGATATGGTAAAGCCGATTCAAAGTTAGACCTGTTAACTATTGTCCATCGTCATGGTGAACGGACGCCCTATAAATTTTTCGCCAATGATCCATATTCTGATCCAAAATATTGGCCTGATGGTGAAGTGGAACTAACAACTCCTGGTCGTCAGCGAATGTACCAACTGGGTGTCTCCATACGCGAGAAATACTCAACCTTTTTCGTGGACAATCCAAGGTTGACCTATGCCCGCAGTTCCGATGCTGATCGGTGCATCGAAAGCAGCGAATTGGTCTTACATGGAATCTTTAAGGCCACAGGCCGATGGGTTTACAGTAATGAGACCCGATACTTGCCAATTCCTATTCACACCGTGCCAACTGCTTTTGACAGTGTAAGTAATTTAATAATCAATATGTGTAAGCCTAATATCAAATTTCACTAATACTTTGTGTTCAACGATCAATTTACTCAATTGCATCTGTTTATAATACATGGAAATAATTGTTTCCCTTTTGATTTCTTTACTAGATGTTAACAATTGACGTTAATTGTCCGGAAGCTTCAACTGAAAAGGCTCGATTACTGACTAGTGATACTGCTAAATCAATTATGAATAAATATTCTGGAACCTTGAATATAATCAAACATGAAACAGGCAATGATTTGAGTGATTTAAACGCTGTTGCTGATTTTTTCACTACTCTTGAAATTGAAGAGGCAAATATCCAAAACTGGACAAGACCAACATGGTTGACCGATAAAGTCATGGAAGAGCTTCATATTATGAGTGATGCTGGAATTTATATCGCTCAAAGTTCATTTAAAATACTTCGATTACGAACATCAAACTTTTTCTATGACCTTCGAAGACGAATCGACGCAAAATTGTACAATGATGTTAAAAACGGTGCTAACTTAAAGTTAATCTCCTATTCTACCCATGATAATCTATTGGCTTCCATCCTAATTGCTCTTGGAATATTTGATAATAAGATTCCTCCTTATGGAGCTACTTTACTCTTCGAGTTGGTTCGTTCTGAAAAACCTTTCGTCAAGACCTTTTACTGGAATGACACTAAATCTGAACCCAATCAAGTCGCTTTACCCGCTTGTGATAATCATCTTAATTGCTCAGCTGATCGGTTTACCAAATTGATTTCAACCTACATTTTGGATGATTGGGAACGAGAATGTGGCCTTAAAAAAGAGATCAGTCTTTGGTCTAATGGCCTTTTCGTCGCCCTCGTTGTGATCCTTGGCTTAGTCATTTCTGCAGGTTTAGTTTGGTTCATGGCAATTCAATGGCAAGCGGTAAGACGTGGATACACCGTCATTTCTTGATTGTTTTCCTACAATTAAAATCTACAGGTTAATTATGATGTGAACATCGAACTCGTTACCCGTGATAACTCCCTCGAAGACCAAGAAAGTGCGTTACCTTTGCTAAATCGAGAAACTAAATCGTAAAAATTTGGAAACCAAGTCAATGGAAACACAAACGTTTCAGCCATAAGAAACATTTTCTCAACACAAATATTCAACTAACCTTTCATCAAATTAACTAATCAATATTTTAATCTGTTAATTACAAACTATTATTATGAATCTTGTCCACTGTGTAAATAGAGAAGCAAAGAGAAATTAATTTTTTACTTTTTGTTTACATTAACTTTGCATCGAAATTAAAAACAAAAAAAAAAGGTTTTAAAAACATTAACTTTTAAAAAAGTTTGTATCAATTGAATTCGATTTGCAATTAAAATTGAAACAATTAGCTTAAATTGTTGCTGAAATTAGATCACGACAAAGAATACAAATGATAATTGAGGGAAAAAAATTTGTGCGATGTTAATTAAATTTCCATTATCTGATTTCAAGCTATTAAAAAGGTTCATTCATATAATTTTATATTCATCATTTGGATGAGCTAGAAGATCTCGAACTTGAACTGGATGCGGATGAACTAACGCCCGATGAACTTGACGATGAGGATGAAGTAGATGAATCTGATGACGATGTTGAAGAGGCTGAAGATGAAAATGATGATGCTGATCGTCGTCTCTTCTTGTTCTTATCGTTTCGATCTTTGCTCCTATTTCGTGCACGCTTTGAATCGGTATCTTTGATGGACGAAAGTTTATTGGTATTCGAAGAATCTATTCTTTCTTTGTTTGACTTTTTCGTTTCCTTATTATGTTTCACGGGACTTTTATCTCTTCTATTGAAACTACTTCGATTCTCGTTTGCACTTTTATCTTCTTGTTTTTTACGATCATCATTCTTTTCTTTTCTATTATCAACGTCGATTCTCCGGGAACTTGAGGTATTTTCTTCTCTATGCCGACTGCTTTCTTTAGATGATTGTTTATTTTTCTCATTTCGTTTCTCTCTCAATTGACTTTCGTCTTCTTTAGTTTCATCACGTTTACTTCTGTCATTAGATTTACGCTCGATTTCATAGCGATCCCGATCCGATCTAAATTCTCGTGAAGCTTCTCGACGAGTTTCATCATTTGGGCCTCTTGATTCTTTCGATTCTTTCAATTCTTTTGATTCCTTCAATTCTTTAGTTTCTTTAGTTTCTTTGGTTTCCTTAATTTCTTGAACTTTTTTCCAACTTTCAGTTTCACTAATTTCCTTGGGTTCTTTATGATCTTTTAATTCGAATGGTCGCGTGTCTTTTGATTCTTCTTTCAATTTTCTAGATTCTCTTGCATCTCTATTTTCTCTGGCATCTTTGCGGTCTTTAAACTCTCTCGAGTCTCTCAAATCTTTCGATTCTCTTGGCTCTTTTGATATTCTAGACTCTTCTCGTGGTTCTTTCGATTCTCTCCGATCTTTACTACGTTGGTATTCTCTGTCTTTTAATTCGCGTGATTCACGTCTCTCCTTTGATTCTCTCTTTTCAGTAGAGTCTCTTGATTCTCTGCCATGCCTATGCTCATTGAATCGATGCTTCTCAGAGCTATCGCGGCGAGAATGTGTACTTGCTTCCTGTCGTCTAGAAGGATCCTGAGTTTTTGGAGGCCTAAGAGCATTTTCTGTAACGTAATGAGAAAAATTGATTAATATACCGATATTGAGATGATCGATGATAATTCTTTACCTTCATTGTCTTTATGTTTAACCTCAGGTGGAAATAATGCAACTGACGGAGAAACATTTCCATCACTATTTGAATCATTTTCATCTAACCGCTCGATGATTGTTGTTGATATTTCGGGTACAATTTTCGCTTCAATTGTTTCTGAAGCTTTTGTTTTAACAATTGACTCATTTGTACCACGTAACGGACTGATTGGATAAGAGACTATTTCGTTAAGGCGATTTTTGACCACAACAGAAGACGAAATCAATTTGCGTCGAAGGTCATTCTCATCATCTTCGATTTCTCCTTCTTCGGGAATGCTTGTTCCACTTCGATTTAAGGTTTCAATTCTATCGTTTGAAATTTCTTGAGGTATCGGTTCTTCGGTAAACCTTCGTCTTTTTTCAACTGGACCATCTTGATTAAACTCTTCACGAGATCTTATCAATTCGTTGCCATCATTGGTTACTATTTTGTCCTTTTCATCTCTTTTAATATCTTTATGATCTCGAGTTCTTTCTGAATCTCTATCATGTCTTCGACCTTCTCGATTTTCTGACTCTCTTTCTCGTTCATGGTTACGATCTCTTCTTTCTCTGTCATCTCGACGCCTTTCTCGATAGTCTCGTTCATTTCTAGATCTAAAAGGGTCTTCATTGTTACGATTTCTATTATAATCTCTATCTCTCCTGTCTCTCCTTCCTCTATTATCTCGATCTCGATTACCACGATCATCGTATCGATCCGACCTATTGACAGGTTAAAGATAAAAATAGTTATCTAATCGCCCGAAAACCTAAATCTTCATTCTTACCTTCGTCTTTCACCTTTACTATTTGTACTATCTTTTTGGTCTTCATCTTCATCGTTGCTGAAATTTTTAGAAAGAAAATATTAAAACTTCTCGAAGAAAACAAAAGTTTTTGAACTATTAATACTAACCTTTTATCGCCAGATTTCATTACTTCATCGAGACGTTTAACGCGAGATTGGGCAAATTTCCAGTGTGGGGGTGTCTCACTTCCATCTCGTGCTCCAGGAGACGGAGTTCGATATCGCTATTGATTAAAAAAGTTGTAATTAATCAACCATTTACTAAGTTAGTTATGAGTAAACTTACTCTGAAACCTCTTCCTTTGATTTTACGACCAGATCTAGTTGTTTGAAATCGAGGCTTAAAACGTTCAGCAAAATAGTCTGTTTTTTTATCGTCCTTATTGTCACCATCATCAGGTTTTTTCACTGTTCGAAGGAGAAATTTGTTCTCAGGTATTGTCGGTATTTCGTCCGGTTTAACTGAGCATTCGTAATCTTCATCAACATCAGCTGGTGCATTATTATTGTTCGCCTCATTTTCATTACTGAAAGAAAATTAATCAAACAACCGATTAGACCAAATCAAAATTCACCACGTCGATTTACTCTTCTTACTTTTGAGGATTTTCAATTTCATCTTCTTTACTGTGTTTTCCATGTTTCTTGTGTTTTTTGTGTTTTTTCTTCTTTTTGCTTTTCTCTCCTTCCTCAGAGTCAGAATTTTTTCTTTTCTTTTTATCTGTCAACCGAATCAACAAAAAGTTATATTCATTGTTACGTAATAATAATTGAAGAGTAAATCTTCAAACCTTTGGATTTAATTTGAGGTACCAATTCTCCGCAGTTATTGATAATCACATCGGTCAATGGTTTAGATGATTTATCTGTTGGTAGAGCTTCAATTTCATCAACAATCTCATGTCCAGAGAAAACGTGACCAAAAACAACATGAACCCTAAAGAAAACAAAGAGGATGAAACAAATAAATCAATAACCAATAACAATTTGAAAATTACAGTGATTATATGACCAGAAAACGATCAACAATTTACTTACCCATCTAAGTGAGGAGCTGGTTTAGTTGTGCTGTACAAGAATCAGAAAAAACGTAATCCAGGTAAGGTAAAGTTGAATAGTTTAGAGATTCAATGAGCAATCATCCAATAGGATAAATGGTCAACTCTTTTTGTATTGGGTCAATATTTGTAAAGATGGAAAACTCTTTATCCAAAATTTTTAAATTGATCACCGGTACACGATTTAGTTGAGTCAATTAGTGTAGACTAATTATTGATAGAATCCAGGGTATATCTTTCTCCCTTCTAAATGGAAAACCTAATTGAACACCTCAATATTAGACTCGCTTCTAAAACTGAATATTCCTCAATTTCCCATAACAATTAGTTTTATGATTACCCACAAGTTTACCGACGATAATTTTAAACATTACCTTACAAAATACTCAACACAATAATATTTCACAAAAATAGTATGAGACTCACATGAAAAATTGAGATCCATTTGTGTTTGGTCCTCGATTTGCCATCGAGAGTAAATAGGGTTTATCATGTTTCATTTCGAAATTTTCATCTATAAAAGTTAAAGAGAAATTATAAATTTAGAAATTGATAAAATATTAGTAGTGTCAGTTTTTTAGAATCGTTTTGGACTAAACATTTTAGAGCAAGAAAGTGACTGAGACGATTCTCGTGTTAGTGATGACGATGATGAGGAAATGAATAAAATAAAACACCTTTGAAAGTTCCTCCATAAATTGATTCTCCTCCTCTTCCATTGCCTAAGAGAATAGAAAAAAAAAATTAATGAATTGTTGTCACAATTTAGCAAAATAAGCTAAAGGTTAGCTGATTAATACCAATGGAAAAATCGCCTCCTTGGATCATGAAGTTTTTTACAACCCGGTGGAAAATGACATCCTTGTAATGAAGAGGCTTATTGGTCGTTTTACCGAGTCCCATTTCCCCTGGAAAAATAGAAGAAAATTTAATTAAAAATGAAACAATCAAAGGAATAAGAATAAAATCGACAATCTCACCTGTACAAAGAGCTCGGAAATTTTCACATGTCAATGGACAAACATCATTGAAAAGCTCAAAAATAATACGACCAACTAAAGTAAAATGAATGAAAAAACTCGATTAGTATAACAATCAGTGATTAGATTCATACAACCACATGGTTAATAAATGAATTGAATAATCTGTCTAATCAATTAACCAGACGATGAAGGAACAAAAATAAAATCCCATAGAAAAAAAAATCTTACCTGGTCGGTCTCCAGTCTTGATGTCAAAAAAACATCTTGTTCGAACCTTTTTACTCGATGTCATGACTATTAAACAGTATTATTTTCTATTAGAAATCAATAAAACACTTAATCAAAGAAAATGATCGAATAATTTACTGAAAACAATTAAATTAGAAAATCAAAACACTTGATTTTCATTGAAAAAAAATTCTCGACCAAATGATTGAGCCGAAATCAGAAAAACATTTACAGCTGAAAATTTTGGCGGTTCTTTCAAATTCTTGATGACAAATTCGGTAAGATCTTACAAGTTAGTGATGAACGCACTGGTGTGGCTTAAGGCCCGTATTCACCAACCGTAATTAAATTTGAGTCTAGGTTTAAATCAGCTGATCACAGCTTTTGTGTTTCACCAACTATGATCAACTCTTGATCTCGGATCAGATTTAAGTTTAGGTCAATTTAATTAGAGGATCAAAAAATCTTGTTTCACCAACCGACATCAATTGATCTTAGCTCAAATTGTTGTTTCACCAACCGAAATCATCTTCAATTGATCTCGGAAGTCTTGATCAAAATTTAAACTTGGTAATTACCACGATTAACTTTTGATTATGACTTTTTTTCCTCATTTTTTTTGCATTTTTTTACATAAATTGATTAATATCGTTATGTCCTATTATTTTTCTACAATTTTCGCTAGCGTAAAAAAGATTTTTTTTCTTAAAAAAATATTAAACAAAGATATTAAGAAAACTTGATCAGTGTAATCATATAACTTGTTAATTGTTTGGAAATCAATCTTAATTTCAAGTCTTTCCATAAACAATTAATTAATTTATCTCCTTCAAACTTACCGCTTTTGTCTAAAGAAAAATATGTTTTTATTGTTTTGACCGTTGTTTTGTTTGATGATCGGTTGGTTAAAAAAATTGATTGAAAATTAGGGGTAAAAATGAAAAAATAGTGGAAAATGACCTAAATTACTGCGCTAATTAATGCCACTAATTAACTAATTGTTTGGCTCGTTTTGTTTTGTTAGATTAGGTTAAGTTAGGTGTCACTCGTAACCGGGTTAATAAATGAAAAAAGGCCTGGAGGGCCTGAGACAAGCAAACTAAGTTTTACACTGATCGCCTCTCATTGGCTCATCAGATTTAAGCCCCATCAGTGCGATCATAAATAAGATGTTACCGCAAAAACTTCAAAACTGAATTTACCACAAAAAATACATCAGAAAAATGATCCAATTTCATTTCTAAGTCTAGGCAAAATCCCTTATTTAAATGGGCTTCATCCGTACTCAATTAAACTTTGACAATTAAATCAACGAATAAAATCAAATTTTCGAGTCAAATGTAATTTCTACTTTGCTTAACTTACAGTCATTTCAATCAGAAAGCAACACTCAACTCCAAATCGTGAACCTTTTTTGTTTATTTTACATCAAATAGATAGCAACACCTTTCAAAACAAAGGTAACACTAATTGAGAATCTCTTTTCGTTAAATACACTTCGATATAAACCGGAGCACGTGATTGTAATAGTTAATACAATTTTGTTCTGATACCTTCTCAGATGCTAATTTGATAGATTGCAGATGCAACTTGTAACTTTTGATCTGAATCTTCACTGATGATGATCTCAGTTGTTGAAAGGTTTTAAGTTTCAATCCAGCAAGTGGAGTAATCGGGGGGTGAAGGTTGATAATACAAAGTTCACTTATTAATGATTGATCAAGATTAGTTTCTCTTGAGTCTTTACTGGCTCAGTTTAAACAAACTCTGACTGGATTTTTCACTAGTTCTATTGAATTGTCCATATTGAGGCTACTTTTCTATCATTGCCTTACAGGTTTTAGTTCAATTAAAGTGCGTCTTTGAAAAAGGTTAAAGAACGCACGATCAGTAGTTTGCTAAACACATAAAGGATTGCTTAACTCCAGGTTGATGCAACGTTAACAAGGTGATTTAGTTCATTGGGTTGATGGGTATTTATCCATTTTCTTTGTGAGTAGTAGGGAACTGTACGCCTCTAATGCACCGTACGCTTTAAATGCACCTCTAATGAATCTTAATGCTGTACCTCAAACTAAACATTTGAACAATAGATTAACTAATTAGTTTCCAATTGTTTTTTCAGAATGAATAAATAACAAAACTGTTTGATGAGGGTAAAGTTAAATAAAAAGACATGTTATTATGAAGTTTTTAGAACAGTGAAAGCCTTGTAGAAAAACACGTAAGGTAAATATTGAAAAAGTTAAGATAGATCAATTGATTAAATATTAGCTCAATAGGTATCATAAATTTGTTTAGGTGTCATGAAAAGGAAGTGTATAAAAACGAAGATGATGATGGAGTAAATTATCATTAAACAATCAACCATAAAAGAAAAAAGTTCTTTGATGAAAAACATCATAGTGATTCTCTCTCTCTCGTGCCTTTAAATAGCTTTGCGGCAAATTATTTATTCTGAGTGATAGAGTATCTCTCTTATCATCTTCATTGTATCTCTTTCTCTCTCTCTCGATTGGAACTTGGGTTTATCCGATTATTGTCACCACCACCACCTATTCGTTTCTCTCTCTCAGTTGGAACTTGAGCTGAATCAGTTTATACCCATTAATTCATTGTCTCTCTCTCTCTTTCGATTGGAACTTGGGTTCATCCGTTTATTCAAACCACTATCACCGATTCATTTGTTTCTCTCTCTATCATCTTCTTCAGCTGGTCCTACCTAATCTCTCTTTCTCTGGCCAATCATTGTGATAATTGTCGTGGGTTATCGTCATCATCTTCTTCAACTGGTCCTATCTCTCTCTCTCTCTGGCAAACCATCTAGTGATTTTATTGAGTTTACCATCATCATCATCTTTAACTGGTAAAATCTCTCTCTCTCTCTCTATCGACACATCGACACATCGACACATCGAATTAATCTACTGAGTTTACCATCATCATCATCACCATCATCATCTTTAACTGGTAAAATCTCTCTTTCTGTCAAACCATCCATCCATTTACCGTCACCATCTTCTTTAACTAATTGAATCCTGGTCCTTCTCACTTACGAAGCTTTAAAGTAATTTAGTTCCTTTTGACTGCATCATCATCATCTTCTATTTCAACTGGTTCAATCTCTTTCTTGGTCTTTTACTGTCTTCATAAACTGGTTAATCTTTTTGCTCTCAACATGTCCGATGACGCACAGTGTTTCTCAGGTCAGGCTGCTTATACCGGACCTTTATGGTACCCAGTGGAACTAACGGCATAGTGAGAAGATCCAATTACTGGGGCAAGAGAATTTAATTTCTTATGGACCGAGGGCGGATGGGAGAGGGACGTTTATTTCGAGGAAGAGCCACCGGAGCATTTGAAAAAACCAATTGAAGTAATCAGGGAAAAAATCGGAAAATCATGGAGAAACTGGAAGATCTTGGAAAGGATATTGAAGAAAATCCCATATTCTATGTTTGTGGCTTTTGTCACAGAAATTTAACCTCCACCAAAAGCCCTGAACGACATATTTTTTAAGAGCCCGCAACAATAACAACCGCTATGAGGTAAACTGTCAAGTGAGAAAAATAGAAGAAGCAATTACTCAATATGTTCCTAGAAGACATGGAAAACCAAGGAAAGATCCTTGGTTCTATGTCATGTCTAGACATGACGAAAAAGTGCTCGATCCAATGGTTTATACTCATAAAATAGCTCGAGATGTTGAAGCCCTTCTTGTCAAAGTAAAAAAAGATTATTTTAAACCTGATCAGGAATAATTAAACTTGATTTATGAAAAAATGGAAACTTTACTTTACGATTACTTTTTTTGTATCATTTTTTTGTTTAATCGTCGTGAGTGTTAACAAAAAAAAACGTTAATCGCAAACTCAACTTTCTCGCGATACAAATGATAACTCTAATCTCGCGAATAAATTGAACTCGCGCAAACAAAAACATAATCGCTCACGTGAATCACTTTAATTCAAGTTTCTCGCGATAACTCGATGATGAACGAAATGTTATACCTCGCCAGTAACCCCCTCCCCTCGTAGTTATTTTGTGATCGTTCATTCATTAAATATCCATTGATTATGTTATAAGCGTTAAAGTAAATAATATTACGGAAACACTCTCTTCTTTATCTCTCCTTTCCTTTTTCTTTTTACTGTCTTTTCACTCTCTTTCTCCAACCCTTTTAACTGAAAAACCTTTCTTTAATGACCCCACCGTCACGCGAACTCAATCTTTTTGATCGCGCTTTGAGGCACGTCTATTCATTTGTTTGCAACAAATAATATATTTTTTTAGATCAGCTTTTCGTGCTCTTTCCAAATGTGTAGTTTTCAAAAAGATTGCATTCGAGATTAAACATTTTGACCTTTTGTTTTCCGTTCGGCATACGATAGTGTTGTTGATGATGATAGTGGTGTTGGGATTTTTTGTAAATTTTGTAGAGATGGTTGTGGTACAATTCTTGGTGGTGGTCGAGTTGGTTGCACAATGTGAGTTTGGTTCAGGTTCACATTTCTGGTCAATCTCAACGGAACAGCTTTCACACTAGGATCGGATGGTGAACGATAGACTACGTACCACAGTCCTTGAAACCTTGTCAAAAAGTTTCAGTGGTTGCATTTTCTTATTAGAGTTTGATGGTGAGGATGGTGATGACATTGCAACTTAACAGAACAAACCAAAATAATAAAAGTGAGTGAACTAGGGTCTAAAGTGAAAATGAGTTAAATTTCATTTGTTTTAAAATAACAAATACCATATTATTTTCACGGTCAAACTTACTAGTCAAGGTCATTTAAAGGTCATCGGAACAGTTTGGATTTTAACCAGTAGACTTTCATTTAAAAATGAATTTTTGATTATCTGTGCCTTCCAATCCAAAAATTTCCGCAAAGTGCCATCCACATGTATGACCCAGGTGTTGAACGCTATACACTGAAAAAGTCTCAAGACGATTTACGGTGGTGTTTTAGTCTTATAAAAAATACACTACTGTATAATAAATATACATTATAATCAAGTGATTGACCTCAAACTTTTGTCGAGAACTGTAAAAGCCGTAACATCCAAATATCCGGACTTTTGACGCTTTACCATTTCTAGGCTATTTATTAGATCAGAAAATTTACTAGGACTCAAAGCAAGCAAAAAAGGCCAAAAATTACATTTAGTAGTAAAAATACACCGGTGAGGCCACTTTTCTTCATTTCTCTCTTTCTCCTGTCTTACTTTTTGTCTTTCTCAAAAACAGTATGAGCCAGCAGCTTTCATTTCCTTCTCTCTCTCTCGTTTTCTTATAGAGGGTAACCCCAAGGCCTACAATCTGTGGCAACAGGTTTCTTAACTTTTCCTTTTAAATTGCGGGAAGTAACTTTAAGGGGTGATGACTGATCACGACTTCCCGGAAAATGTGAAATTCATTAAAAATTAGATTCTGAGATAATTATTAGGGTTACAACTAATTGCAATGTGCCAATCGATTTGAAATTTCGAAATGCATGATACGTGCAATTTTACTTTATATAATATTTTGTTGACCAGAATCTTTCTTCTTCAACTTGTAAATGTATGTTTTAAAACATATATAAATTATTTCTGAATACTCGTCTTGCTATGAAGATGGTGATGGTGAACTTGGTGATGTACTCATTTGGAATCTATCCGGATCATTTATGGGATCATCATTCCCTGAGTCACTCGATTCAACTAAAAAATAGGTTTATCTGAATTGATTTCCACAATTGGTTCATCTGGAATAGGTTCATCAATTGACAAACTGACGAAGGATCATAAGGTGGTGCATGTCTTGGTGCTGATTCTTGGTATGGTGGAGGTAGTGATGGAAATGGTGGTGGTGTTGAAGGAAACGGGATCTCAGTAACTTATTGAATTCCTGATGGTCCTGGAGTTGGATTATCGAGATCTTGAGGCTGTGGTTAAGTTGGATAAACTTTCGGAAGGACAAAGTTTTCAAATATGGTTCCAAAGAACTCCGTTATGAGTTCACGGTTTAAGATTTGCCTATCAGTCGGTGTATCTGAGATGAGGGATAGGGTGGCCTGAACCAGTACCTTTAACTGAACTTGAGTTAAGCAAATTTTATTCATGGCGATGGACTTACGAATGAAACTTAGATAAATTTAAGATTTACAGTTGAAGTGACGTAAACGAATAACTTGATTCATAACCTGTTCAATTCACAAATTGACCTGCTACACCTGGCAAGATGCAGTGAAATCTTCAACATGGAGAGCGGCAAATGTGAATTGAGGCTAATAAATCGATTTGGCCTGTGTATGTTGTATAGACTTGGAATTGGCATCAAAAGATAGCTAATAGAAAGTTCTATTGAACGATTATGTTAAAAGTACCAAAATCGATCACATATGTCATAGATTTTTTATACGATGTTTTGATCATGTAAGATGGAATAACTTTTTCTTCTTTTCAAAAAACCTTCAAATGACCTCTAGATAGGTTTATCTTGAAATGACCTCAATGACCTTGAAACTTTTTATACGAAGTGTTTCAGTCTCGATATGTGTCTGTACGAGGTTTGATCTTTTTAAACACATTAGGCCTTGATTTATAACTAAAGATCTGCGTAAAATGAAGTTGAATAGCCCTGTATAATAATGATCTTCATGCCAAAATGATCGGACATGATGGAACATTTTCTCCTTCTGTTCTTCCTTTGTTTTTCATCGCGGTAATAATCATTCTTTTCTGGGCTCCTTTGCCAATCCTTCATTTTTTTTCTCGGATGCGTACCTCATACCATTCAAGACTTTTCGTCGGTCAGTTGTCGCTCTGCCAGTGATGACTAAAAAACAAAGAGAAGAAAAGTAATGAAAAAAGATTCATATAAAAGAGTAAAGCATGATGAAATGCAACTCACCATTTTGCATTTAATTGATGATAGTTCAATACTGTTTGTGAGATTGTTGAAAAATTGTTCTACCATACTGAATTGTTTTTTGCGATAAAATAGGTGAAGCTTTAAAAAGCGATAAAGGCAAGTTTCTCTTCAAGAGTAAAAAAATTGTATGAAAAAGAAAAAAATAAGATTGAAAAATATAAGTAAAGATAAAATAAGTAAGTAATATAGTAAAAAATGAAAATGAAAAGACAATAAAACAAAAAGAATAAAAAGATGGGAAAAAATGAAAGTTAAATCAAATTTGATGTAAGTCTTGGAATCTGGATTGTACCAGGCTGGCAATTGGCATAAAATTGGATTTTGTATCTGCGGTTGCCATAGAGAGCCGCTTCTAAACTTCTAACCTGGGCAGTTAACCATATGTGATCCAGGCACTTTTTCCATTGTTTTGTGTTTCGATTGGCAGTAGTTTTTCCGCATAAATTTGCAGATGTAAAAGTCCAGAAAATCTGTACCGGCTTCAGTTTTTCAGTCGTCTAACATGCTGTTCAACATGAAAAACCAACGCCAGAATAATTGTGATCCAGCCTCCATTTCTTGACTAAATCTGGAAATGATGAATGAGATGAAAAACAAATAAATAGTGAAATTAAAGTTAGGTTGATGATTAGTTACTCACATTATACATTGGTGGATAGAACATGATTTCCATTTCAAAGATCATAATGGATGAGAACTTTTACTGTGAGTTTTTATCTATCGAATTTTCTTCTATTATGATTTTTTATCGATGGTACATGATACGAATGAAAATGCTAATTTATGATAAAGTTACAATCATTTCTTAAAGATGCATTTTGATAAATTTTAGTTATTAATGTAAGATAAGAATCAAGTTACAAACCTTGTGGGTAAAATTAAACACATTCTACTGACTAATATCATTAATAGATCTTTTTACTCTAATTTAAAAGAAAGTTTTTAATCTAAAAAAAGAGTTATCTTGCATTCTCAAAACGGTATACGTCCATTTCACTCCGCAAGTCTTCAGGAATTGTGAAATTATCGTTATTAGGGTCATATTGTTCGTCAAAGCATATAATGCTAGCCCATCGGAATTTATTAGGAGCAATGTTTCTCAATTTATCCTGACAACGCTTGGTCAGTATGTTTTCTGGTGACCTCCTCACATTACAAGGTACGCAACAATACCTTGGAGTTTCTTTTCAACTTTTTTGTCATTTCTTTGCGACCGAAAAGATGACGATTTGAATCTTTTAAACATCTAAAGATAACATCACAATAGAGGCTTTTAATTCTTGTTTTTGTCTATTCGCCTCTTCATCATAGTCCATCGGTATTCCTTTTTCATCAGCAATTGCCTTAAAATTTTTATATGACACTTTATCATCAGAGTCAAGGTCATCTGGGTCAATTAAGTTTGAAATGTTTCTCATCTCATTATAAACTGCCATGTTAAAAGTTAATTATTTGGAGTCATTGTCCACATCTTTAACTGACAATGGCTTAAAACGAAAGGGGCAGCTTGATCCATCTGTATATGTTTTGTTTATGAAGGTGGATTTATTAGTTATTACATCGATATTATGACGGGATGTTGGTGACCATGTGGTTTCAAATTCATGGGAATTGATTGCAGCTGTTCAGCTCGTCGGGATTCATTTTTTTA
Organism: Panonychus citri; assembly: GCF_014898815.1. Taxonomy (NCBI): domain Eukaryota; kingdom Metazoa; phylum Arthropoda; class Arachnida; order Trombidiformes; family Tetranychidae; genus Panonychus; species Panonychus citri. The sequence goes on from NW_026515541.1 coordinate 2,020,973, forward strand.
TTACCATCACCTCCATCAATATCTTCATCATCATTACCTCGACCAGCATAACCTCCATCATCACCATTGTCTTCATGAGCATCAATATTACCACAATCATACCCTTCATTGTCATTACCATCAGCAGAATCTAGCGATGATTAAATAATAAGAAAAAATTATTTTTTTCCAAAGTGAGATTTGAACGCGGATTAATTTGGTGAGCAAGTGCTCTAACAACTGGACTAACAGTTGTATTAAAAAAGTAAAAGTTGGAATGACTATTATGACTACATGATATTTTATGAAAAAATGACGTGTGGGTTTTTCTATATAGATGAGGGTCACCTCATTTCTAGCTTATTCTGGTTGTATTAGATAATAATGATAACTTGATAATAATATAATAGTATAAACTTAATAAAATATTTAAAACAGAAGATCGTTCATCAATTACTGAATTCATGGCCTCAGTATCACGCCTTGTTTACTCAAGTCCATTGCATCAGCAAGAATACATGTTATAATCATTCAAAATAATATTAGTTGGTTCTGAGAAATTTAATCAATGATTTTGGAAACAAATGAGAGTTTAAAAAATCAATTCACTATCAAAATCTGAGCACCGCTTGATGATGTAATTGGATTGGATGGCACAATTAAGCCATAGAACAAAATTACAATAATTTTAAAGGACCAGAAACCGATTAAAAATACGAATTTAACAGATATTGAATTTATTAAAGGGAAATATCTGGCACATATCTGGGACATTTTGTTGAGATTCAACAAAATGTCTAGCCGATCATGATTATCTCAGCGATTGATGAATTTTTGTAAGTTTTACATTAAATTTGTATCGACTGCAATATTAATTATAATTTTCACCGGTTTGTTTTCAAGGTCCAAGGGAAAAAGTCTTTCAAAAATTACGTAAAAGGAAACAGAGCCACCATAAATCTTGGACCAGATTATGAATTGAACAAATTTACTGGACGAAATATAGGCCCAAAGGATCTCAATTTTGCTCGATTTAGCTTCATCCTTGGACAATTTGAATTTTTATCATGCTAATGAAGAGCACCGGCCAACAGGATTTTCCAAATATGTTCAACAAGGAGATAGAACCAAGGTATTCAAGTTATTCGTCCACCACGGAGTCCACTTCGCTTTGGATTCGGAAAACATAAATGCATCGATCAATAAATTCGTCTACATGGCAATTACATGCTTAGAGCTAACCAGAGTTCTGTTAACCTTAAAAGGTACAAAAATAAGCAACCATTCCTTTAACACCGGCTGGATTAGATGAAATCAAAATACGAACTTGAGGCTCGATATAACATTTCGTTTTTTGGTTTTTTAAAATGTCTCAAGAGCCAGCTGCGACCCAGTTTCTTGAAAAAGTCACTGATTGTGAAAGTTCGTGAATTATACATATAATATAAAGTTCGTACAATATATATTGTATGGGTCAACTTACCTTCTATGTTCTGATTTAGTTGTGCTGTGTAACAGGTTCGATTTCGAGATTTAGTGAACAATTTAACTTATTTTAGAACTTAGAACAAAACTTTAACTTTTATTTTGATAACTTTATTATTTAACTTTATTTGTTAAGTATAATTCGTTGATTATCAGGAGAGAAAGTAAGAGAGAGAGAGAGGTTAACTTCTACACTGAAGTTATTCTTCTGAAGGATTGTGACTCAATGATTTCTTGATTATTTTGAATTTTCTTATATATGTTTTTGAGAAAGAAGAGAAAGAGGAGAAAAAGAAAGAGAAAGAGAGATGATGATTTATCTTCGTCATTAACAATTAATGGTTAATGGTTTTTTATAAAAAAAAACCAAACTTCGAAAAGTAATAATAAATTATTACTAGAGGAAGTAATAATCATAAATTTAATTACATGCTGCAACTTGTATAGTTGTTATGATTAATCCAATGGCATACACGGCGAATATTGTGGGTATGATTTTGCAGTTCAATAGATGTTCAACACAAAATTCACTAAAACAATACGCAAGTGGTGAAAATTTACTCTTCTAATTAATGAAGACACAAAACACTTCAAAACTCATAGCCGCAATTAACAATGCAAGAATAATACAGCCACGAAAATTAAGTTTCGCACACTTTGAATCAAATCTGCGCATAGAGTTGCTTTTCTAATGTAAATTGATTGAAGAATCAACTCTATGCGCAACAATTATTGAAAGTGTACGAAACTTAATTTTCGTGGCTGTATAGATAAAACTTCGTGAAAGGAAGATGGACGAATACAAAACTCAATATAATCTGCTAAGCTGAAGTATGCGAATGCATGTAACAATCAACACTGACCAGACTAACGAAAAGTAAATGCATAGCTTCTGTTCGAAGGACGGGCGTTTGAAAATACAGGGCTATTCAGCTATTTTCGCCGAAGTTTTTTGCGATTTTCTCAGCAACTAAGAGTCAAAGAGACTCGAGACTTGAGTGGTATGAGTTTGAGCGATACTCATATGTCATATACAAAGATCAAGGTCATTCAGGTCACGTGTAAAATAACGCGTTTCAAGGTCATTTGAAGGCATAACCATAGAAAAGTATGTGCGAAAACACCAATATCAAAATTTCAGGCTCTTATGTCTTCAGGGTCAACTGTTATGATAAGTTTTGTTAATTAAAGAATCTCAGTACCTTTTTAATTGAACTGCAGTTGATTTTCAACACTTATTCATCTTGGGTTAAGATTTTGAAGTTAGTTGTAACTGTCAATCAGAAGATAAAGCAAAATTTGATATTGGTGTTTTCACACATATGGTATGGTTTTATGGTAATGCCTTCAAATGACCTTGAAACGCGTTATTTTACACGTGACCTGAATGACCTTGATCTTTGTATATGACATATGAGTATCGCTCAAACTCATACCACTCAAGTCTCGAGTCTCTTTGACTCTTAGTTTCTGAGAAAATCGCAAAAAAAATCAGCGAAAATAGCTGAATAGCCCTGTACAGGTAGTAGGTAGCTTTCGAAGGAGTTTCATAATCGCGAACGAGGGTAGTTGGTACTAATATAAATGCGATTCGTTAATTGTAGACTTTGAAAATAGTTAAATTTTAACTGAAAAAACAATTAGAATGATTTCCTCTATGCTTCCAATAAAAAGACAGTCATAACAATGGAAAAGTTATATGAACTTTAATACGATGAAGAATTAGGTCAATCGTCTAGACGAGATAAAAATACTTCTTGTTATATTGAACTTTTATTAATTAAAATTATCACAATAATAATATTCATAGTGTCTCTGATCTACAGCAGAGTAGAATGCACGAATACCATTTTTTATAATACCCATGAAATGACCAAGTTTTGCCCATATACACAATAGGGAAAAAATTGGATCAAAAGTTATTCTTGCTGACCTATTATCTTATATATCTAAGCTCATCATTATCTGAAGTAAGGTTATTGAGATCCAACATGGCCGAAATCAACGAAAATTGCTAACTTTTCCATTATAAATTTCTCATAGAGAAAATCGCGATTTTGGCATATAAATAAGAACCACAGTTGCACTTGATCTTTGAAAATTCTGAAAAAACTCACGATTTATATTTGATTGATGGCGTTTTCAATGGTGTTTGAAATTTTATTCTAGGACCTACCATTCTTGAGATGCTCACTCATTTTCTGTCACCCGATATTAATATTTTCAATTCTACTTTTGATAGTTAATTTTCGTTGAGTCCATCTTATAAATTAAGTTTACATGATAATGATTTGGTTTATCAATGAGAAACTATTACTTAATACTAAAGAGCAAGAAATACTACTGCTCTTCGAAGGTGAAAGAATAGACATGCCAATCTTCGATAGCGAAGATTGCTGTTTCTCTTTTATGGCCTGAAATGCGAAGTTCTTATCAATGTAAACAAGTATAATATTTTGCAACAAATTCGATAACTCAATCATCTTCTAGATCTTTTCATCTTTAAAAATGTGTTTAACTTTAAAACAGTTTCAACAATGTTGAACGAAAATATAGAAATAATGATTAGAAAATAAAAACAGTTTTTACAACTCGATAACTTTTAGAAATAAATAAATAAAAAACTTTTAGAATCAAATCAAATACTTTTGACACAATCAGATACTTTGAAATAGAAATTTAATCAATTTGGATCAACTTTAAATTTAAAAAGAAACCAGTTATCACTTGAACCTTTTACATATATCTAACGAGAAAGATGATAATCCAAGTAAATGGTCTTGATGGTCCTCTCATTTTTGGCCAACTCTCTCAAAATCCTATTGAAAATTGTTCGGCAACATACTAGATCCCTTAAATGTTTCTTTCCACAGGTTCTACAGGTGTACCCCTTACATCCTGTAATGTGAGCTGTTTCACCACAACGAAAACAAATCAAAGAGGACACACAATTATGATCAAGGGTTACTCTCTCTTTACATTTGAAACACTGATATAAACCAATATCATGGAAGAGATAATAACTTTCCTCATCAAAAGAAACCTCCATACCTGTAAAAGAAAAGAATGAAAAATTTAATTGAAATCAAATAACAAAGCGAAATACCAAGTAAACTTACTTCTCTTCAGGAGCTTTTTCATCCCATCGAATGTAACCTTAATTTTAAGTAAATCGAGACCATTAAATTTTTTAGTTTCATTATACACAAATTCCTCTCTGGCGAGGCCAAACTGTTCACCAATGTTGGTTACAAATTCGACATCGGTATGTAGAGACTCTTTGCGATAGAGACAAACATTAAAAGTAGTCTCCACATGATCAGTCACATCAGCAATATATCTCCGGGTGGCACAAATTCCTTTAAAATGGGACACTAGAGAACGAGCAACAGTCACCACAATTCCAGTTTCCACCTCGCTTATCAAACTAGTGACAGCCAAAACAGCCATTATGGGTCGATCAGCCAAAAGGCGTTCTTTAAACAACACCATTGTACCCATTGATCGGGTAAAATTTGGCGACACTAACAAATACATATAAATATTGTCCTCTGGTATGGCAACATCCGTATTCCTTAGCAGTTCCATTGATTTTATATTCCAAATTAACTAATTTGTAAATTGTTTAAAATTAATAGAAATTAAAATAATTAAAATAATCACAAATATAAGAATGGATTTAAATCTTTTCTAAACAGAAAAATTTTCAACTTAGAAAGAAAAGAAAACTCCTTTTCCGGCATTTGATTCCAATTAACCTCAATAGATGGAACCACCACAATCGATCTGACCGGAAAGGAGAAAGAAGCCATTTTGACTAAAGGTAGAAATCCAATCGACTCAGATTCCAATCGAAATTCTCAACTTTATCTGAATCGGAGTAACAAGGATCAACCTCCACACTTATATATTTAATCCCGACAAATCTTTCCTCCAGGAAGAATAGGTAATCTTTTGAAATACAACCACTTCCAAATACCCAAAGCCATATCAGACATTAAAATAAGCCTAAGTAAGAGCTGCCACCACTGCAAAATTGAAAATGATTCAGACCATTGACGAAAATGTAACTTTCTCAGGAAATATATCAATAACTGGAATCTCGAACTTAATCACTCAGAGAAAAGAAGAAAAATTTTCAAATGTTACAAAGAACTACAAAAGGTTCAAAGAAACCTCCCCAACTTGGGGTCACCACAGCGGTGATAGCGCACGGCGCCGTCATAATAATAGTTAATTGTGTTTGTTTAAATAAGTTTAGGTTAGGTCTTGACTATTAGCCTAATAGTATTAGGATTCATTACGGTCAAAAAAAAGCCTCTGATAATCAAACCGAACTTCAAGCCGAAGTAAAATCTGCTGAAAATGGAAATGTTGAGCTTACATACCAGTTGTATCGCCTTACCAGTTTACTATTTCTGTGTATATTTGTCGATAATTTATTCAGCGATTGGACATTTCTAGTTTCGATTAATCTTCTCGTTGACCACTCGATGGACAACCAATCAGACTCAAAAGACCACATTCTCAATGGAAGATTAAACTACTTATATCTTTCAATTTGATCGAAAAAAAATTAGGATGATGAAACAATTGATTAAATTGTTGTAGTTGAATGTCATTGAAAAGGTTCACCAATTTAATCAATAAAAAAGTAGAAAAAGTTTCGGCTTCTAAAAAGTGATTATTGTTTCTCTTTTTCTTACCAGAACAACTTCTCAAGAAAGAAACAAAGTTAATCGTTAACCAAAGGATCTTTTTATCAATTCATCTCTCGGAACTTTAATTAAACAATTAATCAGATTTCGCCTGTTAATTAATTGAATTTGGAAAATTCTGATTCGATTCGAAGTTGTTATTATTCAATGGTCCCCATAGAGAAAAACATCTCTTCATGTAAGCGGTTTTTCTGAGCAATTTGAAAATGTGATTAACTAATCAAGTGATTGTGACTTTTATTTATCAATTTAATTCAATTGTTGCTCCTTTTGTTTGATTCTTCTATCGTGTTACCTGTGGTTTCCTGTGTTTGTGGATTATTGGGTGATTCTGGAATCGATTTGTGTGTTGGTTTCTTGTTGAAAGAAAAATGGATAATTCAGAAATTCTGACAGAACCTTCTTTGACTTGTTCCTATCGAGCTCATAAGAATGAAGTTAATCATGTCCAGTTTAGTCCTGATTCTAAGAATTTGGTTACCTGTTCTAATGATCAACAAGTTATCTTTTGGGAATTCAAAGGAAATCTTGAAATTCACCGAAGCTACAGACTATCTGGACATAAAGATATTGTTCATTGTGTTGACTATTCACCAAATTCTGATTATTTTATATCAGTTTCTAGAGATAAAACCGCTTGCCTTTGGAGATTAGGCCCTGATAATCGGCCTAATCTAGAGCCAACAATCTATAATTGTCACTGTAGTACCATTCGGTCAGTCGGTGCTTCACCAAAAGGTGATTACTTTTGCACCGGATCAGATGATAAAAGTGTTAAAATTTGGTCAGCTTTTTGTAAAAATAAACAAACGGCTCTTCTTAAAGGACACATGAATTGGGTTCGATGTTGTAAATACTGTCCCAATGACGATCAACTTGTCGCCTCATGTGGAGATGATTCCTGCCTGTTTGTTCACGATCTCAGAGTTTATGATGGCCTTCCGTCCAAAAAAGTAACCAAAAGAGGAATCAAATTCACTTGCCTTGATTGGTATCCCAACAATAAAAATCTGGTTGCAATTTCATCTCATGATTCTTGTGTCAGGATATTTGATCTAAGATCTGACAAAGCTTTACAATATTATAATGCTCATACCGGTCCAGTTAACCATGTTGAATTTCATTCGTCTGGAAATTATCTAATCAGTTCATCGGATGATGGAACATCAAAAATTTTTGATATACTTGAAGGTCGAGTATTGTTCACCTTACAAGAGCACCAAGGAGCCGTTTATTGTTCAGCTTTTGCCAAAGATGGTAAAAAATTTGCTACCGTTGGTAAAGATTCAATTGTTAGCCTTTGGACAAGCAATTTAATCGTTGAAAATGATGAAAGTTTAATTGAAGACAATGATCAGGATACCGAAAGGATTGCAAGACGATTATCAACAAGTTCAGCTAAAGATTCAACTGATTCAAAGGCTTCTAATCGTTTAACAGCAAACAAAAAGACATCAAGTCGATTATCATTAGATCAAACTGTTGATGATTGTGGACAATCATTTGTAAATGATGAGGAAACATCTAAAGATCCATCGATATTAATTCAAATTCTCACTCAATTAGATCTTCTAACCGAAAGTTTATCTTCATTAGAGAAACGAGTCGGTAAAATAGAGAAAAGATTAGATAATCATCCATCTATTTAACGAAATTTTCTGTCTCTCAATTAACTTTCCAAGAAACTCTGAATCTCAGATAATTTAATTTCTATAAACTCTTCATTTGCTAATTAACTTTCTGATTCTAATTTGATTCTAAAAACCAAATGATAAAACAAAACCTATTTTCTTTTCTATCTTTTCTACTCAACTGTCTATATTTTAAACGTATAAATTTTCTCAAATTTTCTATGCAATTAAGTGTGAAAGTTTTATAAGACAAAAAAGAACGAAAAAAAAATCTAAATTAAATTTGATTCCAATTACAATTAACATTAAATTTTCGTAAATCAGTGCCATCTATTGATCGAAATGCGAACTATTCGAATCGGTTGCTAAGTTACTATGAAAATGGAATCCATTTGTTTTTTTTTCTGATTAGTTGAAATTGTCAGTTTACCTAATTAATAATTGCCCTTTAATTTCAATTGATATAAGAATTAAATCAACAAGATTCCATCATGTCCACAGCAATGCAGGTAAGTCTAATTGTCTACAATAAAGTAAATTAAGTTGCTCTCATTGTTATCATTTTTCAATTTTCAATTTTCTATTTTTATATTTTCTTTTCTCTGATTTGATTTGATTTTTTATCAATTGTTTTCTAATGTAATTTTATTTTCTCTCATTCTATTTTACATCCTCCCCTCCTATCTTTTGTTTTTGATTGTTGATTTTCTATAGAAAGCTATTGACCTGGTTAAGAAGGCAACCGAAGAGGATAAGAAACAAAATTATGAGGAGGCTGAGCGTCTTTATGAAAGTGCAGTAGAATATTTTCTTCATGTAATTAAATGTAAGTGTTGGGCCTTTTTCTTGTTTTAAATGATCAAGGTTGTTTATCCATTAGAAATTCTGAACTCAATACTTGATTTACCTACAATATCAGTTTGATTTAACTGATGGATACGTTTCGTACGCAATGACAAGAGCTGCACCTTATTTTTTCTCATTCTACTGGTTTTATTTTTCTCTCTTGCTCATCAGTTTTTATTTCTCTTCGATCTGTGGCTTATAATTTTTTCTCATTTTTATTCTATTCTTTTCTTTTCTTAGATGAAGCTCAATCAGAAAGGGCCAAAGAAACCATCAGACAAAATTGTACTGGTTATTTGGAAAGGGCAGAAAAGTTAAAGGAATATTTAGCAAAGAAGAACAAAAAGAAACCAGTTAAAGCAGGCGATTCCAATGGTTCCAAAGACAATAAAAGCGATGATAGTGATGAAGATGATAAAGATAAAAAGAAATTAATGAGCCAATTAGAAGATGCTATTGTTATTGAAAAGCCTAACATTAAATGGTCGGATGTTGCTGGATTGGAAGGGGCCAAAGAGGCCTTGAAGGAAGCTGTTATTCTACCTATTAAATTTCCCCATTTGTTCACTGGTAAACGAACTCCATGGAGAGGTATTCTATTATTTGGTCCACCGGGTACTGGTAAATCTTATCTAGCTAAAGCCGTTGCTACCGAGGCCAATAATTCAACTTTCTTCTCTGTATCATCGTCCAATCTGGTTTCCAAATGGCTTGGAGAAAGTGAGAAATTGGTTAAAAATCTCTTCACTATGGCTCGTAAACAAAAACCAAGCATCATTTTCATTGATGAAATTGACTCTTTATGTAGCTCTCGATCAGATAATGAATCAGAATCCGCTCGGCGTATCAAGACTGAATTTCTTGTTCAAATGCAAGGTATCTAAACTTAATTATTCTATATGATTTAATTTAGTCTTCTAAACGTTGTGGATATTTTCCTTTTTCTAAATAGGTATTGGTAGTGATAACGACGGAATTCTAGTCTTGGGAGCCACGAATATACCTTGGGTTTTAGACTCAGCTATTCGTCGTCGTTTCGAGAAACGTATTTACATTCCTCTCCCTGAGGAGCACGCACGCCTCACCATTTTCAAAATTCACATTGGTAACACTCCTCACAATTTAAACGAAGAAGATTTCAAGGAATTAGCCCATAAAACTGAAGGTTTCTCTGGAGCCGATATAAGTGTTTTGGTCCGTGATGCACTAATGCAACCAGTACGAAAAGTACAAACCGCTACTCATTTTAAAAAGGTAAAAAACGATTCAATTAACATGAACAATTAAATCCAATAGAGGTAAAATTGTTCTATTTATTTATCTCTATATATCAATAATTTTGTAAACAATAGAAAACATTTTATCTTTTTATTAGTCATCATAATTTCCTCTAATGATTCAAGGATAGATTTCTAATTGTAATTTACTTGTCAATCTTTCTTAGATTCGAGGTCCATCACGTTCAAATCCCACCGAAATTGTCAATGATCTGCTGACCCCATGTTCACCAGGTGATCGAGGAGCCATTGAAATGTCTTGGATGGATGTACCTGGAGATAAACTCCTCGAACCAGTGATCACCAAGAGCGACATGCTATTGTCATTAACAAGCGCTAAGCCGACTGTTAATGCCGCTGATTTGGTTAAATTGAAAGAGTTCATGGATAGTTTCGGACAAGAAGGTTAAAAGTAAACAAGGAAACGAAAAAAAAAACAACCAACAATCAACAAAATTTGTTAAATGTACAATATTTTAATCATATAAATTTACCTCCCTTTTTGAATTAAATCAACAACAATTAATTGAAATCAGTATCAGAGGGAAAATCTACTAAGAGATTTTAAATTTTGCATCAGTCATCAGGATCTTCACCCAACAATTAAATCAACAATATATTTCTTACAAACAGTGATTCTAAATTTAATATGAAAATCGCGATTTAATTAACTGTTAATTTGATTGAGACTCTCTAATTGTCTCTACCAATCAATGAACATTCAATAACTAAATGATTACAATTAAACAGGTTAATAAGTTACAAATTGGTAATAACCAGCATACGAGTTAATTGTTGATCACTTTTTTGATCCACCAAGACATTTGGGCGATGAGTTAATTGTTTGAGTTGATTGTTCCCATTCAATTGGTGTAAGAGCTTCAATTGCCAGAGCATGAACACCAGATTTTAATTCCTGATCAAGTATTTGATTAACTTTCCGGTGTCTCTATTAAAGTATCAAAAGGATTAATTGTGATTAGTAAACGAAATGGTGAACAATTAAATATCTGATTACATTTACTAAATTGGTTGAATCAAAAGACGATGAAACAATTAAGACACGAAAATGAGTCTCCGATCCTTTCGGTACATTATGTTGATTTGATTCATTGATTACCAAACAATGAACAGGCTAATTAAGATGAGAGAAGAAAAGAAAATTTAATTTAATTATTTTCCATGTTTACAATTAAATGAAAATTGGAAACAATTTGAGTTTTTTTCGTTAACGATAATTTTTAATTATTTCAACACTTTTAAAGCAATTTGATTGCAACAAATTGAAACATTTAAAACAATTAAACAAATTAGATTGGTGAAATTTTTGTTTCCTCTTAATGAGATTTACAATTAACAATTTGATTTAAAATGAGAGAGGAAAAAGTTGACAATTAAAGTCGATAACGGAAACAGTAGAGATACAATCAAAAACGATTGTAATTAAAGTGTAATATTTTGTTGTAGAGATCAAAGTTAATTATTGCAATTTACTAATTGATTGTCATTCTTTGAGATTAAATCAATTAATTGTGGAAGTGAATTAAATTGTATTGCAGATGAGAACGAAAAAATTATCAATAATCAAGAAAATTGGTCTTAGTTAATTGCTTCAATTGGATCACAAATTTGCAAGCTGACGATTGATTAACTAATCATGATATGAATTATCAGATCCAAATGGACCGACAATTAAATTAAGATCATTAAAATTAATTATGTGACCAAAATGACCAACAACAATTGACGGAAAGTTAATATGGTCAAATTAGAGATTCAAATTGGTTGGATAATTGGAAAGGAATAAATTTTGTGACATTTTCCATGATGATTAACGTTAATTTGACAAGTTAATTAGATTGCGATTTGTTATCAACTGTGTTCCAAAGCTTCGAGTATAGTTCGAGGTTGTTGTTTTCTATTACAGATTCGATAGATTGAAGTGAAAAGCGGAAATTGTTCAATCAGATTTTTCCTAATTAGCAGTTGATGAACAACATCCGCGGTGTTTGGACCTTGGAGCTTTTGTCCACCCAGAAGTTCCCGTTCTAGAACTGCGAGAGATTTGGTTGATTTAACAAATTCATCGATAACTTTACGATTTCGTCCACCAAAACTACTCGCAATGGCATCGGCGATACCACAGTTCTCAAAGAAAGTGGACAGTTTATAATCAGGGTGGAAAATACCAACAAACTGAATAGCCTCTCGTATTCCAGCTCTAATTGCGGCTGCCTTGGTGTTTACTCCATACCCGATTCCGTCAATGATTCCAGCACCACAAGAGATGACATTTTTCAGAGCCCCACAAATCTCAACGGTCGGTGTATCGTAGCAAAGGGATATCTTAAAATACGAGGTTGTAAACAGTTTCCTTAGTAGATCGTCAATCTCTGGGGATGAAGGTAAGGGTGGGGCAAGTGTCGCCTCACTAAATTCCTCTTTGGCCACATCAAGAGCGACATTGGCACCTGAAAGAACGCCCATTGGAATACCAAGCATTCGAGAGATAATCTGAGTGGTTCGTTCCAAATTTCCTTGAGAATCAATGTGAATTCCTTTAATAAGAGAAACACCAATAGGCCTTGGTTTGGGAATGCTGCTTTTGTGGATCTTGTAGCAAACATCTTTAATATATTCGTGAGGAATCGCGAAAATTAGTACATCACTTCGAGAAATGGCCTCGTGTAGATTGGAAATCGGTACTATGTTGGGTGGAAGCTTAATCTTCAATAGATATCTAATATTGACCCGAGTCTTTTCAATCACCAGCCTCAGGTTATCATCTCGAAGGTACAATACAACTTGCTGGTCAAAAAGGTTCGGGTATTTGGTCACATTGCCGGCGATCACTTTTGATATCGCTGTTCCCCAGCTTCCACCGCCGATAACAGTCACTCTACGAGGTTTCTCATAATTCTGGTTATTCTGGTTAATCGGGTTCAATGGTGACGATGAGTTTTCCCTTGAAGAGGATTGATAATGTTGACTTGTTGCCTTTGGTGACCAAGAGCTGTGATAATCCAAAATTAAAGGGCTACTTTCAAGTTTATCTTCATAATTAGTGTGATAATTTTTTATTGATTCTTCACTAGAGATCTATTGTTGACATCAAGATGAACAATTAAATCACCAGCAATTAGACACAATCAAGATAGAAATCAAGAAACACCAGAGAAAAGGGGGTTGAGGAAAAATGAAGATTAAATTAGTAAACAAAAAAGGAAAACACCAACAACATAGTTGATTAATTATCGTAATTAGATAGACTACAATTATCTCTCAATGTTCAATCAAAGGTTAACAATAATTAAATTCAATCAAAAACAGTAATTAAAATAAAACAGAAACAAAAATGACCAGAAAAAAAATTGTAAACAAAGACCAAAGGTTAAGATAATTACTTGAAATTGGAGAGTAACTAGAAAATTAGGAAAACAATTAACTCACCTTGAGATGATTTTCTAATTTACTTTTGATTGTTTCAAGTTTAGGTTGATTAAGTGTTGAGCTGAGACGGATAAATTGTTGATTTAATCGTAGACTTTGTTTAAAGGACATTGTAATGTTTACCTAAAAGCGCAACAAGAAAAACAAACAACCAAATTTAGGAAAATAAATTGATTGTTAATTGTTGATTGTAATTGTCGAGATTGAATAGATGAAATTGAAAACCAAATCAATGGTCAATTCTAAGGCACAATGATCACTAAATATGATTAAGTAATAGAAATTGAGGAAAAAGATTGATTTAAATTATCGATTGACTGAACAATAACCTCACCCAGTGAACATGAAAATCTCAATGAATTGAAATGATATCAAGTCGAAGACAAGAAAATATTAATCATCGATTAATTTACTTTGACATTGATTTAGAAATTTTTATCGAATTAGAGATGAGAATTAAATTGTTCTTGCAATTTAATTAGAATGAATTTTTAATTGTTCTTTTTAATTTATTTTAAATAATTGGTGAAAATGTAGGAAAGTTAATCGTTAATAAAAGTAGACAAGGAAAAAGATTATATTAATAATCGTTACATTTGTAATATCACAGCAATTAGTTAATTTTTTGTTTATTATTAGAGGGAAAAGATCATGATCATTTAGTTTGGTAAGCAATTAGTTAATTGCTTAGTTAGGAGATGGGTGAGGGTTTTCATGCTTGGAAAAATTGATGAGACGTTAACGTTTTTTAACGAGGAGAAATTAATTGTTCAATTGTAATAGATGATCAGATTCTAATGATTGATTTTTGGTACCATTTTGATGATTTAGGAGGTGATTTAGAATTTGAGAATTAATTTTGATTTGATTGGGGTTTTTGTGAGTCTACGATTTCAGTGGGAGTATTATTGCTTGTAGATGCTGAAGTTCCTGGTGATGAAGGTGATGATTGTTTCAGTAATTGTCTTTTCCAGACAGGATCCAATGCGTGTTTAATTGGATTTCCCTCCTCGTCGAGGGAGTACCAACGATTCGTTCCTGGTATAATGTGTCCACCGCAACAACCAGGCCATCCTTCGGGCGGCATCACCTCTTCTTCGATATCCTCTTCCGATGATGACCAATATTCTTGAGGTAAGTCCCAGCATTCGGGAGGGTAAAGTTCACGTAAAGAACAACGTTCTTTGGTTAGGTATTCACGTCCATCTCGATATTTAGGATTTAACCTCGATTTAGGGATATACATTCTGTGCTTTTTACTTGAAAAAGAAGAAATTACAATTAAATTACAATTAAATTGATCAGATATTCGACGCTTCTTAAAACTTACTAGTACGGAGGCCGAATACTGGTACGACCTGGTTTTACTCTACGACGAGGCTTTACGGTAAAAGATGGATCGTCACCGACATCGTCATTAGGACCAGGACGGAAATGTCGACAAGGAGGTTGGAAGCGACGATAGTTAATAGCTCGATCAATTCTTTGATAATCAGTTAATTCGATGTACCTGTAACGTTCATTTAAAGAGGCCCAAGGACTATCACGATACAAATCTTCGGGCATTATTTTCCCTTCAAATTTAAGTTGCTCTTCGAATCTTTTGTAAATTAATTCCTCTGGTCCACTTTCAATTAGGGTCAAAGTCAAACAATCAACTCCTAAAATAAATGATAAAGAATATAATTTAGTACATTATCAGCTAATTGTGACCGATAAAAGTAAACAATCCAAAACAACCACTTAATTAACCATAAGATTAACCTTTTCATGAGAGTTAATTTTTCTTAAATATCAAGTGTTTCAGCCAATCATTAATTAGCTTTGTAGTGTCAATTTAGCAATTTAACTCACCAAAACGTCCAGCTCGACCTACTCGATGAAGAAATGTCTCTTTACAATCAGGAATATCAAAGTTAATTATCATGTTGACATTTTTGAAATCAACACCTCGACTGAAAAGATCAGTGGTCACCAGGATATTGAAACGATGACCATGGAAATTTTTGAAAATAGTAAATCGATCTGGTTGATTTAGATCACCAAATAAATAGGCACAACTGTAATCAGTTGAACGGAAATCATTTGCTATCTTCTGTCCACTGTAATTAAAAAGATGAATAGAAAGTAAAAATTAGTAATGAACAATTAATGAACTATTTTTCAACAAAAATCTGAAGAAATTGTGAAAATAGTTGATGATTTGATTAGATGACCGATGGACAATCATCAACATGAGATTTAATTCTCATCAAGAGTTTAACTTTGCTTCTTGATTGTCATCTGAATAATCCCAAGTGTTGAATCTCAATCATTGTTACAATTTAAAGTGATGAAGATGTAGACTTTTTTCAAGAAAATTGCCTCAAGAAATTAGATTAACAATCAAGTTTTCTATTGAATAATAATGTTACCTTTCTTTGGTGTTCACAAAAATAATCATCTGACTGAAGGATAAATTGTCGATCCATTTTTTGACCACTTCGAGTTTTAGAGCGTAATTTGTCTTGCTGGGGACAATCGCGTAAAACTGGCTGTTTCTCGTCGGGAATAGGCCGTCATTTTTATCGGTAATAACGTGGGGATCAGTAAGATAAGGTTCTATTCGGACTTTCAGATCATCACGAAAAGTGGCAGAAACGGCGATCACTTGTTTAGATTTTGGTAGACGAGCGATCAAAGCGGCCATTTGTTGTTGCAATTGATCAAACAGTTTATCCGCTTCATCCAATACAAGTAAACGAATGGAACTTGGGTTAAGGTGACCAAGTTCAATTAACTGGATTAATCTTCCTGGTGTACCAATAACAATTTGAGCTTTTTCAAGTTCTTCAGCATCTTTACCAACTTTAAATCCACCGGTTACAAGGCAAACTTTTACATTCTCATAAAAAGCACCAATGGCTCGGGCAACACCGGCAACTTGGAAGGCAATTTCTCGAGTTGGTGCAACGACCAATACCTGAGTAGATTCACCAGGTACCAATGAATCAAAAATAATACAAGTGTAGGCACAAGTTTTACCAGCACCCGAACGAGCCTGAATTACCATGTCAACACCGATCCTACCCAATGGAATGGCTTCTTTTTGATGAATGAAAGCTTACTAAAACCCGAACGAGCAAGACCTTTGAGAATACGAGGATCAAGGTTTAAATAATCAAATTTATGCCGGTCAAACATGATCTCATTAATCAGACCATCGTCATTTTTAAGGTCACGAGCGATCAAACCATCGGCAAGATTATCCCAATTCTTTGCATCTTTTTCAGCCATAATGATATGAAACAAATGAAACAACCAACCAAAACCGAGATGAAGAAAAACTACTTAAAAACAGAGAAAACAAATTTAAAAAAGGTCACAATCAAAGGACGACAATCAAGTGAACAATTAAATTAAAAACATCAACATTAAATTAGCGCGATGACAAAAAATCAAATTAGAAAATCAGATGAGCGAAAATGCGAAGACACCGATCGCCATCTACCGATGAGAAGATTAACTGAATTTCGACCTTGGTGGTGGTAACGTCTTTTTTTTGTGCTCCTGGAAAATTCTTAAAAATCTGAATAAATTTATATGATAGTGAATAGAATTTAAATAAAAAGTGATTTCTAGGTGTACTAGTGATACTGTGTCATCAGAAAAAGGGATAAATATGAACTCAGCATCAGGAAATCAGCCTGAACTTAAACGTCTCAAAGGTAAGCGATGTAAACATAACAGAAGATTCCTCTTAGAACAATGAATCTTAAACATCACACTTTAAACCTTAGATTTAAACTGAATATTTAAACACAAAATTAAAACCAAATATTAAAACTCTAAATTAGAATTAAAAACAAATAGTAAAATCCAATACAATCAAACAAACAAATGATTAAATAATAAATTTAAAATGATCTTTCACAGACCTAAGACTTTCCAACAAAAACAAATTCAAAATATTGATGAATTACTTTGAAAGTCAACATGATAAAAACATGAACACTGAATTGGTCCAAGCGGAACTAACTGCATACCCGATTATTAAATTCTTTCAGCTTATGATGAAAGATCACACCTGGTTAAAGGAAATACCAAAAGAAAAACTCCTTGAAATCAACAAATTCATTGACAGATTAATCCACATTAACAACCAAGTAACAAATGAAATGGAAAAAGAGGACAACCAGATTGAAATACAAAATCTCTCCAACAACCAGATAAAAAATTTGCTCTCGATTCAAGTAAACAAAAGACAAGATATCCCGAAAACATGGTATGATGTAACGCATATAAAAATACTGTATACGATTATTGTGAAAATACCGGGTCTCAAAAATGAAAGAGAAAAGAAAATTGGAGAAATCACCACGGAATTAACTGAAAAACTACTAGAAGAAACCTCGGAAGATTCAGGATCAGCAGAGGAGGTAATTCCAGGATTTGATTCTGCAAAAGTGAGATGCTCGAGCACTTCTGAGAGAATCAAAGTTTTCAACTTTCTAAAGAAATCAAAGCCTCAATGGTTGATCCAAATACCACCGATACAAGATCCACAAGTAAAATTATCTGCTGTACGATTTGATGAGGAGAATATAAATCTATGGCTTGAGCGGCTGTTCATTAAGAATCGATGGAAACGCTGTTGGAAAGCGTGTATCAAACATTTCTACAAAGTTGGAAAATTATATGACGTGATACTGGAGGTTGACCCAGCTCTAAGAGAATGGATTGAGCAAAGAAATGGATTTGTATCGGCGGGATATAAGAGAATATCAGTAGTGGACCACTTCGATATTAAGCAGTGTCGAAACTGTACCCGATTTGGTCACCTCGCAAATAGATGCTCGCAGATCAGCTTATGTCCATATTGTGGAGGAGTTAATCACTTTCATGAATCCTGCGAGATTAAAGACTTACCACACAAGTGGAAATGCCCAAATTGCCTGAAAAATGGAGAAAATGCTTGGGAAATCAAATGTGCGAAATTTCAAGAACGATTACTACATGAACTGGAAAAGAAAAATTATCAATACAAGCTAATCATGGCCTAAGGAAGGATTAATAAAAAAACAATTAACACTAATTGCTTAAACAAAGAAAACATCATAAACACAAAATAATTATCGTAATAATAACAAGAAACTAACACTTTTCCTTCTGCTAACAATTAACAAACTCTCTTCTCGCTAACAATTAACAAACTTTCCTTAATTAACAAACTTCCCTTAATTAACAAACTTCCCTTTAAGTAACAATAACAAACGATTCCTTCTTCCCACACTAACAATCATCTCCTCAGGCTGAAAAGTAAACTAATCCCTCAGCGAGATGTTAACTCTGTTACTAATCAGCAAGTTAATCATCTTAGCACTCAATGAAACTGCTAATTACCAAAGCTACTGATCCTCAAACACTAACAAATAAAAGAAAAACAATTAAGAAAAACAATTAAGAAAAATAATTAAAATATTAAAAATAAAAGTTGCCCTAGAGAGTAAATGTATCACAGATCAAAGGTTAGTAGACTCATTCAGTACAAACTTGAATCTCGTGTTGAAAACAACAATGAATCAACAAATAAAACGTGAATTACAGGCCAAAAGACTTGGATGGTTAAAATGTCCACCACATATTAATAAAACCAACTCAATACAAGTTAATGTAGAATCTGAAATAGATCATTTCATAGCCTTGATAATTGAATCAATTTGTGATTCATCTAATAAGTTTACTTACTTTAAAATAAGAAAATCGGGAAGACTTGAAATTGGATCGATAACTAGTGAAGTGAAAAAGGAACTGTGCTCAGTGATATCAACGATCTTTCCGGAAGTGGTAATTTATGACTTCGAACCCACTCCATCATCAATCAACATCATAGTGAAAAAAGTACCAACCGAATCCTTCAGCTTTATAACCAACAATATAATAATATCAAACCAATTGGATAGAGATGATCAAACCTTTGTCTCTGATCTAAAAATTAAAGAGGACGGTTATCGAATCAAATTAAACATAAGTGAAAATAATAGAGAAAAAATTCTTGATTTGGATGGTAACTTATGCTTCATGGGTGTGTTTTATCCAATCACTGATTCACTCAACATTGGTCTTTGTCATTGCTTGGAAAAACATAGCAACTGTGGGGAAGAGATTCGATGTCATTTGTGTGCCGGGCGTCATAGTGGTAGTGTTTGTCCTGCAAAATTAAGCAAAAGTTTACTTAAATGCTATCACTGCTCTGGTGAACATTCGGCCTACTCAACGAACTGTGAGTACATCAAGAAATTGATCAACAAATCAGCACGATATCGAACCATAAAATATGAATGGATCATCGGGAGAAATGATAACAATGACCTATCTTAACGCGAGAAAAAATTACAAAATCACTGAGGATCTACTGAGAGAAACCAGAGAAAATAAAAATAAGGTTCTAATTCTGGTTGAAAACAATCACCGATCCTCACTCAAACATCTAAGCCCCCATGTAATCATCAACGATCAAACTCTACTGTCAGTATCACCTAACATAAACATCTTAGCCAGTGAAACTGATCTTAAAAACTGTATCATCTCATTAATTCAAGTGAAAAAACATCAACTAATTCTGGTCGGTTCATACATCAGTCATGATGACATAAGAAAAAACATAATTGAATTCACGGAAAAAGTGAGTCTTTTCACCATCTTTCCACTGATAATCGTAATGGACGCAAATTGTGAAGATAAGCTATGGTCACTTAAGGAAAACAAAGTTGAAAGCAGTCGAATATTAGCTGAATTCATCAGGAAACACGATCTTCATGTTATGAACAGGCCTCGTACCGACAACTACACCTTCCAGGCTCGTGGGAGTGTCTCATGGATAGATGTCAGTATCACGAACTTAGGAAACTATAAGATAACAGAGGGTGAAGTAGAAACTGATCACAGGAAATTCATATTTCAGTATAAATTAGAAAACAGATTCATTAAGAATAAACATCTAAAAACAGTCTCAATTCTAAAGAAATCTAAGCTAGAAACTACACTAGGTGAAGATTATCAGATGACATTTAAAAAAATACATGAATTTCCGGTCAAATTTGGTGAGAAAAAGAAGATTAAGGTCAGTAGCAGCAACAGAAGAATCAGGAAAATAAGGAAGAGAATCAAGCAGTTAAGAAGAAGGAGAAATAGTAGCAATGAAAATCTAATTAGGGAACTTGAACAAAAATGTCTACAGCTAAGAATTAACAAGTACAAAGGTACGAAAAAATATCTATACAGCATTAGGAAAGACTCAGAAAAATCATGGACCTTTTTAAATTCATTTCTGAAAAAGAAACAGGAATTAGCTAACTTAGTAGACAACAACATAGTCAGACCTGACCTGAGTCAATTTAGCAGCAATAGACCTGAGACTTTACCCGAAATTGGGGTGAAATCGGTTGTCGATACATGCGAGGAGAGGTTCATATCTGAATACAAGTGGAAAAAAGGATCAGGAAATGCTGATGAATTCTCGTGGAAAAACTGGCAATTATTTTGGAAAACAAACAAACACATGATAATACCTCAGATCAAAAAATCAATTGAAGATGGAATAGTACCAGCATATGCTAAAACATTTGGAGCACATTATATACCCAAACCCAATAAATCACTAAGATTGATTAAAATTTCGTCCTCCGTCTTAAAAATCTACGACAAATTAATAACCAAACGTATACAGAGGAAACTAAAAGAAATACTCATTCCGTCAACGCAATTTGCCTACGTATCATACCAGGGGTGTAATGAATTTCATGTTATTCTGAGAGAGCATCTTAGTAATGGGATTGTAATCGCCGTCGATGCGACCAAAGCATTTGATCGAATATCACTTGAAGTAATCTATCAAGAACTAACCAACCACATTGATGACGGAACACTGTCTCTCATTAGATCGTTTCACACGAACAGAGTACTAAGATACAAAGAGAATGAGAAAATACTCTATAAAGCAGATGATGAGGGAACAGCAGCCGGATCATCACTGGGCCCGATTCTCTTCATCATTGGCCTCAATTTTGCGATAAGAGAAATAATGAAGAAAGGAGTTAAAGTAATTTCGTTTGCTGATGATTTGGTAATCCTGTCAACCATTGAAAATAAAGAAAATGACCTGGAAATTGTGCGAATGGAACTGGCGCGAATTAATCTAGAAATCAATCAAGAAAAAACCAAAGTAATCACAAAAATGAGCTCAAGGATGGAAAAAGTGGTAGGAAAATACATCTCTTACTCAATTCATCCTGACAACTTAGAAAGAATAATAATAGAACACAATCCAAAAATTAAACACCAAATCAAATTCGTAAATAAGCTTCCCTTACACTTTCAGCGAATAGCGATACAAGCACATTACACACACTGTGTGTACCAATTTGGTCCACACTTGCTCTTTGAGAACAAAAATTACATTAACACCATAATCAATCTACAAAACACAGTCAACAGATACATGAAAAAAGCTCTTTGTATTCCAAACAACGTATCCAATTGGACTCCAGTAATAGTTTTCAACATCGTAAATCCATTACAAATTTGGCTAACAACAACAATCAAAGCCATCAGAGGAACATCTAATGATAATAAGAAGTGGCCGATACTTGAAGAATTCAAAACACGAAAAACCTTCACTGAACCGAATGAGAGCAGCACGAGAAAATTCTGGGATCGCCGAGTAGATCATTCCTCACTCATCTGTGTCAATTATAACATCAAAAATAATGAATTTTCTCTGGATGATGAAAAAACAGTGTACGAATCGGATACTGTGAACATTTACAGAAATCACATACTAGCGATTTACTGTCTAGTAAACAAACACAAAAACACGAATGTAAACTATGTTCTCCCTGAACTGATTGTAAAATATCCGAATTCTGAATCGACAAAGGCAGTGATAAAAATAATGGAAACTCACGATGAGGTGTACACCTGGACCACAACAAATGACTATGGAATGATACCAATAGACTTCAGGACAAAAATCAAGATAAAGAACCGAATATGTACAGAAAAAGAAATCATGAAAGAAATGGAAGAGAAAATATCAGAAATGTGCCTAATGGGGAGGAAACCATCACTTTTTCAAACCTTTTTTCCAACAAAAATAGAAAAAGTTTATGACTCGTACCATGGCATGAACGTTAAGAGACTTATCAAAATGTGTAACAAAATAGAAACTCTAACCAGTACACTGAACACAAGAAAAAACAAAACCAGAATGATCACCCACTACCTAAATGAGTGTGAAAAAACAAGACAGTTTCATATGGATGACTTAAACCTAACCAATAACAATAGAATCAAGGAGAAAATCGAAAAAATAACAAATATTGTACTAATACTTGAACAAAAAATATGTAACCTGGGCGACTAGCTCAATGCCGCAAGGCCATCAGACCCACCAGTCTGGTGATCATGTTTAAAGCATGAACCTCAAGGAGGTGCGAATAAAGACAAAAATTTTCTTTGTTAACAATTTTTAGTTTATTCTTTAATTAAGAAATTGATTAATTGTGTTAATAGTAATGATGATTAATTTAAATAAAATTATTACAATTAGTGGGCAGATTTTTGATTATTGTGAATTGGCAAAAGAAAGAAAAACAAAGCAAAAAAAATTTCGATGAAGAAAAAAAGTTTTGTCAAAAAATCGTCAAGATGATTTGATTCAATTTTCGATGATTAAATGATTATGATTATTTGTTGATGAATTAGATGAAGATGATTGTTATCAGCTGATTAATGATGATGATTGCGATCCAATTTATTTAATTAAAGTCGTTCAACTACATCACCTCTGAAAATGGAAAGAAATTAAGAAGAAAAAAAAACAAAATTAAAAATCGACATTTAAATTAATCTGATTAGTTTTAATAGTCGCAATTAGTGAACAGCAATTAATTATCTTCGTTAACATGCAAAGGATTAGAAGGCAATTTATTGAGATTAACCTGAATATCGGAACTGAGAACTTATTGTGTTACATTTTAATGGTAATTAAGTTAATTGTTGAGAGGAAATTGATTTTTGAGGTGTTTTGTTTGGACGAAATAAATTATAAGTGGATTAGTTGATTGAGATCAATTAATTTTTCGTTTTTTGTTAAATTGTTGAAACTTTTTGATGGTTAAAAGCATTGGAAGCGAATAAATAGTTTTAATTGTTAGACTGATTGAGAGAATTTAAGTTAATTAATAGGAGCCATACTTTTCGGTGAACTCCTCGTTTCGTTTACGAATTAACTTGAGTGACCTTTTGTCGTTTCGTCGAGAGATATAAATAACGGAAGCCAGTCCAATGGCGATCAACAAAAGGATGATCACGAAAGCGGTAAGTGACCAAGTGGCCGCTTGGTAGGATTGAAATTCAGCGATGGGAAAATACGGCGGGATAACTACGGTTGATGCTTCGATGGTGGAGAAAAGGTGATTCCAGAAAGCGATTAACCTTTCAGAGCGGAAATTTTCGGCCGCCCCTTGGCCGGTTCTTAAAATTCTCAGGTAAGAACGGGCAGTTGACCTGTAATCATGCCAACTACAAGGTGAACCTTTATCGTGAATGGCAGCTAAAATACACGAAAGTAAACTATTTGAACCTGGACTAAGGTCAGAATATTGGGAAGTGTAAACGGTTTTGAATAGTAAAAGGATATCGTCCATGTGAGTGGCCCTGAACTTATCTCTGGTCACTTCGGCTGGAAGATTTTTCTGAAGCATACCAAAGGTTGGTCGAGATGATTTATCTTCGTAAACGAAAAATTTACTTGGACTATTGTAATTTGAGTGAAGTAGTAACGCTTTTTCGGCGGGAAGATTGTACAAAAAGTCACCGAGCATCTTAAAAAGGGATAAAGAAACAGAAATTAAGATCAACCATAGTAGATAAAATCTCATATTAGAACTCAAATTACCTGAATAAGACGTTCATCTGTTTGTGCGGTTGTTAATTGTTTACCGCTCGACATCATTTCGCCCGATTGTCGACCCATTCGAGCCTCTTCCTCTGGGAAGTACTGATAATGAGCGGTTGCGGCAAGAACGTTAAGGTTGGCATAACGACGGACAAACGGGGCAATCAAATAGCGAATTTTCTCCTGTTTATCCGAAATTCCCAAGAGGGCTCGATAATTACGATAATAATCAAGGGCACCTTCTTGCTCTGAAATACCCGCAATAAAAGGTACTCGAGTAAAGAAGCCATTTTTCAACTGAATCTCGGGATCATCACGGAACAGAGGTAGACTAAGATTACGATCAATGGTTGGCCTAAAGTGTAAACCTTTGGTTCGAGCAGCGGAAAGAAGTTCAAAAACAGACTTAGACCGGAGACATCGAAGGGTATCTGAAGTACCACAACCCACCGCATAAGACAAATCTCGAGTAATAACAGCGGGCTGATGTTCAAATGCCCAAGGGGTGAAAACAGTCCCACCCGATGCAACAACAGCATTAAATAAAACTAATAAAAATCAAAACAAAAAGGTAAACAATTAAATCAACCAATTGTAATTGTTATTATAATACAATCATCTATATGTACCTGTATTGTGAGTCGCCAGCATCAACATATTGGCAGCAATAGCACCGGCATCGTGACCCACCAGGACAACGGAATTGGTGTCACCATGAAATTGTGAGATCTCTGATTGTACCCAACGAAGGGCCATAATCATGTCCCGAAGGGCAAAGTTACCATGAATATTATTGGAATCAGCGGAGAGGAAACCTTAACAAAAAAAAAGAAAGCAGAATGAACCAAATTGAACAACAATTTAAGTTAATCAACAACAAAGAAACTCTGATGATTATGATTGACTTACCCAATGGTCCAAGTCGATAGTTAATTGTTACAAAGACAAGACTATTAACACCGGGGGGTAAACTGTCAAGGGTGTAAAAGTCCTTCCCACCATACTTGAATTCCCCACCGTGGATGTAGACCAAGACTGGAGCGTTAACTGTTGCTGATCCCTAATCAAATTAAAATTGATTACAAATGATTAATGATTATTACTCACTCTCTGAGTCCAACCAGAAAATAACCAAAATAATGATTAACATTAAAAGCTGATTGAATTAAATCTAATCAAAGCAATTAAGATGAACTTACAACTTATATCACCCAACAAGTGAGAGGTTAAATTGTTAAACTTTAATTTATTTCAACAATTAAAGTTCATTTGATTTTCTATTTCTATTATTATTATTATTAAATTATGATTAACCTAATTGCTTATCGTTAATTTCCTATTTCAAAAGTTATCGTTTAATTAATGAAAACTTTTCATGTTAATTGTTGTAAGATTAATATTATTATTATCAGCGATTTGTTAATTAGGTTAATTGTGATTGGAAAATTTTTCTTCAATGATTTGTATTAGTTACTAGGATTTAATTACCGGTAATCAAATATCATGATTGTGTTGACAATTAACAATCAAAGTTTGATGATTGCTAAGAGACTTGTAAATTAACAGTTAATTGTAATAATTGTGATAGTTGAAACAATACAAATTAAATCAAGAGGCTCAACTAAACTAATCAACTAATCATGATGATATCCGGTTATTCAAATTGTTATTATGATTATTGTTTTGATGAAAATTAAATTACAACAATTTAAAACCATAGGGTAATAATTTAAATCTAATTGTCTTTATATGTTTGGCCTACAAACTAAATTTAAATGACAATAAAAATCATCAATGAATTAATCAGTTAATTAATTGAACATTGGTTTAGATGAGTAATCATTAAATTGTTGCAAATCATATTGGTGTCTTAACTATATTGTTTGCAATAATTAACATGACAATACAACAATTTAATAATAATTAATTTGTTATTGAAGAGCATTAATAAATTAAACAATTGACAATGATTAACAATGACTCATTTAATTTAATTTACTCGGATAAACATGATAAACAATCATTCACAATTAATTTCATGATGATTAAGTGTAAAACTGGAAAAAGTTTTCAACTTGAGAAACTAAATTAAGGATTAAAACTTTATTGCTGTTAAATTGTTGTCATTAATAGTTAATTATTTCAAGATCACCATCATCATGATCATGATCATGAATCATCATCACTCCAAGTTAATCACTTGGGTTAATCATAATCAAGATTTTCTCAATCAAATATTGAGTGACAGGTCGTCGATAATTGTGATAACTGTTCAGATCTTTTAATTGCTAATTAATTGGGTTAATTGTCACCTAACTTACCCTAGAAAGAACTTGAATATTAAGGTAAAGACAATCTTCAGATTCACCGATTTGAGGATCGACTTCGAGCTTGAATCGCTGTTCGACCTGAGGACACATGACCCGACGATTCGTTGCATCCATGATTCCAGTCCACTTATCGGGTTCTCTAGGATCCTGTTAATTGTTAGTTCGAGAAAACAATTGTTACAATACAATTGAATGAAAGAATAAATTGAAATTGTAATCAGTTTAATTGTCAACAATTAATGGACTTACGGAAAATCGTCTAACACCAATCGGTGGAGCTGCATAAGGAATACCAATGAATGAAGTGACCCTCAGGTCATTTTGATAGCCGATGATTGATTCTTTTCGACCTCGAATTTGTCCATAACGAGTATTAACAATTGGATCTCCATCATCAACACTCCAGCTAATTGTTGAACTAATCAACGAGAACATAATCCAAATAATTGCCACAGAAAACATATTAATTAACATGGTGATGATTAAATCACAAACAATCACAAAGATAAAATCAACAATCAGCAATTATATTTATTGATTATTGTTAAATTAAATTGTTATATCAATTGAAACAATTATGAAATAGCAAAAACTTATTTTATCACTTGAACAAAAAAAGTTGTTAACAGTTGAAAGTTAATTGTTACACTGATCCAGTATTTGGTTTATCATGTCCTTTCATGTTAACAATTGACTAACATTTTATCAACTAATTCAAATTTAATGGTTACACTACAATTTTATTTGATTTAGTTTATATTGCTTGAAAACGGATGTTGATCATTGTTGTTGTTTAGAATCACCAAGTTGGTTAATTAATTGAGCAAAAGAAAGTGAAGAGGCAAATTGTTATTAAACAATCAAGCTAAATTATTAAGTTCACTATGAGCAATACCACAACAATCAAGCTAATCATTATCATCATTATTTCCGATTTAGTTGATCATCGTTATCATCAAACTAATCATATTTAACTAATTCACTTCACGTTTCGTTGACAACCAATTTTGTTTTTTACAATAACTCTTGTTGTTAGGTTAAGATTTAAATATTGATTCTTGATTGTAACAATTAACACTCAACTTTGATGATTAATTGTTTAATAACGAGTAATCTTTAATTATACTAGAGGCATTAATTAAGCTCGATGGGTTTTTCTTAACTTTCTGCTTCCGCTATTAATTATTATTTAACTAATAATATTATTTTCTCATTTATCTCATGAGCAAATGATTAAATTAAGTAACCAAATTAAGCAACAATTTACAAATTAATTACTCTTGACAGTTGTATCATATGATATTAACGATGCTAAGGATAAAATCACCACTTAATGGTCAATATTTAAATGCTGTTATTAATTAATTCATGTTATTATCAATTGAATTGATTGAATTTTAATGAGAAAGTTTTTCCCCGACAATTATAATTGTTAATGTTATTTATTGATTTGGTGATAATTAAAGTGATTCAGATTATGCAATCGATTAAAAAAATGACACTCTTAATGATTGATACTCAAAAGATTAACTGATCAAGGTAATTGTTGTATTAACTGATTGGTCTATTGATCAGCGACAATTTAGTTCACATGAGAGTAAAATTAACTCACTTGGAAAAATATCTAATTGTTTGACCATTGGTGGTTGATTGTAATTATATTTTAATGATTGAAGATTTCAAATGGACCATCAAATGATTTAATCAACAATCAGTTTAATTTGATTGTACCGTTGATAATGTTGAACAAAGGTTTCGACAATAAGATAAAGTTAAACTTGACCATTGGAGTTTTCGAGGTAAATTGTGTTCGTAATTATAACAATTAACGCTAATCGGTGTTGTCTTTTAATTAGGTTGCTTTCCTTGGTTTCTTTGAGAAAGATGAAAATGGAAAAGTTCATCCAAATTACAAATCAATTAAAACGTTTCTTGATTTAATTATAGTTCATGGTAACTTCAAGTGAGTACAATTAACTAATTGTTCCAATAACAATCAGTGATAATATTGTCTCTCTCAGCGGTATATTAGTATGGCCACAGAATGATGAACAGTTTGGACATTACGTTAAGGACGAAGGCTACACGAAAGGGATGTTTGGTTTACTACAACGAGGAGTAAGTTGATTAGTTGATTGTCTCGTTGATTATGATGAGGTTTTTTTTTGTGTTTTCGTAGGAAATTGACTTTGGTTGGTTTCCAGCTCCATTTCACACTCAATCACCTCCAGGTCAATTCACAGCCCCTGTTACTGAGGATTCTTATTATTTACATAGTTTTCCTCGATCCTCATCGGCACTTAATCAAAACGTCATTGAAAGTTTTTCATTTTTCACTCCGAGCACTTGGTTAACTATCTTGATGATCGTCTACGTCCTTGAACTAATCATAAGGTACAAAGATATCGGTCATTTATCGGAAACAATACTCGCGACAACAATACGATTACCAGATACGCTGTTCAATCAACACTTTATGGGTCGATCTGTATTCCGATGGTTACAATTGATAATGTTGTCGATTTGTCTTAACGTTTTCACCGCTGCGTTCAATACAAGTACCATTGTTGGAAAGGGCGATCCTCGAGTAAATGAACTGAGCGATGTTGTCGAATACGATAAGACACCTTGTTTCTTTCAGGGAATTTCTATGTATGAACTTTTCGAAGGTAAAGTAACCAAAGCTTACGCGGACGTTTATGAACAAGCCGAGCGAAAGGGAACTTCAAAACCCATTCCTATCGGTTCCTTGCCCGATTACCAAGAATACTCAGCGCACATTGTTAAATTCGAGAGTGAAAAGGCCGGTAAAATTGGAAATTCGGTCGACGGGACTAACCATCCAGCAAGTGAATTCTCGTACTGGGCACCTAAACCTTTCTATCGGTCATCCAATGCGTTCATTTTCAACCCGAGGAAAAATACTGACCAATTGACCAACCGGATACTTTCATTGTAAGTAAATCTAAAAGAAATTGGATAATAACATTCTAATCTCTAATTTTAAATCAATCTTTTAGAACGAGTAAATTGTTACAAGCAGCACTGGTTGATCGATTAATTATTGAATTGATTCGTGAGGTAATACTTAATTTACCGCTAGACCTAAATCGTTACATCTTATACAAAAGAGCAGATGAACCAAATCAAATGCACATTAAATTTAAATCATTAGAAGTTGAAGGATTGAAATTGGTTTTCATCGGTTTAATTGTACTCATGTCAATCGCTACAATTTTTTTCCTCATTGAGATAATTGTCTTTAAATTATCTAAACCGAATCAGAAGAAATAAAATAATCAATTAGCTTGTTGATTTTTTTTCTTTCATTTCTTTGATGATTATTGAAAAATTGAATATACACACCGTTTAAAATGAATTAACTTCGATTGCACAGCATTTCGAGTTGATATTTTTCTTGTTTGTTACCGAGTTGGAGTGTCAAACAAACGCAATATTGTTGCATCATTTTCTTGTTTACAGTTTTCTTTTTGTTGACAAAATGACATTTTTTTTTATACTCTTACAAGGGAGAGAACAACAAGAAAAACTTATTAATTTAGAAAAACAAAATAAAGATGAAAAATAATATATAGTTTTTGAAGAAAGAGAGAGAGAGAGAGAGGGAAACAAGCGTTGAATTTGCAGGTTTGTTGACATTGAAATTTGATGATGATTCCGTTTGTCTCCATTGGATGATGATCTTGTTTATCGGTTAATTGTTGTTGTTGCTTGTTTGTTTTTCTTGTCTTTGGATGAGCAAAACCCTAACACAAAACATACTAACACAGGTTCATACTTCACCATTTGGTAGCCCCACTTGTTAAGCGTGTTGACCTGGTGGAGAAGTACGAATAACAAGATTAATAATGGGGAATGATCTGGTTTAAATGGTATATTATTTATTTCCTGATTAGTTATTTAATTTGCAATTAAAATCCGTGAATAACAGGATTAGAGAAGAGAAGAAGGAAAAAAAAGGAGAAATTTTTTTTTCATCGGAATCATTTAGCGGCTGGACCAGTAGATTGACGAGGATAAAATTCATTCAGAGTGTTGTGGGGAATACGCTTAAGCATATCACGAGGGAATATTCTCAATAACTGCCAACCGATGTCCAGTGATTCGAAGATTGTTCGATTTTCGTAATTACCCTGAAAAGAACAATTTTTTAAAAAAATTATTCGAATGTTCAAAATTTTCTTGAAATATGGTTTGGATGGTTTTAGATATTTTACCTGAGTAATAAAGTTTTTCTCAAATTTGGTCAAAAATTCAAGGTATAATAAATCTTCTGGTGTTAAATCTTCACCACCAATAACTGCTTTCATTGATTGTACGTCTTTACCGATGGCATAACAAGCGTACAACTGATTGGATACATCAGCATGATCTTTTCGGGTCATGTTTTCACCGATAGCAGATTTCATGAGACGACTTAGAGATGGTAATACGTTAATAGGTGGATAAATTTGCCTGTTATTCAATTGACGATCAACGTAAATTTGACCTTCAGTAATATAGCCAGTGAGATCAGGAATTGGATGTGTAATATCGTCATTAGGCATAGTAAGAATGGGAATTTGTGTAATTGAACCAGTTCGACCCTCTACTCGACCAGCTCTCTCATAAATTTGGGCCAAATCGGTGTACATATAACCTGGGAAACCACGACGACCAGGAACTTCTTCTCGAGCAGCAGATACCTTAATTAAGAGATAAAAAGATAAATTAGTACAAGAATGTAATGGATATTTGGATAGTAGAAAGTCAACTCACTTCTCTCAAGGCTTCAGCATAGGAAGACATGTCGGTAAGAATGACCAACACATGACGACCACATTGATAAGCAAGAAACTCGGCAGTTGTCAAAGCTAAACGAGGTGTAATGATACGTTCGATGGTTGGATCGTTAGCCAAATTAAGGAAAAGACAGACATTTTCCATGGAACCATTTTCCTCGAAATCTTGTTTGAAAAATCTAGCGGTTTCCATGTTTACACCCATAGCAGCAAAGACGATGGCGAAATTATCATCGGGTACATCTTTGTCAGGTGATCTAACAAGACCTGCTTGACGACAAATTTGTGCAGCAATATCGTTGTGTGGTAAACCAGAGGCGGAGAAAATTGGAATCTTTTGTCCTCGAGCAATCGAGTTCATAACATCTATGGCTGAGATACCAGTTTGAATCATTTCTTCAGGATAAGTTCTAGATTCAGGATTAATAGCTTGACCTTCAATATCGAGATAATCTTCAGCCAAAACTGGTGGTCCTCTATCAATTGGTTTACCAGATCCATTGAATACTCGACCCAACATGTCCTCAGACACTGGTTGCCGAAGAATATCACCTGATAATTAAAAAGAAACATAAATTAATTTATTTTCAAGTAATTGGAATAATAAAAGATGCAGGTAACATGATCATGCTCCATAACAATATGGCTGAAAAAGTCTGACTCTTTACTCTGTCTCTTTTTTTTACTTTTTTTCTTTCTTCCGTTATCTTTTTCTCTTTCGATTTTCTCTTTCTCCCTTATTTTCTAAAAGACTCTGTCTATCTAATTCTTTCTTACCTTTTCTCTTTCTCTCTTAACCGTCAAAGATAATTCATTCCTAATGAAGTAAAGATATGATAAGGTAATCAACGAAGCAATTGAGATTGAATGTAATTAATCACCAATTACATTAATAGGAAATAAACAAATAAGAATATGGAAAATATCAAATGTAAACTCTAACTGAACTTTAAGAATCTATTTTCATTTATAACGATTTAAAGCAACGTTGAAAGATAGGGTTGAATTGGAAGGTGGTTGATAATTTATTCTAACGATTGATATGATGGAAGATTGTATTTAGCAGGAAAGGTAAAGAAAAAGGTCTTTAACATACCGGTAAATTCACAGGTTGTATACTTGGCATCAATACCAGAAGTACCTTCGAAGACTTGAACAACAGCCTTTGATCCTCGGACATCAAGAACTTTACCAGTTCGTGCAGTTCCATCGGGTAGGACTAATTTGACAATCTCGGCGTACATTGGAAATTTAACATCATCAAGAATAACCAGTGGCCCATTTACACCACAAACAGTTTTATAAGCTAAACGAGGTTGATTAATATAATCTCGAGTAACGGCTAATTTGTGTTGAGTAACACCGACATTTTGAGGGACCCATTCGTTGATAGTCATTTTCTATGATGAGTGTGTGTAAATAAATACTCCTTCGACTTACACAATTTGTCCTCTACAGTTGACACACAATAGAAGGGATAGAGAAGCAGAGAATGAATCAAGTAGGGAGAGAGAGAGAGAGAGAGAGAGAGAGAGAGATGGAAACCTAAGAGAGAGAGAGAAAGAGAGTGAGAAAAAAAAGAAAGATGATAAAATAATGATGATAAAATGAGTGAATAAAAAAAAATGGGGAAGAAAACGGAAAAGACAAAAATGGATGATTACAGTTAGAGTTAAATTAGAAGCACAAATTTCCTTGAATATTTAAACAAGTTGGGTTACAATGGATATTCAATAGGTTCAATTGAACAATAAAGAATTAAATTAATTGAAACAATTAAGAAAAATGAAGGTAGACAATTAATATTTACCTTGATTAACACTCGCAGTGAAAAGTGGGGAGTATTTAAAAGGAAGGTCAAAATGAAGAGAATCGATTATGTCAGAACAGATAATCGATGTATCGAACAACTGATTTTCTCCAATTTGGTTTCCATTGGTTACCAATTCTTTTCCATTCTCAATTTTTTTTTCTCATCTCGGTTTTTGTTGTTCCGGTAAGAATAACAATCTGATTAATTGTGGAATTTTGATCAATTATCTTTTTTGTTAATTGTTGTTGGTCACTTGGTTTTCTTACTAAAAGTGAGTAGAAATTTTCTTTTTGGGTTTGATTTGGATTTGAAATGTTAATGTTAATGTTTTCCCATTTACTTGATTACTTTTTCTGTTGGATGTTTTTCTTGTTTTTAAATTTAATTTTTTGGTTTTACTAATTGTTGTTTTGTTATTTTGTTTGGTTTGATTTTTTTTTCTTAAGTGGATATTGCTATACCTGATGATCAGCCTGTTGCTGAGCCTAAAGATATTGCTACTTTGTTTCGGGAGCTGATGAAAGAGAAAAATGTTGGTTCTAATGCTTCTTGGGAATATGCTCTTAAACTTATTGGAAATGATCCGAGGTTTGAAATTTTTCGACATCATCCTGAGCGAAAGCAAATGTTCAATGCTTACAAAGTTCAAAAGGCCAAGGAGGAAAAGGAAGATCAACGCATGAAAGCGAAAAAAGCTAAAGAGAATTTGGAAAAATTTTTACAGACCAGTGATAAAATGCATTCCAATGTTAGATATAAACAAGCCTCAGAAATTTTTCGAGATAATGAATTTTGGAAAGCTGTTCCTGAAATTGATCGACGTGAAATTTTTACCGATGTAATTCGTTTCCTCACTGAAACTGAAAAAGAAGAGACTTTGAAACTTCAAAAGCGAAATACCAGAGTTTTAGCTGATATTCTTGATTCTATGACAAGTATAACTTATAAGACAACATGGCAAGAAGCTCAACAACAATTACTTGATAATCCCGTTTTCGCTAATGACGCTGATTTACTTGGTATGGACAAAGAAGATGCTTTAATTGTTTTCGAAGATCATATCAGACAATTGGAACAAGAAGAGGAAGAAGAGCGGAAACGAGAAAACAAACGTGTCGTTAGACAAGCTCGTAAAAGTCGTGAATATTTTCTAGGATTTCTTGATGAGCTTCATTCTCAGGGAAAGTTAACCTCAATGTCCAAATGGTGTAACCTTTACCCCGAAATTAGTGCTGACCCAAGATTTACGTCCATGTTATCACAACCCTTTTCTGGTTCAACTCCATTGGATCTTTTCAAATTTTATGTTGAAGATTTGAAGGCCCGATATGAAGATGAGAAGCAAATAATTCGTGATATCGTCAAAACCAGCGGTTTTCAGGTTGACATTAGTACAACTTATGAAGATTTTGCTACAGTTTTGAGTGAAGATGATCGAAGTGCCTCTTTAGATGCTGGAAATGTTAAAATGGCCTTTGAGAAATTGATGGAAAAAGCAATGGAAAAAGAAAAGGAAAGACTTAAAGAGGAAAACAAACAAAGACGTAAATTTGAGATTTCTTTTATGAACCTACTCGCCAAAATTGACCCTCCAGTTGAAGAGGAAACCGATTGGGAAAGGGCGAGAAGTTTAATTGCCGACGAGGAATTGTTTATTCGAATACCAACCGAAGCCGAAAGAGTCCAACTATTCAAAAGTTACATTAAAACTTTAGAAGAATCATGTAGTCATCACCATAGTAAATCAAAGAAACAACGAAAGGATAAAGATAAGGATAAAAAGAAAAAGAGTGAGAGGAGACGTTCACGTTCATCTTCTCTTTCTGACCATTCGCGACATCATTCACACTCTCGTTCGCGACCCCGAAGTCCAGACCGAAGTAGATCAATATCTAAATCTGTCTCAAGATCTCGGTCAAGATCAACACCTTCCAGATCCCGATCTCCATCATTATCAAGGTCAAGGAGTTCATCTCAACATCGCCTCCCCATTGGAAGAGGTGATTCCCGATCACCACCTTCTCCACCACGATCTCGATCCCGATCACAGTCACCACCCCATTTCACCATGAAACCAAGATCCAATTCGAATGACGGATTACGATCCAAATCGCCATCTCGAAGTCCAGTACGATCTCTTTCACCTTCTCCCGCTCGATCACAATCAGGTTCAAATCTACGAAGTCCATCTCGTGAGAGAAGTTACTCTGACGATCGAGGACACACCAAGAAAATTTCCTCCCACGGAAACAGTAAACGAAGAAAACAATCATCAGTGAGTTAATCCTCGATTCTCGTCCAGTGAGTAAATTAATCTCTGGACCATGAATCTGTTATCGAGGCTCGAAGACAAAAAAAAGTCATTTAAATCCTACCTTAACAATCAAAAAATCAACTCAAAGGTGATGGGCAGCATACGAAATAACGTATCGATCAACAGCCTCTCTCTCTCAATCACCAAAACAATTAGTTAATTTTTTTTATCATCTATCCAAACGATTTGAAAGAAAATTAACTTTCGAATTTACAAATCTCAATTCTTTTCCTATTTCTCTGTAACTCTTAATTATTATAAACGGAAATAAGTTATTTACTGAATATTACTTATTCTATTTATTTAAATGATAATCCTGTTGATTAATTTAATTATTTTCTCTCCATAATTAACTAACCCTCTCTCTCTCTCTCTCTCTCTCTTTCTCCCAATGATTAATCTTCTTTCAGAAATTAATCATTTAATCTTCTTTTCTTTAAATTTTACACTTTTTTCACTTTTAATTTCTTTCTCTTATTTAGGTTAACTCTACACCACAACCACCGCCACTTGCACCTTCATCACCACCGTCACCTAATCCATCAAGAAACTTTGACCCAAGTAACCCAATCCCATCAACATCAAAGTCATCACCTTACGAGGTCAATAATAATAATAGAAATGATCTCGATGAACTGGAAGCCGAACGACGGAAAATTTTGAAACAATTGGCCTCCCAAAGTATTAGAGATTATTAATTAGACCATTAATTTAATTGTTTAAAGCAATCAAATCAAACGAGATGAAAGTTAAATCAAATCTTAATCAAACTTTCATCAAAATTAATTATTTTTCACTATTGGACATTTACATTTTTTTTCACTCACCCAACAAGGATTCAATTTAATCTACAATTTAACATAATCAAAATTAATTGTTATCAATTATCAGATTTTATTGATATTTTGTTGATATTCAAACGTATTCATTTATATACAATTGGAATTGTCACAATTCTCGCTAATTAACTTTTCTTTTCAAAGTTAAACCCTAAATTACCTCATCGGAAAATTGAATCAAATTAATTTTCTATTAATCAAATATCTTAATTACGATTAATTTACAACTTTTTTTTTTCATTTCAGCCAAAAATTTTTTCAATCAAATTTTGTATCCTTTTCAATGTGGCAAAGTGCAATGGTAAATTCAATTACAATTATAATTGTATCTTGATTTTTAGGCCCTCATCTTGATTTAATTGTTATTAATCAACTGGTTTACAATCAAGTCTTCCTACACCTTAACCATTATCAACAACAATCGGTCAACTCTAATTATTTCATCCAGTTAAATTAACTATTTTCTAATAATCTTTAATCTTTAAATTAATTATTTTCTATTTCAACAATTTAGTTTATTCTAATTTAAATTAAAACAAATGAACAATCAACTGATGCCACAATTAAAGTAAAACTCAGAAAAATAATAATTGATCAAACGCTCAATGGAAACCAATCAATCAAAAAGATTCAGATCAAGCTCATCATCATAAATTTAATTAGATTTTCTAATTTTAAATTAACAATTAGTTGACCATCAAACCAATTAAATGAAAACTCCACTTAATTTGAATAATAAACTGAATTTAAATGTAAATTTGAACACAATTAAATCGCCATTGTTACAACCAAACCCAAATCAAGGTAAACATTCAATCAAAATGAATTACAATTAACCAAATGAAACAATTAAAATACATAATGTATAATATCAGAATTGACAACAACAATTAACATTAAAATGTTACAATATAAAATCAAAGTCCCAATCACTAAATGAACAATAAACTGAATCAATTTTCCAACAACAATGATGATGAACAATTAAACCAGTGAAAGGAAAACCACATAATCAACGATGATTTAATTGCGATGATTAAATTGTTATGATTAAATTATAATTCGCAATTTATTATAACCTTTGGGCAGATTGGGCTGAAAATAACACGAATTCAGGCCAGTTTTCAATTCGTTGACCAAGTTAGTTAATCAATCGACTGGTCAAACATCTTCCTCCTCATCTTCCACCTCCCACTTGCTCTCTTTCTTCATCCTATCATTTGTCTTTCTTTATCATCATTATCATCTTCAACTCCTCCTTCATCTTCATCTTTATCATCATCATCATCATCATCATCATCATCATCATCATCATCATCATCTCACTCTCTCAATTGTGATGAATGATCAATATTGATGGAAGAAAAAAAAAGAGAGTAACTTTTAATTCTTGATTCACCTTCGTTAGTTAATCAGGACAACGTTTATCCATCGTAATTAAATTTAATTTAATTGCATCATTTACCCTTCACTGGATTCCCTTGTGTATTTTGTTTATTGTGCAATTAATTTAATCACAATTAAACAAGGATAATGTTAAGCTACATTGTTTATGTGTTTTGCTTAATCTCATTAATTGGTAAGTTGATTTTCATTATTATTAATTGTTCACTTGTTAATTGTTCAGATAATTTGATGGTTTCACTTAAAACCCATGTTGAGTTGCTTAATTTTCATCTAATTAAATTTGACTTCTAATTGTGATTAGTGGCAATTAATTCAATTTTTTTGTCTTAATCAATGTGATCAACTTATTAAAACGCATTAATTTAATTTGTTGATTGTTGTAATTACATTTGATTTAGATTTTATTTTCTGATGAACTAAGCAACCAAACTTAATGATTGTGATGATTAAGTTAATTACTAATTGTCATTGATTGAGAAAAGCTTGTTGATTAATCTATAAGCAAGGATTTTGATTGTTTCTAAATTCAATTGACTTCAATTTGAAACAATTAAAATCTAACCTTCTAATCAACTTTAATTGTTTGTCTATTCTAATCACAATAAGATGACCAATTACAATCAATGATGATGGCAAATGATTAGTTAATTCTTACAATTTCAAATATCCTAAGTGGTTCAATGTAATCAATTGATTATTCAGCAACAATGATTTTAATCAAGATGATGATTAACAGCTCTTAACAACAATTTATCAACAATTTAAAGTCCATGGTACTGATGATTTAATAAGCTAGTGGAAAAGGATTGATTAAGAGTTGGCAATTAACTAACAATTAATTAATTTCTTCACAACCTTTTGTTATAAGATTGAGACAATTTGTTAATCATAATCATTTTTTCAACAATTTAAGTAATCAACTAATTCAGGTTTCTTCAAAAATAAATGATGTTTTTTTCATGTTGTTAAATTGACAAAACAGGTCACACAATTAAAGGTTGAAAATCAAATTGTTGCATGTTGATTATGATTAAATTGTTGGATTATGTCCTCAGGCAATGTAAGAATTAGTTCAGAGACAAGTTTAAATTGTTTGATTAACAAAAAAACAAAAACAAAAATCAAATTAACGACAAGTATCAACATAAATTAATTGTTTCCACAATCAAATGTCATCAAACAATCAAAGATGAGCAACAATTTGATTTCCAATTCTCACAACAAATTGTTACAATTACGAAATGATTTCAATCATATAAATTGCGACAAGATAATTATTGTAATTAGATTTTGATTCGAGTTGAAAATTAATTCTGATTATTATGGTAATCAGTTGATGGTTACAAAAATATCCTCTTGATTGTTTATGTTTAGTAAATTGCGTGATTTGATTCCAATTGATGATATGATGATAAACACGATTAAGATTGAAACTTTTGATTGTTGTAAATATTATAATGATTAACAGTGAACTAGATTGTAATTTAAATGATGATTTTTTAATCAACCGAATTGACCTTTATCTAAATCTTGATTGTTGTCGTTTCGAACCATAATTAGTAGTTAGAACTTTTTAATCAACGTTTCTATTTATTTCCTATTCTCGTTCCGTCAATGATTAAGGTCCATTTTAGTTAATCCACGATGAGCCAATTAAATATAATTCACCGCAATTAGAGCCATCAAATGATAATCCGTTTTCCCGTTCATCCCGTTGATTAGATTCTCGCTGATTACGTTGATTGTATCAGAACTAAATTGTTGATTAGAAGAAGAAGAAGAAAAAAAAATGAAAGTAATTCGAGTAAATGAATAAGCGATTGAGGCCTGATCGTTAATTTCGATATCAATTCAAAAGAAAAATGGCCTCACACCCAATTCGAGTTTTCCATTTCTTTCGGTCGTTCTTTTCATCCACATATCGTTCAATTTCCTTTATATTGTTAATCAACCTCCGGAAGAAAAAGATAGAGAATGATTCTAATCATTAACAGTTATTCTTTTAATGATATCCAAGGTATCATTTGATTTTCGAACTTTTTTTCACCTTCGTTTTCGGCTTTTCGTTCAGTTGACTGGTCACGTTGATTCGTTTTCTAAATTGTTTACTAAATATGAGAAACATTTACGATTTTCTCTTCATTTGTCTTCATTAATTATCCTTCAGAAATGATCATTGATGATAGTGTTTCATATAATGAGTAAATTGTTGAAAATCATCATTAAGAAACTTTTTTCATGTTCAAAATTGATTGTCATCTAATTGAGATTTACATTGAGTGTGAGAAAAAGTATCAATATTAATTTGATAATTTCTTTCATTAAGATTGGTGAATGTGTCTGCCTTTAATGAGTTGATTGTCAATAATGGTAAATTGTTTGATTGTTTTACAGATTTCGGTTCAACCCAAAGCCCCAATCAATACAGTAGCGTTAATAGTGGAGCTTATCCAAGGAGTGCACCACCTCCCCGCCCATCACAGCCCAATTATCCGAATAGTCAATCACCTCCTTATGATCCTAATCCGGGTTATCGGCCACCAAATCCTGTTCGAAGTTCAACCGAACTTCGAACTGCATCAAATGTCCCTTACCCACAACCCGAAAATATAACCGATATTCTGGTTGCTCAAATTCACGGTTTGGGTGTTTTTGGTTATGCCTCATTCCATCCAATCAGATCGACCAACGGTGGACTTCATGTCAAGATTCACATCGCCGGTGGTTCTAATGGTGAAAGTTATGTCGCTCGAATCTATCAATATCCAGCCCAAAATGGTGCCACTTGTTCACAAGCCTCACTGGGATCTCTTTTATCCGATCTCTCCGTTCCAAATGGCCTTATTGAGATAAACAGAGAAAATTCCTTTAGTGTTCCTGCTTTGCAGGTCAAAGGACCGGCCAGTATTATTGGTCGAACCTTAATGTTACAAAGTACCAAAGACGGAGCCTCAATTTGTTCAGTTATCAT
Source organism: Panonychus citri (assembly GCF_014898815.1). NCBI lineage: Eukaryota > Metazoa > Arthropoda > Arachnida > Trombidiformes > Tetranychidae > Panonychus > Panonychus citri. The sequence continues at coordinate 2,061,774 of NW_026515541.1, forward strand.
GCCCGGTGATCGAAGTAAATTGATCCTTCAGGGTAAATTCCATTCGCCGATCGCTGGAATGGCCTATTACATTCAGAATGGTGAAGGCGCCGTTCTTGGTACCGAATGGATGATGTTTTCCGATGGTAAACGACGAGATGAATCGTTTGCATGGAAATTGATAAAAGCAGGACAAGATGACCTTTCGAACGATAAGAAAATAATCAACGAGAAAAACCGTTGCATCGATTTAAGAGGAGACATTATTTACTCTTCGAGTGAGGTCAGTTTTTAGATCAATCGATCAGTTGATTTCTTATGATTAAAATGATCTTTTTCTATTGTTTGTATAACTACAGGTTCTTTTACCAGTCAGCACTGAGTCTCCCATTTGGAGAGGTCGAATGCACACTGGCCTTGATCCCGTTGTTTCTCGTGACGATACAATTTATCTTGTTGTCTCTAAGGCCAATGGTTCACCCGTCGCTTGTACTTCACTCAATCAAATCTTACCAAAAGTTGGACTCGCTCAATTTGATTCTAATAATAACAATGGTGTCGATGGTACAATTAAGTTCACCCAAGATTCACCTTTTGAACCAACTCGAGTTTCGATTAACTTGAAACTTTTCACTGCCGCTTTCAGTTATGGTATTGACGTTTTACCAAGTCTTCGTCGGCGAAATAAGGAAATCAAAAGTTGTCCCAATGTAAAGGAAACTATTTACAATCCTTTCCATGTTGATCCCGATCGCGTTCCATCTCAAGGTCAAGGTACAACCGACATGTACGCTGTCGGTGATCTGTCTGGTAAATACGGAACCTTAGAATCAAAACCAACGGTCAACCTTCAAACCTACGATTCCAATCTACCTCTATTTGGATACTATTCAGTAATCGGTCGCGCCATTGTGATCTATGGACCTAACGGACCAGCAGTTACCTGTTCGAACATAGATCCTTATGGTAAACCATTGACAACCGCTTATGCCACTTTCGATTACCCAATTCAAGGTCAATTTATCTTTAGACAACCGGAGGGCGAGTGTTTTTCGGACACTTACCTTTACATTGAAGTCTCAAGACACCCAAGTGCCTCAACAACCAAAACAGTAAATCATAATTGGCATGTTCATGTTAATCCAGTTACATTGGAAGGTAATTAACCCTATTACTAGAATGTTGATCCAATTGATTTATTAATTTTGTCTCTCTCTCTCTAAATTGTTTCATCTCATTATCTAGATCAAGCTTTAAGTACAACAAAATGCGCTCAGGCTGCAGGTCACTTTAACCCATTCAATGTCTCCGTTTCTGATCATAATCCAATTTATGTTCGTGATTGTAACATATTCACACCGACACGTTGTGAGGTCGGTGATTTAGCCCATAAACTTGGACCTATTGACATTCCTCCCTACAAGGCAGGTCAAGACGGAAAAGAGCCCGAAGTGGCTAAATATTATTGGATCGACAGCGATCTACCTCTTTGTGGACAATCAAAAATTGTCCAAAGATCTTTGGTAATCCATGAACCCGATTTCCAAATGCCGAGACTCAGTTGTGCCAATTTATTAGTTTATCAACCGAAAACTACAAAATAATTAAATTCAATTTAATTACCACAAATGTAATAACAAATTTCACTATCAAATTGCCCAACAATAAAATCAGAGATGTAAAACTGATTAACAAAAACAAAAAACATCTCTAATTAATCTAAGCTTTACATTCAAATCTCATCTCAATCAAGTTCAACAATCAATCAATTTTTCATAGGAACAAAATATCAAAAAGTAAATTGTAATAAAGATGAACAACAATCAAATCCAATTGAATATAAAGGTCAATCTATTGAGATGGTTAATTGAATGAAAAAAGAAAACAAATCAAAACAAATTGATTTACTTCCCAATTAATTGAACGGTCACTTGCAAGAAAATACAATTAGCCAAGAGGAAGAAAAGTAATTGATGATAACTAATTTATCTGTCAATTCTAATTTACTTTTCGAAATATTATCCCAAATGTACAAAGAAATTATTCCAAATCAATATCGAAAATAAGAAAATCGAAAGAAAAAGTAAACTTATCGTTGGAGAATTTAAATATTTCATTCGTTTCATTTTCGAAAGCTACAAATTCGATGGGAGAGATTCTTTTATTCATAAGATTATCTTTGGATGCACAGACTAACAGAGAATTGAACCAATTGAACGAAGTTCATTTTCTCTCGAAAAGATCGATAAAAATTCCAATTCGTTTCTTCATCTGATAAACTGAGGCGACTTCGAATCAACAATCATGCGCTTCTATTCATTTCTCATCCTCATCACTTTTTTTCTTCTTCCTCATCATCATGTTTCTTTAGTTTCTCTCTCTCTTTCTTATCCTCATCTTCTCCTCTCTCTCTCTCTCTCTCTCTCTTTCTCCCTCTCTGGTTTCTCTTCATCCCTCAACCCAAAACAAAACAAGAAGTAACAAACGATAAAAATGTTACTTTAAACCAGAAAAAAAGTCTTAGTGTTTTTTTTCCTGAAAACAAATTCGGTTAATCAGTTTGTTGTCTTTCTTTCACCATGAGAGGTTTTATTATCTCTCTTATTGTTTTATTTCTTGGAACAACAATTAACTTGGTAATTAGTGAAACCAGTGGTAATTCTAAACAATTAAATTCAGATGATTATGATGATGATTCAGAAGATTTTGATGACTCTCCTGAAGACCAAGAGCTCCAACTTGAGGATAAAAGGCCTTCCTATCTAAGGGTAAATAGAATCTCTTTTTTTTTTAATTCTTTTTCTATTCTCCTCACTTTTGTTTTATTATACAATCGAATTACTTTTTTCAAGTAGAAAATGTTTCCAATTTTCTATAGATGAGATTATCTTAATCTAATTAGAAAAGATTAATTTCATTTTAAAATCTTCTCAGTGAATATCAAATCTAAATGAATTGTCTTAAATACGCTTATATGGAAATCCGTTTATTTACTTATTCTTTTGTGTTGATTTTTCTTTTATTTTTCTCTTGATTATTCTTAATTCTTGTTAATTGTTACCTTTTACCTGTGCTACATTTTGAAGAAATCAATCAATTTAAAGATTAGATGGAAATTAAAACAATCATCTTAGCGTCACATCAATCATATGGCTCATTATTGTTACTAAGTGAAGCTTTTTTCTTGTTGCTAACTGACCATTTTTTTTTTGCTTTTTCTTTGTTTTGGTTTGAATTTTTTTCTTCTTTTTCTAATTTGATTTCTATTCTATTCTAAATTGTGTGTTTTGTTTCTTTCTAGAAGAATCAAGGTAAAGACCGAGTAAAGGAAATCTACTTGTCCTGGGATCTTGATTTATGTAAAGATGTTCAATGTAAATCTAATCAGGTTTGCATGGTGAAAATTTCTCGTAAATCAGCAGTTTGTGTTGCAAGAAAATCAATTGACAAGAAAAAAGCTCAATCAAAGAGGGAATTCAAATGGTCCACTAACAATAATAGTAATAAAAAGTTGTCATACAAAGTATCATCTTCCTCCTCATCTGATGCCACTTCAATAAGCAAATCTGACAGTGAAGTTTTGCCCTGGGATTCATCAGATTATCTACCATCTCCATCATCATCTCCACCATCATCTTCATCTTTATCATCTTCTTCCAATAATAATAAATCATGGAAAGATTGTCGACCATGTCCAGTGATCAAGCCATCATTTTACTGTGGAACAGACAATTCAACATACTCTTCAATGTGTCGCCTTCAATTTCACAATTGTGTCCACCATACCGATATTGAGGTTGCCTGTAAAGGTTTCTGTCCCTGTGGAAGTCCAGTCAATAGCCATGTCCAAGCAAAAGAGATAAGAAATCATGAACGTTGGAATAAGTATATGGACACATTGGGTAAATTGAGGAGAAGTCACAAGATTGAGAAATTTGTCAAATCTCGAGCTAAAGTTAAACTAGAAAATGATGGAAATTTTGATGATTTGTATCATGAAGATGATGGAGATAAGAAATTGTCAAAGAAAAGATTAGCCGTTTGTAATAAGGAAGAGCTGAAAATAATGGGACACAGGTTATCCGATTGGTTTGTTGTGGTTCTACGAGATCAGAAACGTAGTTCACTCAATAAGAAAGACACTTTCATGGATTTCTTGACAATTCCCGATTGTCCGAATGATATTGCTAACATGTTCCATCGTCTTGACCTGGACGGAGATTTACGATTATCATTAAAGGAATTGTATGACTTGGAACATGACAAACGAGAAAAATGCCTTAAGCAATATTTGGATGGTTGTGATGAAGATCGAGATACCTTTTTAAATCCCTATGAATGGTGCTCATGTTTTGATCGCAAAAGTAAGCATTAAATTGCGAATTGAAAAAATTGAACTACAGTTAATTATTTACTTCTCTATCCAGGTAAACCATGTTTGATTGAAAAATCTCAACGGAAACGTTTGTACGGTGAATATGTACCCAAGTGCGACAAAGAGGGTTTCTATCAATCGATTCAATGTCATCTACATAAATGCTGGTGTGTTGATCGTTATGGTGTTGAAATTGCAGATACAAGACAAATAGGGATGCCTAATTGTGGTAAGTTTGTTTTACTTTTCTACTTCCAATTCAATTTAGATTAACTAATTGTTTGAATATCTCTTTTTACCCCAGATAGCAAAGATGTAACAATCAAAAGGAAGAACGAAAAAAGAAATTCCAATTCTCTGGGCACAAGCCGATTAAATGATCGTAAAGTGGATGAATTTGACGATTCCGATGATTCTGATGATACGGAAGATGATTCTCTCGATGGATCCGGATATGAACCATAAAAAGTTACACAATTAGATGACAATATACATCCAATAATCATTAACAATTATAATCTTCCACTCGTAATTTCAATTATTCATTCTCATTATGGTAACAATTTAAAAAGGATAAGTTGAAAAACGTTTCAAGCTCAATGTAATCAGAAAGGATAAACAAAGCACAAAGAAGGACAATGAACTTAACGCTTCCACACTCACAGATTATACAATCCATGAAGAAAACTACATTGCAATTCACTAAATCATTTCTAGTTATTTAAACTACAATTATCCATTCATCATAATCAGTTAATCATCAACAAACGACAACAACTTGAATCTCCATTGGAAACTCCAACCATTCATAAAACAAAAAAAAACGTATAAGAGGACAAACTAAAGATCAGATTAATCCTGATTAATTAATTCCTAGAAATATAATTTGATCAACTGTATCTCAAATTCAATTAGCTATATCATCCCTACTTAAATTGTTAATTGTTTTAATACTCTGACTGATGCAAATTTGCAATCAACTAATAACATGTTTACTTAAACAACAAAAATCCTTGTTCCTCCAACAAACAAAGCAAACCTATCGAGATTGTAATTACTATTACTATTATATCTTAATCATGATGATGATTTTAATTAATTGTAACAATTTACTTAATTCCATCTATTGTAATTTAATTTCTAGATTAATTTTTGGCTCTAACTCTTTGGTACGTTGACCATTAGCCATGCAAATCAATTGCCAAACAAAAAAAAACATTTATAACGCCAACTAATTGTAACTTTTACAGAAACAATTCCATCATAATTAATAAGTTATTAATTGTTATTAACTTTAGCGATTGATTGTGTTCACTTATATAAATAAATATAAATATGATCAATCTAATTGTAATTTGGTTACAACAACAATTCATTGAAAATACACAATCGATCAACAATAAAACAACAAATTGACACTTAGAAATTGTAACAATTTCGTTTAAATTGTAATAATTAATTTATTTGCTTCGCTAGTAATCAATTAGATGCGAAACAATTAAAGATTTGTAACTGTCTACGAGTGGAAAATCAAAGAGGAGGAAATACTGGAACAATTAAAATCCACCACAAGTTAATAACAATAGAGATTAATTTCCAGAAAAATTGATTAGTAACCTTTTCTGTCTTTCAATTAATCAAATAATAGAAACTAAATTAAAGACCAAGTCAAATCAATGCAATTGATGAAAGAATCATCAATTTACCACAATTTAAAAGAAAAAGAAACAACAATTAACTGTAGATGTTAAAATCTCTGTTTTCAGACAAGAGAAATTAATTCTCAACAATTAACCTTGATAACTTTTTTCATCTAAATTTCCTTCTATCACTAATTCTTGATTTACAATTTATACACTTTAATCAATTAATTGTTGTTAAATCCAGTGAAAAGATTGTAACAATTTCATAATCATGTTAATTCAGTTTCTCTTTTGTTTTTAGTAATTAACTCAATTGAAGAAAAAAAGAAAACATTGAAACAATTAAACTGGTCTATCAATTTAATCACTTGACACTAAATTTTTGACTCTATTAATACAATTAACTTAAAGGGGAATCTTTTAAAAGCAAAACAAAGTTAATTGTAAATGATTAATTGTTAGTGGAAGATAATTGATAATTCGATTGGTGATTAATTATCATCAACAATCAATGGTCAATGATAAAAACTTTGATTCTAAACAAAAGTTAAATATCAATTTACAAGCGGAAATTTGGATTCTTTTAGTAATTAAAAGCTGAGCAATTAACAGTTAATCGCTTTTCTATCATGAGAAACAATTAACAGAGGAAATATAATAACAATCGCGTTTAATTTTTCCAGGAAAAAGTTTCGCACGAGAACTCACCTTAATTAACCTTCGATCCGTTAATGGTTAACATTTTGAGAATCGTAATCAATCCCAAGTGATTAACGAAGTTGATTGAATTAGAGTTTTGTTTATAATTATTTCTTATTCGAGAATTTGTTTTCTCTCTCTCTTGTCTTTGAATTTTTCTCCAATGGAACATTGAAACAATCAATTGTTAATCAAGTCTCATTGGAAGATAATTTATGGTTTATTTTTTTCATCAATTTCATTTGCATTTTGATTCTATTTATAAATCACTCGTTATTGTTGTTTCTTTTTCCTTTTTCTTGTTGAAATGTTTGTAGAATCAGAGTTAAGTACAACTAGAAGAGTGTGTGTGTGTGTGTTTGTTTGTCAGGACTGAAAGAGATTATCACAAAATCCTGGTGTCTGTTTCTCTCCTCGATGTTTCCGTTATCGTTAGGCCACAATTGATTTAAATATGTTCAACATATCGATTAACACGCCTTGAAGCTGGTCGGTCATGTGTGTTCATAGAGAAGAAGTTCGAGAAAAAGAGAGAAAACTTTTTTCTCTTTGGAAAAAACAAAACAAGGAACAGAAATGGAAGAGAGAAGGAGAAAGAGAGAAGAGAGAGAGAGAGCAAGAGAGGGAGAGAGACACCAAGTAAAGGAAATCAGCTTGTCATGGGATCTCTTGATTTATGTCGATCCAATGGAAACCAGATCAGGTTTGATTATTAGTAGTAGATCAGCAATTTATGTTCCAAGTTGATAAACAATTAACACCAAGAGAGAAGCTCAGTCGTAGTTAAGAATCCAAATGGTCCAGAATAATGATGGTAAGTTGGTTCACAAAAAAGTTCTCTTTCTCTTATCCTCTCCACCACCGCCTCTTTCTTCCCAATGAGCGAATCTGACAATCAGGTGTTAACCCTGGAATCATATTTCTCTATCATTTCTTAAATTCGCTTCTCCACATAGTCACTTCTTCTTTCTTCTTCTTCCTTCTCCTTTCTTATTCATCTTTTTCCATCCATTTCCAACAGTTGACAAGAAAAAAAAGCTCAATCAAAAAAAAGAGTCTTAATGGTCCAGTAATAATGATAAAATAAAACTTTAAATAAGTTTAGTCGGAAAACAATGAAATCAGAAAGCCTTCCAATTAATTTTCACTTTTGTCTTTTTTTTCTCTTGTTTTTTTGTTTTTGTTTTTGTTTGTGTTAATGTATCAATGGATGTACCCCATGAATTGGTGGTTTATCTTTCTTAAATTCGTAAACTAAAGGGTATATATGTTCAACGGCATGTTGAACCGACAAAATATTAGGTGCGGTGATAGTTATTGCTCCTGTTTGAAATATTTTAAGGGTGGCCTTTACTTCCTTAAATTTGTAAGTAGCTCCTGGATGTAATTCTGGTTCATAACTGTGAGTGTGTATATGAGTGTGTAGGAAGAGAGAAATAGAGAGAGAAATATATAGAGGGAGAAATCGTAGAGGAAAGAGAAAAGGGAGCAAGATATGTGAGTTAACAATATGCAAATAAAAATGATAAAGATGCAAACAAGGAGTAAATATGCTAAAGATAATATTTGTTAGAGAGAAAGAGAGAGTGAGTGAGTGAGTGTGTAAAGAGCCACAGAGATAGAGACAGGAATGGGAAAAAACGAGTGGAGAATTGCCGCTAATTGGAACTGGTTGATTATTTGAGGAAGCAAATGAAATGTTTTACCTGCAAAGGGTTCTATTTTGTTCGGTGAATTGAGATATCTTGATTCCAAAAGGTAATAAGACAGTACCGAGTACATTGACAACGCGGTAAGCTGAGAATTTTACTTTGAATCCTAAATTTTGTAAAACACGGGCAACTCTTCTTGCTCCTTTTTTGGCTTCTTCATCAGAGGTAGCTCCTGTCACAGTTATCTTTCCTGATGACCATATACTGGCAGTTACTGCTGGGTCTCTTAGTTTCATCAAGACCATCTAAAGTGTCCAGAAGAGAGAGAGAGAGATGAGAAAAGAGAGAAATAAAAATGACCACGATTAGTAAGCACAAGAGAGTGAAAGGAAAGTAAAAGGGGTAGAAAGAGAGAAAGAGATAGAGAAAGAGAGAGAGAGAGAGAGAGAGAGAGAGAGAGAGAGAGAGATAGCAAAGAAGACATAGAAAAGAGAAAGAGAAAAAGCACAAATATTGTCAATAGGTGTAAAGGAATTAGAATAAGTTGATGTTTTTTTTTCTCTTAGGAATTTATATTTACTTACTCCTTGTTCTCTTTTATAGACAACATTTGCTCCGTTTGTGGCGATTTGCCTGAGATTAAGATGACAACGAGTTTTAAAATTACAAACAACATTGGTTATATGAATGTCTACTTCAGGTATTTCTTCCTCTTCTTGACTATTATTTTTTTGAGCTTCTCCATCTTGTCCCATTGTACACTAGTAACAATAATGTATGTGAATCCGTGAGAGAAGAAGAAGAAGAAGAGGAGGAAAAAAAAGAAGGCAAGAGAAATAGACACACACAGAGGAAGAGAAAAAAGAGAATATAAGAAAAAAAAGAAGAAAAAAAAGAAGAGATGGTGATGGTGATGATGATGATGATGAAAAGGAGAGAGGTGAAAGACTGAGAAAAAAAAAGGAGAGACACTACTACTAAGAGAATGAAAAAAAAAGAATGAGTAAAGAGAAAAATGGTCCTCTACACACACACTCTCTCGGTTCAGTTTCTAGTTATCCGAATAACTATTCCCTCAGTTATGAGGTAACTAGAGACCGAGAAACTGTTTAATATGGTTACTGGCTTAACAATTAAACACAATTGTAAACAATCGAGGGATAATCTAGTTTTTAATCCGATGACAATTAAATCTCAATTAAAGGGACTTTTACCAAGAGTTTAATCCAAACATTTCTCAATAGAAACTTGGTAACCAATGGCAACCAAACATTCTAGAGAAAGAGAGGGAAATTTGAACTGCGATTTATTCTAATTTCAAATTGATTATCTTTTCATTTTGAGAAATTTGTTTTAATTGTTGTCATTTAATGGCAAATTAGTGTTTTACAAAATTTGATCAACTTAGAAGTTGATTTGATTGTTTAGTTTTTTTTTTCGTTTTGTTTTTTTTAATTGTTTTGTCGCAATTGTTTTTAACTTAAAGGAAAATTGGTAAAAAAAAGTTAATCATAATTGAAGTGATTATGATGATAGGCACAATTGAATTTGTAAGAAATTGATTTAGTTGTACGATTAATGGGTAAGATATGAAATTCATGATCAATCCAGTTAATTGTTACAACTGTTATCAAAGTGTTGATGTTGATGTTGTGATTTGTATTGTGATTTTTTTTGTATGAAAAAAAAGTGAAGAAAATTGAATAAAAATAATTAGCAGGCAAAAAAAAGATTCTGATGATTGTGATTATCTTTCAAAACCATAACAAGCTTGAAAATCATTCCAATAAGGTGAGTCGAGGAAATTTTGATCTTGACATGAATTTGGTCCTAATTTATGGATAAGAGCATAATCAACACAATCAATGATCCCATCGTTGTTACAATCACGTCCCAGTGTTTTAATGTAACCCTTAATTGTATCTTGAGCACAATTCATATTAGTTACACAGTTGATAAAATCACTCGATCCACCATTGTAACCTGGTTTACCAGATTGTAGCCAATAAGAGATACTGATTTGATATGGACCACAGAATTGATTCCCTGCGATATTTTTACATGGGTAATTAGCATCGCATTTACTTGTCGCCTATTGTTGAGCCGAATAGAAAAGTAAAAGTTAGAAAACAATTAAACTCTCACAATTAATCAATGATGTAAAGTGTCAACTTACTTCACAAATACATTCCAAACATTCAGTTGTCATTGATCCGTTTACTTTGGGAGTTGATGGTAAGAGTCGAGAGTCTCGAATACCTGGAACAGGTAAGATTGAACTATCATCCCCATCGGAGTAAGAAATTGTCGTTGGTGGTGAATTAGTGACTGGTGTGAATTCTGAGGGTGGTGGATTAGTTGAAGATGGAGGTTGTGGTTGTGGTTGTGGTTGTGGTCGTGGAGAAGGTTGTGTGACTGAATTTCGAGGAGGTGAATCGCTGTTACCAGAAAACGGTCTAAAACCAGGTTGAGATGGGAAGTTAAAACCATTGGGTCGATCGTAACGAGGAGTGAATCGATCAGCGTTGGGTGAACGTGATGGTGCTGAATCAAAGTTACCATTAGTTGGTGGACCATTAGGTTGATTTGGATAATTGTTTGGTGGAGCAATCAAATTATTACCATTGTTATTATTCAATATTGGTCGGAATCCATCATTTCTTAAAGTTCCAGGTTGGAAACCATTATTATTATTATTACTAGGATTAGGTTCACTTGGTACAAGTGGCCTGGATTCGCGAGGTTGGTTATCATTATTATTGCCCCGATTAATAATTGGTCTAAATTCATTGTTAATTGTTGACTCAGGGGGAAATCTATTAGGTGCTGATGGGCCAACATGTGAATGTGGAGGAATAGGAGTCGGTTGATCTGGTTGGAAATTATTCCTTGGTGGTGGTGGAGTGACATTATTATTATTGTTATTGGCTCGCGGTTGACCTGGGACTCCAAAGTTAGGTCCCGACGGACCAAATGGTTGATTCGGGAAATGTACATCATTAAAGTAAACATTTGAATTATTTGGACGGTTAAAGTTTGGAGGAGGAGAATCAATGGAAGGATTAAATGGGAATGGATTAAAAGGTGAGTGATCATCAGCATCGTGGAAACTATTTATTCGTTCAGGTTGATTTGATTCGCGATCAACTGGCCGATTACCGGGAATTTCGTTCTCATTAAATCGATTATTGGCTCCATTCCAGGTAATTGGTTCATCTCTACGAAGGTTAGCAGGTTGACCAGGTCTTTCGATTGGCCTGAAGCGCTCTACATTTTCCCGAACACGATTGCCTAATATCGATTAAAAGTAACAAATAAGTTTCGTTTTAAAAACAATTTTCGACCAAAACGATCGATTTGTTATTAATTTTTAAAAAAGAAAAATATTAGTAAACAAAAAAAGAATGTGTTAGTTAAAAAACATTAACAAAATATTGTATCGAAAAATGAAAGATCTTCCATCGAGGAAAATGGTTGAGAAAGTCAACAATTAACGGAACCCACTTCGAGCATCAATTGGTGGTTGGTGACATGTTTTATAATCGGACCAAAATTTTCCTGTTCCAAATACTCCTGGTCCACAATTGGGTCCATATTGGTGAATCATGACGTAATCATCGCAGTTAATTATTCCATCATTGTTACAATCACGGCCAAACCTTGACATATAACCTTGAACAGCAGCTTCGGCACAATTTTTACGAAGAGCGCACGAAACATAATCAGTTCCTGGTCGACCTGCATCCGACCAGAAAGGCCATGAAATTAGGTAGGGACCACAAACATTACCGAAACATTGTTTGTTTACATCACAACCGGTACTCGCCTGGCAAAGACAATCTAAACAATTTGAATCAACGGGTTGATTAGCGTTACTTGGGGAAATCTCATAGTTTGACTCTTCATTGTAAGACGAAGATGAGACAACGGGAGGAGATGAAGGTTGATCCAGTGAAGAAGGTGCTGAGTATGATCCAGTTTCAGGTACATTGTTTAAAGGTGGTGAAGGTTGACTGGAAGGATAAGTACGAAGGACTCCAGCATCTCCTCCCCCCGAACCAGTACCAATATTGGTAACATCAACAATCGACGAAGTTGGTGGTTGACCAACTGCTGGGCCAAAAACTTCATGTCGAGATGGATTATTGTTATTGTTATTTGAAGGGACATTGTAACTGTTATATCTCACTCTTTCCGGTTGACCACCAAATGACCGGAAATCTGACGGATTAGAACCGAGCGATGGTCGATAGGTTTGATTTCGTGAACTGGGAAAAGTCCAGTGAGTATTATGAGGCTGCGGTTGAGGTTGTGGTTGGTATTGTGGTTGTACAGGTTGACTGTTCGTTGGTCCACCAGAGGATGAGAATCGGGGTGGTGATAAATTACCACCATTGTCATAATCACCATTGTAACCATTTCCAGCTAATGTGAGAAGAATTGATTTAATTAGATAATTTAATCATTAGGTAAATATTGTGTCATTTGTATGTAAATTGGAAAAGGTTAGATCACAAAAAATCATTGGAAAACAACAGGAAAAAAAAGTTAATGACATTTGAAGTTTAACTAAATTAGTTGGATAACTGATTAAACAATCAGTCAATTGTTTAACGTAACAATTAACTTATTTGAAATAAATTATCAAATTGGCAAAATTCAATAGTAATTGCGATTCTTACAGAAAATGTTATTAAATTGAAAGTTAGAAAAAAACAATTAACAAATAGTGAATCTTTTTGCATAGAAAATCCTTGAAAACTTAATTAATTAATTGCAAGAGAAATTTTTATAGAGAAATAAATTAATTAATGAATTAAGACAATTGAAGGTTAACAAGCAAAGGTTGTTGATCGTCACTGTTGATAAACAAATAAAAAAAACTAATTGGTTAGTAACAAGGTTTCGGATAATCTAATTGAAATGGTTAACAATTAATTAATTAAGTACATGGAGAAAATTGAATCAACCTCCAGGGGCTTAATTGATATGGTGAAAAATGAGTAAAATTAATTGTATTAATTTGAATTGTGATGACATTGAATTTAAAGATTTAAATATGAATTTGGAAAATTACCTTTGGTCTGTAATCAATGTCACAATTAAGTCTTAATCAACCTTGATTTATTTGATTACCTGTAAGAAAACAACAGGAAGATTCTTGATTGTAGGTTGGATTGTAAACAGAAAATTTAATTCTAAATGATTGAAGTTTAATTGTGTGAGGTAAGTGGTATCTCCACACAATTAAGTGCAATCCGTCAATCAGCGTAAGTATAATCAAGGTAATCATATTATTATTATTAACAAAATAGTTTATAATTTAATAACAATTAAGACCTTGAAAATGTATCGTTTGGATCATCAATAATTCACAATTGATAACAATTAAAATTGTATTATAATAACTAGATACATATAACCCTAAGGTGAATTTTAATTGTTGTTGATTGATTGGTAAACAATTTAAAGCTATTTTTAATTTATTACATGTTACAATGTAATAGTCTCAATTGATTTAATTACTTTTCATTTTCATTGGCTTTAAATACTTGATGTTTATTACATCATTGAAAAGAAAAGGATTTAAATTGTTTTAGTCATGTAAATTAGTTAATTTGGATTGTCAATTGATTATATTATTCAAAGGGATTAAAGAGAGATGATCAAATCATGATTAAGTTAATGGAAACAATTTAATCTACTTTGTTTTATGTTGTCTCGTCGTAAAAGTTGTTAATTGTTTGTTATGTTCAGGAAGGACAATTAATTGTCCTTCAACAATTTAGATTTGATTACAATTGACAAATTAGATAATTATAACTAATTTAAATTCACATGAATCTCATTGACCATGATTTAAATGATGACGACTATTGAAACCATTGAAAACAATTAATGATTTCTTATATAATCAACCTTGAGAGCTAAAACAATTAACTAACAATTAGTAACAATGAAAGTATTAAATGAATTGAATTTAAAAACAAATAGATGAAAAATAAAAGTTTCAATTGTTACGATTAATAATCAAAGTTATTAGTTAATTGTTTTCTTTTCTCATTTACAATCGGAAGTGTTGATTTGAACTGCCCTTAGGGTGAATTGATTGTGGATTATGTTTAACAACAATTTGATGTAATGAATGATGATCAACATTTGATTTAGTTGATTAACTTATGATGGGAATTAGAATCAAGAAGCTTAATCAAGATGATAAATTTGTGAAACAATTTTTATAAATTAAACTGGTTTAAATTGGTAAACCCTTACGAAAATTAGTTAATTGTGAACGTGATTTGAAAAATATTAAAACTTTAAATTGTAAACTTATCAAAAGATAAATCAACAACAATTAATATTAGATGTTTACATTAATTGTTACACATGAGATAAAACAATTTAAATTAAAACAAGAAATGAATCAAAAAACAATCAAGAAAAAAAATCTATCACAAATTAAATTTTCTTAATCGATATCAGATAATTTCTAATAATTATCGACGCAAAAAAAGTGACCTAGAAATCAAAGTTAATCCATTGAGATAAATGATTAGTATTAACATGAGAGGAAATAATTGTTATTATCAAAAGTTTTGATGAGACAAATTGATGATGAAAACAGAATCAAGGTGAAAAGTAACCAATCATTAATTGTTGTTTGTTTCAACTACTTAATTACCTTCAATTGGTCATTTGATCAATAACATTAAATTTATATCAACATGATATCATTTGATTGGCCTTTGATCAAGTGAAAAAGTGAAAAATGATTTAAATGAAAGGTCATTTCCTTAATATCTGTAAGAATGAATATTCTTGATTGATTACTCAGATTCTGGGTGAGAGAGAAGCAGAAAAAATCACAAAATTTCAAAGAATCATAGCAACAAGTTTTATATCAACAAGATAAATTTGTAATCATTTGATCAGGTAAACACTAATCAAGGACTTAGATCAATGGAGACCTTGAAAAAAGCTAAATGTCCAAAAGTAAACAACCATAGGACCAACGGTCAATGATAAATTTTGGACAAAACATCATCAATAACTTAGCTTAATCCAAACAAGGTCTTGACCTAAACAATTTCATTGGACCGGACGAAGTAGATTAATGATAAAGTTAAATATTGGAAACTCAAAATTTTCCGAAGGTTTTTCGTTTCCTATTTTGTATCATTGAATAGAATTGAGTATGTATTTAACTTGATATGTTGGTAGACTTTGAACTAAAATTTGATCTGTTGAATGAACATGAATACAGGGAGGAAAATATTGGAGATGTTAAAGTGTAAACTCACTTCCTGAGGCACATGAAGATGATTGGAAAACTCTCCAATAATCAGAATCCAACAGCCATTGAGCATTACAAGAGTTTGGCCCTGCTTTGTGGATCGCAGCAAAATCAGCGCAATCAATGAAACCATCGCCATTACAATCTCTAGCCCATTTAGCCATATAGCCTTGGACAGCTTGTTCAGCACATCGTTTATCATTGAGACAAGTTTCAAAATCATGAGGACCACCTTGATCACCAGGTCGCCCACCATCAGACCAATAGCTCCAAGAGATTTGATAAGGTCCACAGAAATAGGAAGAAGGTCCAGAATTGTGACATTTCTTTGACAAATCACATCCAGTACTAGCCTAGGAATAGGAAATACATGGAAAACAGAAAACAAAAGAAAACAAAATTGAATAAAAATTCAATTTAATCAACAGCAACAAACGTAGTAAATGTAACATCAAGTCAATAACACCAATAAACGTGATGAAAACAGAGACAGAAAGTAAGCAGAAAAAGAAACACAATGAAAAAGCAAACAAACAAACAAAAAACGAGAAAACAATCAAACGATTAACATTTATATTGACATTAAATCAACTTAACACCAGCAATGGTAGAGTAACAATTAGTGAACAATAATGAAAATAACACATTGGAATCGATGAAAAAGGTTATATAGAAACAGAAAAAAAATATAACTTTCACCAGAAGAAGAGCAAATTTTACATGATTAATTTGATTAAATTAAGAAAAAAGCGAATCAGTTAAGTGTCAATGTAATTAAGGTGATACACTTTCCACTAATTAGCAAATAAAATGGCCTGAAACTAAGAAATAAAAAAGAATTTGAATTTTAAAAGAGAAAAGATTAGCTAACCAATTAGTAGAAATGGCGACAAGAAGAGGAAGAAGAGAAGAGAACAAATAATTTAGAATAGAATAAAAAATTGGAGGGAAGAGAAGAGAAAGTGAGTCATATTTTGAGGAGAACAACAAATTGTTCGATTAATTTGTTAATCTTATTGGTAATGTGAAGTAATAGAAATGGTTTAAGGGTGGAAATCAACAAAATGGTTTATTAATTGAAGATCTTTACTCTTGATAACAATTAAGAAAATTCTCATCTCAATTGGATTAATATTGATCGTCCATTTTTGTTGATGTTAATTGTCTGTTTTTCTTTACTCACCTGACAAATACAGTTGAGACATTGTTGATTTAATTGTGATTCAACTGGATAAATCACCGTCAAACTGATGAGCACCAGGATAACTGTGGTTCAATCAAACAAAATGGAGAACAGGATTAAGATTAAGGTAAGTGATTTGTTAATTTAGTGATTGACTTACCAGAAAGAACCTGAGAAAGGCTCATTTTTATTACCAGGTAAAGATTATCCAAAGGGATTAGAAAAACAAGAGATGAATTTTCAACGAAACGATAAATTAACAGTGGATGTTGATAATTTAAGATGATGAGGATAAGTGAAAGATAACACAAGGTATTTGTATGATTCTGGACAAGATTGAGAGAGAGAGAGAGAGAGGGAGATTATTAAGGGAGGGATTTGATTTGGTGTTTGGATCAATTAAGAAATTTGTTCGAAAGATAAATTGTTTGAGAGAGAAAAAGAAAAAGTGAAAGTTAAATGATTCGAAATGATGAACAGGTATGAAAGGGAGAAAGAGAGTAAGAGTGAGAGAGATGTTCTGATGATGGAAACCCTGAAAAACTGGTTACCTGGAAAATCAAATCATCGGATATAATTGTTGTTTTTACTTTTTTTTATATATTATAAAGGAGAAACAATTTATTCATTTTAACAAATCAGCGATATACAATTTTTTGCTTTGTTTTTTTTTAACGGTGATCATATTAATCAACGTTGATTAGCAACTGTGTGTGTGTGTGTTTGTGGTTTTTATAACAATTATATAGAAGGAGTGGAGAGATTAGAATAGAATTTTTTTTTTGGGAAATTATTTTACTCCAAACTATCCCATGGAGCTATATTCTTGGACCCTCTTTCAGCGGTATCAACGTGTCTTTCGTAATAGATTGGATCACTATAACCAGTTCGTTGTTTAATAATTTTGCTGGAGAAAATTAATCAGGAAAGAAAAGGTAAATGGAAATAAGATTAATTGATTGAACGAGTGAGTGAGTGAGTGAGTGAGTAAGAGAAAGAGAGAAATGAAGATTGACAGGAGTGAGAGAAAAGACTAACGAAATGTGGTATTTACCCTATTTTTTTATTCGCTGCTTTATCATCGTAATTGGCAGTCCATACTGATATTTTGGTCATTACTCGTCTGACATTTACAACCGCTCCACAGACTTGGTCACTTTCATCGTCAAATGCTTCACCGATGAGACAAAGTAACTGTAAACAGGTAAAGTATTTATTATTTATGAAAAAAGGTAAATGTATTAGTTAATAATGACATTTCAGTGAATAGTGATACTTGATGATTGAGTTGAAAGCATGATAAATATTTGAAAACTTACCACTTCAAGCCAAGCATTATCCAATTTGGTTGCTCCCCTTGCCCCTTTTTCAAACGTCATCAGCCAACGTCCTCCATTACGATTAGCTTTATCTTCCCACATAGGTTTAATATCATCTTTGAACACACTATAATCAGATCCTTGAATCAAATTACTTGGAAGCTCAATGTGATTGTAAAGCCTGAGAAAAAGAGAGAGAGAGAGAAAGAAAGAAAAAAGGTGAAATAATGGAAAAATAAGTGAATAAAAAATCACATGAATTAGAAAAGAGAGTAAGAGAAAAACACACAGCTGAGACAAAAGAGTAAAGATCTCCTAAAGAGAAAAAGAGAAGGGGAAAGAGAGTCTCAAGAGAACAGAGAAAATTATTTAATTCTAAACACAATTAACTTACGCCCAAAAATCTTCGACAGTTCCAACAGAGGTTACCGGCACCAAATTGGATTCCCAATCACCACCTTTATTAGGCTTCAAATACCATAAAGTCCATTTTAAATTAAGAGGATTCTTTTTCTCAACTTCTTCAACCTCACCCATTTTGATGATAACCAATGAAAAATGAAAATCAAGATAAGCAATTTAATCCAAGAGAAACACAATCAACAAAGGTAATTTCTTAATTAATAGATTAACTAATAACAAGAAAAAAAAGCTTCTTCATTCAATTAACTTCCGATTTCTTGTGGAATTGTAGCGCCACCTGGTGGATAGAAAAGGCGCTTTTTTCAACCAGAAAGAAAAAAGAAAAAAAATTTTCTTTTTTCTTCCAATGTTACAATTAACTCTTTTTCCTTTTTTACAAATCCAAAATAATCGAATTAAATTACTCAACCTACATGGAAAAACTTGGTCACATTCCTTGCAACATGGAGAAGAAAGTCAATCTTTGCACAATCGATTCGAAAATAATTTCAAATTGTCAATCCTCGTGTTCGCAATTAATTATCATTAATTGAATAGTAAATTCGTCAAGATTAAAATAGAAAATAGAAGTTGGATGAAAAAGGAAAAATTCTAATGGTAAAGAGTTCGAACTCAAAGAGAGAGAGAGAGAAAAGTTCTAAATAGAGTAAAGTTCGAACTGTAATTAATACGTTAATCTTTAATTTAGATGAAAACCAGTGAATGGAAATTAATAATATATGATAACGAGAAAAATATAGTAAATTAAATCTTCAATTAACTGGAACACAATTAATTAATCAGCGAACAAAAAGATAATCAGTTGAAAGGAGAGAGAGGGAAAGGAAAATTCTAAAATTAGATGAGATAAATTCTCTCATCAGTAATTAATCGAATCAAAAGTTCCATAACATGATAACTAATATTTATACCAAAAAAAAAAGAGAGAATTCAAACTAAATGAAAATAAAAAATTCGAAAATATTACAAATCTAAAATGAAAACGAAAACGAAAACGAAAAGATTGAAGATAAAAAATTCGAACTGAAATAATTTCCAGTTAAATGAATTCTCTTGGAAAACTAAATGTTAACGTCTATAGATTGACGAGAATTACAAATTATATCAATTATCCTCTATCTCCATCCTCATCCTCATCTGATAATCTTTTACCTGTGACATTCCCTTAAGAAAATAACTGTCTGGAAGTTTCTTCTCATCCTCATCCCTTCAATATCTTTGAACAGGTAAATCTAATCATCTTCATTATCCATCATCGTATTAACTTTAATCCTCTGATTAGATTTACCTTTTTCAATGTAATTAACTCACATAATTACAATTAGCGGACAAAAATTATCAATGACCAAATGGTTGGATTGTAAATTAATTCATCATGTATTAATCAGCTAAATTACTGTTCCAATTAAAGTTGACTAATTAATATTTATTTCTATACTTAATTGTCTCTTTTATATTAATAACAAATTACCAATTAAATTGTGACATTTTATTAAATTACTAAAACTTAATTGGCTTTCCTTTGATTATGATTATTTGATTTTTTTTGTTGTTCCTCTCAGTCTATTGATCGTTAATTTAATCAATCAAACATTTACCTCTTTGATAACATGTCACAATTAACTATCATAACTAAATCAATGTCAATGAAACATTAATTATTGCTCGTTGATTTTGATTTAATAATAAATTGTTTCAATATATTTACCAATGTTTCATTGAATTGTCTGATTATACTGAATTAGAAATTAAGTTTTCATTAATTATTTATAAATCAGATTCAACATTTAACCTTTAACAATATTTGGTGATGATTGAAACAATTAAAATTGATCACAAACAATTAACTGTGTAAGGTCACTTTTATTAAGGCTTTTGATTGTTACGTTAATTTTGTTTTACAATTTGATCAATAGTTTGGTTTTTTACATTTTCATTCAAATTAAATTTCAATTAGCAGTCAAGATGATTAACAATTTACTCTGTTTGATATATATACAGTTTAAGTATCAATTAACCAGTTAATTGTAACAATTATCATTGATTTGGGACTTACACAGTTTTGTTGATAAAGTTTAATTTAATTGTTGAAATTGAGAGAGAGAGAAAAATATTATTAATAGTAACAGTAAAATATTAATCAAATTTACAAGTTAGACTCTAATCTATCAGATGAATTAGTGATTAACAATCAAACTTTTCAATGGAAACAATTTGATTTAGTTAATCGTTTGAAAAGATAATATTTTTTAACTTGTTTCCTTGTATTCGTATTGGACCAGAAATAAAGGTAAGCATTACAAATTGGTGACAATATCGCAATTGTCTGACTAATTGCTTGAGTAAAATAAATTGTCGTCGGTGAGAGTTGATTGAGAACCGTTGATTGGTCAGCAAGATCAGAATAGATATTAGTTAGATTGATTGGTAACCAAATCGAACCGAAAATAATGGTGTTTTTGAAAAGAGTTCGGGTCACTTTCGAGTTTCGTCTTAATTTGTCCTTAATGTCGCGTTTGTTCAAAATGTTTGACACTAATTTAGAGTAAAACAAGTTACCCTTTTGCTTTGAGTCCATATCGTTGAAACACATTAGACGAACTCGAGTTTGAATGTGCCGACGGAGAAAAGTGTCAACTTTATGGTGGCAAATGGTCATCGTAACCAATGGACAAACCCATTGGATAAGTAACAGTGCTAAAGTGTAATAAGTGCGACCATGTCGAGGCCAAATTTCACCGCAAATTGTTATCGTGTGAACACTGGTCAGTTCAATGTGACTTATGGTTTGGTAAATAAATATTGGTGATGATAAGAGGATTGAAATTATCCAGATTAAAGTGACCAAAACGATATCTGACCTTAGCCATTGGCTTAAAGATGAACACGAAGCCGATGATGGCCAAAGTGGTGTTATCGATAATGATGAAGATGAATATGAAGATGATGAGGATGATGAAAAGGCTGGTAAGGTAATTGTTGAATTTGTTTTACTTTTACTTGCTGATTGTTGACTTTTATTTGATGAGATTATGTTAATCCGATTGGTACAGATTCCAGTTATTATGCAAGCCCGTTGGACACTGATCGTTGTCACGATTCCGCTTGATACAAAAACTAAAATACCTTGAAAAGTTGGTACTATTTTACACAGAAGCTCATTGAAAGGCCAACTTTTCCGTAGGATATTGTGTAAGGTGAAAGGGCAAAAGGCTAAACAATAGATCGCATCGGAAAGAGCGAGATTGATGAACAATAAACTTCGAGGTTCCCGTTGATTGAAATTAGTTAAACAAAAAAGGATAATTATGATTCCATTGGAAACGAAACCAAGAGTTAATAAAGTTAAATAGATTATCAGTAAGGTTAATTCCGTTTTGGGTTCGAAGATACGATCGAACAGCGAAATGGCCTCGTCAAGGTCGACACCTTCGAGAGAAGATGCAAATTGTTTCAAAGTCTCATTTAATCCAGTTAATTGTTCACTCATTTTGTTTTATTTTTTCTTCTTTTCAAAGATTCATTTACATCATTTAATCAGTCACAATTTAAGAAAAATTATATTTCCAACTTATCGTTTATATCAACTGGGAGTTAATTCTGGTTGGAGTTGATAGATTCTCATTTATATACTCTGTTAATGAGACGTCGCAATCAAGGTTACCATCATAATCATGATGATAAGGATGATGATCATGATCATCATCATGGATGATAATGATCACCATCATCCGATTAGATTTCAAATCAATGATTCCGTTGAATATATCTGAGTATTTACTCATTGTCTCAATTTGAATACAAGGGTTATATTGACATTCACATTTAGCTGATTAATTTACTTGATTAATCTAGTTAATTAAATATCAACATCTTTAATCATCTATTTCATCATCGATGGCAATTAGTTATGATTAGTTGGAATTTCGGTTTTTTTTTATATTCTAAATCATTTCGAATCCCCTAATCTCCATATCTACTTAAGGTAGTTGAGTTAATTAACGAGTTAATTGCAATTACGATTGAATTGGGATTATTTAGGTTTCATCTTTTCATTTAGAATTAAATTGTTGATTAATATAACTTTTAATCATCGAAGAACAATTTAAAATTTAAAATTAGTTTACTGATTAACCAATAGAGGGAAGCAGAGTAAAGTTAAATTGTTAACAATTAAATTTAAATTTAATCACTTGAAAAACAAAAGTAAACACAAACACAATTAAACAAATAGTAATCCTTTTCAATTAACAATCAATCCAGTTTAATTAGTTGATCAAGTTGAGTTAATTGTTTCAAAATAAAATACATTTTATTTCAATTGAAAAGTTGATTAACTTTACAAAAGATGAAGTTAATTGTGATCAGAGTTAATCACTAATTGTGCTCATGTACAAATAATACATAAATTGATTTCCAAGTACATTGGTTGATTAAAAAATCACAAGAAAAAAAAATACCAAAGTAATTAAATATTACTAACCAATACCCAACAATTAAGGTTAATTATCAGCAATTGAAATCAGTCATTGAGTTAGATTATGATTAGTGATATTTAATTGCTGTTAACCTTTAATATTTGTAAATTGTTGGATAAGTGATTAAATTATCGTTGAGAATAATAAAAGAACCTTTTGTTTTCTATTAGTTGATAACAATTAAACTTAATAATTAACTAATCATGTGAAAATCCTATAACCTAATCAATGGTAATCTTATCAATAAATACACTCACTCCTATTAGTTAATTAAGAGGAGGTTGGGGGTTGATTTATATTAGATTAGTATCTCAACAATTAGAAAGAAATGATTCTAATTGTGATATAATGGGAACGGAATTAAATTAATCTAGTAAATTGTTAATTTGGTGAAAAGATAATTTCAAATTGTCATGATTAAATTTCAATCTAATGAGACAATCAATTGTTAAATCTTTTGAGTAAATACAATTTATTGACCATGAATAAGAATCAACAACAGAAGTTAATTATCAACAATCAATCAGTAAATTGTTTATGTGAAGATGATTAGTGTTGATTATTGTCCATGGAAAGGTCACAATTAACCAAATGATTAGTAAATTATTTACTTTTTATTGGTGAATGAAAAAAAAATTCAAGTGCTTTTCTCAATATGATTAAAATCTAAGTGATTTTTAAACCATTGGGACAATTAGTTAATCATTTTGATGATCAACTGTTTTAATTAATGATAATTATTTGAATAATTTGTCTAATTTTACTGATTTTACATTGATTTGAATTTGCATTAACTTTTTTTTCCTGGCTTGATTAAGGATTAGTTAATTATGAAGATAAATTAATCACTGATACTTGAGACAATTAATTGTTAGGAAGAAAAAAATTACAATTAATTAATGTAATCATTTCTCTCTCTCTCTCAAGTTGTGATCAGGTTGTTTCTGTTGTTCAGCTTTTGTCTTTTCAACAAGATCATAACAATTAACCAGCAATCATTATGATTATAATATTAATAGTAACAATTAATAGTTTACAATCAAATTAGATTAGAGTTGTTGATTGTTGTTATTATTTTTTTTCCCTGTGGATGATGAGAGATGATGAAATGAATGGTGAAAGGAAAGAATCATCATCTAATTGGAAAACAATAGAAAGACAAGAATAAGATGAAAAAAGTAAGAGGATGATCAGTGAGAGAAAGGAAGATGATAGAGTTAGAGAGAGAGAGAGAGAGAGAGAGAGAGAGATGATAATGAGGATGAAGATAAAGATGAAGAGGTAACAAGAGGTGTCTCATTGAAAATGAACAAAAAGATGCACTCGAAAAGTAATAATCGTATCTATCATCATCATTATCATCTAAGAATGAAGATGAAGATGATGATGATGATGATGATGATCACAATTTATTTCTAATTACCAATTAACCTCTGACTTAATGACGAGAAGTTTAATTAAAACATTGTTCAAGTGGTGATTAAATCTGAAACAGTTTTGAATTACCTGTTTACACATACAGATTATATTGATGAGGATGAGGATGAGGATGAAGATGAAGATGCTGAAGATGATGAGGATGATGAGAGAGTCAAAACATTTGTATTATTATCATGATAATCATTAACTAACTACACTTGAGACATTTAGTCAAGATTTTGTTGTTGTTTTAACATTAACACACAATATTGAGTATCTATTGGAAGATATTGATAATCAATTTAATTATCGAAGATTATTAAATGATGATTAACTCTCTCTCTCTCTCTCTCTCTCTCTCTCTCTCTCTCTCTCTCTCTGGTTTCATCACCATCATTACAATTAATGGTAGTTGATTATACTCACTAATTGTTATAATTAACAGTATACATTAATTACTGATTGTTTATGTTACTTTTTTTGTCTTTAATCAATATGACAAAATGTTAATAAACTATTAATTACTGTTTAATTGTTGATTGAGTGGTAATTGTTGCTAATTAATTTAACACTTAGCAAAAAATATGTAAATCAATTTTATCTCACCTTAAATTGTTTGCAATTAACTAAATTAATCGACTTGAAATTCATATTCATATTACCAATTTCACTTTTTCGATTTTTTTTTCATTAAGATCACAATTAACTTCCCAATTATTATTTGATTGTTGCTGTTTATTATTGTAACAAAAGGATTTAATCAATTGTGTATATACATAAAATATTAATCAATTAATCAACAAATAATGTTGTTAATTGTTCATGAAGAAATGACCTGATTCAACAGATTTAACTCTTTATTTGATTAATCATCAACAATCAAGTATCAACAATTAATTAGCTTTTAATCAGTTTCTGATGTTGTTTTAATTATTTTTTTTGTCTCTTTCTCTATCTCATCAGTAACAATATAAAAATGATAAAATCATCATGATTAGTTAATCAGCTTATCATTTTTACCTTGAAAATAATGGTAAAAGTTGTAATTACAATCAATTAATTGTTAAGAATCAACGAGAAAACAAAACGAAAAATGTAAAATCAATTGAAAGTTTTTGTGTAAATGAATTAATATCCAAATCAAATAAGTAAATTAATCAATTGGTAACATTTGATATAAAGGTAAAACTTAACAATTAAGAGGACAGGGAGATTAACAGTAAATCTAATTGTGATTAAATGATAACAATTTAATTGTATTATTAACAAGGTGATAATCAGAAGACGTTTTTTTTTTAAGATGATCAAAACAATGAAGATGATAACAAGATGATAAGAAAGGTAAGAGATAATGAGAGTAACCATAATTGAATTTAATAATCAATAACAATTTAACTAATTGTTGTTAATTGTGTAATGTTAATAAATAGTAAAAGAAAAAAACTACAGAAAAAAAATGAGAAGAAAAAAAAAGTTAAAGGAAGAAAAAAGAAAGAAAAAAGAAAGAAAGAGAGAGAGAGAAAGGGGGAGGCTCAAACGAATGGAAAGAAAGAGAGGATGAAAAAGAAAGAGAAGATAAAAGAGATCATCCCAGAAAAGAAAGAGAAGAAAGAGAGAGGGCGGAGAAAAGAAGGTAAAGAAAGAGAAAAAACAACTTTTTCTCTCTCTCTCTCTCTTACCTGTTACCTTCTCTTTCCAAATTCAACAAAAGGAAAAGAAAGAAACAAAGAGAGAGAGAGAGATGATGATGATGATGATGAAAAAGAAAGAGAATGAGAGAGAAAAGAGAGAGAGCAGAATTGGAACCAGGTAGATTGGATCATAATTCAATTGTTCACCGGCCTAAGCACGTTAACAATAGTAAAGTTTGATAACAACAATATAAACAACGTTGTTTATTTAATTGTAATGATTATCTCGTTAATTGTGTGACCTTTACATAGATTAACGATAATCTGTTGTCCATCTTTAATTGTTTGTTTTCATCTTATTAATTAGTTATAATTGGTGATCATCGCAGTCACTTTTTCATTGATATTATTTTTTGTTTATGTTTTCAAAATTTTCACAATTCTAAATAATATTGAATAATAATAACATCGTTAATTTTAATTCTGGCCTACTAATAATGATTTCATCTAAAACCATCAACTTTTAATTGTGTGAGTTAATTTTTCAGGATTATAAGAATTTGGTTAATTGTTGATTAGCTAATAAACAAATTAACTCTGAAAGATTGTCAAATTATTGACAATTTAAAGTGATTCTCAAAGATGATGATTAACTTTCCGTTGTTGTTGTTGTTGTTGTTTAGTACTTGTTTTAATTGTTTCACTGTTAATTGTTACATCAAATTGAGAAAAGGTTTAATTGTGATATGTCAATGTTATTAATTGGATTAATTTTACAATTAAATCTATAAATTGTTAAAGTGAATGATGAAATAATAACAAAAACTTTTTTTTCTGTTTACTTTTTTTTTCCTCATAACTTTTTTTTTCGTGTGTCCATCATTGGGATAACTCTTGACCGTTACATTCACGTTGACATATATAAAGATTTAAGGAAATTAGGAAAAGGATTAAAATGGAATCAACTAATTATCATTCATCATCAATTGATTCAAATCAAAGTGACCCTCGGAACAGTTTGACCATGGGTGAGGTTGTGGTCTATCAAACAAGTGTACCTTGTGAAACTAGTGTAATAATTGATCAACAATCAAATCAACAACAATCAACTGACCATCGACACGGAAGTGACTCTGGATCAGAAAATAATAATTCATATTTAACCTACACAGGAGAGATTAGTGAATCAAGTCCAGTCAATCAGATGATTGACCATTGGCCTTATAATGGGGGCAGTGGTGGTGGTGGACAATCAGGTGATTCAGATGAACCATTGGCTTATCATCATCATGTTGTATCAACTCTTTATGGGTCATCACCTTCAATCCAAGGGTCAACCAGTCCAACACCTCCGACCATCATTCCAACCTCAGCCTCATCATCATCTAACGGTTCAAACACATCAAATGGTAACAATAATAATCTAACGGATAGTGAACAGCATCTTCAACATCAACAACATCTTCACCATCAGCACCATCAACATCATCATCTGATGAAGATGACCAGTGAAATTGGAAGCGGTGTAATCCACTCATCACCATCTCCAACCACCACACCAACAACAACTTCCAGCCGATTATCCAATCGGACATCAACCACCTCACCAAGCATTTCTGGTAACCTATTGGGAGGCGGCGGTGGACTTGGACCTGGAAGTAGGTCCATTGAGCAAAGGATAAGACGTCCAATGAACGCATTCATGGTTTGGGCTAAAGCGGAGCGGAAACGATTGGCCGATGAGAATCCTGACCTTCACAACGCTGATCTAAGTAAAATGCTCGGTAAGTGATCAATTGATCAACCAAATCTATTACTAAACTAGTCTCAACAATTTAAAGTCTACCGTTGAAATGACGACACAATGATAATATACAAAATGATGAAAATACCAAACTCATCATCTCTCACACTCTTATATCTAAACAATTAACTAACCATTACAATGAGAAATCATTTCTCTCTCTCTCTTTATTGGAATTGATTTAATATGATCAGAAAAAAAAGTTTATCAGTAATGAAAGCAGAGAAAAAGTAAAACAAGATAATGAAACTACACAATTAGGTAACAATTAACTCTGAATTTATCACGAAAACAACAGAGCAAATCTCACTAATCAAGATAAATGGAAATTGTTATAAGTTGTTAATCTTGTTGTTGTTGTCTTGTTGGTGAATAAAAGTAATCTAATAATATAAGAGAAGAAAATTAAAAAGGTTCATCATTCAGAGCTATTAACTACTGTAAGAATTAAATCACATGATTATCTCTCTTTTCTCTCTCTCTCCCTGAATATCCACTTGAAATGGAATATGAAGAGAGAGAGAGAGAAAAGACGAAGGAGAGAGAAAGAGGAAGATAGAAGCGGATCGAAGGGAAATTCCCGTTAACGTTAGAGCTTTTTTTCCAAAACTCCCCTGAAAGAAACTTCTCAGAACTTCGTAGTCAACAGAACCTGGAACATGATGATTATCATGGAAGAAGAAAAGAAAGAGAAGAAAGAGAACAGGTGAATTTCAGAATTATCATGTTTCGTTATTTTCTCTTTTCTTCTGAAAGACAAGAAGAGTGAGAGAGAGAAAAAAACCTGACATCGACAGAGTTTCGTTCTAACGATGTTTATCTTTTAGGTAAACTTTTCATTCTCAGATAAAATTATCTTCTTCATCTTCTTTTATCATCATAATTAACTTTGTTATCTTGTTATTTCGTTGCGTGAATTTTGATCAAAACCGTGATCGTAATTTTTGCTTTTCGGACGAAAAAGTTTACGAAACGTTTATCACCTCGAATTTATTTTCTTCCACTTTTCGTTTCAACTTTTTTCTCCAATTTCTTAATTTTTCTGCTTAATCATTGATCGTTAATTGTAAATTTCCAACAAATAACTATGTAAATAGTGGTGGTGAAAGTTAATTAATGTTTAATTGTGGTTCTTTTTTTAGGTCCACCAACACTAACAATCAATTTCGGGGTAGACATGTTAACATAAAAGTAAACAACTTAACAAGTTTAATTTATTATTGATTATCAAGTAGTTATCAAGATGATTAACAATAGAAAACATTGTTAATAGTGATTAGAAATTGTAATCAATGTAATACAATATTTTCTCATTCCTCTTATTGATTTAACTCTCAAATACAATTAATTAATTTCTAATTCCAATTGTGATCATTCTGATGGTCAATTCTTAGCATATAAATTGTTCAGGCTTGGAAATAAATACATTCGTTGGAAGAGTAAATTTTTTATAAAAATTATTCTTTTTTTTTCTCTCTCTCTCTCTCTTCGAGATTGAACATTTTAATAGCTTCGACTATTATTTTTATCGTTACTTAAAGTTAATTTTCACTTTCACCTTGTACAATCAAACGAAATCAATTAATATTTATCACTAACGATTTACCCGGAACGTTAATAGTAAATATCGTTACAACGATGATCATCATTTGATTTAGATGAAAAAATCCCTTTTTCTACCTGAATCAAGTTAATTGTGTTTCATTTAATTTACTTTATTATCATTCGATTAAAATCACAATTGTGTAAATTGTTAAGGAATCATAATAAGATCGTAATGAATTAACTTTAATTGTGACTCTTTAAATTAATAGTCTCTAACGTTTCTCTAATTGTTGCGACCTTAATATGTCAAATTGAAGGTTAACAATTGGGAATCGAAATGATTATCAGTAAATTGTTACGGTTAATTTTAATTATTTGTCTGTTTTTTTTTGTTATCAATTAAAATTAGGCAAAGAATTGATTTTGATATCGATCCTATGGTTTAAAGGTCAATGTTAATTGTTAACCTTATTGTGAATAATAATCTTGTAAGAAAAAAAAAGTTCATTCAACTTAGATGGATGGTGATGATAATGATAAAGATGATGAGGATGATGATAAGGAAAGGTAATGATGATGGCGATGATGATAAACTAAGGATATCATTTAGTTTGTTAATCTTATTTTTTTCTCATCGCAAAACTTTTTTTTTTGCAAAAACTTTTCTTACCTTCGTTATGACGTTACGATGAAATTGGTATCATTTAGGCCCCCAACTCCTTCTCATTATCATCATACCTCCACATCCCTTATCCTTTTATCATCATCTTCATCTTCATCATCATCCTGACCGGAATATCCTGCCGATTCTGACCGGAAATTCATGGTGAGAGTTGAATTGAAAAAAGAAACCGCAATAGTATTTACATCAATTTCAATTGGACATTGAATATATTACATTGATTAATTGTTGATGACAGATGATGAGGAAGATGTAAATCAGAAGCTGATGATGATGAAGATGATGAAGATGTGCCAAAAAGTGTTCAAGGGAAAGTTAATCAACTAATCAAATGAAACAATTACTATTATGATGTTTTACCTTATCAAGACCACACTGAAAATCCAATGAAACTAAATCAATCTCTTTAAGTATAAAAAAAGATTCTCATTATCAAGAAGCTGAAATCAATTGATTCATTTATACCCTGAGGGTAAATACATGTACTTATATCATAATATCAAGTGTTATCATCCCAACATCATCATTATCATCATCATCATTTCCATATATATTTTTTTCTTCTAACAATATTAATGTTGTTACCTTGTTAGAAAAATTTTTCTATCCAAAAATTATTATTCTTTTTATTATTTTTTTTCTTTTTATCGTGTTTGTTGATTTTCACCTGATTTCTGATCTTCTCTTGAAATTTGAGAAGCCATTACAAGAGTAAATATTATCATTCATATATATTTTTGACCAGGTAATCGTTTTAATGATCTTAAGTCATTTTCATGTGAGTGTGTGTGTGGACTGGCTAATGGTCAGTCTACACACTAAATGACCATTTGATGATGGTTTTTTTTGCACAAGAAAAGACCAGGTAGAGAGAGAGAGAGAGAGAGAGAGAGAGAGAGAGAGAGACTTGAAAACTCTGATGATGATGATAAACAAAATGTAAAATTGAAGATGAAGAAAACAACTTGACCTCTATTAATTTAAATACTTCATCATTATTATCATCATCATTTACTTTCTCCACTGTAACTTGAAGCCAACGACGAAGTTACAATTTAAGTTTACAATTAACTTTTCTCTCCTTTTTTCCCTGTTGATTTGATTTCGTTGTAACCAAAACAATTAAGTGATTCATTTAATTTGAACGTTTTTTCTCTCTCTCTCCCTTTGAACTGAATTTCTTACCTTGATTCAATTATAATCATCCGTTTACTTTGATCATCATCCTTAATCAGTGATGGTAATAAATGTTAATTGTTGTCATTTTATTCCCAATCAATCAGTTGATTTGATTTTATCATCATTGGAAATGAAATCTCTTTTATCCTTGATTCTGATTCTATGCCAATGATAAGAAACAATTAAACACGTTGGTTAAAGTTGATTGTTTAACCTTTTAGTTTGTTGTTTTTGCTGCTTATGTTTAATCAACTAATTAAAAGGCAACGGTTACAATTTGATTGTCGTCGTTGATTAACTTTTTGCAGGTTAGGTCAAAACAATTTGGCCTCACTTCAATTAAGCTTCTTGGCTTATTCAAAGTTAATTGTGAGTCTTGACTTTTTTTTCTGCTTCTTCGTCTCTTCATCATGATTCAGTTTCCACGGCGGAAATGACATTTCCACCTTGATCCTCGTCTTCGTCCTCCTCCACCTCATCAACTTTACCTCTTAACGTGACTACTATCCTTAATTGTCAACAGTTAATCATGTTTCTTGTGGTTTAATCAACAACAATTTCCCTTTGACTTTGATTAACTTACAATTACAACGTTGACGTTTAGCATATATTAGCTTTGAGATAATTAGTTTCAAACCTTTTTCAGCACGTTAACGTGTTGCTTAATTGTTGAACTTGATTAGACTTTGATTAATATTAAACTTTTTCCTCTGAATCAATTGTAATTGTTTTAATAATAAATTCAAACGAATTGTATAATGATGAAAACTTTTTTCTTTCGAATTTGATTTTTCTTAGAACTTTTAGTTTTTCATTTCATTCTAATTTGTAGGCTAATCAAATGATCCGCTAAGTTAAATTGTTTATATCCAACGATGAACTAATTATCGTTAATTAGTGATTTTGATATTAAACACAAGAAACAAAATTAATTGAATTTGACTTTTCAGCACCAAAGGTCAATCAAATCGCTTTGAGGATCAAATGATTAATCACTAATTGTTACCGGAACTTGAAGGATAAGCAGATGATGAGAGAGTTACAAGGATACAGAATTGATGATGATAAAGATGAAGATGATAAATAAAATGAGGGAGAGATCGTGATGTTTAACTTGGAGAGAGATGAGAAGCACGAGAAGGTTTGAATTTCCGTCTATGAAGAAAAAAAGAAGAGAGAAAACAAATGATTAGAACTAAATTGCAATCAACTGTTAACCTTGATTTAAGAAAATTTAACTAATTGTTATCAAGAACGAAAAAAAAATGAACAAATCGCAATCAACCAACACAACGATTGCCAAAAGACAATTAGAATCAACAATCAACCAACAATGTTTACCAAATGATAATCAAGCTCAATCAAGTTTCTCATGTAAACATCAACATCCAAAGTGATTTAATAACTGTAACTAAATTAATTGTAATAATGATCAACGTTCGTTGGGTAATTAACTTTGCTTGCGATTTTTGTTTGACTTTTTTTAAAGGGAAAAGTTTATGACGCGTGTGTCCAGAAGGAAAATGACCTGAGGCTAAATGTTTGCGGTTTTCTATTGCCGAACCAAATCAAGATTAAGGAAGAGAAGGAGAAAAAAAAATTAACATCAAGTATATCATTTGAATCTTTTAGGAAACAAACAGTTTATTCACATGATAATGATAATAAAATTTACGACAATTAAGAGATGATGATGATGATAATGAAGAAAAAAAAAAGTTCTAAAAAGTTCTAACACGCGTTTTTCGCAAGCGACAGTTTCATGTTTACTTAAGAAGAGAGAGAGAGAGAGATCTCCTCCCTCATCTTAATCTCTTTCAGTTCGTAATTGACATTTACAATTACGTTCTGACCTTATATTTATTTTTATATAACATTATTATTATTATTGTGTTTGCAACGTGCTGACCACTTTTACCTGGTCAGTTTACATATTTTATCATTTCAAAGTTTTTTTTTGGTTTTTCCCTTTCCCATGAAAAAAATGTTCATCCAACTTTTATAAATAATAATTGACGATCCCTGAGGCAGCTCTTTACATATGATTATTATTATCCCTTTTTGCCCACTATCACCTCCACCCTGTTGACCATTCCGAAACTGGACACTTCCTCCTCCTCATCTTGATCATCATCATCCTCCTCTTTATCCTCATCATCAGCTTAGATATATTTATTATCTTGTTGCTTTTTTTTTCCTCACTTGTTGCTGGTTTCACATCGGAAAAATGTTTAACCATCATCAGAATTATTATCATCAACATTATCATTATGATTCTCTCAATTTGACCGGAAAAGAGTAGCCTCAACTTTGAGAGAGTAGGTGAGAGAGAAAGAGAGAGAGAGAGTCAGCTTAAGATTATCTTCCTTTCCCCTTTTTTCATCCTCTTTTTCCTCTTCTTCTTAATCTACTTTGACCTAGAATAGCCTCTTATATTTAATTGCCCTTTAATGCTCACCTCAGATGATGATGATGATGATGATGACCGCTATCCAATTTACTCTCTCATCATCAACAGTGAATATCTGTCATTATCCATAAGTAGATTATAGTTGTTATCAAATGAACACCCCATAAGATTCACTTGACTGTTTGGGTTACTCTGTATCCTCCCATTTTCCCTTGATTATCCTTTTCCACTAATTGTCCAGCTTGATTTAGTTAATCATTAACTTAACCAATGGAATTAACAATCTCAAACAATCAGGAAGACTCATGTTGATGAATTTTTTTTCTGAGAAAATTCTGATTCTTAAGTTTTTTCAACCTCTTTTTTTTTGCTGCTCATTTTCATGATGTTTACGTTGAGATTATGATAATTTATGGTAAAACAAAATTAGGCATTCGAGGCACAAATTAACGACAACAATTTGCTGATTCACTTTGTATCAAATGTACAATCAAGTTAACCACTTTTTCTGTTGATATTTTTCAATCGTTAAATAGATTGAATTGTGATTTAATCAACTGATCATTAACTTAATCATGATGATCATGATGATGATGATGGTCTTTGAAAATTTTCTTCATCAGGATCATTGATTTCAATTCAATTATATTTGATTAATTGAATCTCCCCAAGTAAAGTGTGAGATTGTCAATTGATTAATAGTATTAAATGATGATCAACTTGATTATAATCATCATGTAAAAAAATTAAGGTGTTGATGGTTAACTTTTTTTTTACTATTTCAATCCAAGGTGATTTCATGGCTCAATGATTAACAATGAACTTTTTTTTTCAATTAATCATGATACTGATTCATTGTCAGGTCAACTCGGTCAAATTGTCTTGATGATGATCATGATTATCAGGTTACAATTAAAACCAATCACACACACAAAAAAAAATCAAAGCTATAGTTTGAAAGTTTGATACTTAATTGTTGTTGGTGAAAATTGTAGCAATCAAATGTTATTGTAATTATCAACATTTTAATATTTGTAATCAACATGATGATGATTAGCATGATGTTCAGTTATTATCTATTTTTCCTGTGAATCATTTCAGGTAAACAACTTTATTTTTACCTTACAATTATCATGAGAATTGAAATGATATCTGAAAATGAAAAGCAATCAATTCATGATCAACATGATGATGATGATGATAATTTTGTTTTTTTTCTGCTTACTTGTCTTAGTTAGTTAATGTAAAAGCTGATCATCATTTCTGAAATATGATCAATGTTTTTCTGATCTAAATTCATGATAGGAAATAAAAATAGGAAACCCACATGAGCATAGATCCTTTTGATATAATTCACCATGAAAATTGGGCAAAATGACCTTGTCCATCTTGACCCACCCCCTCCCTCCCTCCTCCATGATAACAGCATTACCTGTATCTGATTCATCATCCTTATCATCAAATCTAATTCTGAGTTGCATCCTAAATCGGATCATCATGGTTTTCAACGATTCATTTGAATATCAATAAGTATTCAGAACTTTTTTCCCCCTTTTTTTTGTTCTATCTGTATTTTCTGAAGGTCTCATTGATTCTTGAATGAATATAAATTGTGTGAGAAAATGATTACAACACTCAATCATCATAATGATAAAATACTTGAAAATATTACATTGATTTCACCCAATAGAGCTCAGAATTTCATCTCTCCCTCTGAAGATTATCAACTTTTTTTTTTACTTCTCCATGACAGTTTCATGGGAAACCCAATGGAAGCGAAAAAGTTTCAAAACTTAATTTCAATCATGTTGATGATAAATGAACTCACTCACTTACGAACCAATAATCAAACAATTAACTGCTACCCGTTAATGAAAAATAAACATAATTAATGATTTCCAATTGTCAAACATTACCCACAAATCAAACAACATGATTAATGATTGAACAATTAACATATTGATCTTATATTAATATTTTCATATTGACTATTTTCTGATACATAAAATTAATCAACTATTAAAGGGACAACAATCAATAGTCAATTAGATGGTTCATATTATCGGGTATCACCCTGTAGCTCAGCATATTGGGATGATCGCCTTTCAAGTGATGGGCTCAAGGGCGTGATAATATAAACACAGCAAGACTTATTCCTTACCTTGATGGCGAAAAGGAATAAAATTATACATGAAGAATATGAAGAAAAAAAATTTCGAACAATTTTTTTTTCTCTCTCTCTCTCTACCTGTCAATAAATCTGATGATTTCCACCACGCCCTTTACCTGTGAATACTTTGTTATTATATTACTAAAATTGGTGATAATAATTAAAACTGATTTGGTAAAGTGTTTAAAGATGATTAATCTACATGGAGGATTAACCACTTAATCCAATGTGACAGTTTGGTTATTGATTACCTTTGATTGGTTGACCTACTCCTCAGTTTCTAACCTTTAACCTGATGTTAACCCTTTTAATTGCTCATAAATTGTTATAGTAATTAAATTACTTTTGATTCTGATTGTTGGTGATCTGTTTTTTTTTGGTAAATTGTTGTTAATTGGGTTAAGATTGTGATTGACGGTTTTTTTTCCTGTTATTATTTATTATCATTGTTAATGAACTGATTGTGGTTAAATTGGTGAGAGTAAATTTATTTTTACAATCAAACTGTTAACTATAAGTTAATTGTGTTTAATTGTTTTCTTTATCATTTACCCTAATAGTTTTTAAACTGTTGAATTTTCAAATTGAATTATAATCATGATGATCAATTAAAAGCTTCCAAGTAAATGATAATCAATACGTTTTGATTAACAAATTGACGAGAAAAAAAAATTCATACAATTAAGACAAAAGGGAAACACCATTAGAATCATGGTAACATGATTATGATGAGGATGATGAAGATGAGGATGAGAAGGACAAAATTGCTTCTGTAGACGAGGTCATCGTCGGCGATCGTGAGAATCTGAAAGATGGAGAAGAGAGAGAAAGAGAGATAAAGAAACTGGAAAATGAAGATGAAGATGAAGATGAAATGAAAGAAGAAGAAGAAAATAACAGTAAGATGATACAACTTCGTTGATGATGAGGGGATGAGGATGATGGAGATGATGATGATGATGATGATGGTCAGAGTTTCTCTCAAATGTTTGACTGACAAGAAGCAAAAAAAATTGATGAGGATGAAATAGAAAGCAAATGATATAATATCATAGATAATCAATGGATCAATCTTATTGTTGATTAATGAATTATTTTAATTGAGGTCATTAATATGATGGATATTTGATTGGAACCATTGGAATCAAATTTTCACTATTTAATTGTTGATTTGATTTAATATTATTAATGGTAATTGAATATACTTTTACCTGGATCAATATTAGTCTCAAACTATCAATAGTTTTCTTGTGATTGTCTTAATTGTTTGAACTTGATCAAACAATTTGAGAGGTCAAGATGATGTTGGTCATCATCTTGATCATCATCATCATCATCATCAGTAGCATCATCATCTTGATTAGTTTAAGTAATAACTTTGAAATTTTATCCAAATATTTGCTTAGGTTTATGATGAAAAAACAAATCAAGTGACAAATCATTTGATTTAATTGTCACAATTATCTTTTCATCATTAGACTTTCTTTATATTAATTGTGGTCAACAATTAAAACTTGAATTGAGTAACGATGAGTTTATCAAACTAAATTGTTACCTTTGGCCTTAATCAATGTTACAATTAAGGTAATTTTTGATTCTATTTTCATTTAATTGTTGTTATATTTTTACAACTGATTTTCATTAAATGTTAATTTTAAATTCAAACTTAATCACAAATAATAATATCCATACACAATTAACTTTTATACAGTTAATTGTTAATCGTATGGTTAATTTTTGATTGTTGTTTACAATTTCAATTAAGTGTTGATAGTTTAAATTTTTGTGCAATTGAAATTAATCAATGAGCCGATAAAAGTTGATTACTTTGAATTAAATAGTAAACAATTTAAAATTAAATAGGAAAAAAAAAAGAATTCTTAATTGTTGGAATTGTTATATTAATCAATTGGTAGCAATTAAAACTTTAATTGTTGACTCAAATTCAAAGTTGAGGTTACCAAGTTCAGTAAAGTTAATCAACTTGGCGATTTAAATTTAATCAACTAAATTAACCTTGATTTAAAAGCAAATATCAAGTCAAGAAGGAAATTAAATGAAAATAAACATATTGATTTAAAGTTAATTGTTGATCAGTAAAATTGATTAAAAGTGTAAATAACACAATTAATACAATTAAGTGTCAACAATTCACTAATCACGAAAAAGTGATGATATAATTTCAAGGTAAAGATTAAATTTAATTACATTTGATTTGATTGTTGATCAGATTGTCACGTTGTCCGTACTAAGAATTGATCGGTTAAAACAATTAGTTAATCAACTATAAATTGATTACCAATGACAATGAAAACGTGATGTCCAACTCACCTGTCGTCCCCTCGCCCACAACCAGTGACATTTGACCTATTCAATGACCGTGACCATTGAGATCGCCCCGAGTAAAAGTGACCTCGAGTCTAACATTGTTAAACTATCTAAACAATAGTAATTGATTACCATTAATCTAACGATTTATTATATTTACTATTGATTGTTGAGAAAATTAAAAGTGTAAATTAAGATGATGGTAAAACTAAAGGTATCATGTAAGTTAATTAATCTCAATTAATCGTGACACAATTTAATACTTAATCATCAAGACCAACACACAGTTATCATCATCACAATTAACATTACAAAAGTAAAACCTGATCAACGGGAATCAACATGATGATCATTTAATTTAATCATTGTAACTTCATCATCAAGGTAATCAAATCATTCATTTTATCACTTTCAATTTGACAACAAATCTGATTCATGATGATTAATCCCCTCAGGGCAATCAGTTTGAACAGGTATCAAACTTTATCTTAATCATTTTCACACTTTTATCAACAACAACCATTCAATTATAACATGATGATGATGTTTTTTGATTAACTGGACATTAATTTAGTTAATTTAGTTAATTTTAATGTTGAATAATAATAATATTGAATTTCCAACATGAACTGATTCAGTTTTTTTTTTCTTCTTCTTCATGATGATGATGATGATGATTAACCAATAATTAGGGAGAATGAAACCAATTTAATCATAAATTAACCACAGAATATTTAATTGTAATAATATATCTTTCAATATGATTAAGGGATAATTTAGTTGATTAACACAATGACGTCGTTTGATTCAATCAACACAGGTAATTGTTTGTGATCAAATTAAAAGTGACAACTAACACATTTATTGTTATAATTGTAGCTCGAAAAATAAAATAAATACAAAGTAATTAAGAGTTAATTGTGATACATCAGGTTCACAATTAATATATATCATTTTTACATAGTCATTGGGATGGAGAAGAAAAAAATTAACTAGGATAGCAATATGTTCAATCCTAATTGTAATTGATATAACCTGGAATCAGCTGGAACAATCAACAAGTTAACAGCAAAAATATTATTAATACAATCAAGTTAATTGTCAATAAACAATTTTATTGATCAGTTGATTGTTGATGTTTAATTACTATTGTGGCTGTTGTTACATTAATTTCAACAATTCTGGTCATTCATTAAAATTAAAGTTCAGAATTGGAAGCAAAATTTGGTTTCAACACCTTAATTGTTTCATCACAATTAAGATGGTTAACTAAAATTAATGTATACTTGCTAATCCATAGGATTTGCAATCTAATCTCACCATAACCTAGACCTTGGATCATGATCATCATCCGATGACTTTGCATTGTTTTCAGTTTCATCATGATCATCATCAAGTTTTAACTCTCTCTCTCTCTCTCTCTCTCTCTCTCTCTCCACCCAATACCAAATATTGATTTCACAAGGAATTATAATTAGCTGATGAATCCTGATTACCCTGTAGATAGATGACCTTGTATGATTTTAATTTGATCCTTTTTATTTGAATCATTTTCATCCTCATCTTCATCCTCCCACATCTCTGAAAGCCTCAAGGGTATCATGATGCTCATTATAAAAGTTTCATCTTGTTTCATAATTGATTAATTCAATTTCAAGACATGAAACTCATCATCATCTTCATGAAAATGATAACTTTATTTACTTTCTAATCTTATATCATAACCAATTGGGAAGATACAAACATATTAATAATGATAATACAATTCTCATCTCAACATTTAATTACTCAACCATTATTAACCAGATTTACCATTCTAATTGTGATAATTATCTTAACCTAATCAATTGAATAATATTATTGCTTCCTGTATATTATTGTCATACAATTAAATGAGTCTCCTTATTATCAGATTTAATTTGATTACAATGATAAAGGATAATACAAAAAAAAATCGGTAAAATCGTAACAATTTGTTGATTGCCTGTAATCCAATTAAATTGTTGCCCATTTAAATTGATTGTCTTGATTTGATTATCCAATAATTATATTACTCTTAATCAGAAATTATTGTCAAGTCTAGACGGTTAATCATATTAATTTATTAAATTGTTGGCAGTAGTTAATAATTTAATCACTAACAGTTAAGCCGTTTGCTATTATCTAAATTGTTACAATCAAAATTGATTCAATTAGTTGTTGGGAAATGTTGGTAATCTGTTAATCCATAATAATTATAATACAAACAATTAAAACTTTACCTTTGATAATCATTGATGATAAATTAGCTTATTAATTTATGAAAACTCAATGATAACAATTAGTAAAACAATTACATTAACCCAGTAATTAAATTGTGTTGAGTTGTTAATCAAATGATTTATGTTACTATTGTTTAATTATTAACATTAGTCTAGCAATTAGTTTATTATATTATTATCATTATGATCAATTACAATTTAGCCTTAAGGTAATAAGTGAAACAGAAAACTGATTATAATCAATTGAGTTTCTTGAATTAAGGTAAAAATAACAACAACAATTAGCAACTGATTAACGTTTGATTACATTCACGAACGAGATCATATTGATTGTCTATGGGAAATTGAATCAATTAGTTTATAATTTGGTCAAGAAAAAGTTTAATTGTGAACATCCAATGATTAATTATTCAATCACAGCAATTTAATAATTGACAATTGTGAATAAGTTTCATCATCATCATTCATCCTCATCAATTACCAACAATCAACATGATAATAATAATACAGTAACGGTGGATAAACTTAAATTGTTGTTGTTTCCTCGCCAACAACAATTATAATCATTACGATGATTGATATAATATGATTGTTAAGTGTTTTCTTATCATTCAAATTGTCCACCATTTTGAAAGATGAAGATGATTAAGTTGATGATTTACCTGATTTATGGTTTTTTATTTCAATTTCAATTCCAATTCCATGGTAAATCAAACCCACGCAATTTGTTAACTGCTGATTCTTTATCTTTTATTATTATTATTATCTTCATCTTCATCTTCATCATCTTATTCTTGGGTGATTGTTTTCATCATCATCATCATCCCAATCAATTGATTTGCTACACGCAAGAGTAAATTGTTAATCATTAATCTTTAATCCACTTGCGACTTAACCTTTTACCTGTCTATTGATGATTATAATAGTAGCTCAAATTTCAAGGTTCATTTATCTTGATTATCTGTTTCCTAAATTTAGTTAAATCAAATGAGAAGCTTAATTTGTTTGGTAATCAATGATTTAACCATTTAAAGTGAAATCATCATCATTTGTTAACAATTTAAACCTAATCAGAGTCTTTAATTGTTGTTGGTTGTGTTCACTTGAATGTAAACAATCAAAAAGATCAATACAATTTTATTGATCTCCTTTGAATTAATCAAAGTATTAAAACTACAAAGTTACTAAATTAATTAACTTTTAACTAATTAACTTCTGTGATTTGATAAAAAAAAAATTTCTCTTCTCTCTTGACAATTAAATTTAACATTCTAATTGCAATTAGGATGTTTATTTGATTCATGAACTTGTATTAATTAAGGTGATGATGTTGATTGAAGCGAATCAATTTAAATTGAAATGCATGGTTAGTTAATTGTCAAACAATAATAATTATCTAATCACAATTATATCACTAATTCAAGGACATGGAATGATTAAAATTCAAGATCAATTAATTATTATCCTTTTTCACTTTCACAATGATATTTTATTTGTTAATTGTAATCATCACCCAATAGTTACAACAATTAACTGAAAAATTTCCTTGATTATATAATCCGATTGGTATTAGCAAGTAAGCAATTAACTTTAAATCATTACAATCAAATTATTATCCGGAAAGTAAATTGTTATTTAACAGAAATTGACCTAATTGTTAAGGGGAAACATGAAAATCAACATCATCATGAGTGAAAAAATTTCAAGATTAATCAACAATCATTAATTACAATCATCATCATCATCATCATCAGAATATCAACAAGAAAAAAAGTTTAATATCATTTAATGATGATGACAATTATGATAATGATGATGATGGTAAACTAATTGTTGTCGAGAGTAATGAGTGACCATAACAATTAGTTTGAAACAGTTTGTCCAACAATTTGGAAAGTGCAAAAGTAGCAAATAGTTTTGTGAAATACGCTGACAATTAATTGTTGACAATAAACGTTTTCTGATTAAAATCCGAGTGAGAGAAAAGTGTTAAGGTCAAATTGTTACAATTAAGAGTCAAAAATAAAAGTTAATCAAGAAAAACAATCAAAAAGTAAATCAAGTTTCAAGTTCCAGGTAAAAGATGAAAAAAAAACTATTCTTACCTTAGATTTTCATCCGGATCATCTTATTATTTATCATCATCTCTTTTTTTATATCACCAATTGATTGGGTACATTGATTTTCTATAGGAAGACAATCAATGGGCAATTATCTAAGTATCATTATCAACAATCAACTGATTAACCGGTATTTTAAATCCATTTGATTGCCTTAGGGGAAAAATTGGAGTTAAAATGATCAGATAATTGCAAAGAAAACTGATTAATCCTGTTAATCCTTTAATCAATGGAGAATGAAAAATCTTAATTGTTATCAGTTGTAAATTGACTTGATTAACACTTTCTAATCCTTTTCTTCCTGTTGATTATCATCTTTCTGATCAACATGATTAATGAATCGTTTTTCCCGTGATAAAAGTGATTAATTAATCACAATAAATAGTTGACCATTATGATGGTTAATGGGAAAATTTAAAGACAATGTTGTCTAATTTAACAATCATCTTTGATTGTTATGCTAATTGTTTACTCTCAAGTATTATATGTTTATGTGATAGATTGATAATCAAAGTGATAAATGGTTAAGTCAGTGATTAGTAAATTAGATAATCAGTTAATTTATTGTCGGTAAAGCAAATCCAACAATAAACCACAAGAGAAAAGTTAATTGTTAACAATCAAATGAGTGAAAAACAACAACTTTCAATGAGAAATTAACATGAATGAGATGAAATTTTGAGGAGAAAAAAACTTTTTTTTTGT
The DNA here is from genome assembly GCF_014898815.1 of Panonychus citri. NCBI lineage: Eukaryota > Metazoa > Arthropoda > Arachnida > Trombidiformes > Tetranychidae > Panonychus > Panonychus citri. The sequence goes on from NW_026515541.1 coordinate 2,105,073, forward strand.
TGTGAAAAGTTTTTCTTTCTTTCACCACGTTTTCCAATCAGTTCATCTGATTTGGTCTGAATTTTGAGACATAAATTTCAACCCACGTACATGGGATGATCATGTAAGAAATGATGGCGAAGAAAAAAAAAGATGAGGAAGATAAAGCAAGAGATGATAATAAAGACAAGAAGATAAAGAGAGAAACAGTAAATTAAGACATCAAAAAGCTCATCTCAGTTTTTGATGATTGTACTAAATTAGTACAACAGGTAAGGTAAAAAAAAAACGTGAATTTGGGTGAATTAAAGTCTCATATTTATGCTATTATTTAGTTATTGCTTCTGATGATGATGATGATGGTGATTAACTGGGAGATAGTGATGGAGATAAGATGAGAAATGGGTTGAAAACAACAATGTACCTTTTAAAATGAGAGGTGGAAGTAGTGGTCAAGATAACGGAAGTTGAGGAAATGATGTAATAATAATAATGAGGGTGATGATGATAATTGGGAGTCTAGTTGAGTATATGATTTTTTTTTTCATCGAAAGGATCAAAAATGGATTAACTTTTTCTTGTCTAATTTTATTATCATCTTCTTATCGGATTAACGTTGAGATTAAGTGTTTTTTTTGTGTGTATGTTTATTGTTGGCCTTGATTATATGATATGATTAGGTGAGGCTGTGAGTGACCATTAACAAGGTTCACTAGGGTCACTCACATATACTCACTCATCTGCTCACTGATTATGATGATGAGGGAGTACGAAAAGGTGAAGATAAATTTGCAACAGGTAAAAAGTTTGGACTCTCAAGAGATTAAGATCACTTTTTATCGTCGTTCACGAACTAGTCCAGAAAAGCAAAGTTTCTTTTGGTGAATTTCATCATGAACGGGAACAGAATCAACGATTTATAATCTGATAAACGAATGAGATGATGATGATGATGATGATGATAATTATGTTGAGGAGAACAACAAGAATCTCTCATCTTGTTAATTACTTTCTTATCTAATTTAACCAGTTTAAATTAGAATTTGATTAATTAATCAACTTTTACAATTTCTACAAATTGTGAGGCAACTTTCAAGTTAGAACTCAATTTATTCAAAAGATTCTCAATTTAACCAAAACTTAACGATTCTGGTTAATAAGATGATTAACTTTTCCACTTTAATTGTTACATCTATCTTATAATTTTCTTCACCGGTAATTAAGGTGAAAATGTGCTTATCACAATCAGTAAATTGTCAACAATCATCATTACGATAACAATATGTTGCTATTTGTGAATCATGAATATGAAAAATTGAACAGAAATTATCATCATGATGCTTAATTGTCAACCGTCTTCCCCATATGTTTGATCATCTCTCTTCCTTTCATCACCTTATCTTCATCCTCCTCTCTTTCTACCTGTCATCTTCGTCTTCTTATCTTCCTTATCTTCTTCTTCTCTCTCTCTCTCTCTCTCTCTCTTACCAATTCGTTGACAATTGAACCAAGAAAGAGACTGATAAACTTGTCAAATATTTTTGTATCTTCAACCTAAATTGATGAAATATATACAACTTTATCTTCCTCATCCTCTATTTATCATCATCATGTAATGATAAGTCTACTTGTTTCCAGCTCTATGAATTAATTGTTGTCTCATCAAATCCCGTTAATCCAGATAATCAGTAGCTTTAAGTGATAATCCAAGAGAAACCAGATTAACGCTTAATTATCATACAGTTAATGAATGTTACACTTATCTTATCAGCAATGTAAATATTGATTAATCAAATATTTACACGTCTCATTTTAATAACCATCGTCATCATCAGCTAATTGTTTCATATTTTTTTCATTATATTAATAATTTGACACTAATCATTAACGATATCGTTAAAAACTTTAATCTCACCTGAACTTTTAGTCTGAGTAGATTAAGAAAATGCAAAAAGTTTCATCAACCATCTGATCCTAATCTTTGAACACTTTTGTTTCATCATAATAAATGAAAGGATGATAATGAAGATTAAGTTAATCCGACAACAACAACAGCAACCAACAAACAAAAAACACAAAAATCCCCACAATAACTAACGACATCCTCATCCTTTTTATCATCCTCATCATTTTTGTTATCGTTATTATCATCTTGATGTGATAAGAATCATCTTTTCAACCTGAGTCTCCCTGTGGTGATACTCCCTGGTGTAAAAAGAGATAGAGGAAGATAAAAAAAGGTATGAAGATAAAGATGAGAGAGAGAGAGAGAGAGAGAGTTTTAACTCGTTTATCTTTATTTCTGAAAAAAATTATATTCAATTGTAATGGAAATGAATTAATGAATTAATGAGTCATTACTATTAAATATTATTAGAAAGCCTAATGTTAACTAAGTGTTAATAGTAGTAATTAAAATGTTGATGTTGATAGTGAATGAAGGAAACAGTCTAGTTAATTGTTAACAATCAAATATGAATTAATTTCCACTGAATTAAATAATAATATTGGAAGAGGAAGACAGTAAATGAGAGGAAATGATGCCAATCATTTTAACTTTATATTGATTGTTGGGTGATAACCATGAGGAATATTATCATTCTAACAATATTACCTCCTCCTCCTCCTCCTCCTCATCATCATCATCATCATCACCATCATTCCCTCACAATAACTACCATTTACACAACAACAACAACATGTAAACACAGTAGTAGGCTTTCAAAATCCTTGGGCATCTAATTGACCTTTTACCTCGAAGGATACACAACAAACAAGAAAAATGCAATGAAATAACTTCCGGTCATCATTTGGCTTCCCTTTCCCCCCATTGACACATCGATTTAGTCGGTATAACATGAAGATGACGAGATGAAGATAAGCAATGATGATAAACAAAAGTTACAAGATGATGAGGATCACCTGATGCATAGCATTTCGGTTAAGTTAATAGTTTACAACAAAAAGAAAAATTTTTCATCTTTTCTCTTCTTCTTCTTCTTTCTTTCCTTGCTCATCCTTATCATCTTCATCTTCATCATCATCATCCTCATCATCATCATCTCTCTCTCTTCTTGGTTCCATGGGTTTCAAAATTATCCGTTTGAATGGATGAAAAATCTTACCTGTCTTCCCAAATGCTCATTTTGATCATTTTTCATGATGAATCTTTGAATTCAATCAACCTGATCTGGTCAGTGAAATCACTTACCTGAGTCTACCTTGATTATTACAAAATAATGAACATTTTTTGTTCAGGTAAACATAATTTCAACTTATGAAAAGTTAAATGATGATCCATCTGATTGTGATTAACATTTTCTCAATTAATCCTCTCATTGATTACTATTATTACCTATTAGCCTTATTTTTATCATCATGTTAATAATATTTACAGTTATTACTTGTTATTATCATTGATTATCATAATTGTTACAATCAACTGAAGTAAAAAAAAATTTCGCAAGGTTAATGATTAACTTAAATAATAATGGACAATCAATGTCAATAAACTAAATTAACTTAATCATTGTTGTATTTAAATGTTTACAATTTTTGACCCTTTTCTAAATTATTAACAATTAAGATTAACTTTTCACTATTATCATTATAATCATTATATTATTATTATTGTTAATATTATTATGATATTGTGACATTATCAAGATACCTTGTTAATTGTAATTGTTAATCATATTAATCAATCATTAACTTTTTACCATTAAATTGACTGTTGATCATTAAAGTCAATAACCTTTAACAAAATTAACCTGTTGGTTGATTGTTGTTGATTAAATTGTGACAATTATGATACAAATGAAATCTATCTAATACTTTATTTAGTTTGATCAACATAGAGATGATTAAAATTGATTGTTATCATATAATCATGATGATTACTTAGTTAGTTTATTTTTTATCCTTCTTCTTGATTGTTAAATTGATGATTACAATGATTGTTGTATTTTAATGTTAAATCATGAATGTTCAAGTTAAATTGTAAGATTACCTTTGATTCCTATCCAATTGATTGGTTCCTCTTCAGGTCTTAATCATTTTTGATTAATAGTATATAATTTGATTATTGTGTCCAAATGGTAAATTGTAAACATCAATATATTATCATGAAAACATCAGTAGCAATTGAAATTGTAAGTAAATGATTATCATCATCATCATCATCATGATACATAATGATAACTGTTGGATATTTCATTTTTCTGTGCAAATTTTTCAACAATTAAGTGTAGGTTGATTAGTTTACCAGTTGATTAACTTAACTCATCACCATTAAGTTAACAAGATTAGATAATCTAATCTTGTATCTTGATCTTAATCTTTGGGAATCATTTTTCTGGGCTGTTAATTTTTTAGCTTTGCAATCGATGCAAATTATTAACCAACACCCAAAGTTTTATGATGATGATGATTAAAGTTAATTGTTGTTGTTGGATATGCACAGTATGTTGATTCAATGACATCAATTGAGACACACAGAGGTGGTGGTGATGGTGGAGGTTTTGTTGTTGCTGAGAGTGTGAAATCCTTGGTGGATCTTAGATAATACACTCAATGTGTTCATCTACAGGTTGAGAAAATTGTGTTTTTTTCATGTTGATTTTTTTTCCTCCAACAAGAAAGTTGAAAAAAAACTATTACAACAATCAGTAAATTGTTTGAACAACACAAAAAAATCACCGATTCAACCAATTGAGATAATGTTTTCAAGCCATTGATAAAAACCGGCAACGAACCAGATCAATTCAGTATCGTTATTATCATGATGATTATCATCATTAGGAGGTTGATTGTTGTTGTAGTTGGTGCTGTTAAATTGTTACTGTATTGGGTGTCCATTGATAATCAACCAACGATAAAATTGACAGATTACAAGTCGAGTAGAAACGGAACAATTTTTTCTTCCACCTTCTATTCTGATCTTATCATCTGAGAAGATTATGGGATAAAGGGGGTGAAGATGATGAAGATTAGATGAAGATGAGAAGGTGGATAAGTGGGAGTAAAGAAAAAAGGAAGAAGAAGATTCATTGTGAAAGAAATTTCATCCCATATGAATAATCAATTCGTACATCAATATGAACCAAAGGGAGAATCAATTGTCGATCAGATATTCTGAATAAGAAATTAGTCTTAATGAATTAGTAAAATAGTTACAAACCATTGACTGAATCTCAAGGTGCTCTCTCTCTCTCTCTCATCTTAATCCTCATTGAGAGAGAGAGAGAGAAGATAATATCATCTCACACCAATGAGAAGGTAATAGTTGGTGTATCAAAGTTGATTGACGGTGGAAGAAAATATTTTTCTTAATTTGTTCGAGGTGGAAAAAGAAAAAAAAGTTTTCTGATTGATTGGGGAAGATGGAAGATGATGATGATGATGATGATAAAGATGAGAAATAGAATATATAAAAAAAAGATTCTAATGAATGACCCATTTGACCTTCGAAATGTTCTTACAATTAACTAATCACTTTTGTGGACCTGATGATGTATCAATTATATGATTAGATTATTGGAATACTTATTATTAGCATTATCATCATTTTCCCAGGTTCATGTATTGAAAGATATTGAGAAATCGTCTTGAAAGTGACCAATTGTCTCTATCAAGTTGAGATATATGCTCACAATCACCACGCCCTTAATAGTGGTCAAGATTGATTAGAACTACAATTGAGCTTCATCTAATTGAGCTTCTCTCACTAATATCATCTTTTGGAATCAATTTTTTTCTCCTCTTCTTTTTCATCTTCCCAAGGTGATTACATACCTTCTTAATTGCTTATCTCCATCTTAATTTCCCCTCTTGATTTTTCATCTTCATCTTCATCTTTTCATTCATCATTAAATCACAAACACTCATGTTATTGGTATGATTGTAATTCCATGAGAAAATTAAATTAGACAAGTTAACTATCACTTCTTTAAATCCAATTCAATTAACCACTTAACTTAATTTCCCAATTAAACTGCTGACAATTGATCATCATCAATGATTAATGATTATCATATACAATAATAATCAGCCACTTTGATGACAATTTAATTGTTGAAAATTAACCAATCTCAATGCTAATTTTTGGATATTTGAGTAAATTAAAATGGTTAATTATAAAAGTTAACGCAAAGAAAAATTAAAAATCAAATCTCAAGTAAAATTATTTACATTTGTTTGATTAATTGCTTGATAGAAATTCAAATAATTTAATTTTCTGCAATATTTTAATCATAATTAAGCAAATGACAACAATTACGATCCTCTCATGGTACTTAAATTGTCCTGACAATATTGAGATTACAAGGACAACAGTGTAAACAATTTAACCAAGTGACATTTAGTCAATGATTATCATGGTGATTATTACTATCCAATGATGATGCTAATTACAAAGATGATGATGATTATGATTATGATGATGGTGATAATCATCATCTGCGTGATAAGTGAAAGTTACATGCAAAGTTATCGTCAACAAATTGGTCTCTGTTGATGATGATGAACAACATTGAAAGATAAGTTCTTGTGGAGATTGAGTAACTTAATCGTGAGAATTGAAATCAGTTCAATTACTGAATGAAATGATTCATTTTCTGTATTAGTAGAAGATGAAAACCTCACCCAAAAATTTAATATTTCCTATAAACACACTTTCCCTTTCCATCATTATCATCATCTTATCATCATCATCATCAAGGTCTCACTCATTCACTTGCTCTCTCTCATGATGATAATCACGATCCTTGAATATACCGAGTCACCTGTTGCTTCTAGATCGTCAAGAAACAATTTAAAATTTAGTTTAACTTTTTCTCCAACAATTTAGTTGATTACAGTTTCACCATTGGCTCATTGTTATCCAAAATTCAAAGCAATTAGTTGATTGTTGAGGCTGAAAACATGAAAATATTACCAATGGTTATATGGATTTTCAATTGGTTACAATTAGAAATTGTCAACCTAATTGTCAACTTAATTGTCTTGATGCTAGTTAACCGATTTCAGATTTAATTACTTGATTTCATTTCGCTTTCATCTTTTTTTTTCTTATGTCATGTTGTTAATCAAATTAGCTGTTCAATCATAATTAACTATTAATAGTTTGATTCATTCAGATGATACGTTAATCATTTACGAGCTTCAATCAATTAACCCGTAATTTAAATTATCGTGATTTAATTTGTCTTGATTGTTTTAATCTCTTTTTCTTTTCGTTGTTAAATTTTAAGTTTTTTTTTCACGAAAAAAAATATCAACAATTAGATTTAATTGTAACTTTATCAATCCATAAATAGAAACCACATCCGGTGATTAACTGTAATTGTGATTAACTTGATTAACTACTAGCACGGAAAAGGTCACTTTAAGTTAACATGATTAAATTAATCATCATTATGAAGATTATTAAGATTAACTTTTTTTTTCTTAAATTGTTTAATCCATTGATTAATTATAACAGTAAATGAGTTTGTGTAAAAGTAAATAACAGTTAACTAATTAACTAAATTACTATTTTTTTTTCAACGTTAATCCAATTAAATTGTCACTTTTTTCTGCTCTTGCTGATTTTTCCTTACAACCAACAATTAAATCACAATTGAAATTAGATGAGAAACTTTAATTACTCAAAATTCAACTACAAATTAACCTTTGAATATACAAAATCAACTAAGATACAACAACGAGGCTGAAATCTGAACAATTTGAATGGTCAACACAATCAACGAGCAATCAATTGATTGTGACTCCATTTCTCAATAGATTAACAATTAACCACACCTATTGCTCAGGTAATTAAACATTTACCTTTATCCGGATTAAGATTATGATGATGATGATGAGGGATGAAGATAATGGTTGATGTTTTTTCTTGCTTTTTCTGTGATGATGATGAAGATGAAAAGTTAATCATCACGATTTTTTACTTTAACTGTTGATCCATTAGCCTAAATTGTTTGGTGTTCATTAGAAAGTCTCTCTCAAGTCATAATCATCATCATCAACATAATCAACAACATAGTTAACCAACAATTCATATTAATCACGAAGTAAATAGTTAATAGTTCACTAACCGAAAAAAAAAAGTTTCTACTCTTGAAAATATATTATTATTTAGATCTGAATAGTTTATGGGCTGCTGTTGATGAACAGGTAACACACACACACAGGTAAATGTTAATAGTACGTGCAACATCAACACGTTTTGTCATCATCATCAAGGTGAACTAAATAACCACCACCACCCTCACAAAGTGCTGGTTATCATATGAGCACTTGTACTGACCATTCAAAAGGGATGCTAAATGTTTACCTTGCGTGCTTATTATTACCTGTGCACACAAAATAACGTGTTGATTGAGAAATAGATAAAATTGAAAGTTTTGTTTTTCTCCATCATTATTATCACAATATTTTTGCTCTTATTTATTACCTGGACTCTTGATCAACACCTTGATCATAAGCTTACAGGTGACAATCACATTGATTGTTTAGGTCAAGTTAGGTCAACCTTTTACCTTTCATTTGATTGTTGTTGTTGTTGTTGTTGCTTTTTCCATCAGTTAATTGTTGGCACTTATTTAATTTGCCTCTTTGAGTTTGTTTGTTTTTTTTGTTCACCAACAAATTGGTGATATTTTTTACTCCTTGAAACTTTCTTGATTGTCATTGTATTGATTTAGTTAATTGGTTAACCAATTTAGTGATTAACGATTTGTAATTGATGAGGGTTAGGTTAATCTCTTGATAATTGTTACAATTAGTATTTGATTTCATAATCATCATTTTCTAGGCTCTTAATTATCTAATAATCTATGTTATTCAATCAGTTGAACTTGATCATGATTCAAATGAATTTAAATTGTTAACCGTTAATTGTGATAATTTAATGATAGGCTAATATTATAATACATATATCATATATACTTAATTTTAGATTGGGATTGAATTTTGATTACATTGATAACAATTTAAATTGACCACCAATTTTAATCAACTGATTGTATTAACTGTTCACATAAGTTCAACCTATCAGGTTGAAAATCGTAAATTATTACAATTACAATTTAATTAGTCAGCACAATTAAAACTAAAAAATTGTAAACAGACAAAATTTTGAATCAAGGTAAATGAATACGAAACTTTTTGTTAATCAACCAGGTAAATATACAATCAAACTCATACAATCATCAAATGTTGATTAAAGTTTTTATCTTTGCTAATCATGTTGTTGACGTTGGTTGATTAACTAAATTAACAAACTGTTGTTGTTGTTGTTGTTGTTGGCACTGAGCCAGGTGAAAGTAACACCATCACCTGTAAATACCTGGAAATTGATTCAGACCTTGAATAGTTTTCATTTATTTCATTGAGCATTTTAGATTTGAAATTAGAAGCTGAGTAAACAAGAATCATGATTTTTTTTTACCATGAGTTAGTGTGTGGATATCATGTAATATTTATATCCTGAATGATGAACCTCAAATCTGATCCATATCATGAATTCATTAGAAATCTGAAAATCGTTCCAATTTCTTGAGAAATTTTTTTTTTCTCATTCATTAGATTAACATCATTATTATAATATCTTGTTGATAATCGTTCTGATTTCATGTTGGATCATCATCGTCATCATCCTAATCCTCCTCCTCCAACAATGTATAACATTTCAAAACGTTTCGATTCAACTTTCTCTTCATTTAATCATCTCTTATCATCTTATCTAAATCACGTATAAATTGATAATAATCAAATTCGGTTCTTAATGTGTGTGTGCGTCTTAATGAGTTGCGTGTCTTATGAATGTTATTGGTAACTCACTCACTCTCTCTCTCTTTTTCCAGGTAATAAACATGAAAAGTGAGCTCACGGTTTCGGGTCTTTTATCATCCTCTCTCTCTCTCTTTCTCCTTCTCCTCCTTCTCTTCCTCCTCCACCTCTGATAACAATCTATCAACTATATTCATCTACAGACACCGAGCTTCATGTTCCCTACCTTTTAATATCGTTTCATCTGAACGAAAACAAGAAAAACTTTTCGAAAAAAAAAGAAAAATTTTTTTTCTCTTCATCTGCTTTTCTCATCATCACAATAATCATCCTTTTCTCTATCACTCATCTCTCTCTTTATCTCTCATTATTATCATCATGTTGATCGTCAATTCCAAGTCACAGGTTCCATGTGAATCGCAGATTTAAAATTCTGATTAAAAATTCTGATAACATGAAATAATGAATATGAATCAACAGGGATTCTCAGGTAGAAACAACTTTTCACTCTCTCTCTCTCTCCATCTTTTTGTTTATCTCATCATTTGCATCCTGTATCTTCCCCCTTCCTCTATCTCATGAAACAATCATCATCATCATCAATTGATTGTTTCCTATGGTGAAATTTTTGTCAACTTGTTAATTGTCAATGATAATTAAATGTCCTCCAGCTATTTGATTACCATGAACGGTTACCATTGAACCATATTGACATGTTAACATAAAATTTACCTCAATTAATGTGTTAACGTTTCAATAACAGTAATTGTTGTTTATCGTGCCAACAATTTGTCTAATCACAGGAAATGATTTAAAGAACATGATTACAATTTAATTATCAAACAATCAAGTTTAACTTTTCTAAATCAAATTTGCTAATTAACGAGGTTGTAAATTACGAAGTGAAAGTTTATTAATGGTCTTAATTTATGGTAATTGACAATTAGATTGTTGGTCAAGTTAATCACAATTGAATCTTGTCGTGTCCAAGGTAAAAACGTCATTTAATTAATTAATTTTAGTTTACCATTTAGTTATTGATGATTAACACACATTGACCATTATAATGATAATAATAATAATAATTATCATGTTAATTAACATGAAGAGTGGACAATTAAAATTTTCATTATTTGTATTACAATTAATCTAATTGTAGAGCTGCAATTAAATTGCTACTTGAATTCATGGTAACAATTTAATTGATGATCAGTTACAATTGATTGAAATTGTTTTGTAAGATTAACTTGATCATCATCTTAATCATAATTGATGATTATCATGATCAATGAACAATTTAAGTTCCAATTGAGTAGAAGATGAAAAAAAAATTGATAACTCATCATGAAGAAGCTTGAAAATTGAAATGATTTTAATCAAATTGAATTAAAATCGGGTGGATCCGTTAAATTGACCTTTAATCATATTTAATGAATTACAATCAATTCTGATGATGATCACAATCAACAGACAGTATCATGATTATCATGAATCAAAAATAGGAATCATTAATTTCCAAGGATAAGACTCATTAAATTGTTAACCAGAAAGTGTGAATAATTAAAGTAACAATTAACTTTCTTTCCCTTTAAATATATTATTATTATATAAAAATTACTACCTGATTGATTATTATCAATTGATTAGCTTCTGGTCATCATGATTAACTGACCAGTAGAAGTGAAAAATTATTCATTCATCAGATTTCATTTCAGGAAACATTTCAATGGATTTCAAAGGTTTGAGTTTTATATTTGTGTCTCATGATGATTGTCATTCATTGATGATGATACTTGTTGGTAAAATAAAGTGAATCAAAAGAAAGATGAAGATAAATGAAGATAAATAGGAAGACAAAAGTTTTCCTGTGTTCATCATCCTATGACATAGAAACACTATCATGGTAAAGGCTCATGTAAGTTATTGTTATTTGTATGTTTACCATGATAAAAGTAGTTGATTTCAATGGAATCAATTTTTTTCCACTCACTCAATCTCTTCAGGAAGGTGGAGATTTTTTCACCACCACGATCACCACCTCATCTCTCTCTCTCTCTCCATTTTTTAAGGTTAACAAGTTGTTCTGAAGATATTGAATAATAACCAACGAAGTGACGTTAGCCTTTAAATTCCCGTGACGAGCTAATGTTTTAGCATTTTCCTAATATGTAGTAACTTTTTTTCTCTCTCTCTCCAAATACATTTACTTTCAATGGTGATTTTTTGAGTAGCTCAACTTATTTACCTGAACAGCTCACGCCTATTCAGGATCCATGAGAGAGAGAGAGAGAAGCAGATGATAAAGATGAAGAGAGATGGAAGATGAGAGACTCTATTGGAATCCTTTGGATAATGATAGTTACATTTAGAGACTGAATTTTCAGCATGAAGAGATGGTGAAAAAATCTCTCAGACAACATATGATGAGGATGAGGATGATTCTCATTCTTCTTCCTCTTTTTTTTTGCCTCTGTCTTTCTCTCTTTCTATTATTGCACCCATACTTTCACTCTGTCTACCTTTCTGTCTGTTTATCGCCATCTTCCTTGGTATATTGTAAAGGCGTTTTTTTTTTGAAAGTTCTAAGTTTATCTATCCAGTTTATCTTCCTCTCTTCATGATGATGATCATTTTTTTTCCTCTCTATTTGAAGATGATGTTGGTGGATCAACTTAATTGTGAACTTGTAGCATCCCTCCTTTGGATGAGGAGGGAAGAGGGAGGAAGATGATTAAATTGACTCTCATTTGCCAATCAAACGTCAAAAAATAGTCAGATTTTTTTTTCTACCATGAATTTGATTCAATATTTTCTTTTGAAGGAAAAAAAGTAGACCGAGTCCTGAACCATGATGATGAGGATGGAGATAGTTACTTATCTTCAATACTTATCCTCATTTTCATCATAATAGTGATCGAAAGACAAAAAAAGACAAATAAACATTCACACACCTCACTGTTGATCAGTTCGATATATATTTCAACGATTTGACCTAAATCGATTTGATGAATGAAAAACAAACTTTTCTTTTCTGTTGTATCGACATGATTAGAACTTTTTTCAATTATAGCTAATCCTTAACGGAAATAATAAAGTTCTAATACTGGTATCCTGTCCAAAGAATTAATTAATAGACACTTTTTGTATTAATTGTGTCCATTTGTAAAAGTGACAAAAAACAATCGGAAGGAAGAAAAGTTTTTTTTCCTTCTCATTGATAATCCGTTGAGATTAGATTATCCTGTATACATGGTGAGAGATAGTGTTCATGATAACAATAATATGGATCGTTAGCACGTTGTCCTTTAAAAGGCTTGGGTGAAACCCTGAATCTGAGTTGAGAGAGAGAGAGTATAAATTGATGTTAGGTCACGATAAGTTTCACGGTTGGTCAAATAACTTGAAAAGGATTCAATTTTTTGGCAACTTTTTCATACTCCCCTGTGATCATTTAGCAGGCTAAATGGATATAAAATATAAGCTGGATAAGTTGAACCTGGTCAACTAGAACTCTCTCATCATCATCTTGATCCTCATCTTTTTATACCACAACTCCTCCCTTTCTTGTTACCCGCATCCATCTCTCTCTCTCTCTAGCATCCGTAGCCAATTGAACCAGCACAGGTAAACAGACAGTGCAAGAAAAAAAAGCGATATAATAAAAACAACCTCCTATTGGAATCTCAAACAGTGTGTAATCTTGATAAACACACTGTATGAAGATGATCGTGTACATCACCAGAAAGAGAGAGAGAGAGAAAGGGAATTGATGATCAAAAAGATGAGAGGATGAAGATGATGCAGAAATAAAATATGAACCACGCCAAAAATATTAGCTAGATGAAGATGACCAATGTATATAAGTTGTACTTCGGTAGGTTGGCCACCCTCAGTCTCTGACCACCTCTCACCCTTACTTAAGTCTCTCTCTCTCTCTCTCTCTCTCTCTCTCTCACTCCCCTTTTCTTATTCACCTTTTTTTCCGCTTCTCTAATACCTGAAAAAATGCCCCTTTCGCCCTCGCCTTCTTACCTTGAGGTGGTCTCTTCATCATCTTCATCAATTTATCATCATTTTATCATCTCTTATATCTGTACAAAAAGGGAAGAGGAAAAAAATTTTCTCTCTCTAGTTTTTTTTTCTTCAATGAAAAAATAAATATAAATACTACATTCCTTACAACATCAATCATTACTTCATATTATTATTACCTGTAGCTATTATCATATTAGATGATGATAATATTTACCATCTAAATGAATATGTAATTTAGTTAATTGTTGATTCATTGAAGACATTTTTCAAAATTCGTAACCATGGTAACCGCATCATTTATCTTATCTCATTCATATAACATTTCAAATTAATCAATTAGGTTATTTTTTTTAATTATCTCTTTAATTGTTAGAGTTGTTATCTGGATTGTAATCCTTGACTTACTTTTCATTGTTATTGAATTAAGTTAATCACATTTGTTTAGATTCTGTTTAATCGACAATTAACTTAATTATCAATCACTTAACAAGTTTTACTTTAATATTATTATCATAATCTTGTTTTTTTTTATTATTATTTTGATTGTTAATGACAATTAATTTATAAGTAACAATTAACTTTCATTGATATTTAATCACAGACTCTTGAGATAATGTTGATTTTAATTGTTTCAATTACACATATTGATTAATAAATCACATACAGGGTTTCAACTGATTGCTAATTAATCATCAGCAATTAAGTAAACATAATCAATCACTTAGAAAAAGGTAAATAATTTATTTACTATCTAATAAATTGTAACAATTAAATCAAGAACTTGAATGAAATGAAAAAAAAGTTAATTTATTTTTCAGCAAATTTCACAATTTAAATGATTAATTTTACTGTCAAGTTTCAATTGTGAAACACTGTAACTATTAGTCAACAATATACTAATTAATTGTATCTTATTAATTGAAGTTGTTAATTAACAAATAATAACGAAACAATTGATAAGAAAGTAACAATTTAATCAATTTACTCTCAATTAACTAATTGTGATAATGAGAAATATTTTTTTTCTGTCTTACAATCATATGAGAGTTGTAATTGTAAATCAATAGTAATAATCAACATGTTAATCAACACAATTAACTTGAACATCAATTAAACCACAATCACAATTAAGCAAACGATTTGTAAATTGTTTTTCCCATCATATTAATAATAATGATGTAAACCAAGTGAAACAATTTGATTGTGAACAACCAAATTGTTATTTAATAGCAGTAGTTAAATTAACTGATTATCAACTGTTAAGCTTCAATTGTTTCTTGTTACCTTGATTCTTGTAAAGGTAAAAAATTTAAAGGTCTACCCGATTAAGATGAGCTCAGGTAAGATGAGGATGAGGATGAGGATTATGATGAAGATGAAGATGAAGATGATGATGAAGATGATGAGGCCAGTCCACTTTGGTCCAGTTGTGTTATCCTATCGGTGTGAGTGGTCAAGTCCGTCAACAAGATAAACATGATGATGATCGTCCACATCTCGAGCTATCGTGTTGCTCATCCATCAATGATGAAGATTAAGTTTTATAAGAGAAGGAGAAGAAAAAAATTGAATGAAAAAAAATGAAGATAAAGATTAAGATTATAAAAGGGATTAAGTTTTTATTTTATTTTCTTTTCCAATTGTAATCTCACCTTAGCCCAAAGCGACTCCACCCTTACCACCTACATCAATTATCATCTTCATCATGGTGATGATGAAGATGATTTTCAGGTGTATCATTTTAATGTCCATTTAAATTGAAGTTAATTGTTGATTATTATTGACCAAATTATTGAGTTGTTGATAAATGATTAATTAGTTAATCAATTTCAACATTTCTTTCCAAGGATTAGTTATTATCACGCAATTTAAACATCATTTTAATTTCTGATGAAATGTTGATCATGTTTAATATCAATTAACCAAAATTTCATATCAATTTATTATCATGGTTAATGATAAACTATTAATATGTGATAGTTTTATTAATTGGTTTACTCTGTTAATTGATTATGATGGGGATTAAGTTTAATTGTCATCATGGTTATGATTATTTGTGAAAATTAAACATGATTATCATTTTAAATTTTTACCACTACAATTAATAAAATTGTGTATTTATATTAAATTTGAGTGAGTGTCAATTGTTGAGATTTGATTCAATGTTTAACTTGTTGATTGTTGCAACCAAATTGATTCAGTTAATCAAATCAACTATCAAGTGTCTTCTTGACTTGATCATCATCATCATCAATAAATATATATAAAAAAAGATGAAGATGATGATGAAGATGAGGATGATGGTGGAAGACAAAGACTTATCATCATCATCTGCGTGGGAAAATAAATTGTAAGGTTACCCTGGTGATGAAGATGCTCCTGTGTCAACAATTAATATTGAATTCTAACCTAATTCAGTTACAATCTCAAATGATTTATCGAGCAAATTGTAATCACTACAGTTGAGATTTACTAACAATCTATAGAGACAATTTAATTTAATTGTAACGTTTTCACCAAAACTCAAACACAGACAGAATTTAAATCAATTACGAGCTATTTAATTGCGGAAAGTTGCATCATCGTTACATCGTAATCATTTAATCTGATTGTCAACGAAATCGCAGGCAAAACCTTGATTGTTACGAAGATTATCACATTAGCCAATTACATATTATTCATCTCATTGGAATTGAAGGAAATTAAATTATTATTCTAATAATTTGTGAAAGAGTAAAATTATTTTAATTAGGAAAAGTTTTTTTTTTGCTCCAATTGAAATTTCATTTTAATTAAAGTGTAACATTGAAATCAATTCCCAATGAGATGATATCAATCAGTCAAATTCATTGAGAAAACATGGAAAATATTATCAATTATTTGATTGAATATCAAATTACCAGCGATTCCTGAGGCTCCGATGGTGAAGCTATTAACATGAGGCATCACCCACCCTGCTCATTTGAAAAGTCCCACCCTATTTGCATATTCAATTATTTATATCATCAACAAGTTGATCATCATCTTGATCCTGTTGTTTTTATTACCATTCAGTTGCTCCTTTAATTGGCTTGCAAAGCAAAAAACAACAACCGATACCCTTGGGGCTGAAAACAAAATGCACCAAGACTATTATCATTATCTACTAGTAGCTACCTGTATTTATCATCTTCATCTTCATCTTCATCATCCTCATCAATTGATATTCTAATTTGAATTTATCTGCTCTCTCCATTATATCGTATCACTTATGAACACATTTATATACAGAAACTTTTTTTTCTGTTTGTTTATTTCATTCAATTCTCATGAATCATGATGAGCTTTTAACTGACCTTGTCCTTTTCACTGACCATTGGCTATTTACTTATTGATTTTTGGGTTTAAATGGCTGCTTTTGATATTGCCCAATCTATGGATTAATACATTAAAGGTTCTCATTTTGTTGTTGAACTTTTTTTTGATACTTTTTGCATTTTTCTCCTCGAAATTGTAACATCTCATAGTTACTATTATTGATACATTATCTTTTAGATTGATCATCTCTCAGGAAACATATTACTTACCTTTCAGAATTTATTAGAACTTATATTTCTCTATCCCAACACTTTGAAATAACCTTTTTTCCTTTGCTTCCTTATCATCATTTTTTCTTCATCATCTTTTATTTTCTCTCTCTCTCTCTCTCTCTCTCTCTGTCTCTCTCTCTCTCTCAATCTTCTTATTCCTATAAGATGCTCATACTATTATTATTATAAGTTGATCTTCATCAATGTCTATTATTATGTTTGACAGATTCGTGAGTCCGACATTCACTCAACATCCACACATAAAATACCTTTAGCACCCACCAAAAAGTTTCATCTTCATCAGAACTTTTTTCCTCATCCTCTTTATCATCATAATGCTCATCCCCAAGTATCTCTCTCCCAATATTATCTTCTACTTTCAGAGCTTTTTGTCTTCTCAATCATCATGTTTATCTTATTAGAATCGTGATTTACTCATGAATTTTTTTTTGTTTTTTCTTCCTCTCTCTTCATCTTAAAATCGAAAAAAAAAACTTTTCTTCCAAAAAGACTTACCTGTATTTTCATCTTCAAATATCATAGTCACTTTTTTACATCTTCATCATTTTTTTTTCATCTTAACTTTTAATTTCATGATGATTTCATGTCACCAAGATTTGATTTTCTGAACTTCATCCTGAATCACTTGAATATTGACTATAAATCAATATAAAAAGATAATGATGAATCTCAATCACTATTTGAGTTGTTACAAGTTCATTAAACTTTTCGAGATGATGAAAAGTTTTCCTCTCAGCTGATTATTGGCTATCAACTTATTATGATATTATCATTATCGTCATCAAGGTTAATTGTAATTAAGCAAGAAAACTTATTGTTGTACCTTTTGTTTTTCCTTTGAAAAAGAAAAAGGTGAAAATTAATTATCAATGTTTAGAGAGTTGATTAGTTGTTGACAGTTAATTGTCATTAATTACTTATAAATATTATACTTATTTTCAAATCAATAATAATAATAAATGAAGGAAAAATAAATGATTTCATCTTGGAAATCATTTTCCCTGATTTCTTATCATATCTTTCATGTTTTTGTTGATATTTTTCATTTTTTGGGTGATTTCATATTTTGACATTTGATGATAATGATGATCAGCATCATTATCAATAATTATCATCATCATTAAAGTTATCTCATGATGGAAACACAGGTAAACAAGAGTGTGACAGTTGATTGGATAAAAACGATGTCTCCAAATTGTGTTGATCACTTTTATCACTTACTTTTAATCCTCATCATCAATCTCGTCATCATCATCATCATCATCATCTGCCAAAGCGTAACGAGAGGTAAATATCTCTCTCTCTCATTTTTATCCTCATCATCTTGATGACCTGTCTTCATCCTCTGTCGTTTGTGTTGATCCACCATCAGCTCATCGTAATCAAGGATCCGTTCAAAAGGTAAACACCAAATGAGTCGGAAAAAGTTTTGGATGAAAATCAAGACATGAAAAAAAAATGGGAAGATAAATCTTATGATGAAAATGATGATGATGATACGGATGAGGATGAGGATTAAGATGATGAGGCGTGGTCATGACAATATCAAAAATGATTGTCATCAATTGGCCGGTCAATCATTATCACTTAATAATCAATATCATTACCATCAAAATGTGATCTAATTTCATATGAATTTCAAGCTAATTAACTCAATCAATGATTTAATCAACTTATTATATTATTATTATCATAATATTATCATTAATAACAATTTAATTAGACAAGATTCATTTTTTATATGATTAGATTAAATTTAAATTTCTATCATCATGAAATGGATCATGATGATCACATTGAGATATTCATGGATTTTTCAAGATGAATTATCATCTTCATCCTTTTTTTTTCATCAAATTTGTAATCAGTCAAAATGACAAAATCTACTCAGGTGAATCAGGGTAACTGTAAATAATTCTGAGAAACTTTCAATGTTAATTTTAAATGTCTCTCATGATTAAGGTAACATTTTCCATTTGTTTTAATATTCAGATAATCATTTCATTTGCATGTAAAAATTTTCCACCATTGGAATAAATTAATATCAGAATGATGAAAAAGAGGAAAAAAAGTTTCTCTCAGAAAGTAATATCATTGGAAATATATTATTAGTATAATGTGATATTAAGAAGCAAAGAGAGAATTTGAAAATTTTAGAAAATTCTTGAAGACTCATGGTAACAGTTGAGGAGCATCATGATGATGAACTTTTTCTGTGCAATGAATGATAATCACAACTTGACAAGAAAAAAATTCTAAAGCTTAAGATTAGTGAGTTGTTTTTCTCTATCAAAGTTTTCCAGGTAAATTGTTTAGGGAAAGGTAATAGTTAATCGTTAACAGATTAAACAGATGATGAGAATTTTTTCTTCTCTCTCATTCACTGATGAGAGAGAGAGAGAGAGAGAGAGAGAGGATAAAAAATAAACGATGATGAGTGTAACTAATACACTTTGGCATCGATCAGGAAAAGTTGTGATTACATGAGTTTACTTTATACCTGGAAGATTGAAGATGATGAGGATGAAGATGAAGATGAGGATAAATATATAGTGATGAACGGGTAGTTCATTGAGATTATCATCATGAAGATAATGATTCTGATCCCATTGGAATTGATAGGAAAATAAAATAACGATACTTTTACAGGTGAATCAAATTAATTTTGGTTACCTATGCGAGTCCATTAAATGATCTTGTCTTATGCTTTTCAATCAAAGTTAATTGCTACTAATTTAATAAAGTGTGTATTTTGTGCTTACCTGGTTGATCAGGTTCAAGGATGAAGATGATGATGATAATGATGATCAGAGTGAGACCCTTTAAGATGCCGATGATGATGATGATGATGATGATGATGATATTGCCACTAGTGGTCATCAATTGGTTACCTGGAAAAAAATTTTCTAAGTCAATCTGTCAATTATATTAAATAATAATACCTGATGATTATTGGGAAGGAATTTATTTCACCATCATTACCTTGATTATGGGTTGGGTTTTCTGATCAATTTTTTTAATTTAATTACGTTTTGTAACAATTTAAATCATCTTCTCATCTTAAAGGTTAATCCATCAACATTGATTAACTTTTAATCAACTTTTGGTTTCGTTTAATTTGTTACCTGTTTGTTTATTGTTTACAATCAGATTCTAAATCATGATCAATGTTTAATTTGATGATAATGCAACTTTTTTTTATATTAACGAGTTAATTGTAATCATAAATTAATTTTCTTTCTCTATTTGTTTCGACTATTTGATTTACTCATTTAATTTAACCTTCAAGTATATTATATTTAATTCATAATAATAATCAGTGGATTGAATTAATTGATTGTGTATTTTTATTCACTTGATTCCTTAAATGTTATATGATAATTGTAATACTTTCTTAATTGTTAATTTAGTTTCCGATTCTTATTCATTAAATGATTCTAGTTGTTTGGTTTCCTTGGATTTGATTGTGTATTCAGTGATTTATATATATTATTTTGATTATATTATTATTATTATTATTTAGTCCTTGATTATAATTAGCTGTTGATTGTTATTAAATTGCTGCCCTCTATTGATTATATTGAATTACAATTTTAATTTCATCTAACTTGATTATCTTGTTGATTGTAAAGCTAATTTTAAAAAAAGGTTTTACTGGCCAGTGGAGCAATTAAATGAGCTTATATTACATGTTAATTGTGATCGACAATTAATTCACAATTGATTCAATGTTACAACCAATTCAAGTAAATTGTTTGCATTTATTTATAACATTAACTTTGTGGATATTGGATAATTATAGTTGTTGATATTGAGAATGGTAAGAAAAAAAAAAGTCATTCACAGATTAAGTTGACAATAATAATAATAATCTGTTCCGTTTGATTGTTATTAATTGTTATCAAATGAATTGACCATTGTCCGAAAGAAGTAGATTAAAATTGTTAAGGTTTCATCAGAATGGATATTGAGTGAGGAAAAAAAAACGAGAGAAAAGAAATAATTTCAATCAGGTAAACATGATGATGATGATGATGAAATGATAGATTTTCATGATGGGTTTCCAGGTATCAATACGTTTACCTGAGTATTTGAGATTCATGAGTAAATATTAGGATAAAAGGTGGAAAAAAAGTAATGTAAAGGTAAAGAGAGATGATGATAATGATGATGAAGATGAAAATTGAAGATGAATTGAAATAACAAAAGTCTCATGAAAACAACATGCAAGGTATCAGATTGGAAAGTCCTTGGCATTTATCTGATTAATTTTTTCTGCTTTTTTTTGTTGATACAAGAGAAAAAAAAATCAAAGTATTTTGCCAATGTCATCAAAGGGAATCAGATATGATGATGATGATGAGAGGGTGGTGGTGGGTTTAGCAGGAGCTACAGGTAATAATATGAATAAATGTGTAATAATATCATGACAATACACATAATAATGACCTTGATTTGTGCATCAGCATGATATTGACTCGTAATCATTGATAATATTATCGCAATTGAAAGGAAATGGTGATGATGATGTCAAACATGATTTCCTATTTGGATTTCGTCAAATGTCCGCTCGAAACTTTTTATGTTCAAATGTTCTGATCAATTCTTATTACTTATTATCGAGTTTAATTTAGTTTTTCTTTCACTTTTTCTCATTTCATTTGATTTTAATTCTCTTTTTTTCTGTTTGTTTGCAATTTTTGCTCTTTTTTTTTTGCTTCTCTTAATTGTGATTATTCAGCAAATCAAATTTAATTTAATTTACTGTTACTCTCGTTTTCGGTGTGTGACTGTTAATTCATCAAATTTTACGTTTTTATTATTAATCAGAATGAGAATTGTAAAAAAATTGATTGATTTTAATTTCAATTGAATAATAAGATTAGTGATTAATATCATGATAGCCTTGATTGTTGAGGTGTTGTATTAATATTCATTTTGATTTAGTTTTAAATTGTTGAGATTTCCAATCAATGATCAATACCAAATCACAAGGTATCAAAAATGAAACATTCAACAAACTGATTGTGATTAAATTAATATAAAAATACACACATAGTGATCAGTTAATTGTTAGTGATTAAGGAAATGATTTTGTTTTATGTATGACAAAAAAAAGACCAAGACTTGGTTAATCAAATTAGTTAAGGGTTAATTGTTGCTAGTTGCATTTGGTTAAATTGATTAAATCAATAGTTTTTATATATTGTGTATAAATCACAATTTAAATTGTTGTTGTTGTTGTTTACAGGTTACAGTTTAAATTTTAAACAATTAATAAAATTGGACTCCGACAGTGAGGTTAATTTAGAGTAGAGTTAAAAATAATGTTAAAACAATTAAATCTAATTGTGTAACCATATTGATTTATTAATTGCTGGAGAATCCTAAACCAACACAAATCAGGTTGTCAACATTAATCCTTAATCATTTCTGTGTAAAATTAACTGGATTTACTGGATTTATATACAATTTTATCCTAATTTACATGAAAATTTACATAATCATGAGATGATCATCAAGATTGATAATTGTAATCAACAATTAGCATTAAATTTATTATTAAACATGATAATCAAAATGTTGATTGTTTTTAAAACAACAAAAAAAGGATAATAAAACTTTTATATTAACGGTATTGACTAATCTGAATCAATTGTAATATCATTTAACTAATCAAACTGGTCAACATATGATCTTGACCACCAACATGGTCAGTAAATAACCGTTTACACATAAACATTAACAACCCAATAATTTAAGCCAGTAGCCATTTTTCATCTTCCTTTATCATCTTATCATCATGAAAGTCTTTCTTTTTCCTCTTACCTTCATCTTCCTTACATACTAATGAGTCTATTAAAATAGATATTCAAGTGAGATGATGACCAGTAAGTGGACAAGGGTAATATCGAGCTCTCTATCATCATTTATATTACTCTAAGTCACTATCAACATAATTATTGTTATTATCATTATCATCTTGTTTGTATTCAATTGTAGACACAATTAAGAGACTGGTTTACCTGCGGGTTAATCCGTTCAGGGTAAATTTTTGGCCTCAATCTTGATTTTCATTTTTCGTTTCTTGAATATTCATTTTTGGACTAACGATTTTTTTTTCTCGATCATTTTTTTTTCTTTGCTTCTTTGGTTTGATCTTCATAGGTAAACGTTGGAGAGAGTTAACTGTACAAGAGCGTCGTCCTTTTGTCCAGGAAGCGGAAAGACTTCGAGTTCAACATATGCAAGATCATCCCGATTATAAGTATAGACCTCGACGTCGGAAAAATGGTAAACGAAATGCTCGAGGCGGAAGTTCAACTGGTGCAATCGGTAGTGGTAGTAATGTGGGCAATGGGGGTAACCACAGTCCAAATAGTTCTAATAGCAATAGTAATCATCCATCTTCTTTGGTTGGAGGTCGATCGCCGTCAACGGGAAATTGTATCACTTTATCCTCTGGTGATGATCAGGGTGGCATGAGATTGTACAGTCCGATTGGTGGAGGATTAAATGATCACATTAACGGTCATCATCATCTTTCACATCTTCATCATCATCAACATCAACAACAGCAACAAGGGATTCCTCATCATCTTCATGGTCAAACACTTCACTCTGTTCACCATCATCATCATCATCAACAACAACACCAACAACACCATCACCAACAACAACAACAACAACAACACTTACAACATTTAACTCAACACCTTCAACATCGTCCATCGCACTCAAACCTTGAAATTATGGACCATTCATCACTTTCCCCACCCTTAGATTATTGTGGTGTTCAAACACCTGATTCATCCCCGCACGGAAGTCCATTCAGTTCAGGTCCACTTTCGGGTGGATCGTTAATGGATCAATATCGTTCTGGAAACATGGTTAACATGGTAACGGTCAATTCGACCCATGGATCAAGTAACTTGACCAATGGTATAAATACAATAACAACTACCGGTAATGTTGTCAATTTAAACAGTAATAACAATGGATCTCTGTTAATTAATCACAATGGTCAAGGAGTAGGAGGTCAACAACAACAACATAGTCATTCATCACAATCGGTCCTTGGTCAACAACAACAGAGTCAAACTTATCTGTCCATCGATGGGTCAACAAAGGAAAGTCCACTTTCTGATCTTGAAAGTTCAGGAAGTGGTACAAGTACCAATGGTCAGTCAGGTAATGGTCAACTTGATCCAGCTCGATCATTACCAACACCGGAAATGTCACCAGTTGAAAATAGCGATAAAATTGATCTAATTAATGGTAGTAATCATTCATCATTAAATCCAGCTTATTATCAACGTAGTGTCATTCAAGGTCAAGTCTCAGGTAATCGACACCATCAAACCCAACAGCCCCAGGGAACAGGTCACCTTTACAGGTTAATCCAAGGAGGATTAAAAACAGTATTACCTGTTGAACAATCAGTTTACCCAATGGCTGGTCAGTTATCGGAAACACAACAATCAACATCATCTTCATCTTCATCATCATCATCATCAATTACGACAACAACTATAACAACATCCGATTCATCAACAAGTAATCCCGTTAACGATCAAACCAATGGTACTAATCAACACTCACCTCAACCTTTAATAACTCAAATTAAACAAGAAAACGATTTGGACACTTCGATTAACAATAATTCAACGACAACGACGACAACAAATGAAACAACACCAACACCAAGTACCAATGTCGATGATGGTGTTTACACTAATCAACCAAACGAAAATCCCGTTAGTCAATTGATGTCACGTTTCAGTGATGATTCATCATTTCTCAGGAACGTTAATCCCGTTTGTCCATCTTATAAGAATCGAGTGATTGTCAATCATGTTGAATCATCGGGAATCAATTCATCATCAAGTAATAACAACGATCACCAGCAACAATTTGAATCAAATCTCTATTCAAAAGATACAAGATTTGACGATTATCATATGGAAATGATTGATGGGACTGATGATAATCACTGGACATCATATGACCAGCAACATCAGCACCATCAACAGCAACAACACCAACACCAACATCATCAACAGCAGCAACAAAATTGTATTTATAATTCATATAAATCGGAGCTTAAACCTTCAATTGATCAAATGTATCGAGATCCAAATGAATCAACTGGTTATGGTGACAATTATTTAACTATTAATGGTGATCAAGATTATGACACTGGACCTTTGGTGACCGATGGATCAGCTGGTGGACGACAAGATGATTATAATCAACGTCAGGTAATCATCCCATCCTCACATCATCAACATCTTCACCATCAACAGCAACAAACCATAATTAAGGCAATTAATCAGCATCACAATTTACATCAAACTCACAATATTCAATCACAGCATCAACATCATCAACAATATCATGGATCAGAAGTTAATCCGGTTACATCAACTTCAACTGATCACAATTTAGTCAACAATTTTAGCTCCCAATTAATTCAGAAATTAACTGATTTTAATCGTCCAATTACCGGTAATTCATCTCTATGTGAAAATGGATCAGAGTTAATTGCTGCCTTAGCGGAAACCCGGCAAATTATTTCTTAATCAAATCAGGGAGAGAAATTTATTCCAAACAATTAACTTTTTCCTCTTGCTAATTGACAGTAAATTAATTACCAAATAAAAAAAGCAAAGGATAAATTAAAAAAGTCGTAAGAAAATGAATTAGGACAATTAGTGCCAAATGAAGTTTTAACAATGAATTAAATTAATAATTGTTGCAATTGATTTTCTCGCAACAATCAATTGACTGATTTAAAGCACAAATTTATCAGAAAATTGTCCGATTGTTGATTAATTTGATTGATTTCCTTTCTCTCTCTCTCTCTCTCTCTTCAAATACTAATCAAGAAACAACGAAACAATCAAATTTAATCATCTTCCCTTCACCTCTTTTTTTCAATCCCAATTATAATCAATCAGTTAATTAAAAAGCTGATGGAAACTTTGACCAGGGAGAATCAAAGTTAATTGTAAACATGACAATCCAATCAAGATGAAAATTATCCCAATCAACAGATTATCTTTAATTATCTATTTTATCAAATTCTTTACAAAAATTAACTAATTGTATTTGTTGCAATTTGTTCAGTTCCTGTTCATCTTTCATATGCAAAACCTAATTCACCATCAACAATCAACTAATTGTGCCTCTTGTTCAGATACAAAAGTTTTTATCACATCGCAATTAACAGTTAATTAACTGTTGGACATCATTAATTATACATAATTTTTTTTTTCTTCACAATTTGTTAATAATTTTTTTCGTGGTTTCATAAACACAATTAGATGAATAATCAATCAATTGGAATATGATTAAAACCCATCACCTGAAGCCCCATCCCTAACAATTTAATCAATTAAAAGCATCAACATGAACAATCAACGAGATAAACAACAACAATTTGACATAAAATCAAATGAAAATAATTTAAATCAATAAAACTAATTGTGTTTAACGTTGACAATTGAAAATGCAGTTAAAAAAACTCAAATGGTTAAAAGTTTTAATGGTTAATCAAGTAAATCAATTGAAACCCTCAAGCAATCAAATCAAATCATCAACACACATAAACATGGGCTTAATCATTTTACATTTATGTTAACAATTAAACACTACAATCATCACCAATGAATACACACATTGAACACATAATCATCATTATCAAATCATTTACAATTAACTTTGGAAAACTTTTCAATCGAAATTCAAAAAAAAATTAACAATTATAATTAAAATCTTATTCTGTCCCAATCATGTTACCCTCAACCCTAAATCCATTCCCACCTCATTTACTATGTTAACTTTTTTTCCGCTCTGGGAGTTAATTGTATCCCTATTCCAACCCTTGAACATTTAATTATCCTTAATTATTTGAAATATATAACAAAAAAATGATTACAATTACCTCACCATGACAATTTTGTAGAGACTTTGTCAATGTCTCAGAGAAAAACAAAAATTATTTTCCTTTTCCATTGAGATTATTGATTTATCAATCACAAAAGGGACAATTGATTTATATAAATATAATATAAATATTACTATAAATATGAATTGTTAATTATTCACAATTTTATCTTGTCACAATTTACTAATTTCATTGAAACAAATCAACTATTAATACAATCGGATTAGTCGTAACAAATTTATTCACAACCATTGAAGTTACAATGATCATAAAGAATATCACTAATATAAGAAATTAAATTCGAAAACGGTCTAATTGGATTTTATAATTTCCAATTTCTTTCGTCTAAATAATTTTAATTCCAATTTGATTGTTGATTAAATTTTAAATTCTTCAAGGATTAAGAATTTCAAAAATGGCGCTTTTCTTTTTTTGGAAAATAAAATGTAAACAATCAACCGAATAAGTGGCGACATCTGGGGTAATCTTTTTTCGTTTTCGTTTTGATTTCGTTTTGTTTTTCTTGATTTAATTTTATTATTTTTAGACACTCAAGCTAATCGATCAGCATTTTTCTGGTCTTGAATATAAAAAGTTTCAATTAGCCTCAGGGGAAGGTGGAAATTCACCAAACTTTTTCCTGTTTCAATTCAGCCAATTTCTTAAGTTGATTGAAAAGTGAGTCGATAGAGTTACGATTTCGACTCAGTCGATGAGTCGACTTGAAGCCGAGTGAGTTGAAAATACTTGTGAGTCAGTTGGTTCGGTATCTAATTATTTTCCCATCGTAATTGTTTAAGTTTAATTGTTACGACGATTTGATTCTAATTGGGTCAACATGCATCCCGATAGTGGTAATTACTCGGTTATCAGGTTAATTTTTTCTCTGTTTTTTGGTCTTTTTGTTATTTGTTTTCTTCGAGCTATTATCCTTTACCCTGAGCCCAAAAGTCCGGAGCCATGTGAAGACAATTTAAATCATAAATCGATAACAATTAACGATGGAATCATTGAAAGATTTACTCAAGCTCTCAAAATTAAAACAATTTCCCGGTCAGCTCACAATTACGACACCGATGAGTTGATAAGATTCAAAGATTTTCTTAAACAATGTAAGTAAAATATTAATCATTTCTTTTTCCTTCTTCTTTTGTTTACTTTTTACTTCTCAATTTTCTATTCGTGACAATTAACTTTATTTACTAATTACTATTTTAATTTCTTCCTGCTTTCTCTTTTCTTTTCACCATATTCTCCATTCAATTTTACGATTTAAGGTCATATTTTAATATGAACATTACATATCCGTTTCAAGTTTTATCTTTTCCATTGAAATTTTAATCAATCTCAACGGAAAAAAACCCATGACAACAAATTCTCTTAATCGTTAGATTAGTTTTTTCTTTGGTTATTTTGTTCAATGATGATACTTAATCTTATCAAATGTTAATCTCTTGTTTATATTAATATAAAAAATATTACATGATAACTTTTCTCTCTCTCTCTCTCTCGTTCAGCTTTTCCAACTATTCACTCGTCACCATTGGTTAAATTAGAGATAATTGGTAATTACAGTCTTCTTTATGAAATTAAAGGAAGTGATTCAACACTTAAACCATACATGTTATGTGCTCACATGGATGTTGTTCCGGTTGAGGAATCGAAATGGTCAGTTGATCCATTCGGTGGTACCATTAAAGATGGTTACATTTACGGTCGAGGAGCAGTTGATGTTAAAGACGCACTTATGGTTAGCAATTAATTTATCTCGAATCAATCAAAAGTTTACTGACAACTTTTTCTTTTCCAATGATCATTTTCAGGGAATCGTAGAGGCTGTTGAATTTGAACTTTCTCGAGGTTTCAAGCCTAAGAGAACGATACTTTTAGCCTTTGGTCACGATGAAGAGGTCATGGGTCTCGACGGTGCCGTTGCTATTAATAAACATCTAATGGCCAAAGGTGTTCAACTTGAGTTCTTACTGGATGAAGGTACTTTTATCTTAAAAAACGCAATCGCTGGTGTACCTAAGGAAAAAGTTGCCATGTAATTAATTGATATTGTCCTTTGAATGATTACAAGAAATGAATTATTATTTTTGTCCATCTATTTTCCTTCAGTATTGGTGTCGCTGAGAAAGGCTATGTCACCGTTGAATTGAAGGTCGTTAGTAGTCCTGGTCATGCATCTGCTCCCCCCTACGAATCGTCTATTGTAATTCTGTCCAAAGCTCTTTCAAAGTAAGAATGAAAATACAATTTAATTGCGAACAAATTTTGATTCTTCTCAAAACTTTGGTCTAATACATTGTGATAGATTTAACTCCAGAGCACATAAAAGCATGTTCGGTTATGGAATCGAGAAAAATTTCTTTGAATCATTAGCACCTTATGTAAGTTGTTTACGTTTAGAAAATTGTTCAGAACTCAAATTTAATTTTAATTTCATTATTCGTTTAGGCTTCGCTTCCATATAAAGTGATCTTTGGTAATCTTTGGTTATTTGGATCATTAGTTTCCTACATGATGAGTTCGTCGCCTTTAAGTAATGCTTTGGTTCGGACAACGAGTGCAGTTACTGTGGTTCGAGGTGGAGTAAAAGATAACATTATTGCAAGTGAAGCATCAGCCTTGATTAATCACCGTATTCATCCATCACAAACCATTGAGGAAGTAATTAAATACGACGAGCAATTGATTAACGATGAACGAGTTCAAGTTCAGGTCACTTTTGGAGCGGAACCAACACCTCCCAGTCCCCATGGTGACACTGTTTTCGGATATTCATCAATTAAACAAAGTATCTTACAAGTTTTCCCCGATGCAGTTGCCGTTCCTGGCCTAATGACCGCAGGCACTGATGCCAGATATTATCCTGGATTAACACCAAACATTTATCGTTTCTCACCTTTATTTATACCAAGTGAAGAGATTCATCTTTTCCATGGTAACGATGAACGGATCTCAGTTGAAAATTACGTTAAAGCAGTAAACTTTTACCATCATTTGATTTTGGCCGCTGATCGATCGCACCTTCCAAAACCTAAAGTCAGCGACGAGTTATAAAATAATTAAAAGGAAATTGTATAGAAAACTCGATATTCCAACTTGTCAGTCAGAAGAAACAATTGATTATCGATTCTTTGTTTATAATCAAATATCCAGATAAAGTCAGAGCAACAAATACTTATCAAAAACAAAAACAATCTATCCAAGTTTAATTGAACTTTCTTCATTTATATCCACCCAAATCAATAACCAAATCATTTTGAACATTCTTGTATCCATAAAGTTTCAATTAAATCAACTTTTTATAAAAAAAAGTTCATTTTCAAGTTGATTCAGTTTTTTAAATTTCAAAACTCATTAAATTGAAAACAGTTCAATTTTTGAAATGATTTTCGATTGTCTTTTACCGCCAAAAATTTACTCATAGTCTTTAATTGGATACAAAATGAGTCCAGATCATTTAATGAATCTGAATAAACTTTTACACATCGTAATCCAAATGAGCGAATAATTTTTCCTTCAGATTCTCCCTGCTAATAATTTGATTTCCCCAAGAATTGAATATAACCGAGTCACTGATTTAGCGAACTGCTTAATATAACTTTTTCATTAAGTACGATTCTATCATAGTTTCTAATTGACGAGCTTTCGAAACGAAACTAAATTATCTTTAAAATCGATTTGCCACATTGGTATCAAAAAATTGTTCCTCATCAATGTAAACCCAAAAAAACGAGCAATTGAATTCGGAATTGAGATGTGATTTTTTCCAAAACTTTTCATTGAATTAAAATTCGACTGCAAATTCAAATCTGGCGCTCAAAGAATTTTCCATTGATTCGAGAGATGGAGAGACTGATGTTCCTGTAGAGTCAGCAAATGAATTCTTGTCCATCTTGTCAATTTTTCCCAACATCTTTTGTAATTTAAAATTTTAATTTAAATTGTCTAATTGTCAGATTGGTTTTATTTCTTGTTTATCTCTATCAAAAGTAAAATAATCTATCAAGATGGGGAATATGTTTGCCAATTTATTTAAGGGTCTCTTTGGTAAGAAAGAGATGAGAATATTAATGGTGGGTCTGGATGCCGCTGGTAAAACCACCATCCTTTACAAGCTTAAACTTGGAGAAATTGTCACAACCATCCCTACAATAGGTGAGTTAATATTCTCTCTGTCTGTCTGTTTTTCTCTCTTTTTTTTTCTTTGATTGCTGCTTCTCTTTTATTCTTTTTTGTTTCTCTCTCTCTCTCTCCCTCTCTGTCTCTTTCTCTACCCTTTGTTTCCTTTTCCTCATGACACTTACCCTTCAATCTTTGCCTTTTGATGAATTTGTATTAAGGTTAACCCTCTCTTTCTCTTTCTCTCTCTCTCTCTTTTCCTCCTCCTTCTTCTTTAATTTAATCCTATCTTTCATTCTTTATTTTTTCTTGGTTTTCCCTTACAGGATTCAATGTTGAAACTGTTGAGTATAAAAATATTAGCTTCACTGTTTGGGATGTTGGTGGACAAGACAAGATTAGACCACTTTGGAGGCATTATTTTCAAAACACACAAGGCCTTATATTCGTGGTTGATTCCAATGATAGGGAAAGAATTGGTGAAGCTCGAGAAGAATTGAACCGTATGCTGGCTGAAGATGAGCTCAGAGATGCTGTTCTCCTTATATTCGCCAACAAACAGGTATGTATTGTTGTAACGGTTGAGAGAAATAATTGATTACCGGAAGGTCTTTCTCTTATTAAAGAGAAAAGAAGTTGCTCTGATAATACAATTGTGCCTTGACTTTGGCATCACTTTTTTAGTCATTTCTTTTTATCATCCACCCCTATTATGATTTAAAGATATGGTTTGTTGGTCTTTTCTCATGTCTTTCTATTTTCTCTTTCTTTTTCTCTTTGCCTTTTATTTATCTCTCTGTCTTTCCACCTTTCTTTCTCACTCATTCTCTCTCTCTCTCTCTCTCTCTCTCTCTCTCTCTCTCTCTCTCTCTCTCTCTCTCTCTCTTTCTCTTTCTTTCTTACTTTCTTTTCTCTCTTTCTATTACTTCCTCCCTCTAAATCTATACCTCCTTTTTTCATCACTTTGCACATCTAGGATCTCCCCAATGCAATGAATGCTGCTGAGATCACCGATAAACTTGGCCTTCATTCCCTTCGTAGTCGTAACTGGTACATTCAAGCAACTTGTGCGACAAGTGGCGATGGCCTTTACGAAGGTCTTGATTGGCTTTCAAATCAATTGAAAAGTCAAAAGTGAGCGCAACATCAATTGATAAAAACAAAACAAAAATTATGTAACTTTGAATGAACTCAAATGCGTGTTTAATTATGAAACGAATTCCTTTGTTCCATAAAATTTCATCACTTTCTTGAGTAACAACTGTCCATTCAATGTAACTTGACCTCTTTGTACCTCCCATGTTAGCTGATTCCTCTTTTTCCTTATCAACAAGCTCTTGAATAAACTTTTCCGTTTCACTGGAAATTGTTTTATTACCAATTTCAGGGGAAACAATGTAAACATCAAACTTTGAACAGGCAACAATTAACGATCGCGATTTAAGTGGACACCATTTAACACAATCAATTGAAGAATCAAAATCTTGAAACAACGACCAGTTGACACTTGCCATATCCGAATACAACAATCATCACCTCCCAAAACATCCCAACGTCAATTTAAACGTAATCAAATTGACACAATCACAGAATTTGTTTCAATGAAGAGAAACACCCAAGCTGAAGCCTCAAATACTTGAATCTAATCCGAAATCAATTAGCTATAAAAGGGAAATTTAAAAACTTGTCAACTCACCTGAACCATTTTCGTCCCAACTAATTGTCCTCTCACACCTTCCGTCAATTTCCAACGAAAATTGCAGTCACTTTATCGTAAATTGAACTATAAGCTGTTCTAAGTTCTTATCATTTCGTTTCTCGCCCTGTTCGATCAACTACAATTTAGCTTTTTAAATTTCGATGATTAGAATGATAGTAATTGTGTTCGTTTGAATGGAATAAAAAAGAAAACTCGTCAGGACAAGTTCGGAATTCGATGAATTCTGAACTTAGATTTACCGCTAATTGGACATTTCGATCTCTATTTGAGGAAAAATTTAGAAAACAATTTAATGACTTAATCGGATCAATATGATTCCCAACCAATTGATTTGCAAAAAATGTGAATGATTAAAAGTATTGATTTGATTTCCTCGGTAACTTTATCCTTTTATCTGTTTCTAGATTGAATTAAATGATACGAGTTTAATTTTGGTATTGTAATACAACCTATTATTAGATTAAATTATTAGCAAAACTTGAAGACAAATTTATCTTGATTTTAATTAATCTAATTAATCTTCATTCTCAAAGATTTTATTTCAAAACAAAAAGTTTAATTCGCGGAAAACTGATCACAATCAAATCTCATCAACTTTTCAATTTCACAATTAAGATTCCTTGCAATCAATTCAGCACAAAATACAATTACAGCAGCTTAATTAACGCTAATTAGTAGAAAAATCGATTGATTATTTCTAACAATTAACTTTCATTTCCACGCGCTTCACGTATTAGTAACTCTAAAGTCCAACAGGTGGACCCAAAGTCGACATGTGGATCAATGTAAATGTTTGGAAAAGCATTTGGGTTTGTACACACGTGGAGTTAATTGTTTGGTTTTGTTTGACTAATTTTGATAGTTTTCGATTGTTTTGTTTAATTAGAATTGTTGTTCAGTTAGCTCACTAAGATCAGAGGATTACCATGGATGCTGTCGATCAGATGTAAGTGTTTTTTTTGTTTCTCTCTTTTGAACTCGTTTATATGTTTTGATATTTTGACTTACTGATTGTTTCTATTTTTTGATTTGTTAATCTTTTAAATGTAGAAAATTTCCCAGTAACATGGCGAAAAAGAGGAAGGTTAGAAAGGTTAATCTTTCGGTGGACAAGTATGAGGTTGATTCTTCCGATGAAGAAGATTTAAGAAACACTGTTGGTAATATACCAATCGAATGGTATAATGAATATGATCATATTGGTTACGATTGGGATGGAAAGAAAATTATGAAACCTCAAGGAGAAGAAGGAGGTGAAATTGAAGATTTTATCAATAAGATGGAAGATCCTTACTATTGGAGAACTGTAGATGATAAAAGTACAGGCAAAAAAATCATTTTAACCGATGCGGATATTGATCTTATCCAAAGAATCAGAAGAGGCGATTTCCCTGATCCCAATTACAATCCATATCCCAATCATATTGACACTTTCTCTCATGAAACAATGCTTCATCCAGTTGTGGAATACAATCTAAGAAAAGCCCAATTTAGAGCATCAATCAGTGAGAAACGATTGATCAGTAAATACATTAGTAAATATAAGAATGCCAAAAGACTTGGATTGCTTAAACAGCGGCAAAAGAAAGACAAGAATAGATTTTCTTTCCATTACGATTTATGGTCGAAAGAAGGTGATCCAAATCATAAGAGACACAGACGACACATACCTGCACCTAAATTGTTACCACCAGGACATGAAGAGTCATACAATCCACCGCCAGAATATTTGTTTGATGAAGAGGAGCTGAAAAAATGGACCGAATCCGAACCGGAAGAGAGAAAAATTAAATTTATCCCTGAGAGATTTGAACGACTCAGACATGTTCCAAGGTATAAAAACTTTATCAAGGAACGTTTTGATCGGTGTCAAGATCTTTATCTCTGCCCTCGAATGGTCAGACATCGTGTAAATGTTAACCCTGAAGATCTTATTCCAAAATTACCATCACCAAAGGATCTTTATCCATTCCCGTGTATTTTATCACTTATCTATACTGGTCATACTGATGTGATTCGAAGTATCGACGTTGAGCCTGAGGGTCAATTCATGGTTTCGGGAAGTGATGATTGTAGTATTCGTATATGGGAAGTGTCAACTGGTCGTTGTTTCAAGAAAATTGATTTTGATTCTCCAATTGATTGTGTTAAATGGTGTCCACTTAAATCGCGATCGTTAATTGTTGCCTGTTCAAAGTTTGATGTTTACATTGTTTCCCCTGAAATTGGTAATAAAACAATTTCCAGTGAAACGGAAAAGTTTATTCAAGAGCTTGTTGATAAGGAAAAAGAGGAATCAGCTAACATGGGAGGTACAAAGAGGTCAAGTTACATTGAATGGACAGTTGTTACTCAAGAAAGTGATGAAATTTTATGGAACAAAGGAATTCGTTTCATAATTAAACACGCATTTGAGGTCACTCAAGTTTCATGGCATCACAAGGGTGATTACTTTGCCAGTGTCGCTCCACAAGGTGCAAATAAAGCGGTCGTTGTTCATCAACTGTCAAAACTCAAATCACAGGTAATTTACTCTTTAATATTTTATTTCCTTTTGATTACTTGACTAATTCTTCGTGTTTTCTTCATGATATCTTCTTTAGGTTCCATTCTCGAAGTCGAAAGGAATCGTTCGATGTGTCGCTTGGCATCCAAATAAACCCTTATTCTTTGTGGCAACACAGAAACACGTCAAAGTTTACAATTTAATCAAACAAATGTTAACGAAAAAACTTTACGCTAATAGTAATCTAATTTCAAGTATAGCAATTCACCCTCAAGGTAATTTACTAATTCATTTATCTCAAATTACTCAAAATTAACTCAAAAAATTTGTTATCAACTTATTTTCTCAGGGGATAATTTAATTATTGGCTGTTTCGATGTTCGTCTAAGTTGGTTCGATCTGGAATTGTCTGATAAACCTTATAAAACGATGAGATACCACAAGAAATCAGTTCGTCAGGTCGCTTACCACCCTCGATATCCGTTATTTGCTTCAGCCTCTGACGATGCATCTACGATCATATCTCATGGAAGAGTTTTCGAGTAAGTACTTTATTTCGTTAATCATTAATCAGAACATCAACTAAATTAAAATTTCTTTTTTTACTCATCAACAGTGATCTCAACGAGAGTGCATTAATTGTTCCAGTCAAAGTACTCAAGGGACATAAATTGGTCGATGGCGTTGGAGTATTAGATTGCTGCTTCCATCCTAAACAGCCTTGGATTTTTACTAGTGGTGCTGATGCAACAATTAGGCTTTATACTCATTAATTTAATTTCTTTAATTGTTCTAAACCCAACAACAATTGTCTATAAATCTTGAAAAACAAAACTTTGACATAATCAATATTTAAATCTGACGCTGATGATGATTATCAAGTGAATTAACAACAACAATATAAAATACAATGTTAAATGTTAAATGTAAAAATTTTTTCTAAATTGTTTAGCTAATTATTTTTCTGCAAAGATATTAATCTCTTTTTTGATTAACTAGCAATGAAGATGAAAAAAAAACAAACTTGACAATCAATTAATTTCTAGTTGGATAAATTAACGTTCACCTTCAGTTATACTTGTTAGTCAACAATTTAATTGTTTCAATTGTACCTTAAGGATCAAGATATTGATAAAAATGAAAAGTTTTAATTGTAACTTGAATCAGGAAATCAAGAGAATGCTAAACAATTGAATTGTAAACAATTTGAATCATATTTTAATTCTGATTGTCACCTACGTTTAATCAATCACGTTGATTGTCCCAATATCAGAGTTAATCAAATCTAAATTACTTTAAATTTCTCTGGTTACAGTTAATTGTTACCTGGAACCATTGGTGATCATAATGTTGTTTACCTTTTGATTATGTCCACTAACAGGTTAATTTAATTTTCTCAGTTAAATTGTTGATCGGGAATTTCCATGATATTTAATAATGATGATTATCTACACTGATAAATGAATTACCTTCGGCTAAATTGTCCATCAATTTAATCAAAATTTCCACCATCAGTTGAAAACTATTAATAAACTGAAAGAAAAACTAAATTAACAAGTTGATCAAGGTTTGTTATTCCAATTGGAAGACCCTTAAGCCTCTGTAAATTACCTTAATTTAGTTTTTAGGGATTTCCTATTAATTAGTTAATCATTGAGATGGTCTAATGTAATCATATCATTGGACAATCAACCATTGGTTCATCATTGAAACAATTAACTTTTTCCGTTCATTGAAACTTAATTGAGATCAAATCTTGCAACAAATGAGAAACGAGTTAATTTTTTTTTTCTTAATTGCATGTTAATCATTTACAATTATACTTTTGAATATTAAATTAACTTTTTGATGAACTCTGGTTTTTTTTTCTGGATGAAGATGATTAGTATCATGAATTGTACACAATTTCAATGATGAGAAGCAAAAGTAATTAAGTTAACAGTGAGAAATCAATTGAGACAATTAAGATCCTCCTTATTAATACCTGTTCCTTGTTGACGTCAAAATTGAAATTTACCCTAGGCAATGATTGAATTCATGATGATGAGGATGATGAGGATGATTAAGAAGAGAGAGAGAGAGAGAGAGAGAGAAAAGTTAAATCTTAACTAATTAAACAAAATTTAATTTAATCACTTTCACTTGGTGCCTTTGAAAAGTTAACAATTTAAAATCCGTCTCAAGGTTTGGGTCAATTTAAGTTTAACTAATCCAATCTCCACAATTTAAATTGTCTCATAAAGTTAATTTCACCTCATCATCTTCACAATTAAAGTTAATTATGTATCAACAATTAATTTCTGTTACCTTTTTAATTGTTACTTTAGGTAAGTTGATTGTTTTCATGAATTTAACTGATAATACTTGATAAAAGTGCCACTGGATTGGTAGCAATCAAATTGTGATGTTCAAAGTGATTAATTTAATAAATTTGGTGTTAATTTTTGTTTTGTTATCTTGATTGGTCATTCAGGTTCACAGTTAATCAATGGTCAAGCAGCTTCATGTCATATGCGAGAGCTTGACCTTTGTACAGCAACGTTACTTGTGTTCACTCAAAATCCACAAGGTAAGTGTAACAATTAACTAATTGCAAAGGGTAAAATTTACCAAAATAATCAACTGACCACAATCCGATCAGATTTGTTGATAAACAATTAGCAAAATATAGTTTCAAGGTTACAGTTTATCGTTGTACCAATTTTAAATCACCACAACATTAAAATGATTTAATTAATCAAAAAAAAAATGGAAAGTAAATGATTAAGAAAAAGTTAAACTGGTTTGATTTACTGGTTAGTTAATTAAAATAAGCTTATTGAGCAATTGTATCAATATAATGAGAAACGAAAAGTATATTTGAAAAATTTTCTTCCAGGAAAAATGTTAAATTAATTGATTATTTGATTGAGAATTCAATAATCAGATCAACCTCAAATTATAGCACAATTTAAACTGAATCAAAATCAGTTAGTTAACCTTCAAGTTTAGCCAATTTTTCAAAGTCTTTGATTATTTGATAAAGTTACGAACTTAGAAATGACTGTGATTGATTAATTGTTGTTAATTGTTTAGGATTACAAGGGACTGAGGCTGAAATTGACCGACAGTGTGGTTACATCAGAGAAGCTCAATCGTGTCGGCAAAATTATACCCGTCGATGTGTGACCTCACTCCAAAGAGAAATGGTCGATTTCTTGGCTGAAGGAGGTAAAACTTTGGCCGATGAATTTTGTACTCCTGGAACTGAGATTCGTGCTGACTATCGGAAACACGCCAAGTGCCTGAGTGAGGCTCGAGCTACGTCCAAACAATGTACCAAAGATTTACAACGATCACTTGAAGAGGTCTCTCAGACCACTTGGGACAATCGAGTGGCGATGGCCTGTTGTGGATACAACAGATTCCAAGAGTGTTCGAGCCAAGTGATTTCCAATAGATGTGGTGATTCCGCTCTCGACTTGAGCCGTAAAATTATTCGACTCTCATCTTCTCGTTTACCTGAAATTCTGTGTCAATCTTATCCCTACTCGAGTTCCAAATGTTCAGAGATTTTACCCCCTGAAGGAACTGAACCTCTTGGTGCTCGATCCAATAGTGTTCTTTCACGAATCTTTTCAAGTTACACTGGAAATTGAAACAATCAATTTGTAGAGAAAACATAAAGTCAAACAATTAATCACAACAATCAATAACCATGAATAGAAAATATCTCTTTCTGTTTATATCTCGTTTTTTCAAATCTAATTAAACATAATCACAAATTTATTCCTAATGATAATTAAATTATTGGTTGATAAACAATCCAATTTGTGTCAATTAATTTATAAACTGATTTAAATCTACTCCAATGCAGTCAAAGCTTAGTCGCTTATCCAATAACTCACCTGATCATCAACTAACGTCAAACAAAAAGATATCACAATCAACAAATCAATTGCAATTAATGAGTGTGAACCATGATTGTGAATTCATAGTAAATGATACCGCTAGTTTTTGGCACCACGTTCCAAATAATCAATCAAATGAATAGGAGACTCAGAGAAATCACTTTACCAGAAAGATTTTCAACTTTGTAGAGCAAAAATAATAAACTATCAGAGTTTCAATGAAGGAGCGAAATGAACTCGAACTTTTTTAACGGTAAAAAGTTCAACAAATATTTGATTCAATGTGAATTCATGAAACGATTTCGTTAATCATCACATTCGAGTCCAATCAGTTTTTTTCATATCGTTAGATGGAGACACAGAATTGGCTTTCCATCAGATTTTGAGCTTTGATCAATCAATTTAATTTGATTTCAAGTTAATTCAACTTCGTTCAGACAATTTTGTCAAACTTTTCTCAAAAAAAATCAATCGTTTTTTTCGTAGATTTTGTAAGTCTCCACTTAAAACAAACAATTATGGATAATACAATAATAGACAATTATGTTTAGTTAATGATCAGCTCTTCGATTATGAACATCAATTGATCTTGAAATTCTGAGAGAACGAAAAAAATAAATTTGAGATTGTAACTGGTTATAAATATGATTTATTAATTATTCTAAAAAAGTAAATAAATTAGATGATACAATTTTTACTGAGATTTTGCTCGATTAATGTTATAATTATCGTTAATCCTGATTGATTACTAATCATCATAGATAACACCCAATCGATGACTGGGTTGCATGTAGGAGTCTGAGAAGGTTGAATTGAATGAGTTACTCATGGGATAGAGACTAATTTGATTAGATGATGGGAAGGGTGAGAAGTTGGGTGGAGGTGGAGGTGGGAAACTGTTAGGGGACGACTGGTAGGAAGGAGGTGGTGGAGGTGGTGGTGGTGGAAGAGAGTGGGGGAACATGTGAGGTGGTTGATGAGATGAATGGGAAGGAGGTGCAAAGGGAAACGGAATGAAGGGCATGTGTGGTGGAGGTGGAGGTGGAGAATGAGGTGACATGGGCGGTGGAGGTAGAGATGGAGGTCCATGGTTGATACCATTATGAGGATCATGAGCATCTCGATGCGATTCGAAGGCTAAAAGACGAATAACGTCAAACAATTGGATTAAAGCGGTTGATTGTTGATTCTGACGAAAAGCGAGTTCGGTTACAATACTTAGAATATGGAAAAGAAGTGAAGACAATTTATTACCAATTTGATCCATTGAGAAGAGAAGATGAAGTAATTGTTTGACTAAATCTTTTCCACAGCCAAATGATTTTTTAGAAATTTTCTTTAATTTACCGAAAATTGCGATAATTAGGCGATAATTACGAGGTTGAGAGTCGCTGTTAAGGTGAACGCCAGCGAAAGCGCAAAGTTTATGTTGATATTTTGACGATTGGACATTGGGGTCAGAAAATTGAACAGCAATTCACTGATATCACTCGAGTCCAGGAAATTATAATGACCTAAGCCAGTGAATGTGTCGTTTGTGGACATTGCGATTGGTTGCTTTTCCGAATCCCGTTAACTGTATTACTCTGGCACTTAACTGTTCACAATTTAAACTTAAATAAAAGATTCAACTTCCAGTTGTACACAATCAAAGTTTCATTAATAACTAATTCAAAGATATTGAGAGCTGTTGATTCACAATCAAAGTGATGTGATTAGATGAAGATCCAGTGAAAGAATCAACGATTTACCAATTGATGCTGTTGATTATTTGGTGAGTAGTGATGAAATTAATAAATCATTTACACTCTAACAATCAGTTGACAATCAATGTCATGGTCTCTGGTCCATAGTTACCTTAAAGAGTTTTTCAATCAATTTTTCATCATAAACAATTGAAAGATTCAATTGATTGAACTTATAAATCTTAATTGTCTTCCTCATCCTGATTTACACTTTTACTTTATCATGATCAATGTTAATACAATTAGTCAAAAACTGACGGAAATTATATCATAATCATTCATAGTGATTGACAATTTGACCGAATCACATTTCTCGATTAACAATTATCTTCCTCACAATCAACTGATTAGCTGATTATCCGATGTCAATGTTAATACATTGACGGAAATGAAAACTTGAATTGTCCAGAAATTGATATAGTTGTTGCCCTAATAAATTAAGTGATTATTGAAATTTTTCAGCGATCAATTTGTTGTTATGAATATTAAATTATATTTTATTTATATCATTGGTTTATCTTTAATTGTTATCATTGTATTGACCATTGGTTGATGACCAATTAATTAATTCAGTTTAACAATTAGGAGTGTAAATAAATCATTATAAGGCTAGGAAGAGGAAAAGTAACAATTAATAGGATCAGAAATAGATTAAATCGACATAATTATTATCGTTTAAATTAAACAGGATCGATGGTAATCAGGTTAATTACAATTATAATTAGTAATATGTTCATAGCTTTTGGGAGTGAAAATAGCTAATAACATAAGATAATAATTTACAAAAAGTTCAATTGTAATCATTTTAATTAGCGGCATATTCGGGTAATTAGCGGGTTTGATTAATAAATAAGGTGGTGATTGCTGTTTTTTTGTTTACATGATAGTTAATTACAAGAAATTAATTGTCATGAAATTGATTTAAATTGGAAAAAAAATTAAACTACCCTCAAAGTCATTTCCCTTGGCTGTACCATTTGTGAAATTGAATATTCAAATTTAGGCTTAATTTGATCTTATTATCTTATCTGGACTAATGATAATTCAAGGTAAATGATGACACCAAATATGAATTGTTATGGTTTAAAATGAACAATTTAGACTTGATCTGGACGTAAAAGATTAGTGATCAAGTAGCGAGTCAAGCAAACCAATGGATACAATTAGATTAACTAACATTGACTTCCTGATTCAAGTGACTGTTTATAAAAAATTCACAGCCACGTCTCTGAATCATCATAATCGTGGTTATTATTACGATTACCGGATTATAATTGTGCAGAAAATATTTAAACTCAAATAGTGATAATAAAATATTAATATCATTCAAGGGGGAGATGGGAAAAAATGCTGATTCTTGGTGATATATGAATTCAGTTTGGCTCAATATCAACTGGATTAACTGTCAATTTCATCTTTGGGTGAGTTGAAAGCACAGAAAAATTCAGGAGAAAAAGGTGAATACAAATATTACATGATGATGATCAGTACGAGAAAAGTGAAATTAATCGAGAAAAAGAAATGAAAAAGTAAAACAATCAAAAAGTAAATTGAAACTTGGAATAAGTGAAAAATAAGTTCAGTGGATAAAAGATCCATGAACAGAGGAGATTGCATGAGAAAAGAAATCAAAGAAAATCAATGATTAACTAACTAATACATGAATAACTATTTACATAATAAATTACTGTTTCTTTTACTCTCTATCATCATCATGGTAGCGGTTCCGGTCTTGTTTCGAGGTTTCTTTTTCTCATCTCAGTGGAAGATTTAGTTAATTGCTGTTTCTCCTTCATCATCTTTACATCATCTTTACATCATCATCATCATCATCATCTTCTTCTTCATCGTCCTCTCCTTGCATCTTATTTTCAGTTGATGATTACGATTCACACACAGGATATACATGGTGTGTAGATGATTTTTTTAGACATGAAAGCAACAGTTAAAAAAAGTTTACAAACCAACATGAAGATGTAAAATTTTTACACAAGAAAATGTCAAGTCTTCCGTGACTAAGAACAGGACAATTTTATCATCATTTTCATCAAGTAAGGTAAGACGATACAAGCGTTTTTCGGCTCAAAATCATGACTGTTTATTGAAATGGCCTCAATTGTTCAATTATGTTTATCTGAATTAGGTTTGGTTAGGTCTTCATTATAAGGGTGAAGATCTACAGAGGAAGGCCTGAAGTACCTTAGACAATAAAACGCGCTTCAATTTGCCAAAAAAAATTCAGCTCGATTTCAGTAGTTGAAATCTGCTTGCTTGAGAGCTGGAGCAAGTAGAGTGGTCATTTTCGAGCTGTTTTCAAGTCTTTTTTGCTGAAAGCTTTGGTCAGGATATAACTAATTAAGAAAATGCTAATTTCCACATTATGAATGATTTTATCATGTTGATTAACGTCAGAAGTGACTACCGGAATGAAAAG
Source organism: Panonychus citri (assembly GCF_014898815.1). Taxonomy (NCBI): domain Eukaryota; kingdom Metazoa; phylum Arthropoda; class Arachnida; order Trombidiformes; family Tetranychidae; genus Panonychus; species Panonychus citri. The sequence goes on from NW_026515541.1 coordinate 2,148,841, forward strand.
TGAAACAAGAGGCTGAATCAAAGAGATAAAAATTGAATAAAAAGAATGAGAATGAGATTTGTCAGAACAACTTTATCCATCATCAATTCAACATTAACTCATTCCAGAGGTACAAATACACAATTCTCAGCATAGTGAATTAATTATTCATTTATTTTCTAATACAAGTTTCAACGTCGTAACATCAACAGTTTCAGTTCATCATGGCTACACTTACGACAGTCGTCAAGAAATTACGTGTCGAAAAGGTTGTACCTTACAAGCCTGAACCAACCAAAACAAAAACATCAAGTTTATTGTTGGTGTTTTCCAATAAACGAATAATACGGAATAATGAATCAGCTCAACTCTTAAAATTCATAATTCAATCAGAATAACAGCTAAAATCCAACTATTATATCAATACCATAATTGTTAATCAAAATGAGTTGACTCAATTATTATCTTTCCAGTGCGAAAGAATGAAAGAGAAAAGAGAAGAGAGAGAGCAAGAGAGAGATAATCTTCCAATTGTTTGAATGGATTTAATTGTTCATTTTTATTTGTGTGAGTTTAGAGTACTCACAATTAACACAGTGAAAAGTGAATAATGAATTCAACATGAGCCAACACGTTAATAGCCAGTGAAGTTTCAATTTTCTCTAATAATATTAGCAAGTTAACAAGACAATCAACAAAAACCATCTACAGATCCATTTTAACAATTGAATCTATTCTGGATATCAACAGCATATTTATCATCATAGCAAATTAATTACCATCGATATTATCATCAACATAGTGCAACTTATTCACCAACAAGCAAATTAAACTAAATAAACTTTTCAAAATGAATCTAAGGAAATATTTAACTTACTAAGATTCTGAAGTGAATGTAAATTGTGAATCTACAACAGAATCAGTTGTAAATTGTGTCTTGAAAACCATCAAAATTAATACGAGCCATTTATTTACAGGGATAAGGGAGGAAACTCATAGTTAATTAAATTGTTACAAATCACAATTGAATCTAATCTTTCTCTCTTTATTGGTTGTTCAATTGTTATTGTTACTTTATCACTTTGTCAATCTCTCATCAATCACCATAATCAGTTAGTTGGATAACCAAACTTAAACGAAACAGTGAATATCAGTTTTATTAAAAAGACAACAATCAACAATATAAAAAAAAGGTGATATTGATTAGCATCTGATTTATAACTCGATGCTTAATTGTTTACCGTTCTACTCATGAAAGGAACCAACAATTTACCTTTAATAATCTTAAGCTTGGTTTGGCTTCCAAGTCAATGTAAAGATCAAGTTGAAAGTAAGTTAATCCATTTGTTATTATTAATCAATATAAAAGTTAATCTCATTATTATGGTAACAACATCATCGACATTGCTAATTATTAATATTACACCTTTGGTGATGATGATGTGATGAAAATGACAATGAATGTAAATCATATCATTGGTTTTAATCCTCTCATGATTATTGGCTCATCATGAATGCTGATTAATTGGTTAATTATTTCTCATGATTGTTTCCCCTCTTTCCCTTTAATTGTTATTTAGGATTTAATTTCAAACGTGATATCACCGCTGATTATAATGTTGCCTGTTCATCAAAGAGACCTTTCATATTCACAGAAGAATACCTGACTGGTAGGATAATCTCACCTGGATACAATGTCTTAGCTTATTACAATCAGAATGTCATCTGCCGATGGTTAATCATTGCCCCTTCCGATAAGTTGATTGAGTTTTTCATAGAACGAGATGCTTTCGGTTTGGATATGGAAGGTGTCGCAAGTTTGACCTTCTACGATGGTGATGAGGTTTTATCAACGAAAACCCGTCGATTCAATATAAGTCAACGTGTTTATTCAAAGTCAAATGTAGTTCGAGTTTTGTTCAACGGTATGAATGCACCAAAAGCGAAAGGTTTCGAATTCTATTTTCAACATGTAGATAAACCTATTGAATGTTCATCGCCCGATGATCTAAATTGTCGTAATCGTTTCCAGTGTTACTCGAAAGAGAAAACTTGTAATAAGGAAACTTCTTGTTCCGATGGGACTGATGAGGAAAATTGTCCCAATGAAAAGGATAATTTATCATTTGCTGATTCCTGTGGAATACCGGTAATTAAACCTTCCATTTTGGGTGCTCATATTTTCGGTGGGGAAAAAGTGGTACCCGGAAGTTGGCCTTGGTTAGCATCGTTAAGATTTAGATCTTCATCGCCGATTAACCATGTTTGTGGTGCAGCGATAATTAATCGTTCATGGGTGGTTACAGCAGCTCATTGTATTCTAAATGTTCCAAACGATAGATTCGAGGTTCACTTTGGTCGTTTCAACTCAATCATACCAACATCAGGGAAAGAGGTTTACCGTTACATCGAGAAATCAATTCTACATCCATCGTTTGTTTTCAGAATTACCGATGAATCTGAAGTAATAAATTCAACTTACGACATCGCTCTCATTAAATTAAATGCACCTCTGCCCGTTGATAATGATTACATTCGTCCCATTTGTCTGCCCGATGTCGATATACCGATCAGAGAAAATTCCGCCGCCTGTGTCATCGGATGGGGAAACCCAGTGAAAGTGGACACTGAAGATCTTTTCCTAAAACAAGCCGAAGTTCCCATAATCTCACTTGATCGATGTCGAAAACAGCATCCACAAGACGCTAACAAAATTCGAGACCATGTAATTTGTGCCGGTAGATTAGAAGGTGGAATCGATTCGTGTGACGGTGATTCGGGTGGACCTTTAATGATCTTGGACAGTAAATCGGGTAAATGGAAAATCATTGGAATTGTGGCCTCTGGAGTTACGACCTGTGGTGAACAAGGTAAACCCGGTGTGTACACCTCGATACCTTATTATCGTGATTGGATAATCCAAACAATTAAGGATAATTGAAGAGACAAAAAGAACAATTAAAAAAAAACCTTTAACCACAAAAATCAATTGAAAAAAAAACAATCAGTGTACAAAAGTGTGACTCAGATTAATCACGATCAACATGATTAATCGAGTGGTGTAATCTAATCATTTCAATAAAATCTAATTAACAGAAACAAAAACCGTGATAAGTAAATTTTTTGCTCTCTACCTTTTCACTTATTGCTAAATTAATTGATTGTGTGTTTAATAATAGGTAAATCCTCGTGATCATTACAATTGGATTAATTATTGCTATCAGGATGTTAATGATTATCTTTTTTTTTAATTGTCTGACTTTTTTTTCTCAATGGTTATTAGATTAAATAGAGAGTCAACCACATGACACAATTGTTAAAACAATTTAACACAATTGGGATCAGTAAATAAAAAAAAACCATGACAATTGATTTAAATTGGAACAAAATTAAACAGAAAACAACTTAACAATAATTAAGTTGCTAATTAATCAGAGAAAGTAATCAGTTGATTTCCTATTGTTATTGGTTGATGATAATGAATGAAATGTTCATTTTGATGCTAAATTGTGATTAACAATTTACTTAATCATCATAATGGTGAAACAATTGTGATTACTAATTGATTATTAATTATAATCAAATAAGATAGAATCATAAATCGTAAAGAAAATAATAAGACGATGAGAAAAAAGGATGAAAAGTGATAACGAAAAAAAAATGGCTCCTAATTAATGATTACAATTTGTGATAATTAAGAATTAAAATAACAGAGGAAGTTAGAGAGAGAGAGAGAGATGATGATGATGATGATTGATGAAGAAGATGAAGAAGATGAAAGATAAAAGGGAATAGGGAGGCAATAAGGTTGAGTCATTTTCGAAATAATTTTCCATCAATTTGATCAATTTGTATTTCGTTTCAAGTGAAAATTCACAATTTTAGAAAAAATTTTCTCGTTAATTGTCTTAATTACTTTAATCAACTTAATCATCTTCATCGTTTTCAGCCTTGTGTTTAAATTTTATCATCATAATTTGATAATATCTTTAAATTCATATCATATCACTTTTATCACTGATTAATCAAGATCATAATTTTATATTCAGTTCTTGTAATAGTTGCCTAATGAACGGTTTGTGTTTAATTATTGAGTAAATGATTTAACTATTTGATAATTAATTAAAATCAATGGAAAAATGATGAAGATGATAAAGATGATGATAAGAAAAGTAAAAGATGAGGAAGAGAAAAAAAAACCTAAAAATAGATGAAAACGTTTGGTTGTATTTTGATACTTGAATGGATTCACTTTTCATGGGGCAGTTTCAATATTAATTAGAAATGACAATTAATTGATTGGGGGGACTTAGAGATGTTATTCAGTCTAATTGAATTGAATTATCCAATTAGAGTTACAATTATTTAAATCACATTAGCTGTGTTACCACTGCGGTCACTCACGGTCAAGCTCAAATAATGTTAATTGTTATATATTGTAATTATATCTATGTAATATAATTTATATATTTTTTAAGATAATATAATTTTTATATAATTTCTGAAATTGAATATTCAAATTTAGGCTTAATTTGATCTTAATTAGTGAATTACTCTGAATTTCAGGTAAAATTGGATTAGAGAAACAGCCAAGAATCTAAAAGTTAATCAATGATTAAAAGCTTTTTTAAAATAATCGATATTAATATTATCTTTGGTCAATAATAATAGTAATTGGGAGGAAAAATTTTTCATATTCTATGTGATTAATGATAATTCAAGGTAAATGATGATACCAAAAATGAATTGTTATGGTATTAAAATAGGTCGAGGTGTAGAAGTGGTTTGATTACAAGGAGAGGAAATTAATCAATTCTTGGCTGGTTAATTGTTTCAAATTTCTGATTTCAGAGTAATTCATGAATGGTGAATGTGACTATCATTAAGAAAAAATGAATGAAATATTATCTTTTTCTTTCGCTTTCGCCAAAAACGGAAACGGAAAAGATTCCCTAAAGTTTTTGTATAAAGAAATTGAAGAATGAGAGAGAAAGAGAGAGAGAAATGGAGAGGGAGAGGGAGAATGGAAATAATCTCTAAATGCAATTGGAGTTTCGCAATTCAAAAGAAAAGAAATGATGAAAGAAAGACAAAAGAATCAGACACATAAGATGACAAGAAATGATGAAGATGGAATAGGGATGATAATCAAAAAGATAAGAGCGATGGCGATAATGAAGATGGATGAAAACAGGGAGATGAATCATCCATGGGCTACGATGGCTTTGTTTCGTTAAGATGATGAAGATGAAGGTGCAGACAGAGTGTAGATCTTATATTAGAACTGAAGAGATGGAGAGGAAGTGGAAGAGGCAGTCGACAGGAAGAAACAGCAAAGAGAAAAAGATGAAATCCTTTAGAGTCACAATTCATCATTTAAATTGTCCTAAAATCCAATGGTCTAGATTTTAAATCATCTCAATAAAGTTTCACTCGTTTTTTAAGGTCATTCCGTTTCCATTCAGGTAATCGATAAAACTCAAGCCTTGACATATGAAATAGAGTTGTGAACTCTTCGTTTGAGAGATGTCTCTGTAAGAAAAGGATATAAAGAAAAAGAAACCATGAAATTAGTTAATTGCATGAAGAGAGAAATTAAAATTAAAGTAAAACTTCATCATCATACTTTTAATTATCATCACCTTAGATCATGAATCATCAATGAATTCCAGGTAATATCAACCGTTACTTTTATAACTTAATCATGATTAGTAAATACTCAACAAAAACATGGAAGCTAATCAAGGTTAAATTGTTTAAAATTAACCATGAAATTAATCTGAACCATGAAACCTTTTTACTTTCACCCTTTTAACATTTGCTGATTAACTAATTGCAAATAACAATTAGCGAAACATTTAATTACTGTTTAAACAATATTAAAGTACATGTTATTTATGATTAAGATAATTGGTTCTCACCTGCCGATGATTAAGTTAAAAAGCTGCTTGATTTAATCATTGGGAAAAAAGGTAGACAATTAAATTATAATCGTGATGTTTACAATCAAAAGTCCACTTTCTCATTTTAAATTGCTGTTACTAATCACATTCAATTCTTGTTAATCATTAAATATCACTCGACGAAAAGATCATCATGTTAATTAATGAAACGTTGTAGTAGCAAATATTCAATTGAAATTCAATCTAATTTGTTACACAATTATGATCAACAATTAAACTCATTAATGAGACTGATTAAATCAAGAATCTGATAGTTAACAATTTCTCTATGAAAAATAAGTTAGTTAACAATCAAGTAGTAAAACTGTGATTAAATATTTGATTGATTGTAAAAAGATATTAATTTGAAACTATGTGTGAAACAATATAATTTAATTGCTACAATAAAGTAATAACAATCAACCTAAAGGGTAGTGATAAGAGGACAGCAAGCCAAGTATTAATTAGTGATAGAAAAATGAACAATTTAGACTTAATTGCGTAAAAGATTAGAGATCAAGTAGCGAGTCAAGCAAACCAATGGTTACAATTAGATTAACTAACATTGACTTCCTGATTCAAGTGACTGTGTATAAAGTATTCACAGCCACGTCTCTGAATCATCATAATCGTGGTTATTATTACGATTACCGGATTATAATTGTGCAGAAAATATTTAAACTCAAATAGTGATAATAAAATATTAATATCATTCAAGGGGGAGATGGGAAAAAATGCTGATTCTTGGTGATATATGAATTCAGTTTGGCTCAATATCAACTGGATTAACTGTCAATTTCATCTTTGGGTGAGTTGAAAGCACAGAAAAATTCAGGGAAAAAAGGTGAATACAAATGTATTACATGATGATGATCAGTACGAGAAAAGTGAAATTAATCGAGAAAAAGAAATGAAAAAGTAAAACAATCAAAAAGTAAATTGAAACTTGGAATAAGTAAAAAATAAGTTCAGTGGATAAAAGATCCATGAACAGAGGAGATTGCATGAGAAAAGAAATCGAAGAAAATCAATGATTAACTAACTAATACATGAATAACTATTTACATAATAAATTACTGTTTCTTTTACTCTCTATCATCATCATGGTAGCGGTTCCGGTCTTGTTTCGAGGTTTCTTTTTCTCATCTCAGTGGAAGATTTAGTTAATTGCTGTTTCTCCTTCATCATCTTTACATCATCTTTACATCATCATCATCATCATCATCTTCTTCTTCTTCTTCATCGTCCTCTCCTTGCATCTTATTTTCAGTTGATGATTACGATTCACACACAGGATATACATGGTGTGTAGATGATTTTTTTAGACATGAAAGCAACAGTTAAAAAAAGTTTACAAACCAACATGAAGATGTAAAATTTTTACACAAGAAAATGTCAAGTCTTCCGTGACTAAGAACAGGACAATTTTATCATCATTTTCATCATGTAATAATCATCCCTATCATCATCTTCATAATCATTATAAATACTATTAAATAGCTGAAAATAAACAGTAATTGTCATTGTATTCAAACTCTCATAAAGTATCATACTATTTCAAAAGGTAAACATGGTGATGAGTTTTGCTAGAGAAACAAAATAATCAACATAATCTGTATTCTGTTATCAAGGTTTCACTGTTTTCGTGAGCAGTTAATATAATAGGAAGTATTATCATGAATAATTTTAAGATATTTCATGAGTAATCAGAATTGAGAAAGTAGTTTAATCAGAAAAGGACATTGAATGGCAATTACCATCTAATTAATACAACACAAAACTAATCCATCTCAGTTTAAAATGGATCATAATTTTGATTATCATTGAAAATGGATACAAAAGTTTAACTTGATTCATATCGTTAATGGGAAAAATTTACAAAATTGACAACAATTGAGTAAAACAAATGAATCGAGAGTTACAATTAAAGATAAACTTGAACATGTTAATACAACATCAACAGGATTAATGTATTAATCACAATTATCTAAATTATAAGAATTAATTTATTATAACGAATCACATTAATCTCATTAATAACTTTCAGTTACACCCAAAGCTTTTCTAATTTATCATGAATACAAAATAATTTATATAATGAACATGAATAGATTGGATATAGATGAAAATTGTTGAGAGAAATTCAAATCTGAATAGTAATGTAAACTATTAATCCGATTTTTTTGAATTAAACGATTGCCAAGAATTTCACTGATTAATATGAGTTGTGAGAAACATGATAATCTGTCAACAAGAAGATCATGAGTTTCATGATGTTACAATGGGTGGTCGAGATAATCTTTCCGGCTTTGAATAAGGAAATGGTAGAAAACTATAACCAATTTCATGTTTATTCATGATAATTCATGTAACTAATTCAATTAACTTAAAACAATGATCATGAATCGGGGAAAAAAAGTTATCTGATCAGTTACATGAGGCCGTGAAAGTGAAACTAAATTCAAGTGACAAGATAAACCACAATGTATTGATTAGATGAGTAGAAACTGTCACTTTGTGCTCAGTAGTTTATGAGTAATTGATTCATGACATTGAGAATTTGTGTCTCTTGAAACATGCTAAATGGAAAGTCAATGGACTTGAAAACTAGGAATAATCAAATAGAAAAGATTATCTTTATCAACTGAATCAAAAGGAACGATTCAGTTTTTAAAGATTCCTGATAATGATAATCTTTCATGGTGAGTTTACAATAATGATAAAATGTTTCAATTTTGAAAGATGCTATTGAATGGAAAATGAACTTTCCATGAAAATAGTTGATGACAGAGATAAAAAAAAGTAGACAAATGATGAAAAATAATCTATTTCTGATTGCCTTTGTCTTAGAATCTATTTATCACCAATAACAAAGAAACAATCAGAATAAAAATGATCAGAACTTTCAAATTACACCACAATTACAACATCAATTGTATTCTCAAATGATGAATCAACTAACAAACAATGAGAAACGATAATAATGAAAGAGAAAGTATTAATTGTAAACGATTGAAAGATATTCAATTGAATATAAATCATGATGTCTCTCTCTCTCTCTCTCTCTCTCTACATGGAGGTTTCTGTTTTTCACCTGATTATATTGTAATTACCTGTTGCTGTTATTAATCAATGACATCGTTACAATTAGATTGATGATTATTTATACTTTTTTTTCACTCAAAACTGATACGATCCTTTAAAAATATATGTTTATCGATATTGATGAGATGCAACTTTTTCCTCTATAAATATTAAATTTAATAATTAGGTTAACAAAACAGTTACCAACCTCAAGATGACATCGATCTACATCAGGAGGTAATCGATAGTTGGTTGTGATGAGTAAATGGTATGGATAAAGTTTTGGTGGTTCATTTGAATGAAGGTGAAAATTAACATTAGGCATTGATCGTCTTAAATGTGGACTATAAGATGCATATCGGTAGCCACTGATTCCATCTGAAAAGGGAGTTGTCCGGAAAGTGCCACTCATTGAATGATTCTGAATAAAGAAAAAAGAGTAAAATGAGAGAGAAAGAATCAAATTGTTACAATAAACAATTAATTGTAATACATGTGATGATGAACACTTTTCATTTTGTTGATTATTTTTTTTTGTCATCATGATGACAATCAAGTAGAAAAGAAAAAGAGAGAAAAGTTTATTTACCATGAAGTGTCTACTCCGATCGTGTTGCTCTGATTGGGTTGAAACTTTGTTCAAGGTAAATTGAATAATGATGATGATGAAAAGAAAAAAAAAAAATAGAGAGATAAATGAAAGAGAGAGTGTGAGAGAAAATAATATTTATATAAAAAAAAGGATTTAGGTTATTGATGAGAAGATAATTAGTTTCTGTTTAAAAGGTAATAATCGATACGTACTATCAGACTTTGCGCAATTAAAGTCGATACTTTGGGTTTTCTCTAGTTTACTGAAAGGTGATTCCGAGCCCTGGTTTGGGTTTAGGTGGTCAATCAGGTTTTCGTGATAATAAAAGGTGAGAAGGTGAGACAGTTTAAAAGAAATAAGAAATATTATATTAATATATTAGATTATTTGTTAAAGGTTAACATTTGCATTTGAATAGAAGATAATAGAATGTAAGAAAGAGATAATATTAATATAATATTTACATTGAGCGTTCCGTCTCGGTAGGAGAGGCCACTTTTAAGCCCATAACCGGGCTTGGGTACATTTCTGAGAGAAGAGACAACTGTGTGTCAATTAAGATAATTAATGTTTAGGGCTCAGGTAAACATTCCACTTAATACCATTGTAATTCAACGGCGGTGGAGCATAATATTGAAGCTTTCCTCCAGAACTTCTGTAAAGCGATCCTCTGTCAAATTCATCTTCTTCCCATGGTTTTGGTCTATCAATATCCCGAGAGGGTGCTAAGAGGGTGAGAGAGAGAGAGAGAGAGAGAGAGAGAGAGAGAGAAAGATGTAAGTTGATAATCAATTGTCATGTTTTTAAAGGTAATATGATATGTTGAATGATTTTTGTTATATGTTTTTAAAAATTTCGATTGACAGGAAAAACTTACATGCATTCACCGGATTATCATATCTCAATCGAGTTGGTGGTTCTATTTTGGCAGAAGGAGTTCGAGATGCATTCCTTGGATCAAGATGCTCTTTTTTCCAAGCTATTATTTTTTCACGTTCTTTTAGAGTTTTGAGGAAAACTTTTCCTATGCCGGTGGCAATTTTGGAAAGTTCTTCTTCCTCTCTTCTTAATTTTGCATCTCCACTCAATCTGCTGGATGCACCGTCAATATCATCATCATCCAATTCTCGTGAGCTACCAGACCAACGTCGACGTCTATCAGGATCAGTATAGGGAAAGGGTGGAGCTGGAAAATCGTCACGTTCAATTCTTGGTAGCTCATTGGGTTTAGGTTTACGGGCACTTGGATAATGGGCCAATTCTATAGGCTCCTCATTGTTCATATGAGGTGAACGAGGACGACTTTGACTTGACGATTGAAGGTTATCGACCAAAGCTTGCATTCCATGTTTAGGTGAAGATTTCATGTTATTACGAGAAACAGAACCTTCTGTAAGAGAATAAGAATAGAGATTCATATACACACACATAATGGAATGAGCATCGAGCAAACAATGGAATAGTGATTAGCAGAAAGTTTACCTGGTGGTCGATAAAATTGTGAGGATTTAGGTGTTCGAGGCTCTAAAGGACGTCTCAAGTAACCTTGAGTAGGTTCAGCTGTAAGGTAACTATTTGTGTAGACACGACTATGATCACCGAGGATCGGCTCACGATTTACAATTCCAGGACTTCGTCTTCCATACTGGATCAATAGAATAAGCAAATTCGAGAATGTGAAAATTAAAAGAGAGAAAAATGATTAATCATGATAATAATCAATAATAATCTAAAAGAAATATTTTAAACTCGTTGTTGTGGTTAATATGTTTATCCAAAAAAGAAAACGATTAATAAACAAACAGGTAAAAAAAGATGATTGTAATTGGTGTTGGGTTAATTGAAGTAATTATAAGATATTCAATTTCCAGGTTGTGTAAATAATGTAAAAAGAAAACAAATAAAAAAAAACACTAACCTGATGGCTTAAAGAACCGTAAGGACTTATTGATCGTGATCGAGGTAAACTCGGAGAGTGAATGTAACTCCCGTAGTACTACTCATCATGAAAATGGCAACAATCAAGGAAACATTGATGATAAATGATAAATGATGCAAAAGAGAACAAAAAGAAAGAGAAACAAAATGCAATAGAAAATAGAAGAATAATTTTGTGAGTTGGAGAACAAAAAGAAAATGCATCATGAATGGGAAGATTAATTCATTCAAATTGTGTCACAATGATGCAGAGGAATTGATATTATCAAAAGAAAACAATAAAAAAGTAATCAGATGTTTGAGTAGAACCAAATATCATGCCAATAGAAAGTAATGGTTGATTGTTAACGAATATAATTAAGGAATTAAAGGGGAAAGAGAAAGTGTATCATGATGAGTATTGGGAAGAGGAAGGAGTAGAAATGCTGAGCCATTGGTTAGAGAGAGAGAGAGAGAATTGATTGTATTGATTTGATTACCTGACTATCGTAGCTATCAAGGTAGACATCTTCAATTCTAGCATCAGGTCCTGGTCCACATCGTGGATGCCAAATGGCACCTCCTTGCATATACATTTCCTCACCATCACCAAAAGGGTCACCACATTTTGTACACCGAGCACAAGTCGGGTGGAAATGATGATTATCACCGGCCTGTAAAACCTTACCGGTAATGTATCTTTCACAATGAGCACAACGAACACCAAATTTTGCTTGATAATCTTTCTCACAATAAGGCAGTCCATCTTTTCCCATGTATTCCCCATGGAGAAGGTTTTTACAACAAGTACACTTGAAACACCAAACATGCCAATGTTTGTCCAGTGCAATTAATGCTTGACCTTCCTGAATCTCTTGTGAACATCCAGCGAAACCTAGAAAAATGAAAGTGGGTGGAAAGGAAGAGGAAGAAGGAAGAAGGAAGATGGAGAAAGAAAATAAAGAGAAGGGAAAAAAAGAGAGAAGACAAAAAAAAGAACAGAATTAAAACAAGAATTGTCTCAGAAGAATCTGAGATGGAAAACATAATCTTCAGTTCATCTCATTCTCCATTTTCTATTCTCATCAATAGATGAAGAAAAGAAGTAAAATTCAATCTATGGAATAGAATTTTATTTTTATTCTATTCTCCCCAAGTGAAAACAAAACAAACACACAAGGAAAAGGTAAAAGGTTAAGAGAGTAAAGAGAAAACAATTACATTTAGGTTTGTACATTTTGGTGTCGCAATTGATTCACTTGCGAATAATAGAGAGAAACAATTAGAGAAATTAAAAAGAAATTAAAAAGACACAAGAAACTGAAGAAAATAAATTAAATTGTGTTAATCCAATTGTCTGTCAGGCCTCGGAGACACAAAGTTAAACTATTCAACTAACAAATTTATCTCAAGTTGTTGGTAAGAAAACCTCATACAGGGTGATAAATACGCTTTAGGGAGACTGAGGCTTGAGTTCGAGTGAAAGATTAAGATGTTTAATCCACCGCGTATACAGAAAATGTTCAAATGGGAAATGCGCCTGAGAGAAAATGTTCAAAATCGTAACATCGGCGCATCCAAAGGGGAAATCGATCCCAATCAACATTAGAAACACTCTGTACATCCAGACCACGCCTAAAGAACATGATGCCCTCTGGTGTTCGCTCGATCAAATGTTCGAAAATTAACCGATTGTTCAATCACCTAAAAGTGTCCACTTTTTGTGCGGCCAATTTAGAGGGCGGACAATTCGAAGGGTTAAGATTAATTAACTTTTTTTCGATTAAATTAGTTAGTTGACTGTATTCGGGTTTTTGTGACACAAAATTTGCGTGTTCGTCCATGGAAATGGATGTTGATCATTTTATTTGGAAAAGTTTTACACAAAGGGTTAAGTTTGTTGGAACAATTAAAAGTTTCGATTGGATTGTTGATCTTTTTTTTTCTTTTGTTGGATTATTTTCTTTTTCCTGAATTGAATTTACTGAATCCCATTAATTTGGACATTTCGTCTTCTTCTTCATCTTCTTCGTATGATCTTTTCTTTGATTTTTTCTCTTTCCTTTTCTCTTTACGATATTCTCTTAGTTTTTCTTCTTCTTCTTTAAGGGCTGACATTCTTTCTTGGATATTGTATTCTTTTTTTGTCTCTTCCTTTTCTTTCATCTTCGCCTCGAATCGAGCTTTAACTTGGTCCAGAGAAGCTCTTTCAATTTTCATGTTCATTCCTAAATTACGTTGGTGTTTTTTACCATTAATATGATCCAAATAGTTGATTGAATCTTTAACCACACAGTCACAGACATCGCAATAATATCCTCCTGATTGAGAGCTTGGTGTTGCTTTGCTGATCACTACAGTTTTACCAAGACGAGATTCGAGGTCAAGCTTGAATTCTCGAGGCTTCAAATTTTTCCTCTCCGATACAGCTACAGACACAATTGGGATAAAAGTGATGGAGAGAAAATAACAACAATTATCATAATAATATTCACATGATAACTAAGGTTAAGGATGAAAAAGGATTGTAAGCACAATGGGAAAATCCAAAGTGATCAGTTACCTTGAACCGCTTTGGAAGAATCTGATTGTTGACTATCTTGACTGTTCTCATCTCCTCTGATCACTTGTGTCGACTCTTCTTCGACAGTTTCCTTCTTATCATCCATCTTTCAAAATGGCCTTCAAATCCTTTCCGATGGTTTTTACCGATGATACAAATGATGAAGATCACAAACCAAAGATAACCAGACTATAGAAAACAAATACAAGAAAACAAATGGAAATTAGAACATCAAGGCCTAACAATCAATAAAGAAAATGACATGACACCATTAATTAGGAACAATTAAATGAAGAAGAAAAAAAAATCAAATACAAAGAATTAGAAATTCTCTGAAAAAAAAAGAAAACACCAAAGATGAGAAATAAAAACAATGAAGAAAACGAATCAAGAGAAAATTGGAACAAAAAGAAAACACTTATAACCGAAAATCTTGACAACCAGAATAAAACCACAGAATAGAATAGGATAGAAAAGAGAAGAAAAATTAATAAATTAACAAGACTTACAATTAGAAAATAAAAACAATTAGAAAAAGAAAATGATTAACAAAAGTAAACAAACATTTTGAAGAAACAAAATCTCGATGAAGATCAGGTGATGGATCATCTGTTTTTGGGAAGATCAATTTTGACAATTTGGTTACACATCATGAGTTGGTTTCCTTGGTTTCTTGTTTTGTTTTAATCAAATTAAGATTTGGTAATTAACCCTGACAAGTTAAATTGTTTCAATTTGCCCAGAAAAAGGAGTGGATTTAGTTGATCAATTGTGCTACGTTAATCTGATGGCTTATCAATGGCTTATAATCAAGATAATGATTATCTCATGATAGTTAAGGTTGATAATCAATGTAACATTAAACTGATCAACATAAATCAGTGTAATTATGTTAACAGTTTAGCAGATAACTTGAAATCATCATCATCATCATCATCATCACCATCGCCATCATCATCTTCATGTTCATTAACACCATCTAAACAATTGGATAATAAACAGAGTGAGTTGATTAATTTAATCCGAAGTCAATTGAAATTGTGGATCAATTCATTGGGCGTTCAATCAGCTGAGGCTCAGAATCTCAAGGAACCGATTACATGTCATACCCGATTCATTCAAGGCTCATTCAGATCAAATTCACCACTTAAACATAATGATTCAATTTACTTTCTGGTTCACCATCAATCAGTTAATCATCAACCTTCAACAACAATTACCAATAATGATAATTCATCAGATGAAAACAATAGAATACAATTAAATGCCATTGGGTTAATTCGTGTTGGTTTCAGGAATTTGTTTCTTCAACAATCAGAACAATTGGTTAACGTTAATCGTTGTTTCTCAATTCTAGGTAAATCAAATTTTCGATAATCAATCTGATCCTAATTAACATCGTCGCTTTTTTTGTTCACCCTCTTCGTTTAGATTTTTACATAACTCGCCAACGGCAAGGATTAGGTAAATTGTTGATCTCTTGCGTTCTCAAAGATCAAACAATTAATATCAACAAATGTGCGTTCGATAGACCGACAAGCGCTTTATTGTCATTCTTGGGGAAACACTTCAATTTAGGGTCACCACAGAAACAGCACAATCGATTTGTCATTTACGATGGATTCTTTTCTTAACTGTCCAGTTCGAGAGATGGACAATTGCGATTATTGTTCGCAGATGAAATCGTTTCACTTTTCGTTTTATACTCAATTGAATTTCTTTTTTTTTATTCCGCGATAATTGTCATTCTTTGAATTAATTTAAGTTCATTTCTTTCTTCTTCTCGCACAATCAAAATTAGATTAATCATATTATTATTATTATTATTAAAGAATTATTATTATACAATCAATCATTATAATCCTAGAATTCGGACAATTATTGTTAATCATCTTGTTCTGGCTTCGGATTGGAAATTATTTTGTCAAAGCTTTGCTTTTTTTTCATTTAGTTTTCATTTCTTTTAGTTTTTTTCATTGTTCTTCAGCAATTTAAATGACAAGGTCATAAATTACATTGTATTGATTTTTTTTTCTTGTTTTCTGTCTGTGTTTACATGTTGAATATTTAGAAAGACATGAGAGAGAGAGAGAGAGAGAGAGAGAGAGAGAGAGAGAGAGAGAGAGAGTTCGTTTTTAAGAATTTCCTTTTTACGTTTCGATATTGACATTCACTTGTATTCCAATCATCATTGATTAATGGATCAGCATTTTGTTGGGCACTTTAAGTCTTTACAATTGATTTTCACGAAGTTGTTGTCCACTTTTATCCATTTTAAATCATGATTAGTTTAAGTCTTCAGGACGAGTTGATTAAAAGAGTATAAGGTGTGTCCAGGATTAAGGAAAATCGATAGCATCTTTCTTTTGAATGAGAATAATTGTCAACGAAACAAATAATCAAGCAAAGACAATCATTTGTGATTAAAACGGTTCATTTTGTTACAATTAATTAGTGTTGTTAATATTTAATTACTGTGGTAGCTATGAGAATCGATGGATCTAGCTGATTACACTGATCAAAAAAGGAAATTAGCAAAAAAAAATAAATTTCGAATTGAAAATATAAATTTCATTTATATTTCAACGTTTTCAAATTAGCCTAATTAGTTTTGATTAAAATATAATTTTTCATCAAAATGATTGTCTGTACTTGATTATTTGCCTAAATGAGTAATTATTCAATTATGTTTGTAAGATAATCAATCAGAAACTATAGGAGATGCAAGAAATGTCTCCAACTTTACCGGACACACCTAATATAGGTTCGGTCTTTTTTCATTGTTAGAGAGCGAGAGCGGAAAAATTAAAGCATGAAAGTCCATTGTACATCAGAATCTTCAATTAAGGTCTTGGTTATCACTTTGAACACTGACCTCCACAGGAGGGTCCATTACAGGCCCAAGAAAAGGTTCTATGAGCAAAGGTTTCTTATAAATGTGAGGAGTTATTTGTGGAGTGAGGAGAACTCGGTTTATGTCACCTTTGACCTTTAAGAATCGGTAAAGAGGGCTGTTGGAAGCATTGGCATTGGGTGTCAAGAAAAATGTTGTCGGTTTGATGATTGTTGGCTTAGATGTTCCTCCCGAATTGTTGACAACAGGACTAACTGTCATATTATTAGGAAGAGGTAATCGTGGCATTGTACATAAATGCACATCTCCCGAAGATTTATGTCGACTACCATAGCCTCTGGTGCTGGAGAACAGATTATTGTTCAGTGTTCCTGGACTTAATATCAAGGGTATTGGTTTCATGTTTGCCTGAGAATGATGTTGAATATTGGGAAGCATGGAAGAGGTTAGATGAGCATGATTAGGTAAGGGAGTTGAAAGAGTTGGTAAAGCTTGAGTGGGTGGACGTGTAAGTGATGTAATGGAAAATGATGTTTGTAAGGAAGGAGGAGGAGGAGGAGGAAGAGAAGGATGAATGTGAAGATGCGAAGGCTGATTTGATGATTGGGATTGATTTAAGGGCACCATGGTTTTTATTCGAGGTGGTGGGTATGTATTTCTGCTTATTACTCCGGGTGTTTTGTCCATGGATAATGAATCGTCTACTGTCTTGGCTGAAGATGTAATTGTAGTTATTGTGGTCGTTGCAACTGGTAATGTCAAAGTGCCGAAAACTCTTGACTCGGGCGTTGAATTTGCTTTTGCCTGTGGATTCATCACAATTCGGCTTAGAGAACCAGTAGTTTTGATAACAGAAGAACCTGGTCTAACTAACTGGCGAGATAGTTGAGGTGTTTGAGATGCTTGGGGTGGCTGAGGTGATGAAGGTGGTTGGCAGGGTTGGAGGAGTTGAGGTGGCTCAGAAACAAATGAACTTATTGCTATCGATGATGCTGGTGTTTCTATAATGAGAAAAAGTTACATTAGTTAAAATTTACACATCAGAAAGATACATTGAAAATCTATTGTTTTCAAATTCAAAGCTTACTTGGTTTATTCAGTGAATCCCAAGCTTGGGTTAATTTGTAACTTTTACTGGCTTGATAAGTCTTAAGTACATCTCTGACGATATCAACACCTTTAGGAATAACATCTAAATGGAAAGGATTAACAAAAGGATTAGTATCAAATTTACATTATATTTTTGAAGAAAAGTAAATACAAAAAAGTATAAAAAAGAAGCAATCTAATAAAAACTCACCTTTATCATTTATTACTTTGGCTGCTAATACCAATTTCTTATTCCACATAATCAATAAACTCTTTATATAATCTAGCTGTTTATTTCGTTTGTTCAATTTTTCAATCACTTTAATCGCCTCTTCAACCTCAGATTTCTTGTTAACTCGAGGTTTAATCCGACTTTTGGCATGAATTAACTTTCTCTCAGGTCTATTTTCAAAATAAAGATCTCTATATAATTGACGCAACTGTTGCTGTCTAGGAGATTTCTGATCTTGAACATCAGAGTTATCCATTGGTGTTGGAGAATCACTTGAGGATCGACTTGAATTAGGATTTAAAATTGGTACCATGGATGAGCTTTGTGAATTTTGAAGACTCAGCTCAGGGCTAGCACAGAATGGTGGAGATGGAGGTGCATCGATATTATTTAATTCACTTCGATCGGCTGGTGAAACAATACTCATAATCATATCTACAGTTGATTCTTGATAAGGGTAATCTTTTGATGAATTATTGATGACAGTACTATTATTGTCACGAAATTTACCACAAATTTCTTGCTGCTTTCGCAATAATTGAAGTCTCTCTAGTTTTTCTTGATGTAATTTAAGCTGTGAAACATGCGAAGGACAAGTTTTGGTAGGAGAGTTGAGATTAGGTAGATCGTCAACATTAGTAACACTTTCCCTTGGTTCGTTGAAGAGATCAGAAGATAATGACTTATCATCTTCAGAGGTTCGATCTAGATTACTAGAGTTCGAGGTTGGAAAGATGATTCTTTGGTTTTCACACGAATATAAAGGTTTAAAATGCGAGTGTTTATGTAACAGCGGCGGAGGATTTTGTTGTGGCTGCGATTTTTGTTGTAATTGAGGTTGTGGTGATGGCGAGGATTGAGGATTTACAGATGCTTGTAGGTTGTGTTGAGGTTGAATTTGAGGTTGGGATAGAGGTTGACGTTGTAATTGTTCCGACTTGTGATGAATGACAGAGGTTTGGGTTCTCATTTGTGTTTCAATCTGAGGCTTTGATTCATCCACTTCTTCAATTTTTATCCTCTTTTTTGGTGTCCTTTCATCTTGACCATAATCTGGAATAATCCATTGACTGCCCATTAGTATTCCAGATTGATGATACCTTGCAGGTAATCGAATTTCTCGTTTTGAGTGTCGACTGATCATTTCGGTAAGATCGGTAACATTTTCTCCAGTTTCTGGAATTTTATCAAATGATCCCTTTTTAGAATGATAATCATCTGAGATATCTTCATCTTCGGTACCATTTTTAAGCTCTTTCTTTATCTTTTCAACCTTAAAAGAAGGTTTTTCTTTAACTAAACTTGAATCTAGTGCATTCAGTGATAAGTTGATAAAATTTTCGTCCATTGACTTGGGTAACGTGAATTTATACTTATTTTTTTCTTCTTCTTTAAAACGAGCTTGTAAGTAGTCGTTATAAAGGCAACTGAATTGTTGAGCATCAATTGAAGGATCACAAAGATTATTGAAGATCTCATGTTTAATCTGAACTTTGGATCGACGATGACCACCTTTAGGTCGGCCTGCCTTTCTTCTTGTAACAGATCGATGGAAAAGCATATTTTTACCATTTTCTAAATAAATTGACCCGTTTGGTGTATCTCCAATTGAACTTCGAGAATCACTGCGAGATCTTTGTCCATTATTATAGCCCACAGATGATGGACTTCTACCAACAGTAGGTTGTGTCTTTTTATCTCCATTTACTGATTCTTCCTCTTCAGTGTCATCAAGACAATCTTGCTGTCGAGCAGATTCCTAATGAAGATAGAAAACAAAGATGGAGAGAAAAAGAGAGAGAGAGAGAGAGAGCGAGATAGAGGGTAAGAAAAGAACAAATAGAGAAAAAGAAAAAACCAAACATGGGTAACATAAACTTTTATACCCAAACTAGGATGGAAAGAAATAAAAAAACCATATGCAAGTTGATGATGGTACAAATGCAAATGATGGATAAATTAGAGAAAAATAGGTTTGAAATTGAATCGAATTAACTTACCTCACAATCAGAATAGGAAAGGAAGGCGTATATTGCAAACCCATCGACTATTGTTTCTTCGTATAAATCTGCTTGATGGACCATTGAAAACTTTGGTTCGGTCATGAAAACAGAACAAGAATTCAGATTATGATCGGATAATAAAAGGTGATAAATGAAGAGACAAAGAGTGAGTTACTGAGAGAGAAAAAGAGAGAGAGAGAGAGAAAGGAGGCGGTTTATATGTTGATGTTTGCTCTCCAATTAAAAGTAAATTAAGACAGTAAGTAAGAGTCTTCCTTTTGATTGATCATGAAAATGAATGAATTTTGTGTGTGTGTGTTGTTGAATAGAAAATGATGAGGAAAGAGTAAAGAAAAGTAAAGGAAAGATAAAGAAAGAAAGAGAGAAAGAGAGGAAAAAAGATGAAGATGAAAAACACAACCAGTAGAACAAAAGGTTTGTAAACAGTTTGTACACATTAGAAAAGAAGAAAAATAATTCCAACAAATATGGGCTCCAATATGAGAATTAACCTTCGTGAGACCAGGTAACAACACTAATCATTGTGAAAATCAAAGTTGAGAGATCAAGTCAAAGTTTAATTGTTTCCATGAAAAGAAAAAGAATCAATATAATTTACAATTAAATAGAAAAACAAATGAATTTGGAGAAACGGTTAAAGAAAATGATCTTGATCATTTTCGCTCCTGAACTACTTCCATCTTGTGGCGAATTCGGTAAAGTTTATTCTTAATTGTTCTGCGCATGCGCACAACTATTTTCCATTCATTCGATTTAATTTTTTTTCCAATTTCTTTTTTAATTTTTCTTTAATTAATTGTCTTTTTAATTATTTTTCACCATCAATTCTCATCGATTGCTTTTTGTTTTCTTGTTTCTTCATATTTGTCATTTTAATTTCTTTGATGTTATTGGATAAATTACACTTCTTTACGGAATCGATTATTTAATAATCAAGTTAACCGGGCTTTTTATTTGTATGGGAGGAGCTTCATTTCTGGTTAGGTTGTTGTTGTTTTTTTCATTTTTTGTTCAATGTCAACAATGATTTTGATTGTTGATTGTTGATTGGAATGATTTAATTGGCTTAGTTTATTATTTCCGGTTTTTTTATTCAATAGTCGTTTGTCTAAATTTTGAGGGATCTGAGATAGTAGAGGAAATTTTGAAATGATCTCTAGTATGATGAATCCATTGGCAAGATTTTCGTTGGTAGCATTTAGAGGTAAGGATTTTAGTTTTGTTTTCTATGATTAACATTTTGTTTTTATTCTTGTTACTAATTTATGGTTTACTTTTATGTTTCATAGGTAATGGGGCTATTACTTCATTATCAGCTGTTAAAATTAGCAAGAGAAATTTTTCTGATAAAAATGAGATTGAAGTTTCTCTCACCTCTGATAATCCATTAACTGCAACCCTTAAACGTGGTACTGGTGGAAGATCATCTTTTAATGGTAATGTGGTAACTGTTTTTGGTGCAACTTGCCCGTTAGGCAAAGTTTTAGTCAGTAATTTAACTAGAAGAGGGACACAAGTTATTATTCCCTATCGTGGAGATCCTATGGAAGTGAGAGAGTTAAAAGTTTCTGGTGATTTAGGTCAAGTCATGTTTGTGGTAAGTTTTCCTTGGATCAAATTTATTTTAAAATATTAACATTGAAATTGATTTTTCTTTATAAATTTAGCCCTTCTCTTTACGAGATGAAGAATCATTATTCCGAGCTGTCAAATATTCTAATGTGGTTGTTAACTTGATTGGAACTTACTCTGATACTCCGTGAGAATCTTTTCTAAATTTAAACCATTAAATCAATTTCGTTCTAAACTTTCATCTAATATCTCTATCGATTATCCATTTTAGTTCTTTCACATTTAATGATACCAATGTTGATGGTGCTCGAAGAATTGCTAAAGTTAGTCGGCTTGCTGGTGTGAAAAAACTCGTTCATATGTCGGCTTTAAACGCAAGACCAGACCCAGAACCAGTTTGCTCTAAACTTGGAGCTCAATTTTTCAAAACTAAATACGAAGGTGAACTAGCGGTTCGAAATGAATTTCCAGACGCCATTGTTTTCCGACCTGGTTGGATGTTCGGTATTGCTGATCGTTTGTTCAACTATTACACTGCATCAGCTAGACGAACCTTTACAAAATCTATAGCCCTTTGGGGTCTTGGACAGGACATCTACAAGGAACCAGTTTATTTCATTGATGTTGTCCAGGGAATGGTAAATAGTATTTTCAATGAGTTTAACTACGGTGAAACTTATGAATGTGTTGGGTAAGATTATCTCACTATTTATGGTAAATTGTTTTTTTGTTTTTCTTCATTCACATACCTTTTTCTAACTCTTTAAATTGATTTTCAGACCTCGACGTTATGAACTGAAAGATATGGTTCGATACTTCAACGATTGGCTTAATATGGGAGAGAAAGATTACAAATACGTTTTTGATCTGAAATATTCTCCAATCACGAGAGCAGTAATCACTGTGCAAACACTAACATTGAAAAAACCGTTTGTTTGTTGGGGTTTAGTAGAAATCGTAAGCGAATTGGTTGATTTAGCTGAAAGTTTCATCAGATTTATTAATTTTCACTTTTATTCACTTGACAGGAGCACACTACAGACAAACTTACTCCCGGTGCAAAAACCCTAGTTGATCTTGGTGTTGATTTGACAAACTTGGAATCTAAAGCTAAATATGTCCTCTATCCTGCTAGAATAGGAGGTTGGTACGATAAACCTTTACATCAAATAGTGGAGCCATTACCTCCTCGATATCAACCTACCTATTAAAGTTCAGGTAAAATTCAGAGCTAATGAGATAATAATAAATATTGTTATTAATGTAACATAAAAATGAGAACAATTAAATGCTTCGTACAATTTAACTGATGATAAACAGTAAATAATTTCAGAAGCTTTCTCAAAAAATGTAAACCCTTTTAATGATTGGCAATAGTGTGTCAATCAATACTAATTTATTGTACTTTCAATATTGAAACAACAACAACAACAATTAACATATTCTCAAGCCATTTGCATAACAATAATTGCGTAAGTTGCCAAAGCTCCTAAAATTGTCAACATGAATTGCATATTAAGTTCAAAACAAGCCCAACCGGAAAGCTTCAACATTGGTGTATTAACTTTAGTAATTAAAAGTTGAGATTCCTGTTGGAAAGTCCAATCATCAATGTCACCCTGTTCAGCGATTTTAATACAGGAAATAATCGGCGCTGAATTGGCCTCACCAACTTCACTGGCAACCAAACATATCGCCATGAAACCAAGCGTATAATAGATAACATCTAACAACGAGATGAATGGAAAGATTTACAAAGATAATCAACCAATACAATGTAACAAATTTACCTGTGAAAACGTAACCAAATTCCCGAAATTCGGCCTTTTTAACGCCATGAATAACGGACTCGATTTTGACCGCTAAATTGAAGATGATACAAAGAACCCAAATGAAGGATGGAAAAGAATAATTTCTTTCAGCCTCCGTGATCATCTGCGATAAACGAGTGTGCATGATGTAAAGTTCCTGAACCTGATCACCTGATTTGATTATTCTTTCCCTTTGGATTCGTTTAACGAAACAATTATAATCGTTAATCTTACATAACATTGTTAAACAAATAGCGATGTACATCCCGAAAAAGAAACACTCATTACATATGACCAGATAAAGATACAAGGCCCAATCAGCGATCATGATGATTCTTATAACAAAATCAGGAGTTGAATCTGAATTTGAAACAATCAAATGAACATCAAATTTCCGGACAATTTAATCAACAATCAACTTACTTGCTGCATCTCCATAGAAAAGCCAATTAACATACTTATCGGTACTCGAGTGAAACATAAAGATGGATGCAAACAAAACATGTAAGAACACAAAACAGAAACAAATACCAGCAATTATCTTAATTGTTGTTCGCAATTGTAATAGACTCTTATCTTCATTGAGAGTTTTAATCCTTCCCAGAATCTGATTGGAACAACAAACATTACTGGTTATAAGAAATTGTCACCACATAAGATGAACATTTATTTACCTTGAATAGATTCATCAATGAATGATGCATCATGAAACGATAATCGAAACAAATTGCGACGATTCCAGTTCGAATGATCAAAGTTAATTGCTCGAAAACCTCGAAGATATTTTCAGTTGTCTTAACCACCGTCATCCAATTGAAAAATTTATGAGCAGTGTAAAAGTGAAGGACAAACAAAGTTAATCCATTCCAAGGAGTTAATCGTAAAATAAATTGCTGACCATCTCTGGGCCATGAGCCAAGATACTCGGACACTTTAATCATTGGTTTTAAGATCTAATTTTAACCACGAGAATCATTTTAATTGTTGTAACATTAGATTAACAGATTAAATTGTTTACTCACTTCGAGATGATGAGTTTCACCCGGAGTCTCGGGTCGGCTTTCGGTTTGGGTAAATAACTTGGTCTTTGATCCTCTCATCGCTTGGTACTTTTAATTGCACTCAATTTGATATGATTAATCCGATTTCCAATCAATGATTAAGGATCAACTTAACTCTTGCAAATAAAACAAAAAAAAACTTTGATCAACTGGACATCAATTGATGGGAACAAATTGAAGCAAATCAATGGTCACGCAAATGTGAATCAACCTCAATCTTGATTCAATTGTATTGATTTTAAATTGACCTTCAATCGAATTAGTTATAAATTAATAACTTTGGTTAGTTAACTGATCATCTTCTTGATTAATCATCTAATTTTTCCCATGTTTGATTATGTGAATAATTTGATTTATGTTGAGTTTAAATGATTAACATGGACAAAGAAATAATTGAATTGAAGATAATCAAATTTACCAGGAATTGATCAAAATATGATGAACAATTAAGCGAAATGAAACCAATAACAAACACAATTTATTATTAGAGTAACAATTTATTTCCAAAATTAGATTAGAATCAATTAAATTGAATCAGAATTTATCAACAATCAATTGATCATTTTTCTCGTTTTCATTGACCAAGTAAAGGAAAACAAAAATAATCAATAGTGAATTTCCAATAAGAAAACTAATTGTCCATTAATCTAGTTAATCACTAATTGTTATTTTTAGAATTCATCCCAATTAACTTTAATTTTATTCTAAATTAAATTCTTTTCGCTTAATTAACTTGGCAATCAAATTTTTCTACTCAAAGACCGCGCCTACTTTTCCCTTTCCCTTTCTCTGTTTACTGTTTTGTTGCATTCCAATTCAATTGTAACTTAATTTTTGATTTTGTTTCGTTAATTGTTTTTCGTTTAATTGTTTCCAATTAATAGTTTTGTGGGCTCAATGTAAATTTACACTTAAAAAGTAACCCAATTGAGTTTGTTTTCTTCCTTTTGATTGGTAATTAGATTGAAAATGTTACCAGTTTGTTTGAAAACCATTTTTCTTGTTTCTTGTTTGTTATTGTTGGTTAATTTTACTAAATTAATTGGAGCCACATTACATCCGACAATTAGTTTTATTTCACCCGAAAAGGTTGTCCTTGTTGGCGATACTGTTGACCTACAGTGTGCTATCCAATATCCACAAGATTATCCAGTAATTTGGGTTAAAATTGACCGAGAAGATCCAAGGAACACCCTGTTCATTTCCAAGAATGCTGGACTCTCTATACCGGACAACCGATACTCCATTCGCCATGATGATGCCAGTTACACTTACACTTTACAATTGTCCAAAATAAGAGAAACAGATTCGGGAACTTATGAGTGCCAAGTGATCACAGGTACAGCCAGTAGAGTGACAGCTGATGTTAATGTTACCGTTCGAGTGCCACCGACAATTGTTGACAATAGTACTCGGGTCGTTACGACCTTTGAAGGAGCTTCAATTGAGCTGGTCTGCTATGCCACTGGACACCCTCGGCCTCTCATCAGTTGGCGTCGACAAAACAACGATATTTTACCAACAGGAAGCTCCGTTTATTTTGGTAACATCCTGTTGATCCACAATATCACCAAGGAGGACAGAGGAACCTATTATTGTATCGCCAACAACAGCGTCGGATTGGAGGCCAAACGTAATGTTGGCGTTAGAGTTGAATTCGCACCTTCAATCACAGCACCAATGGATGTTTATCGACAAGCTATTGATTACTCCCTTGAGCTCGAATGTGTCACCGAGGGTTTCCCACTGGTCGAGGTTTATTGGTTGAAAGATCATTATCGTCTAAATGACGCTACAGGCGTTGAAATAAATTCCGTACAAACTTCAAACGAGGTTTCGTCTTCTACTCTTCGTATCGCCCGTTTAAAATCCGATGATTTCGGTGAATATGTTTGCCAAGCGACCAATAAACTCGGTTCAACATCAAAAGTAATTCGAGTTGAACAAAGTTCTGAACCGATTTACCATCATGCTTATTTATCATTAGCATCTTCATCAACGAACCTACAAAACTCATACTTATTAACACTCGCAACTGTGATTGTTTTGAAACAATTAACAATCTAAATTATCTCATATCTCACATGAAATTATGCCTTTTTAATCAACGATCAAATCACCTTGTGATGAGAAATTAAATATTTCTCTCCCTTAAATTTGACACCACTTTGCATTCAACAATTAACCACAATTAACATGACCAAGTTTTGCTGAAAATGTTAACCAGTTAATTGCTGTTAACTAAATTATCTTCATTCCATCCACCATTCCTTTGCCTAGAAAACAAAAATCTCACAATCAAGACAAACTCACAATCTACAATTTGATTAGCAACTTAATCAAATTTATGATTCATCTAATTGCAATCAATTTACTTTATCTTCTAATGGATGAATTTTTTTTTCATATACTCTCACGAATCTCAATTTTCAACAATCAACAGCTCATCATAATCAACTGTTGATTGTCAAACTGTCAATCCTGATGATCAATCATTTTTATACTTTGGACTATTGCCTGTTAATTGCTCTCTTAATCACTTTGATTAATAATTAAATTTCACCTTTTGTTTCAATAGAACAATAAAAAGTGGGACAATTTAATTTAAAAAGATTTTAATTGTGAATTTGATTCGAAGATTGTTGAAATTAATTCCAATGCTCAACATTATTTTCTTCTTAAATTGTGTAACTTTAAACATGATTACAGATCTTATTGCACTGATTTAATTATGAGTGATAAATATTAGTTTGATGAATGACAAAAGAGAAACAGTAATTACATGATAATCAGGGAAAGTTGATTAAGTAAATCATCAGCTTGTTCAACTTTGTATTGTTTTTGGTTAAATTGTGGTCACATTTGATATTTTCTTTCAAATTTGATGATTGATTGAAAGATAATATCAATAATTTGATTGGTGGCATTTGAATGAGTATTTTTGACTAACCATTTTTTGTGTCAGTTAATTGAAGTTAATTAATAATCTAACATGAATGGAGAAACATTGAAAGTGAATAATTATCAGATAGAAATCATGATAATGATGAAGATAAATTAATGAGAATGTCAGTCAGAAGTAGATTAAGTGATTCTTAGAGAAAGTCCAACCTGGTGAATAGGAAGATGCGATTTCATTCAGATCACTTTGAGTATTTTTCCATTTGTTTTTCTTGATTGTGATTACACTTTGGATCATCTTCGTTTCTCTTTACGAGGTCTTTGATAAGGTGTAGGCCATTGCTTATTGTGAAGAAATTGGGTGAAATTCAATATAAATCCGAATACTGGTCCAAATGTAACTATGAAAGGTATTTTGTAAGGATCAGGAATAATTCTGATAACCGAATAGGGCCAATAGTTGATTACATAGCCAAGATAGAGAACCCAAATGAAATAAGAAACAATGTAAGTGAGAAGAGCAATAAAAGCTTTCCGATCATCTCGAGGATGATAGAAAGCAAATTCTTCCACCAGAACCGTAATTCCAATAGCAGAGTGAGTTATCTGATTCAACCACTCTGGATAATATGGTCGAGATGCAATGGGATAGATAAGTTCAGGATCTATTGCAAAGATCATCCAATAAACAAGGACAACAAACTGTAAACCAAATAAACGTAAGAAACAAAAAAAGAGATCATCAAATTAACAAGAAATAAACAATAACCATGAGGAAAAAATTTGTCACAATACAAACAAAATGAGAGCAAGAAAAAGTTGCGAATAAGAAAAATAAAAAATGAAAAAACTAACCAATCCTAATGGTAAGGCAAGTCCATGGTGAACAATGTCTCTCAGTTTAATTAATACACTTGACGATTGATTATGTTTAAAGGTTCCATCCGATGAGAGCAGGAAAAAATCACAGTAATTGATTAAGGTAAAAAGGATAAATTGTGTCAATAGATTCCAATAAGTTAAAAATTTAAGGGAACCACCAAAAGCACCAACACTTTCGTACGGAGGGACAGAGGGATGAGTGTTAATCCAACCGATGGCAAATCCATACATTACAAAACTAATCAAACGAAACAATTTAACACCGTAGACAAAGATTCCATTGTTATATCGGTAACTAGGAATCATGTTCATCTTTTTAGACATTATTGCTAAAGAAACAGAGTAAAACAATTAACTAATTGTCACAGAAACATTTAGACAAATGAGATTAACAATCTAAATAAGAATCAACAACAAACAAAGTAAACACTTTGCTCGAAGAATAACAGACTAAACGTACATCAATTTCCGTGAAAATAGGCAATAAATTTTAAATTTTCTTCGTTTTAATTAATGTTATTAAAATATTTTCGTATTTTTTTTCACTCCTTTTAATTTTTGTTGATTGTTGAATGTAAAATTCAATTCAATCATTGTGAATACGTTAAATTATCATTTATTCTATTGTTTTGAGGTGAAATTTTCGACGATTAGTTTTTAATTGTTGAATCTTTGGATCGTTTTGTTACTCGAATTGAAAAAAAAAATCTTCCAAATCAACTGAACCGAATTGTAATTTATCTTGTTAATCCAATTTGAAACAATTTAATTCTTAAAGAATTGGTTTTTATTTGGTTACCCTGAATGTCAATTAAGTAATTTCCCTGTGACTCTAAAGAATTACAAATTTACATTCAACTTGTTTACTAATCAACAAAAAATATTCTGTAATTAAACTGTTATTGGTTTGGAGGTGATAGTAAAAAATAGTAACCGGTATTTGATTTAAAAGAGAAAAACAAAATTCCATTTTCTTTTGCAAATTAACAAAGACCAGAGAATTTAATTGGTTACTGGTGATCAGAGGATTAGATGATAATTGTTCCACCAAATCAAGCAACGATTTACAACCCATGTGATTGAATGAGTAGTAAAAGTGGTCCAATTGAAGAACAACAATAATTGTCATCATTTTGGATTTTTTTTCTCTTCTTCTTCCTCTCTCATTTTACTGTTTGTATGTTAGTGTGTTTTTAATCCTTTTTTTTATTACATCTACACAGTGTTCCAGAAATAATCTGGATACTGGTTGGGGATGAGAATGCGTTGAACCACCTTGTTAGAGAACCTACCTGGATAAGTCAACTCTCTTCACGTCGACAGCGCACTGAGCCATAACTTACCCTCCCCTCTTTTTTTGGTAAACTTGATGACCACTCTGTATGTTACCTGTTTACTGGTCAACTCTTGTTTTCTTTCTCTCTTTTTCTTTTTCTTCTTCTCTCTCTTCTCGTTGTTGTTTTCTTTTTTTTTTGCTATTTTGTTGATATTCTTTCTGTTATTACCTGTAGTTGATGTTGTTTCCACTTGAAAAATATTTTTCGATTGGAATTATTTTGTGTTAACCTTTTTTTTCTCTTCTTCTTCATTTCTTCTCTATTGATAATTGTTGCCATCCATTGATTTGTTCATCAGTGTGTTTACAGATTGTTTACCTTGATCGTAATAATAATGTCACAAGATCATATGGTACCGTTGATCCAACAAAAAGCCAACGAAAATGGAGGCCAATTAGTGAGCGAAAAAAAATACACTTTTCCACTTGGTGGTAACAATAATAATATCAATGAATCAAGAATTTTGGAAGTGACCATTAAAGAGAAATGTGATACCGATTATTCAATGATCACTTGGCCTGCTGCTCCCGTGTTGTCAAAATTTATGATTAAACATCGATCTCAATTCGCTGGTAAAAGAATCTTGGAATTGGGTAGTGGTACTGGACTTTGTGGTATCGTTGGTGCTCTTCTTGGGGCTAAATTGATTGTTACTGATTCTCATTTGGCCCGTCAAAAGTCGAGCCTTCTCGATGTCAACATTTTACAGAATAATTTAATCATTGGTACAGATGATTCGATTGAAGATATCGATCCGAAAGTGATACACATTTTCCCGTTAACTTGGGGCAGATTTACTGGTGTTTTCTTTAAGATTCCTCTGATTGATGCGATAATTGCTTCCGATTGTTTCTATGATCCAAATGATTTCGAGGATATTTTGATGACCTTAGCCTATTTTATGACCCGTAATCCTGAGACTGTTTGCTATACCACTTATCAAGTTCGCAATTCAAGTTGGAACATTGAATGTGTCATGAAAAGATGGAATCTTCATTGTGAATGTGTTCATGTTGATTATGAGGACGATGATGGTGATTATGACCAATCTCAAGGACAACGATCGAGAAGCACAATTCTAATATACAAGATAACCAGAGAACCTCGTACTTGAACAATCAAGGAAAAAAATGGCAACAAACAAACAAAACTAACTCAATGGGAAAATAAACATAACCAATTTGGTCAATTATTTTTACCATTAACCAGCATCATTAACAATCATCGTAATCATCAATTATCATTTTAAAAATTATTATTATTATTATTATATCACCACTATCATCATTTTCATTCATCATTCATCATCCAGTACAACAACTATTCAAAAACTTGTAACTTTTATTTTCATCACAAAAAAACTTATATTTTTCCGTTCTGATTAATATGAATTCTGGACTCAAATCGGAAGTT
The DNA here is from genome assembly GCF_014898815.1 of Panonychus citri. Classification (NCBI taxonomy): domain Eukaryota; kingdom Metazoa; phylum Arthropoda; class Arachnida; order Trombidiformes; family Tetranychidae; genus Panonychus; species Panonychus citri. The sequence goes on from NW_026515541.1 coordinate 2,180,094, forward strand.
GAAAGGTTGTGGTTGAGGTTCAACTTTTACCTCACTTAAAGTGACCAAAGTTATCAAATGAAATTGAAATTGTATTTTTTTTATGAGTATTTATTAAGAAGAGACAATTGAACGTAATTGCAATGACACTTCTTCCTGTTGATTCAAATTAATTGTAATCAAATGATTGTCGATTTTTTTTCATCGCACTTCAATTTAAAAAATTAGCGATACTATTAGATTTTTTGACCTGAAATTTATACAATATTATCTCTCGTATATTAGCCATAAGAATATAAAATTTCAGTTGAATACACTAAATGCTACGGTTTCTACGAATGTTTGATCAAAAAGTCTCAAACTTTCCCCCCACAGGTTAGAAGCTAAAAGATTCAAAGAGATCTTAATTTAATGAAGTCTTGGGCTAATCAGGAAACAAAAATTCAATTTAAATGCCGGACAAAATGCCAATGGTGGTGATATTTGATGATCTGTATTGATCGAGTTTAAGTTTCAGTGGTTTGATTGTGATTCAATTTGATTGTTACATGTATATGAATGAAAGGGTAAATTTCAATCAAAGTGCAATTGATAATATTAAATTATTGTTGACGTAGATGGTGAATATTGACAAATTGATCAACATGATTCTAGATCAATTAAATGCTGCAAAAATAAACGCTCATATTTTAAAGAGATTCAATCATCGGGTAATAATTTAGCTCCATTGATACCACGAACGGACACTTTTTTTGGCCTAACCAAAAGACCGTGACCTGGTTTACAAGTGAAATACCGTTTACCCTGGACGGAACCGTCGTTTTTGCCATTGGCACTTCTCAATTCTAATCCAAGCCAAGTACCTTGAGCAAAATCGACTGGACCAATATACCTCACAACTCCAACCTCATTGTTAACGAAAACATTTACTCCAAGGGTCAACCAGGACGACGGAGGTGCTGATAATAGTAAAGAGTTTGGGTTGTTATTATAATTATTAATTGGTGATGATAAAGATGATGATGAATTATTATGATTGTATATTGATGAATGAGGATAAGAGGTTGGTGAGAATGATGATGATTTAAGAGATGAACGGGATCGTAATCGACGCATTGATAGTGGACTTTTGGCTCTTTCAGATGAACTTCGACTTAGAGTTAAACTACATTCTGAGCTTTCATCATCAGCAATTGTCTTATCATTTGGTGTCGATTGGTAATGATTATTATTATTATTGTTCGAGGATAAGGAATGATTCATATTCTTGGTGACCCTTAATATCCTTCCCGGTGGTACAAATAGTCCATGTAATGGTTTACAATCAAAATATTTAACTCCCTCAACGGATCCATCATTTTTACCGATCGCCTTTGATAATTCAATTCCATACCAAATACCCGAAGCGAATGATGTTTCGCCGACAAAACGGACAACACCAATTCGTTTATCGGTCAATATAACTCTATCTCCAACTTCGGCAACATTGGCAGTTCGATATTTCAATGAATTAAGACCTAAAAAAATAGACAAACAACATTTAATTTCTCAACAATTATCATCAACAATCAACTTACCTGTCTCAACTTTCGGTGTAACATGAGACACATCAACTCCCGGATGATTAACGATTCGTATTGTTTGACTTGTACCTTTAACGTTTCGCCAAAGGTTATCGTATTTACATATTTTACTTATCGGTGCGAAGATACCATGATTAGGTGGACATCTAATAAAAATTTAAATACAATTAAAAAGTTAATCAGGGTTACAGTTAATAGGATAATGAATTTCAATCTAAAGTAACAATTTAAACCTCTCCTCGTTTGAACACTTAATCTGCATATAATATTAATGACAATCATATAAAGATTTATAATTTGTGAGTGGATAAAATTAATTGATGCGTAAAAAGTTAATTTAAAATTATTAATTGGATTGTGATTAAGCTAAATATATAATTGGAAATTGGCTGCAGCTGATTTTAGGAAAGTTAATTGTGTTATTTTGCCTTTAAATTGTATTTGATTTAAAGATTTAAATTAGAGGGGGAATCATTTTTTTCATTCTTGTCATTTAAGCGTAACAATAATAAATTATTGACTAAAATTTTCGAAACAATTGATCAACTTAATTGTAATTATTGATTCAATTGATTGGTATGGTTAAGTAATTAGAGGCAAAAAGAAACAATTACTTCAATGTATTAATAATATTCAAGTTAATTTATCTAAATTAAAAGGAAAGATTTGAAATGATAACAAAGTTACGATTATCAACTAATCACTAATCACTAATTACTAATCAAGAAGGAACCAGGTCTGATTAAGTGACAATTTAAAAAAAAAGGTGTACCCATTAAAGAGACACAAATTGTGTTTAGAACAGTTTAATTGTTAATTTGGTTCCTTATAATAAAATTGTCAATTAATTGAAAAGATAGCAATCAAATAATTGGAACACAATTTGGAGAGAGAGGAAAAAAAGTTCAATCAATTTGTTTGGATAAAAAATTTTCTTACCTAAAATAAGTTACTCCTTGAAAGTTACCATCGTGTTTACCCTCGGGCTCTTCGAGTTCAACTCCAGCCCAAATTCCGGGTGCAAATTGTGTCGCACCACAGAATCTTAAGATACCCGATTTAACACCGTTGATAACCACCTTATCCCCTAATTGTAATCCTAGTGCTTGAAGAACAACTTTACCTGTAACTGGACCTTCAAAGGTAAACGTTTCACCAGGAATTGTGGCTAGAAATGCTTTCTCGAGGAGCGCTCTTAGTTCAATGGCCACTTCAACGGCCCCTTGTTTGGCGAGTATACTTGAATTAAGAAGGGTAGTTGGGTCGGGAACACAGTCAAGAGCAGTTCGTCCGTGATCATCTTTTAATAATACATTTGCTCCATGTTTAAGAAGCACTTTAACTGAATCGATACATAAATTGGCCGCTGCGATGTGTAAAGGTGTCCCACCCTCGAAGTCATGGCAAACATCATCGATACAGGTTCGATCGCTAATGGTCAATAGGTAGTCAACAATTTCTGAGACATCAAAATAAACGGCATAATGAATAGCTGCCATATCTGTCCATCGGCATCTAATACCGATATCAGCTCCTTTTGAGATGAGAAGATGAACTGTTCGAAGGGCAGCTCGAACATCACCAACCCCTGATGAACCCGCTTTACAGGCATAATGAAGTAACGTCATATCGGTAAGTCCATCTTTGTCATTATGATGGGCACCTCGTTTAAGTATTTCCTTGACCAATAGTTCAATGCAATATTGTATTTGGGGTACCCATTGTCTTAGAATGGCAAATAATTGTGATATCGTTGTCTCTGGATTGGTCAATATTTCGCGACAATTGTGACATTGGATGTTGAAAAAAGTTGTATCTAATTGTTCACAGGTTTTACAAAAAGGTGGATCCGAGGCAATGTGAATCTTGGACGATGTCCACTTAGGTTCAAAGGTCATTATCTCATAACCATTTTGAGGTTCAATGGTAAGGGAGCCATTAAAAGGGAAACCATTTCCATTGGTATTATCACTGCCACTGTGACCATTTGATGATAAATATTCAGTGGATGAGATGGATGAGGATGAATTGAGAGTAGGGCTTGACCAATGTCCACTTTTGATTACATTTGTATCACCATTTGTTGTTGCCATTTTACGTGCTAAGCAATTAGTAAACAATTAACACAAGGTTACAAGAGAGAGAAAAAAAGAAATTAAAATTTGTGATTAGTGAACATTCAAGGTAAATTTTCATTGTTTTGATTTCCTTTCTTGTGGAAATTTCAATCAAATTATAGCAACAACAATTAACTGATGATTATAAGTTACACTTTAATCATTGAGGAAACACACACAATTGATTTTAACCATTCGTTACTTGAACACAATCACTGATTCTAATCAAGAAAACAAGAAATAAGTTAAATCGTGACTTAATAAATATTAAGAAAATTTAATAACAAAGATAATAATGAAGATTTTAATCTCTCACCCATGATTGAAGAAACAATTAATTATGAAAGAGGAGAGAGAGAGAGAGAGGGAGAGCAGACTATCAGAATAGCCGGATTAAAAATACATGATGATGAGTATAAATTGAAATGAAATACTGATTGATTAATGAATAAACAATTTAGGAAAAAAAAGTAAAGAGGAAGAAAGAATCAAAAATGATAAAGAGGAAAAGAGAAAGACTAGATTATAGATGATGGATGTTAATTGACAATTGAATAATCATTTCATGATAATTTCAGGGAAGTTGATCATAAATTCAATTGTTGAATGATGATCATGGTGGTTAGAGTAACATTCATATTCCTTGAAGATACATTAGCACGTAAAGGTTAAGTTTTTCAAGATCAAAACCAAAGAGATATGAAAATGATTGAAGAAGAAGATAAAAAGTGAGTTGATGATAAAAGGATGGAGTGAGAGAGAGAGAAAGATGAGAAGATGAAGATAAAATTTAAGGAAGAGATGAGATGTTGATTGTGATCTTCTGAATTGAGACAGTTAACATGACGAATGACAAAACAATAATAGGAACTAACAAGTACAATTGGGACAAACAATTTGAACACAATCAATATTAGTGGCGATACGGGAACAAAAAACGATTAACAATTAACAATTAAGAAAAGGAAATTGTTGATTGTTGTGTGAAAATTGAGAGAGAAAAAAAGTCTAATATAAACAGATACGGAACTTGAAACTGAGGTCAGTTAAATGATATAAATGATCCAGTTTCGGGTTGTTTTGTTATTGGATATTTCATTTTGGTTACAAATAAGTGAAACCATAATGAGTGAGTATTAGAGCTTGATGATAATTAATTGTTACTATTAAATTGAAACTAAATTGATTAGAAACACAAATAAAAAAGACCACAAGTACTTGAATTGTGTTTCAATTGATTGGAAACTCATCATGATTACTATTGTTGATATAAGGTGATAAATTCATTTCGATCTGGAATAAATAGTTGATCGAATAATTTAAAAGTCCAACAGCAATTTAATCAAATTAATTCTTTCAACTATTTTTAGTTAAATTTGATAATCATTCGATGGTCAACTTTAAAGTAACTGTTACAATTTAACTTCTGTAATCCTACAAACACAGAGGTGAGAGATCAATGGTTGGATTAGATTGGTGATTGATTAGAAAATCTTCATTGATCAAATACTAACCAGATACAATTTAATCATCCAAATTTGAAAGACAATCGTTGAGCTGAAATCGTTTACAATTTGATGAATCAACTAAAGGTGAGGTGAAAGATTAAGTTGATTTTAGTTGAAAGTTCATTCAGGTAAACGGAATGAGGGCTCGGATTATTTTTTGAGAAATTGCAAACAACAAACAATAAGTTACACTAATGTTGATTGTAATTGTTGTTTACAATGAAGGATTTAACAATTAAAGGGAAAAGGTGAAAAAAGGGCAAAGATTTCATTGTAACATTTAATAAAATTTATCTTTTTCTAGATGATGTTAATCACAAGGTAACTAGAAGTTGAATCATTAAAATGCTCATCGAAATCACCTGAAAACAAAACAAATTAAACTAAATTATGGTAACAATAACAAACGGGAAAACTAAACAATCAACAAAACAAAACAAATGAATGAAAATTTTTAGATACCGAAGCTAGTCGATCTATTCAGCCAGTCAGTCTATCAGCAAACGACTTGAGTCGAAGCCGAAAATCAATCAACTTGGTCGACTGAAGTTAGTCGACTTTGAGTCGAATTAAATGCAAAATTGACTTGAATTTCGAGTCATATCGTCCATTCAAAAATCGAGTGTACCAACTGATAGATTTTCTGGTTTTGAATTTAGTATAAAAAGCTTCAATTAGCCCCAGAGAAAGGTGGAAATGTAGTTTTCAAAGAGAAATCTTTTCACAAGGCTTATGAAGCCATTTCAAGCTAATGTTTTAACTCAATGATCTTCATTTGCCTCCATCTGTCAAACAATTTACGAAACAATTTAAAATCTAAAACTCTTTTTCTCCAGGTACCCGAGTTGTTGACTCGTAATTAAAAAGAGCTAAAACTTTTAGCCTAAAAGAAGAGCCAAAGGATGGACATAAATATCAGAACCAAAATATCTGCACCTTTGACAATCATAAACAGAAAAGTAACATTACAATTTAGAGTAGCCGAAGACCTAACCTAATTTAAAAAAACACAATTAACTGAACAATTAAGTCCATTTTCATCTGTAGCTTGACCCTTGAGCTGAAAAAAATAAGCTCAAAGTGAAAATATTGAGCTGACGGACATTCATGTATCTTGAGTCTGAGGAAACTTTGTCACAATACAAACAAAATAAGAGCAAGAAAAAGTTGCGAATAAGAAAAATAAAAAATGAAAAAACTAACCAATCCTAATGGTAAGGCAAGTCCATGGTGAACAATGTCTCTCAGTTTAATTAATACACTTGACGATTGATTATGTTTAAAGGTTCCATCCGATGAGAGCAGGAAAAAATCACAGTAATTGATTAAGGTAAAAAGGATAAATTGTGTCAATAGATTCCAATAAGTTAAAAATTTAAGGGAACCACCAAAAGCACCAACACTTTCGTACGGAGGGACAGAGGGATGAGTGTTAATCCAACCGATGGCAAATCCATACATTACAAAACTAATCAAACGAAACAATTTAACACCGTAGACAAAGATTCCATTGTTATATCGGTAACTAGGAATCATGTTCATCTTTTTAGACATTATTGCTAAAGAAACAGAGTAAAACAATTAACTAATTGTCACAGAAACATTTAGACAAATGAGATTAACAATCTAAATAAGAATCAACAACAAACAAAGTAAACACTTTGCTCGAAGAATAACAGACTAAACGTACATCAATTTCCGTGAAAATAGACACCGTATTTTCGTATTTTTTTTTCACTCCTTTTAATTGTTTGTTGATTGTTGAATGTAAAATTCAATTCTAATCATTGTGAATACGTTAAATTATCATTTATTCTATTGTTTTGAGGTGAAATTTTCGACGATTGGTTTTTAATTGTTGAATCTTTGGATCGTTTTGTTACTCGAAGTGAAAAAAATCTTCCAAATCAATTGAACCAAATTTTAATTCTCATCTGGCCCTTCAAAAGTCGGGCCTTCTCGATCTCCACATTTTACAGAATAATTAAGAATAATATGAATTCTGGACTCAAATCGGAAGTTGAAAGGTTGTGGTTGAGGTTCAACTTTTACTTCACTTAAAGTGACCAAAGTTATCAAATGAAATTGAAATTGTATTTTTTTTATGAGTATTTATCAAGAAGAGACAATTGAACGTAATTGCAATGACACTTCTTCCTGTTGATTCAAATTAATTGTAATCCAACTTTTTGAAAAAAAAGTTCGACAATCAACGTTTTTTTTCTTTGATTGTATAAATTTCCTGTTACTCTGATCGGTTCATCATCTTCATCATAATCATAAGTAAATGGTGATGAAAGAGTTTAATTTAATTACTTGAGAAATTGAAAACTCACAAGAATTAATTTACATTATGGTTAAGTGAAATTTTTAATTTGATTCTTACAACTATGACTAATCTATTCAGTCTAGATTAATTTTGTTTCTATTCTGAGATATTTGAGAAAGACTAATTTAATATCATTCAACCAGAATTTATTAGAATTGATTGATTTTGTCGATACTTCCGAACAGATTAATCGCGAATATCGTTAATTGTTTACTTTTTTTTCCACAGATGAAACGCGGATGTGATTAATTCTCTAAGCAGACTGATTAAACTGATATTTCAATTGGATTGTCAATTTAGTTCAACATTTACGATGTTTATCTTTTAGTTTTTGATTGTTATTATACATCAATATGAGTTATAAATGATGATAGATTTACTTTTGGTCAACAGGTTGACCATTGATGAAAATTAATGAGATGGAGGTAAGAAAACAGTCTTTAAATACATAACCAATAGTTTGGGAATAAAATATTAAACCAAGTCTTTGTCTATAAGGTGGAATGATTTGAGTTGGCAATTAAGTTTAAAATTTAATTCCATCCATTGATGACAAACCAAATGTCAAGATAATTGTTGGAATAAAAACTTTGGGAGACTCCACAAGTTGAGGTGAAAAAAAGGGCAGTTTTGTTGCACAATTTAGCGAAGTGCGAAATATATAATAATTTGGTTCCATGAGGAAGTGTTTGGTTATTGGTGATTCGTGATTGGAAAGTGACTAAAAGCCTTAATGATCAAAAAAGTGCACGTGATAAGGGTTTTATGCTTACATCTCTAAAGTATCGATGAGTCAAAGCTTTTCGAGCTGAAATCCTTTTATTTGGATCGTATTTAAGAAGTTGCTAAAACAATGGATGACAAAAAAAAACAGAACAGTGATAAAGAGAAAAATTAGCGAGATAAATGAAAAGATAAAAGTTGACATTTAAGATGGGAAACAATTAATACTTACAACCAACAAATCGATAGCGTCTCTACTCATTTGGGGTAGGCAACGATATAAATCTTGTCGCAACCATTGAGGGAAAGATATTTTGAAATCGGGTAAACTACTAACTCCAGGCCAAATTGATTCATTTGGTGTTCCAAGGGTTCGAAATATTCTAAACAGTTGATCGATCTCGGAATCTCCTGGAAATAAAGCTTTCTTGGAACACATTTCAGCAAATATACATCCAATGGCCCAAATATCAACTGCCGGTCCATAGACAGATGATCCAAGTAGTATTTCCGGTGCTCGATACCATAGAGTGACCACTTCATGGGTATAACCTCTTATTGGTAAACTAATTGAACGAGCTAAACCAAAATCGGCTAATTTAATGTTACCAGCATCATCGATGAGTAAATTTTGTGGTTTCAGATCACGATGTAAGACTCGCTGAGTGTGACAATGAGCAATACCTTGGAGTAACTGCCAAAGGTAACTTTTAACCAGGGATGGTTCCAGACCGCCATTACTATCATCAAGTAATTTCTTTAAATCTTGATTTAAATATTCAAATACGAGGTAAAGATTTTTATCACTATGAATTACATCCAATAAACGAACCACATTAGGATGATTAAGTTCACGAAGCAAAGCAATCTCCCTAATAGCTGTACTGGGAACACCTTCAGACTCTCTGTGTGAGGCAAAAGAAGAAGAAACAAAAAGACAATTTAAAGATTATAAAAAAAGAAGAAAACAATAATTCATCAATAGAATCAACAGCTAAATCAAAACATATAATCCAACCAAAAGAATAGATTAAAGAAAAAAGAAAACAGATTCATACGTATCCAAAGGAATCCTTTTTAATGCAACCACATCTCCGGTGACCCGATGTTTGGCTTTATAAACAACACCATAAGAACCTTCACCGATTTTTTCCACTTTATCAAATTCTTGTTTAATATTGCTACCTAAATGGAGTAATTGACAGGAGAATTAAAGAAAAAAAAACAAAGAAAATAGAAGGAAAAAAAATGTGTCAAGTGAAATAGAAAATGGAAAAGAAAACACCAAAAGGAGAGAGAACAAAATCTCAAGAGAAAATTAAAATCACAGAGAAAAGAATGAGACTAAAAAAGTGCCATTAAGAACGGCATGGGTTGTAATTAGAGGAAAAAAGAAAAGACAAGATTTGGTTAACAATTAAATGTTTAAAGAATGATGGTTACAATTAACTCGAAGTAAATTGAAAGTATTAAATTTAAAAGACGAAAAATGAAAAAGAAAACATCTTACCTTCCATCTCGTTTGATGATTAACATGACGATGAACATAAGAAAGAAAAACCAAAAAAGTGATTAAGAGAAAGAGAGAGAAAAAAGAAAGAGAAGAGAAAAACAAACCAATCTGAGAGAAAGAGAAACAACAAAAAAAAGAGAAGCGGGAAAACGACGCTCTTTCTTTCTCACTCTTTCTCTCTCTCGCATCAAATACTCCATCTATCAACTTATCAACTAATTAAAAAGCGAATCAAAATACAAAAAGGAAACAATTTACTCACCAAACAACAATTAAATTCCCAAAATGAGTGAACAATTTAAGTTGAGAAAACAATGGAAACAAAATCAACAGAAATCATTGTTTACCTTTTTCTCTTACATTTTGGAAGAAAAAGTAAAACCAATGTTACACTTTCTCCAATTACAATTTAATTCACAAAAGAAAACAATCAGCCAATTTGTGGAAAACAATTTAATTAAAGAAAAACAATTAATTAGATGATTAAAATTCATTTTCAATCTCTAAATTTGATTGAATTTTTTTTCTCAATTTGAAAGCATTTTGTGTTTCCATTGGAAGACAATAGGTGGCGACTCAATTTCTTCAATTTTGTTTAATTTTCTTTTCTAATTTTTTAATTACAATTAACAAATTGTTGTTGTTTCTGTTTTCCAATTTTTGTATCATTTCATTGAGACAATTTAATGAGAGTATATAAAAAACACTTTAATAATTTAAAAGGTCAATAATTTATGAATAAAACATTTCACAATTTGTTTATCAATCCAAATTTAATCAGCCGGTAGATGTTGTTGATTAATTAATTTTATATTAGCACCAATTTAAGTTTTTTTTTTAATATTAATAATTGTATCAATATGAGTTGTTGTGTTGTTGTTTTTTTTGTTTTAACTGCGATTTAAGGATTTCGTTTGGTTTCGTCTTGGCAAGTTGATTTAGTTTAATTTAATTTAGTTTGGATTAACTATACAATTTAAGTTCAAGACAATCAAGCAAAAGACAGAATCACAAAACCACAATTAAGATTATTATTGTTATTGTTATGACAAATGGTTAAGCTCAGGAATCAAAGTTAATTGTTGAGTGTTAAAGTTGTGGTGGGAATACCTTCATACTCTCTGTGAATGGAAATAAAAATAGAAATAGAGAAAAACATGATTAAGTTAATTGTTATCATCATCATGAGATTTGATTATAATCGCAAGTTTCATTGAACATTAATTAAAAGCTAAATTATACAAGAATTATGTTTGAGATGTGATTTTAATTACAATTAGTCAATGAGATAGAGATTGAGATTGAAACAAGTTATGAATTGTGATTATGATTTAAGTTGATAAACAACAACTAAAAAAAAGGTAACAATTTAAATAGATGATTAATTTGTTTCTTTAAACATAATTGTTATTACCAATGATTGGGATTATTAGTGTTAAACAGTAATTAGATTAGATTGATTTGATTGAATAAGATGATTTGACTTTCAAGTTTTTGATCTTAAATTGATTGTAACTTGTTAATGACTTGGATTAAACATCAAACTGATTAGTTGTTTAATCTTTAGCAAAATCTATCCTCATGTTACCTGTAAATCAACAATTTCATTTCATCATCATCATCATCATTACATGTATCATGCTGAGTTTATTGCTTAATAACTGATAGTTGATTGTCCTTGTTGATTGAATGATAAACAGACACGATAGTAAGATAATCAACTAATTTTATTGTAAATTGACAAAGATTAAAATCTTAAAAAAGTGACCAGAGTAACAACAAAAAAATGGCGATAATTTCTTGAAACAAAAGGATAATCAAACCTCCCACCAACAATTAACATGACAATAAACAAAAGACATGAAGCAACACCAAAGAAACAACAAGAATAACACTAATCATAACTAGTTATCGTCATGGTCACGACTGACCACAGTCCATAGCTTGACCACCGACATCCCAGTCACTGTGTCTACAAGAATTTGTCGCTTAGGTCCCTCTTCAAATCGCTAAGTGACCACCACTCAAATCTGGGAGTTAGTATCAAATCGGACTAATAATCAATAATCGTAATCCTTTAAATACCAAATGATATATATCAAAAATAGAGCATTTCAAAGGACGAGCAGACCCTTTCTCCCTCTCTCACTCTGTTACTCTCTCATTCTGTTGACCAGTAAACTGGACAAACGAAAAAAATGATTGAGACAAGAAAAGGGAACCGGTTATGGATATGAAACAAAAAACAAAATCTTCAAGTTTAAGTTTCTACTCGAAATCGTTGTTGTGACGGATAAAATAAATTAGCTGTAAAAAGCTTTTTACATTCCAGGTAAAAGGATCAGACAAATAATTGGTCATAAATTATTCTTAATCTTTCCTCATCTTCATCTTTTTTCTTCTTCTTCTTTTTCTTACCTGTTTCATGATGATGATGATGATGTCGATGATGCACATCATCATGATCATCATCTTCATCATTTTCTTTTACTTTTTTCTCTTCTTCTTCTTCTATCTTCTTCCTATCTTTTATCTCATTTTTCGTCTTCTTCTTTTGCCTTGTTTTAAAAGCACAAAGTCAATCAGGGATTGGGTCGGGAGGGATTCGTTCTGAGTGAGGAGGGTCTTCATCTTCATCTTCATCTTCACTCTGTCCCCACCCTAATGCTACTCTCTCTCTCTCTCTCTCTCTTGGTGATATTACCTGTTTGTAGAAATCCCCCTCCACCTCCTCACCTTCATCATCATCAGCATCTCTCTCTCTCTCTCTCTCTCTCTCTCTCTCTCTCTCTCTCTCTCTCTCTCTTGGCGATGATAATATTTGGTGTAAATGCCTGTGGATTATACTACAAGCTGAATTGACCATTAATTAAAATCTTAGAGTCCATTTGGTCAAGCGATTCACACTTCCATGTATCCATTTGGTAATTACAGAGTTTATTACTTTTGTATCTCAATCAATTTAAAAAAAAGGTTGAGAGAGAGAGAGATGATAGTTTACTCTTGATAATTAACAATTAACAATTAGAAAAAGAAATGGGCAAATTATAATGATGATTAACCAGAATATGGATTTTGGTTAATCAATTAACAGGATCAGATTAAAGCTTAAATCTAATCAAATTTTGTTAACAACTTCTTGTTATTATCTAATCATGGGAATTAAGTTACTTTGTATTAACCATTTAAAAAGTTTTTATCATGATCAATGAAAATGAATGTAATTGTGATAACTAATCAAGATTAGTGTTTGTATTATGCTTTATAACAGCTGATTAGTATCAAAGTGTCAATCGCCTTAATCATATTCATAATCAAGTAACAATTTAGATTAAATAATTTCCCCAATAATGTAAAAATTGGCCAATCAAATTAATCTGAATATCTTTTCATTTTCAACTGAATTACTAGAAAATAGTGAATGGCCAAACAACAAGAAGATTGATTAATTGTTCATATTCATCTGAACAGTTGATCAACTAATTAAAACTAATAATCAATGAATGAATGACAAGAGGCCTAAATTATTGAATAGATATTCAGATGATGAGGATGATTAACCAAAATGAGAGAGTAAAAGAAGCATGAAAATTAATGATCATCAACAATTTGATTGTCGCCCTCGTTTCTCAATTAACTGATTATCTCCAGCAACTGATCACTTTTTCATTTGATCATCAATCCATGTCCAATCATCATCATAATCATCACCATCCTCATCCTACAATTAAGATTGATAACCTTTAACCTTAATCTTGATAATCTCATCTCATCTCAAATCATAATAGTTAATCTCATGTAATTATTAATAACAATTGTCGTTGATTTTATTGTTTGTGCTTCCAATTGAAATGTTACACTTTGATCATTGAGCTTTGTAAATCAATTTCCTGGGACAATTTAAGAAAGTAAAAAATTATTCCGATAACAATCAGAGTTATAATCTACTAACAATTTAGTTTATCAGTTTAATTATCTAAATTTTGATCATTTGTGTGATTCCTCTTCCTTTTCTCATCATTCTAATTGTCATTTAGTTTGTAATGTTTAAATCATCGAGCAATTAGTTAACCATTAGTATCCAAATGATTTGTTTTCGCAATTATCCTTGATTATAAATTGTTTCAAAGTTTCATCTTAATTCACTCATGAAAAGAAAACAAATATTTGTTAAGTTAATTGTTTTCTCAGGTCATTTGAACAATTAAAAAAATGTCCAACAATTTAATTACCATGATGAGAGAGAAAGAGATTCATCATATTAATTATGATTATAATTAACTTGTGTCCATAGAAATGATTGATTAATTGATTAGATGATAAATTAGACTGAAAATTTTTATCATTAAGTTAAATCTCCTCTTAATTACTTTGCTCAACCTCCTCCATCATCATCTCAAATGAATATAACACCAGCACATCAATTACCTGTTACAATCAACTCAACACATTTAAAACAATTAACTAATCAAAATTGAATTGCGATGAAAAAACCCTAATCACGTCTCATAAACAATCAATGAATAAAATTAATTATTGAAAAAAAATGACAACAATCAATTGATTGGCCAGCTATTAAATTCATCCTCAAGTAATTAAACCCTAATAAATTAATCGGAATAATTTTCATACTAAATTGCGATTGTGATATAATTAAAATTGTTTAACTCAATTAGAATCAATGAAGATATAAAATGGAAGAGAGAGAGAGAGAGAGAGAGAGAGAGAGAGAGTCTAAAAAAAGAAAGAGGAAGAGAAGGAGAAGGAGAAGGAGAAGGAGGATGAGAAAGATGAAGATAAATGTTTCAAATGAGAAAATAATATCTACGTGAAAAGATGAGAGAGAAACTTATCATCATGATGATCATCTTCATTGGATGATTGCTTGATTGCGTGAAGAGAGAGAGAGAGAGAGAGACAGAGAGACAGAGAAAGACAAAGAGACAGAAAACAAATAGACAACATTTTGCAAGGATAAAACATTTAGGTGACATTTTTTGAATACAAATTGCTTTGTTACAATCAACATCATCATCATAATGATGATGATAAAAACTATTATCAACAATTATTATTATGATGATTATAATGATTATCATGATAATTTAGTTCTTGAGCTGTTAAAAGGTTGTTTATCTTACTAACCAATCATTTGGTGCATTCATATAATTCATTGTGACTCCTCCCTTTTTACCTGAGAGTCTGGGAAAAGGTGGAAAGAGGAGGAGAAAGAAAGAAAGAAAAGAAAGAGGAAGAGAGAGAAAGAGAGAAAGATAAACAGAGAGAAAGTGGGTGGAGATAAAAGAAAGAGAATTTATAAAAAAAAAAGAGAGAGAATAAATTTTTTTTTCTTTACTCTTTTTTTTCTCTATCAATTTTCAAGCCTATAAAACGTATGATGATGAGGATAAAGATGAAAATGAAGATGAGGATGAAGAAGATGATGTTTGATGATTACCTATAATAAAATCAGTGAGTCTCTTAAAGTGATATAATAACTTGAAGTGTTTGTGTTTATGTTTCTTGTGTTGATCAAGATGATCACCATAATCATCTTCTAATCACTACTATCATCATCTTCATCATCATCATCATCTCCATCATGGTGATGATGATTATCTTCATGATGATCAACTTTATCCTCTCATCATCTTCTTGGTCTTGTGTTGATCTATCATATTTTATGGACTCTGCGGCTTAACAGTAGGAGAGAGAGAGACACTAATAAAGTCCATAAAATTTAATGCAATCCAATTTAAAGCTCATCATAAAAATAACACAACAACAACACTCGCACTCGCACATACCCAAGGTACGATAGCACCTTCTTGTAATCTGTAACCTCTTCCCTCCCACTCTCTCCACTCCACCTCCTCCTCCTCATCTTCTTACCTTTAACAATCAATTTCAGGTAGTTACACTTTTCCATCTTCTTTTTTGTATTTTGACATGTTTATTATGATATTTAACATGGAATTGAAAGATTGCCCAGTTAATTCACTAAATAGACAAACACAATCAACTTAAATTGAAACAAACAGAAAGGAAACTTGGAAAACCTAAACCATAAATTGTCTAATTGATTTCAATAGTTAATTGCGAAAATTAGGTTCGCCTGTTACTTTCTTTTTTTCTGCTTCTTTTTTTTTCTTCTTCTCTCTTTTCTCTCCTTCGAAAAGTGGCCTGGCCTGAAGAGTATAAGATGTTGTTCTAATTGTGGTAAAACGACGACAACCTTATGTCGTCGAGACACAGGTAAAGGTGAATTCTGTTTGGTAATTAGAGAGGAAAAGAAAAAGGCAACTTCCAGCCAAGTCTAAGCCTTTTAGTTGTCAATCTTTTGAAGGCTATTTTACCTTTAGATAGATAAGCTAATCTTATCCATCAGGTAACTAGTGAGAGAGAAAGAGAACGATAAAGAGAGAGAGAGAGAGAGAGAGAGAAATCCCATTTAAATCAATGTAAGAATTAAAAAGTAGCTTGAGAAAAAAACCTCTACATTGATAAGATATCCACTTCTATTTAGATACTACGAGAATATCTTTTTGATGGTCATCTCTTAGAGTGTCCGAAAACTTTATCCCTCTCTCATTAAGTATCTCTACCTGAGAGTTGACTTTTGGGTTCACCTTTTTGTTTCAATTGTTATCATGTAAATATAATGTAAAAGTAATTAACATCCAAAGATTGATTATGTTTGTTAAGATATAATAATATTTATATGAGAAAATGAAAACTGTTCAACTTTTTGTTGTTTTATTATTTAGGTTTTTACTTTTTTTTTAAAACTTTTGTTTTGTTGTTGATTATTGATTGAATATTGGATTGGAGTTTGAGGTGAGTTTATAACAATCTCGAACTTTGATATTGTATTGATTGTCTTATTATCAGCCAGCTAATTGTAATCAAACTCACCATCATCATTGGCGTGAGGAGCATTGTGATTATCATTAGTTGATTTCGATGATGAATCAAATGGAGTCTCTGATGAAGGTAATTTTGGTTTCCTTTTACGTGTTTGAATTCCCTCTTTCCTCATGGCTAATGGTCTATTTACCTGTAAGTTTTTTTCGATAAAAAAAGAGAACAAAAAATGATTCGATTAATTAGTTAACTTGTTTGTTAATTTGTTCATTAATCAGGCAATTAAATTGGAAATCAAATCTCTCTCTTTCTCTTTCTCTCTCTATCTCTCTTTCTACATTCACAATTAATTCAAACACAAATTCAATCAAGACCAAGGTTAATGTGTATCATTTTTGTTCAGTTTCTTACTTTTGCCTCAGCATTTTTCATGTTATCTGTTATAACCATCATTTAGTTTGTTTTATCAATTAACGAATTACTTGAAAATTAGAAAAAAAACTTGATTGCCTGGGAAAGTTAGTTTAATTAATTAGCAATGATTTGATCATTCAATCAACTAATTCATTCAATGTTTTGATTCAATTCTGTTTTTTGTTTTGTTTTTGCTTCTCTTGTTCAACATGCAAATGTATCCAAAATTGTTATTATATTATTAACATTGAAATATAATATTTTTTTTATTTATCTGCAGTTATGTTTGTTGATTAATTAGTATTATTATTGAATTATGATTGATTTATGACTGAGAATTGATAACAATCAAAATTAATCTGAACAAGTTTTAAACTAAATATATCAAAGTGATGATGATAATATTTTTCTTTCTAGAGTTTTGTTTTTGTTTTTTTCTCCAAGTTCCATATACATGATATTTCATTCAGAATTCAGCCTCAATCTGAACTTTTGGTAATTTTTTCTTTTTTTTATTCTTTTTCTTTCCACCTTGACCACTTCTCCCTCTCTCTATCTCTCTCCTTCATTCATGCTTAATTAATCTCATCATCATGATAACCGATATGATTTTTATTCCTCTCGATTCTGGTTAACTCTGAGTACTCATGGTAACGGGATTTTCGAGATCAAATTGATCGACTCATATGTGTATTCATTGGGTAATCCATCGATCTCAATCTGATGAATGGTTGGATTAAATTGTTCATAATTCCTTTTCCATTTTTCCATATAAATTTCACATCAAAGACGATTAAAAACTCACTAATTAATCGGATCTAATTAACCACCATGCAGTTAATGAAAGGTCATAATCTTAACTTTTAAAACTTTAAACTTACATAAGTATATAATTAGATAATTAATTAATTCTTATTATCCATACATATGAAGATACTGTTTGATAGTAGATAGTTAATTATCATTCTCAAATTATCATTAACTAATTATAATTTACGATGTAAATAAGATGAGTAAATGATATTGAATTACAAATCTAATTGAGTAAATGAAGAAGGAAAAAAAAATCCAAATGAGTGAATTATAAATCAATGAATGGATTACACAATTAACGTTCGTATGAGATTGATTTGATTAAAGTTCTACCCTTTGATTGATAACTACAATTAGTTAATTATCGTTGATCGACAAAGTTTAACTTACATTATGAAGTTTAAAATAAAGTCCACATGCATTACAAACGGGATCACCTTCGTTGTTACGACGCCATAAGGTCGTTGTCGTTGTACCACAATTAGAACAGCAAAGTCCCATTCGACGAGAAGCGACCTGAATAGAAAGATAAAGAGAAAGGGTAACAATTAGAAACAATTAATTGAGACAATTACAATTCTATAGGTTAGTTCTGCTTTGCTATTTCTCCTTTTCTACTATAAAACATTTACTATAAATTGTAACGTGTTTGGTTTTTGTTGCTAATTTTAAGCAAACAAAAAGGTAAACAATGTAACTACCTTGAGATTTTGTACCTTGTTTCATGTTAATGGGATGGAAATTGTTAAATTGTTGATGTTGGTGCTTTTGGTGTGCTAACGATGTTTTTGTTGTTCTGAGTGTTGGTTAAAGGGTGTGAATAGTTTTTCGCATTGATTAATTACCTGAAAGTTTGAATTATTTGAAGGGAAACTCACCAATCTTCTCTGTGGTTTAATTAGTGGTCGACGAGTCCCATTCATTTTATGGTAAAGTCCACATGCATTACACAGATAGTGACCAGTACCATCTCGACGCCATAAGGGGGTTGAAATAGCGCCACAGTTAACGCATTCACGTCCTTCGTTTAGGTGAGACACGTATGAAGATGGACCTTGACTTTGGACTGATGAGTTTTGTTTCATGAAAGAAGATGAAGAAGAAAAAAGAAACGAACGAAAATCAATAATTTAGAAAATATTTTCTTTTTCTTTTCTTTCAATCATGATGATGATGATGATGAGGATAAAGGTGAAGATGAAGATGAAGATGAATTGAGTTCTTACCGTCTCTTGGTGGAGCAGGACAGGGTTGACATGATGATATATTGGGTGGATATGGGCTCATATAATGATGTCCAGAATAATGGGAATACGAATTATGTAAAGATGAACTACTCATTGATGAGAAAGGATAATCACTCATTGACATGGAAGATGCTTGAGCCTGGGCGAAAGCTTCATGAGCCGATTGAGTTCCAGCCCATGGATAAGTTGGACGAATTGCTGAATAAGCATTTTGATGCTGCTGAATTAAACTGCATTGTTGTTGAATATCCATAAATTCAGTTTTATTAGACATAATTAACCACCGATAATAACCGAAATAATCCCACCAGAAGAGGAAGAAGATGAAAAAGAAGAAGAAGAATAAGAAAAAAAGTTCCAACGAAAAAAAAGAAAGAAAATCCCAAACAAACAAAGAAAAAGATCCGAAACAATTTAAGGAACACAAACAATCAACTATCAACGAAATGAGAAAAATACTAAACTTGACAATCTAAAGTTATAATGTTTGTGTCTCTTTCTCTCTACTCTCTCTCTCTCTCTCTTTCTCTCTCTTACCTTTACAGGTAAGTAAACATTTTCCAGGACTGGAAACTTTACCTGAGAAGGTGGGGTTTATCATAATGCGCAGGAGTTTGATAAATTTCTCTCAATCATTAACATTATTAATTCAATTATATCACTTAATTGTCTTTCCACATACCACACATACATTGTCTCCATACAACTTACCTGTAAAAAGTTTTCCATTATTTATGATGGGTATTCATCTGGTATCTATTTGGAGATTTTGACAAATTGTGATTGATTATTGTGACGATCATGGTAATTGTTTTACCTTTTTTTGGCCCTACAACAAACTTAATTATTGAAGAAAGTTTCATCTTGATTGTGAGTGTCAATGGAGATGATTATTATTTATAATATTCACTTAATTGTGAAAAAGTTTTCCTTGTCTTTGTAAATTATTATTATTATGATTATAATAAGAGTATTGATCAGGTAGCAAATTAATTGGTCCCTTAAATTGTTTAGACTCTCATTTTTATGGTACATTTTGTTTATGATGAGACAATGACACTGATTAGAGATGATTACAAGTAACAATTTATTGATTACTTTTACTTGGTTTATCCTTTTTAATTGTCATTGTTTCTCATGCTTCAATTGTTTCCTGTTAAATATGTTGGTCATCTTTTAAGAAGACATTATCTTGACCAACTCGATCATTTTGACAATTTTTCTGTCACAAAATTTTCCAAATACTTTTAATTTAATCCTTTCAATGATTAATTGTCACAATTAAACTTATAATCTCGTCTATATGATCATATAGGAAATTGTTGCTAATCTTTCATCATCTATTTTAAACCAGTTTACATTTGTAGTTAACCAGGTTTTCAATTACATTGTGATTGTTGGCTAATTTATTTCGAGAAATTCATTAATTTTCATCTAATCATAATTCATTTGATTTAATTTTTTTTTTCATCGAAAAGATTATTTGATTTTCCCGCTTTTCTTTAAACGTTTTTTTATTCATCAGCTGATGTTGGCTTTATTTTTGAATTCATTTGAATGGGAAAATTTTAATTGTCTCATTTGGCTTTTTAATTATAATTATTTTCTTTTTGCTTGAGTTTTAATTACAATTAATGATGACTAGTGATCAACAATCAGCGTTTTATCTTGTATATAAATCTTGTCCATCGTTTTGGTCAAATTATAATAAAAGTTGTTCTTGGTTAAAGAGTCAAGGATTCAAGCCAGTTAATTGTCCGTTTGTTTGTCCAACTGAATCAATTGTTGATCAACAAATTGTCTTGGAAAATATTTCCAATTCGATCATAAAACCACCAAATAATCAGGGTGATGATTCAATAAAAGAAGATGATTCTCATATCGATGATGATTACATTCGTTTCATCATCGAGACTCGTAAACATCAAAAGGAACAAGGTTTGTGTTGATTAATTGATTCTATTTTTTTTTCTCTCTTCATCTTCAATTTGATTCTAATCTCTTTTAACATTTCAAGCAACTTTTTCTCATTTCTATTATTGATTATCTTCTCATTTCCAGAACAACTCAAGGCTGAAAGAATTAAAATGGAGGAAAACGAGGAGATAATTTACAAAGATATTTGTGAGATTGATCAACAAAGACTAATCGGATCATCTGAACAAAACTCGGTACAAACTGATTATCTCAATCTCTATGGATCTGAAGCCGAAACAATCAAATCAAAAGAAACTCTTCTTCAAAGTGATTTCAACGTTTACTGTGATACTCACAATCCTCAATTCTGGCCAACGATTCCAATCAAAATTTAGTAAACCTTTTTTGTTTTTAATCAACTAATACTTAATGCTGTTGAACTGCTAGTCAATTTAACTGTCACCAAACCGTTTGTATTGCAATTGATTTCCTATATTTTTGTTTTCTTGCAAATTTATTTCAAACTAACAAATAATGAAAAAAATTTTTCAAGTCACTAAAATATTATCAAGCTTTTTGTTTTCATTTTGATTTGGATGACGTGATTTCCTAGTCAGTGGGGTTGCTTTTGATTTCGTACAATTTGACAATTTGATGAGTTATGGATCAATTTTGTTTATGTGGATGTGATGACAATTCACTCATTTGAAGATGTTATTATGAGTTAAATGTTAACCCGTGAGAGAAACAATTAAGAAACAATTTGAGAAGAAAAATGTTTTGGAAAGAGTAGTTATTACAAATTAGAGTCTCATTTCATTTGTTTAGTATTTTTTGGTTGATTTTTCTTTTCGAAAATTATCTTTGTTCATAATTGATTAATAATCTCTTGTTTTTCTCTTCATTTAACTAGGATAGTTCACTTTTGATCTAGATCAGGTGGACAAGTTGAAGTTTCTTCGGTTTCTTTGTTGCTTTCGCTTTTTGAGTTGGTACTTTGTTGTTGTTTTTCTCCTGAATGGTCCTCGTTCTGTTCACAAGTTTGGCTTTCCTCTTTTTCCTTTTCTTCGGGTGTTTCTTTTTCTGTTCCTTTTCTTGTTATTGTTTCTGTTTCTTTATCCGTTTCTTTTTCTTCCTCTTTTTCTTCCTTCTCTGAAACATTCTCTTTCCTACTATTTTCATCTACATCTTCATTCTTATCTATTTCATTATTTTCTAATTCCTTCTTTAATTGAGATCCTTCAATATCGGGCTGTCGTAACTCTTCTTTTGAATCTTCCGCTGAATCTTCCGAAGTCTTTGAATTGGCACCTTCCGAAGGTTCATTAACAGTATCTTCTTGATTATCATCATCATTATCATCGACTTTAACTTTTTTAGATAATTCTCTTAATCTACATTCTATCGCTGAATTGAGCTGTTCGATGTCTTTTTCTTTTCCCTGTAAATGAAAAAGAGAGTGAGAGAAAAAAAAAGAGAAACAAATTAGTACCAGGAAATGAAAATATAATAGAGAAAAAAAAGTAACTTGATTGAGAAAAGATTGACAACTTTACCTTGAATAAATAGATACCATCAATATTTATAAATCTTAAACAATTCTCATTAGATAATTCAAACTTCATACCAGTTACAATTGAAGCATTTAAGATAACTTTCAATGATCCGGCGGTTCGCATAACTGTAAAACAAAAGTGAAAGACAATTAGATGTAAGAAGAAAATAAATAACCATTGAAAGGAGATTGATTTCAAAGAGGCGCTAAGAAAACAAGGAAAACACAATCCAATAGATTACCTAATCGAGAACAAATCTTGTCATCCTTCATTTTGTCATTCAATCGGAGCATTCCTTTTCCCTTTTCTTTCCAAAAAGCTGATTCCGGATCCCATAGATATAATTTACAGAATATTTGTAAAACATTTGATTCATCTAGACAAGTGAAAATAGAATAAACACAAGAAAACGGTAAATTAGAAAGCCAAGTAGAATAGAAAAAAAATAAACCTTCAATAGAAGAGAATAGAAAAAACAAAACAGAAAATCAACTAGAATATAAAATACTAACCTTCTTCTCCCGTGATAACTTCATATTTACGTTTCTCGGGAAGTTTTGATGCAACAGAATTTTCCCCATCATCTTCAGTTTCTTCCTTTTTTGTATCATTTTGAACTTCTTCTTTTGTTGGAAGTAAAACTCTTTCTTCTAGATTTTCACCGAACAAAAAATTGGTATAAGCCATAATAAATATACAATTTAATTAACGCTTTTGACAGTTACAAAAAAATTAAACAATTAGATTAACAAGATTGGAAAATAAAAATACAAAAGGAACCGAATTTTTTTTCTAAGCGAAACAACAGTAACTCCATCTGGTGGTACACAATATTACCAACAATTCGGGACCGCGAAATTTGAATTTGAATTGAAAATCTTTTTATTTCGGTTGATTGAACGTCTTTTATTTGATTTTATTCAATAATAATAAAATTTATTGATCTTTTTAATTGTTGATTGAATTGAAAGCTTTGATTTCATTGGATTTTTTTTTGATACAATCAAATTTGTAAAGTATTTCGAGATTTTGATGATTTTAAAAGCCAAAGTTGCAAAACTGTTTATTTTATTTGAAAAGTAATTATCGTTTCAGTGTTGTGATTAAAAGCAAAAGATTTGTGGTGTTTTCAAAGATTACCTGTTAATTGTGAGTAAGAAATTAATGTTAATGGTTGAGTTTTAGAGATCAATTAACTTACCAAGATAAAATGATAAATGGAATAATTTAAGGCACCAAATATCGAGTAAAAGTAACGATTCTCGACATGTTCAAGATAATTAATCAATCGAATCTTCATCTGATTAGAAATATTGATATTAAGCGTTCGCCTTAAAGAGATATTATATTCGTCTATCTTGGAAGTACAACAAATATACAATTAACTAATTATCACTTATCAATTTATGAATAACTATGATTAGATGATATTACCTTGCACTGACCATAAGAACCTAATAAAAAGTGGACAGTAAAACCACAGAACCAATTGAGAAATCCACATATAATGAGAGCCACTTTTAAGAATCCATTTAAATCAACGAAGAAAATTAAATAAAGTATAATTGATTGAGCACTAAAAGCCGCTAAGAACAGAGATTCATTGTTGAAATTCCAGAATTTTGAACCATTAAGTTGATCCTTCATCTTCAATGTGCTCGATTTAATCGAGTGATTAACAATCCATGTCAATCTTTTTTTACTATTAACTTTTTCAACTTCCAATCGGTTAATAAGATCAATTTTCTCATCATTTATCTGTTTAGCGTAAATACAAACTTGGAATCCATAAAGTAAACCAAAGTTTGCGACATTGCCAATGATCACAAAACCAGCGATAGTTGTAATCACACACCAAATTATAATGTATATCATAAATTGTTGCGGATAAACAAAAAACGAAGGTACTACTAAGAGAAAACCACCTAATCCACCGGAATAATATGTGATCATAACGAACTTTATGAAGTATCGGTGAAAATAAGTCGGAAAACCAGAATAAGGATGAATTTTAATTGACGATAAATTTTCAAAAATAAAACCAATTTTTATCCATTTCTGTAAATTTGGCTTATATTGTGACCGAAGAAGATTGAAAGTGCCCATAAAACAAGCAAAGTACCAAGCGAAATAAATTAGCGCCAATTGTTTCTGAGTTGGACCAGCGACAAAGGTAATATCACCAATCATATATGATAAACAATTGACTTCTTTCAGAATCAATTGAATAGTTAATTTAATGAAATGAGAGCAGGAAATGAAAAACGATAACCCGTAGAACCAAGGATTGGCCTTAGAGTTGCGTTCAGTTAAATAGTCGAGATCAACTAGTTGACTATTCAGAAATCGACGAAAACCAGGATAGTACTTTCGTTCATTCATATCGAAAATTAATATTCAATCTCCCCTGATAGATGAATAGATTTTCGTTGATTAAATAGAAACAATCTGCATAAATAAATCTTCTTGTCTTGATCATCAAACTCTTGAGTGTAATTAGTTAACATGAACAAACAAAAAAAACCAATTACTGATCCAAATAATCAATAGTTTTTTAGATACAATTTCCAGTCCAATTTAATTGTTAATCTCACGTTCATGTAAAACTTTTACATGAATAAAGTTTTGTTTTTATGATTATTATTTTCAGCCCATTGATTTTTAATATTGTGAAATGTGAATCGGTTGCAGCTTAAATCAGATGATTGCACGAACTTCAGATATTAACTCAGTTTACTTTACACTTATTTAATTTAATTTAAATAGTTGTTTCTTTTTAATTTAATTATTAAAGAAATATTTCCCCATGAAAGTGGTGGTGATTAAAATAAAATCATAAATCAATAGAATCGATTCAGATGATTCTGATTTGTGCATCGGAGCCAAAATCAGTTCATAATCATGTTCAAGAAACTGTAAAAGTATATTCGATAAAATAATTATTATCGTTATAAAACTTTTCTCAAGAAAGGCAAAAGGTTAAATCTTAGTTGGAATTGGTGGCTTTACTTATCAGTTTTTACACCCAATCATAATAAAGGTACCTATTAACCGGAAGTTCTTGAAGAAAGTATTCTGTTTTTTGCAACGTGTAAATGGTTAAACATTAATCTTGTTAAGATTAAACGTGCAATTTTCCTACAGCAAATCACGTGTCAAGATCGATTCTTAGGATTCGCTTAAATAGTTTACAGTGAGTCTTCGTAGAGTAAAAGTTGCAGTTTAAGTCACGAAAGGTTTTGATTGGTCTGAGAAAAGTATAATAGGTGTTAAATTTCCACTTTATAACTTTACTTTACACAATTGTTCACTCTGTTAACGAACAATCAGTTTCTCTCATATTATCTCTCTAGTTTTCTCCTCGTTAGTTTTTCTTTTTCTTCGTCTCTCTCTCTCTGATTTTCTGCTTATCTTCTTAATCTTTCTATATCCTTGATATGTTTTCGTCTCGAGCTTCTGTTACGCATCAATTACCTGCAAGGAATAAAAACGTTGACGATGATGATGCTGATGTGACTATTGTTTATCCCACCGGTTCTGTTGCTATAAAAGGACATTGATTGCTATATCGGGACATTGGTTGCTATAAAAGGACATTGGTTGCTATAAAGGGACATTGGTTGATATAAAAGGACATTGATTGCTATAAAGGGACATTGGTATGCTATAAAGTGACTTTAGTTGCTATATCGGGACATTGATTACTATAAAAGGACATTGGTTGCTATAAAGGGAGATTGGTTGATATAAAAAAACATTGATTGCTATATCGGGACATTGGTTGCTATAAAAGGACATTGGTTGCTATATCAGGACATTGGTAGCTATAAAAGGACATTGGTTGCTATATCGGGACATTGATTGCTATATCGGGACATTGGTTGCTATAAAAGGACATTGGTTGCTATAAAGGGACATTGATTGCTATATCGGGACATTGGTTGCTATATCGGGACATTGGTTGCTATATCGGGACATTGATTGCTATATCAGTTTTGCTATATCAGGACTCTATAAAGGACATTGGTTACTATATCAGATTAGTCTATATCGGGACATTGGTTGCTATATCGGGACATTGGGAGCTATAAAGGACATTGGTTGCTATATCAAGACATTGATCTATATCTGGTTGCTATCAGGACATTGCTATAAAGCATTGCTATATCGGACATTGTACTATAAAAGACATTGCTATATCAAGACATTGGTAGCTATATCGGGACATTGGTAGCTATATCGGGACATTGATTGCTATAAAGGGACATTGGTAGCTATATTGGGACATGTATAATGTATAATAATATATAAAAAATTCAGCTGAAAATTGCTAAAAACGGAAAAATATTACTAACATAATCTGAGACAGAAAAGTAAAGAAAGAAGAGAGAGAAATGAAAGAGTGAAGAGGAAAGATAAATAGAGGATTTAAACAAATAACTAAAAGAGCGAAAAGTAAAAATGGAAAGATGTAGAATTTAATTTTCCGAATTCGCGACCAACAGATCAGTTGAAAATGATTCTTATTCAGTATCTCTATTCAATACAAGGGTCTCAAATTGTCAGTATTGTAATGACCCAAAAATTAAAAGGTTATCAAAGAAATTATCAAATGTTTATTTAGGTGAGCTCGTCCATGTTAGTAGAATGAAGAAGCATAAAGATAGAGTCGAAAAGAATTAAAAATAAGTAGATTAAAAATTAACATTAGGAGAATCATGATTGTCGATCCTTTCACCTTAATCAATTATAATCAAACAACAGGTGAATTCTGTAAATTAGAATATACTGGTCCCTCTCACGTCATATTCGTTGAATCTAAATCTCCATCTCTTGGCTTCCTTCAGCCGGAAACTGTAAAGACAAAATTTACATTTGAGAAAATCATTATAAACGGAAAAGCCCGTCCAAAAGCCGAACCCGGGATTGTCCATCAGTATCGGGAGTAGTCTGTTTATCAAAGGATTGGGACTATCCCGAAATTTTTTATAAATAAATTCCAATTGTGGATGCAAAAAGGGAAACAGATCCTTAGGGTTCATCCTGGTTAAGTTAATTTCCGGATGAGGAAAATTATCATTATCATCAATATCATTTCCACCCTTTCCGCCATATTCCTCCTCCACCACCTCCGTCTCCTCCTTATCATTATCATTATCGTCATCCAACAAAATCATGGCCAAGCAAAATTCCGCTATTTCTTTTTGCACAAGGTGAAAGCCGATTCATATTAATCACCGCTCTAAGATATTCAATCGAATCGGTGATCGATGGAGAGAGAGTCATTTGTTTATTGACCTCATCAATACACTGAAAGACGAAAAAACGAATAAATATAAACTATTAGCAAAAACAAATCATGCCAAAAAGAAAAAAGAGAGAAAGAAAAGAAATTACCATTGAAAAGTCAGAGAAAAATTTTGCTGTCATGATCATTATAATGAGATGAAGGTCGACGACAATAATTAAGAAAGAAAAGAAAAAGAGAAACACGAAAAATTCGAAAAATTAACAAATAAACAAGAAGAAGAAAAAGTTGTGTTATTGTTGTTGTTGAAAATAGAAAGACGGAAACAGAAATGACCCCATAGTTGTTGTTGACAACTTTGACCGAACGGTCGAGCGATGTATCGAAAGTTTCGTTAATTTAGTTAAATTAGTTAATTGTTCCTCAAGAGGCTTCGGACTAATTAGAAGGGGTGAATGAAATGACCCAAAAATTAAAAGGTTATCAAGAAAATTATCAAATGTTTATTTAGGTGTTCACTTAATTAGTTAGTCCAAAGTCGTTTTTAATTAAGAAATTGTTACGAGAAAAACAAACAAAGATCAAGGTGATAATGAGAAGAAAAGTCAAAGTGCCACAAATTGTAGACAGAGAAAATAGAAAGAGAGAAATTTTTGATATAAAAATAAGGTTGAATAACCACAAAGTTAGTCTGGTTTTTGATCCCGATTTTAGTTGAAATTGGTTGTGTCTGATTATCCTCATCAAAGTGAACAAAAAAATTGTAATTTGTTTTATCGAAATTGTGAAGAAATTAAAGTTTGTGTTAAGTGAAAATAAATCAATTCCAAATTTCATCATCCTCATCATCTTTACGTATTATTAACATGATAGATTTTTATTTCAATTATTCGTAATTCTTTTAATATTCATACACTATATGTATAAGTAAAGTACATGTATTTATATATTGGATACAGAATCTATTAAATTATTATTTGTTGTTACAAAAGATTTTAATTTGACTGAAAACTATCATCGTCTCAGCGCCGCAATCAGAAGTAAAAGATTTGCTGTATTTTCAAGAACTACCTGTCAATCAATTAGTAATTATTGATTAATGTTAGAACAATTATTTTTTGCATTACTTATTTAAATAAGGGATTAATTAATCTCAGGTCTAGATGAACTCTAAATCTGATTTCATAATGGTCATCGTGATGTTTCAATGAGATGATTAGATGAATAAAATACTCACCAAGATGAAATGATGAAGTGAATATTGTAAGGCACCAAATATACAGAAAAAGTGACGATTCTCAATATGTTCCAGATAATTTACTATTCGCAATTTCATACGATTTGATATATTGTGATAAAGTGCTCGTCTAATCCCAGAACAATGTTGTAATATCTTTCATTTGAAATCAAAAGGTGGATTGAAATTTATTTTTCTCAAATTCAAACAACTCACCTTTTGTTGGCCATAAGCCCCGAGAAAAAAATGAACAGATAATCCACTGAACCAGCTAATAAATCCCAAGATGATTAATGCGATTCGCAAAAATCCAGGTATTTCTACGAAGAAAACCAGGTAAAGGATAATCGATTGAGCATTAAAAGCCGCCATGAAGAATGCAGCATTATGAGAACTCCAGAAATGATATCCCTCTAGTATCTGTTTCATCTTCAATGTACTTGATTTAGTTGATTGGTAAACAATCGAGGTTAACTTTTTGATATTCTGATTATCTTTCGATGCCAATTGATTACTAAGATCAATTTTTTCGTCGGTCATTTGTTTACCGTAAAGGAAAACCTGAAATGCATAAAGTGGACCGAAATTTGCTACATTTCCAAGGATCGTAAGACCCGCTGCGGTTGTTATCATATTCCAAACAATTAGATTAACAATAAATTGCTTAGGATAAATAGAATACGATGGGAAACATAATAGAAATGCACCTAATCCGGCCCCGTAAAATAGAGACAATACAATTCGTCTAAAGTGCCGATGAAACGAAGTCGGTAAACCAGAATAAGGATGAATTTCGTTGGATAGATTCTCAAATATTATACCAACGTGGACCCATTTCTGTAATTTGGGAGTGTATTGTGATCTAAGTAAATTTAAAGTACCCAAAAATCCAGCAAAATACCAGCCAAAGTAAATCAAAGTTAATTGTTTCTTACTTGGACCAGCGACCAGAGTAATATCACCAATGAAATATGATAAACTGTTGACTTCATTGAGAATCAATTGGATTGTTAACTTGATGAAATGAGAGATACAAATGAAAAACGAAAGCGCATAAAACCAAGGATTGGCCTTACATTTACGTCGGGTCAGGTAGTTAAGGTCAACTAGTTGATTGTTCAGGTAACGACGAAAACCGGGATAACTTTTTAATTTGCTCATAACGATCAGTAAGTGACAAATGTTCAAAGAAAAATAAACGAGTCTTTTTAAATAACTTGTATCAATGCGCGTTCATTAATCAAAATTTTTCTTTGATTCTTTTACTTTGATTGTAATTAGTCAACATGCAGTAAAATTTTGAATATTGATCGATAATTTGATTTACTTGAATAGAGTAACATCCCTTCAGAGTTACTAACATGCTCTGAGATTTTCCCATGTCAATCTTGATCTTTTATTATCAATCGATTTCAGTTCCTTTTCAATAAACGATTAAATCTGTTGATTGCATGAACATTTGATATTAATTTTGTTCAATTCTCGTGTCATTTTACTTGAAAAGTAGTGCAATCAACTTTAAGATCAATTCACGATTTTCCAAGGTACTATGGTCGCAGAATTGCTAATTATCATGCCAATTCTCCGTCGATTGAACTGTTCAATAGATTTGGTGAATCTTAAGCTCTAAGGATCATCAATCAATCATGTCAATTTGATTGAGTGATTAATAACAATTTAGAACTTTTTATTCTTAAATTAAGAGACTATTAACAGTGATCATTGATTGCTTGGAGTTTATTATGATTAAAGGTTGGAAATGAAAAGTTTCGGAGAAAAAATCACACTCAAGGTGAACTTGTTAAATTTGCTGGAACGATTTGATAATCAAATTTGAATCCTTTACTGATAACAAACTGGACTGAATTTGCGATTATCTTCAAGTTCCCCTGGGAGGTTATTCGTTTAGGCTCATTTACACAACAATATCTTTCTACTTGATGAATTCCCGTTAGTTCATTTTTCGTGTAAACATCTACATGTAGATAGTTTTCATCACACTCAAGCTCGCTACCTAAACTGAAAAACTCAAACTGGATGTTTATCATATCGTCTGGTTCTTGTCCTTTAAATGTCCATTCGCAGTAATCGATACTATAAGAATCAGGATAACCATTACTTTGTATTGTACCTTTTCCTCTTTTATCGATAGTCGATCGACAATATTTCGTAGAATAATATTTGAATCCATCACCCAGGCGATCATCTCCATCAGAATGGAATATAAGTTTTGCTTTATTCTCTTTGAAGATTATCGATCCTGGTGAATTGTACCCACAATATCGACCGAAATGATGCCAAGAGTTGTTTCTCCATTCATCGATATCGAGATAATCTTTAGAACAATTAACTGAGTTTTCAATATCGAAACGATTGACAAAAGTCAAGTTCAGTTGGGACATGGGATCGACTTCTAATATTTCTTCACAGTGTTGATTAGGCTTGTATGAAGTAGGGGGGTCGTAGGAATTGGCCCAAGTGGCCTTATACTGATCACAAGAAGGAATATTATTTTCATTCTTAATAGATTTTATATTTAACGAAAATCCTTTACTTGTTGTATCTCCATCACTTCTGAATACGATTGAGATTCCGCTGTGAGCCTTAATGAACGGTGGTTTGTCCTTTGAACAATATCGACCAATTTTAGTCGTTTTTTTACTATTAAACTCATAAATCTCCACATAATCTTTTGAACAATCGGCTTCTAGTTCGAACTCTTCAAACACGAGTTCTACAACAGGATTAGTTTCTTCAAGAACATCAAACGACCAGACACAAACAGTATCGATCGGATAGTTTTCATTAGGCCAACCTGGTGATGTTATATTACTTTCGTTCGCTTTCAATGACCCACCACATTTACTGATATGATAAGTGGCCTCGAAACCGCGATAACCTCGAGTCCGATTGAAAGTAGCAGTTAAGAGACTAAAATAGGCAATTGAAATGGGGGAAATAGCTGTTATCGCCTTAGAACTATTTCCACAAAATTCAAGATTCTCGATTGATACCAATTCATTATAAGGCGAAGCTAAAACAAAAGTTTTGATTTAACTAATGAATAATTAATAAGTTAATTACGATCGAAGACAAACCTTTGGGGAGTCCAAGTGTTATTTTTCCATCAGAACAAATTGAATCGTTTTCAGCTGATCCCAAGACCTCAATCTTTTCAAATGATATCCAAGGAGTAATCTGCTTTTTCACTAGCATTCAAAGAAAAGCCAAATATTAGAAATAAATAAAGTTACTCTCGATGTTTTGTATCAACTCACAGCCAAACACATTGTCTTCATCTGTTTCGATCTCAATATACCAAACACATGAGATCCTCGAATCATCAATAGGTTGGGAAAAGTTTGTCGAAATGATCGAAGTTGAATTTGAGTCAATTCTGCCACCGCATTCTGAATTATATCAAATATCAGGTAAGATAGATCAAATTGTTGCTTAAAATAATCTATAATTGAGCTTTCGATTAACTTTACCTGTTGCTTTTTCCTTACTGTATTCAGCTCTAAAACCTTGACCGGCATCTAGGCCAGAATAAGTTTCGAAGTAAACAATTAATACATTATTAGGAGACTTAATCACATAATTAGTATACTTCGATTCACAAGGAAGTGTAATATTTTTTGATGTCATTTCCAATTTGAAAAAGTCCTTTGAGTCCATCAGTATATTTGGATTATAATCAATTTGAAGTTTATTTCGACATAAATTATCAGCTGATTTTAAGTTGTAATGGGTGAAGTTAAGAACGATTCTTTCATCAGGAGTTTCCATGAAAATATAAGTACAGTTTCGAGGCCCTGGATAGATTTTAGGGAATCGAGGAGAACTAATAACTCCTGTGTCTTCAGTGACAAGTACATTACAGTCATCTAGGTAGCACCAGGAAAACAAAAGAAAGTAATTGAATAAGAAACTGAAACAATAGCGAGAGCAATAAACTCACCGTCTTTACCATAAGTCAACCAAATCTTGAAGCCTTTACCAGCGATCTCTGAATCTGATTTGAAGACCATGAATAGATGATTAGTTTGAGGACTTATAGTATCTTCCTCGGTATAATTTCTTGTGCCACAAACTTTAGTGAGGAGGTCACCTGATTGGCCGTATTCATAAATTGCTAAGTAATCACCGGAACTACAATTGTCATTTGAAGGTAAATCGACTGATTCCAATTGATAAGCCACAATTTGAGATATTTTTTCTGAGTAAATGTTATAATTACAGGTAAGGTTAGCACCATACGGTTCGGGATAAGAAGGACTTTTAACTAATATGTATCTATTGGCAACAAAATTACCACCACAAACATGAAGATGCACTGTTGCCTTGAATGAACTTGAACCAGCTCCTCCTTTGGTGACGAAATGAATGTCCATACGATTATCTGATGTAACGACACTTGTTGTTCGAGCTATTGGACAGAATCGCCCAAGTTTAGGTAGTACATTCGATGGACCGTCATAAATGTCAACGTAAGTTGTATTCAAATCACACTTTTTATCGTGATCCGGTATATCGAAGTCAATTCTTATGACTTTATCAATCGGAACTTTGATGACCCAATCACACGTAAAATATTCATCAGGTGGATTAGGGTATCCAGGAAGCTGAATTATGGCCGATGGATTTGATTCATTTAGTTCCACATGATACTTACATGGAGCTGATACTTGTCGATACGATAAAGAAAATTCCTGCAGAAGATAAAGTAGATTCGTGAAATGAGCTATTCAGTGTTTAGGTTACTTACAAACTGTTCGGATGCAGGAACATAAGTTGATATAAAAAATTGATTCGAATCGGATATTATTTTTTTAGGTAAATTAGACCCACAATAGTGTCCAATGAATCGAGAGTTAGGGAAGTTACCATTGCGAATACTTAAATAACCATTAGCACAATGATTATCAGACGAACCCAAGTTAAAAGATTTGAATTTAAGTTCGACTCGTTGACCTTTTAGTACAATGATTGCCCATGAACAAGTTTCGAATGGTCCAAGTAAAGACGAATCGATATTACCCGTTGGTCCATAGAATGTACCACCACAAATCGGTCTCACTGTTATATTGAACCCTTTTAGATTGGTTGATAAGCCGCCGTAGTTGAAGAATGAGATCAACGATTGATTACCATGGAGAGTGAATAGTTTTTCGTTTGAGTCGCAAATTATTCTATTGATTTTCCAATCTTTTTCATGGTCAAAACTGTAATCGTAAAAAGAGACTCTATTTTTGGAACATTTTTCGTCTGAGTGTAACTTAATATCCATCTCATTAATTTTGACTTGTAACTGAGTCCCCATAGGACTCGAAATGGTCCAACTACAACTCAAATCATTCGGGTAAGAACTTGAGAGTAAAGTCAAGTTTTGATTAAGTTTAAGACTCGCAGTATATTTACACAGATAGTTAGGATCATCAATAAGCGGAAATGGAATATTCTCACTGACCGATGTCCAACTCAACAAGAATCTAGAAATGTAAAAGTTAGGCTTGAAATGGACATAGGCGATTGAAGAAGTTGTATAAATTGGAAGGTCACCAGTACGATAACCACAAAACTGACCGAGAATCGAACTGTTCACTGACGGACCATCATAAATCGTGACACTTGAATTAGTACATGAGCTGTCAAACGAATCATCGAGAATATCAATTGATTCCAATTTGAACTTAATCTTATTAAAGTCACTGGTCTTAATTGTCCAACTTTGATTGTTTTCCGATGAAAATAATCTTGGATAAGCAAACGATCCAATTTTACCTGAATCAGAGTTAATTTTCACATCTTTGATTGTTTTGTATGAAGCTTTGAATCCAGAAGCTGAACCATTAGCATGAGATTTAAATCTAATCCATAAACTTGGATAATATTGAGTCGAGTTTAATTGAGGTAAATTTGATCCACAAAATCGGCCAATGAGTTTACCTGATTCATTTTCTTCTCGAATCTCCAAATGATCCAAAGCACAGAATTGATCATATTGAATATCAAATGAGTGAAACTTCAAAAAGATAAAATTACCTGGAGCAAGATTAATTTTCCAAACACAAGTTCGAGAAGGAGGATAATCATTCGGATATCCTGGTGAACTAAATGTTCCTTCCCAACTATTTAGCTCAGATGAACAATTATCCAAATCTCTAAAATGCGTGAACTTGAAGATAACATCACCTTTAGTGTGAATATGAAACGGTGCTCCATAAATACGAGGTAATGGGAGATCCGAGTCATTGTATCGAACTACTTGTGTTGAGCCATTCGATGTTTCTTCGTGTATCTCCAAGTAACTTTCCAAGTTGGACTTAATTGCGAGATCAACAAAATGAAAATATGTTCTATCAGAAGAATTATCAGATTTGAAATGGTAGCTACATGATGAGCCGCCATTCGTTGTCGCTGGATAATGTAAACTAGTGAAAGGTAACGGATAAGGGAATATGTACCGCGATAAATCACAGTTCATAAAGTAATTGGCCTTAAATCCTCTTCCGTTGTGCTGACTCTTTGAATAGTAATCAACATAAATCGTGTTACTGGAATCTGATTGGATCGGATGCGTTGGAAAAGAGTGACCACAAAATCGAGCGAGTTCCTTTTTTTTAGGAGTCAAAAATCTTAGATAATAATCAGTACAGTTGATTGACCAGGGAATATCCAGATCTTCAATTATGACTGCAACATAAGCTTCATCATTAGAAAGTGCCCATCGACATGAGCTCTGTTCAACAAAACGGTTTGGATAATTAGGTGAAGCAATCGAGCCTTTGATTGTATGGTAACTGAAGTCACATCGATTACTTTTTACGGCTTTGTAGTTCAATCTGAATCCTTTTCCATTGAAATTTTCATCGACTTCCAAAAATATTGTTGCTTCATTTCTGATCGTTGAAATTTGTAGTGGCACATAAAGGTTACCTGAAAGGTTCAAAAGGCGATGTGACCTTGTATTCGGTCCATCGAATATTTGTAAAGAGTCATTTCTTTCGATTTGATATTCGTAAATGTACATTTCGATCTTATGACCTGGTTTACCATGAATAGTCCACAGACAAATGAGTCCATTTGGATAAGAATCGGGATAATTAGGAGAAACCAATTCACCTTCACTTCCATAAATGTCACCACCACATCCAACTGGTTTCCACTCTAATCGGAAATATAATTGATGATCAGGATTAAGATTAACAAAGTCAATTTGTACTTGATTATCAGTGATAAAAACTGGATCCAAATCTGTGACATCAATTGATTGACAAAATGTTTTAGTTGTCTGATTATCGATGAATGATAAGTAACTTGTTGAACATGAAGATGAATCAGAGGATTTAAACTTCTCAATAACCAAACTTATATTGTTTCCTTTTGGTACTTTAATTGTCCAAGAGCAATTAAGACTCTTTGAGCTCTGGTTGATTGGACTCTCTATTGATCCACTTATGTCTTCAATGAAATTATTACAATCAGTTTCATAAGAAAATTTAAAACCTTTGACATAATCTGTTGATTCATTTGTGATCAACTTGATTGTCAACTCGTTGCCTCTTGAAGTAATCAAATTATTATCAAGTTGTTTCTGATTACAAGCAACTAATAGTTGAGAGTCTTGATCAGTTGGTCCATCGTAAATGATTAACACATTTTGAGTACAATTAAGAGAAGAATCTAATTCCAAATCAATTAGATTAACAACCAAACGAGATCCATCTGATGTTTTAATCTTCCAAAGACATTCACTAGAGACATTGAATGGATGAGGATAATTTGGTGAGGTCACAATTCCATTTGCCGAATTCAAGACACCACCACACTGAACATTAGATTTATCATCAGCTACAGTATCAGAATAAATTTGACTTGATTTAATTTTACGTTCATCACGACAAGAAGATCCATCGAGACTCGAATCACATGAGCCATTTTTTAGCTTCTTTAACATTTGTAAAATTGAAAACGAAAATTGTAAATTTGTTGATTGAATTTAATTGCTGACAGTTTATTCATGTATTAATATATAAATTTATCTATTACTCACATTTTTTGTCTTAAGTTTAGATATCTCACGAAAAAACTCGAATGGGTTTGGACTATTTAGAAACCTTAATGTCGAGTTAGTCAAACTTTCATCGCATCGTTCAATTTGTTTACACCTTAATCAGAGAAATCAAAAGTGAAATTAAGATATGTAACTCCTATGAGATGACCTAGAAAAGAGCATAAAATTTTCACTCACCTTAATTTTTGGAAATATGATGAAGACTGTACATGGAACAGGAAGAGTAAAAGCAGCACAGGAACTATTAGAATACCGCGAATTGTAGCCATGTGTTATTACAGCGGAATAGCAACTCGATCAATCCTTCTCAAAAGCTTTTCGGTAAACAAAAGTATCGATGAATAAATAAGTAAATAAAAAGCTGAAACTCTTTCATAAAACTTGATTATATGTTTTCAATTTCAATAAAATTCATTTGAGTTTAACCTTGAAATTAATCTGAATCTTATTCAGGGTTGGTTAAGATCCTAGAATTAACTTTCACAATCAATCACCAGTTGCTTATGCATCAGATTGATTTTTATATAAGTCAATCATCATAAATCTCTGGTTGTTTTAGTTAAAAAAAGTGATTGAACTTAAAAAAGTTACGTAATTGGTAAGTTTCATGAGAGTAATTGAAACATTCAAATCAATTTAATTTTCCATCAGATTAATCAGCAATTAACCAGTTCCATGGTTTATATTATATCGATTTTCTTTTAATTTAACTTTTAGGCTGATGAATAATTCTAAATAATCGTTTTATCATAACCACATAGTAATTCTAATAAACAAATCTAAAAAATACTAAATTCTCTCAGCTGATTTATCCGTTCCAGAATTAATGGACGAATATTCATTCGTAACAATCATCCGCCTGACAGTTGCAAGAACATTGTTGATAGAAGAACAATAGATTATTATTTCTACAAAGACAATCAATTGTTAACTAGTTAGAAATGGAAAAACAATAATTTCTATCATTACCGACACTAAGATTGACAGTTACATTTATTCATGTCATTAAAAATTGATTGTAATTTGGGTACAATTTTGGAACATTATAAACAAATTTACATCTGTTGTTTTCATGATTACAAATTTTTTCAGATTAGTTGAATTTTTGTCACAATTTACTAATCACATTGACACTTTTTGCTATTTTATTGACAGAATTTTATCCAATTAAGGATAAACAATCAATCGAGAACAATGATAATCATTCTGTTGCAAAAAAGGTGTTGATTACAATCACATGTAATAATTGATAACAATAATAATCGACACTGGTTAGTATTTAAGTAAATTATAATTCCAAAAAACAAATCAGAAAAATCCAAAGTGTTTAACTAATACAATCAACTCATCGAACTGCTCAAAATGAAATCAATCTTATTCGTTGCTTGTGCTTCACTTTTAATTGCTTCTGCAATCGGTGTAACAATCAAAGGTGACTCTTGTCCTACTCCAGCAGTTCCTGAAGGAATCAGTTACTGGTACTTTAGCTATGTAAGTTGTTTGAATGAATATAATTTAAAATTCGTATTCTAAACTAAATTAACAATCAATAGTTCACCAAAATCCAAGGTTGGTATGAAATTGGTCGAACTGATGAGACTAAACCACACACTACCCGAAACACCATTGAAATCGGTCACTTTTACCCAGGAAAAGTTTACATCTTGACCAAGGGTCAATCTAAAGACTTGTAAGTAATATTTGATTGCTCCTAAAAATCGTAACGATAATAATCAAGTTTTATATCGTCGCTAGTGAGGAGTTATCACAGTGGGATCAAAAGGTTGACTTGATT
The DNA here is from genome assembly GCF_014898815.1 of Panonychus citri. NCBI lineage: Eukaryota > Metazoa > Arthropoda > Arachnida > Trombidiformes > Tetranychidae > Panonychus > Panonychus citri. The sequence goes on from NW_026515541.1 coordinate 2,219,014, forward strand.
GTCGGTAATTTCTCTGGTGGATCTTACTATGATGTAATTGAAGATGATGAACCAGTTTCATTCAACATTAACCAAGGTAATTTTCAATAGATTTTAATCCGATGAATAAGATTAATCAACTCATTAATTAATTAGATGGTAAACTAGCCACTTTCTGGATGCCCTACTACTCCGATGACCGAACCGCTGTCTTGGCCAGTTGTGCATCAAATGGTGACGGAACTCTTGATGGTTAGTTAAACGGTTTTTTTGTGCTAATTGTGGACACTTCAAGTCATTTATAATTGTTTTTCTCTCTTTATCAATCAATAGTTAAAGCTTGGTATGTTTCTCGAGCTAAATTATTCAAGATTCCAAGTGAAATCCAAGAAATTGCCAAATCATTGACTGGTAAAAATCTTTCTCTAACTTGCCAAGGAGATTTCTGTTAATTAATGAACGCTGGTATTTAATAGATCAGAATTTATTGTTTAATTGTGAATAATAATAAACTTTAATTCAGCATTGATTGAAAAAAAAGTTGGTTTTCGCATTTTTTACCTTCCATTTATTGGAGAGTTGAAATTATCAGAAGGAGATTTGCAGCGTTTTCTAGGACTACCTGTATACGGAAATAAATTGAATCAATGTGTGGTCATTAATATTTCAGAGTCTTACCAAGAGAAAATGATCTAATGAATAATTTAATGATCCAAATATACAGAAAAAATATCGGCTCTCAATATGTTCCAAGTAATTAACTAGTTGAACCTTCATTTGATTAGAGATATTCAGATAAAGTGTCCGCTTCAATTGACATCGATGTTGATCAATCTTTCAAGTAAGAGTAAATAAGGTCACCAACGATTTCGAAAAAGTATCAATTGTTTAAACTATCGTTTTATATGCTCACCTTTCGTTGACCATAAGTTCCCAGAAAAAAATGTACCGATAATCCACTTAGCCAATTGATAAAGCCTAAAAGGATCATTGCTAATCTCAGAAATTGAGGAATATCAACAAAAAAGATTATGTAAAGTACAATAGATTGAGCCATGAACGTAGCAAAGAATATTGATTGATTAAAATGGATCCAGAAATGGTAACCTTCAATCAACTCTTTCATAATGGAAATACTTGACTGCACTGAGTAATTAACGAGCGATGTTAATTGTTCACTCGGATAGTTAGTTAGTGTGTAATTTAGACGGTCGGTTAAGTTATTCTTTTGATCAGTCATTTTTTTAGCAAAAATATATACCTGGAAGGCATAAAGTGGCCCAAAATTAGCACCATAACCAACAACCACGAGACCGAGAGCAATATTGATGGGTAACCAGTTCCATAGGTATACGAGAAAATTTTGAGGATAAATGAGAAATGAAGGCAAAGCTAAAAATGTTACAACAACACTCGCCGAGTAAAAAACTGTTAGATTAAATCGTATGAAAAACTTATGAAGAATCGTTGGTAACCCTGAAATCGGATGGATCCTTGTCGATAAATGTTCAAAGACTACACCAATATTTGTCCATTTCTGTAATCGCGGTGTATACTGAGAACGATATAAAGTCAGAATACACATAAAAGTCCCAAATACCCAACTTAGAAAGATGAGCGAAAGATGTTTCTTGGTTTTACCTGCAGGTATCGTCAGATCGGCGATGATATAAGAAACATTGGTGACTTCACTTTGGAAAATGATGAAGAGCACGCGAAAATAGTTGACGATGACCAAGAGAAAGACCAAATAGAATAGCCAACTACTATGATTTCTTGAGACTTCATCAGGTTCTAAATATGCAAGATACACGATTTGATATTTTAGATAACGATGGAAACTTGGATAACTTAATTGTTTACTTTTCGCCATTCGTAATGTTCACTCGAGTTAATTACGATTGAAATAAATTCACAAAATTTAATGTAAGAAATGATTAATCACATTAGAATATTGATTGAACTTTAATTCAAACTAAATGACATCTAAAGCAAATGAACATTAAAATTAATGAAAAAGTTTCATTATCAAAAAGATTTCATATAATAAACAAATAATCATACGATTCAGATCAATAAATCATAAATCATAAGGAATAATTAAGTTTTTAGAATACAATATTTTCAAAGTTAGTTGATGATTTGATAATCAAAACTGAATCTCCATCAATGTCTTTCTTTGTTTACGTTTGATATTATTTTAATTACGATTAGAATAAAAAGTTAACTTGCTTTTACTAAGAAAATTACAGTTAAATCACTCCGAGTGGATTACAATCTCATTTGGCGATTAAGAACGAAAAGTTTCAAAGAAAAAAAATGGACACTCAAGATGAACTTGGTGAATTCGCTGGAATGATTTGGTAATCAAATTTAACTCCTTTACTAGAACTGTAGTTGAGCGAATTCACGATTATCTTCAAATGTCCTTGAGAGGTTATAAATTGGGGTTCATTTCCATTACAATATCTTTCAACCAGATCGATTCCTGTTGATTGATTTTTCGTGTAGATATCTAAGTGACTTTGTTCACATCGATAGTCGTCTCCTAAATGGCAAAACTCAAACTCGACGTTTATCACATCATCTGGTTCTTGTCCCTTGAATGTCCACTCACAGTAATCGACATCATTGGAATCAGGATAACTTTGAATTGTTCCCTTTCCTCTTTTATCAATTGTCAATCGACAATATTTTGTAACAATATATTCGAATCCATCTCCACGACGATCATCTCCGTCTGAATGGAACATAAGTTTGGCTTTATTTTCCTTGAAGATGATCGACCCTGGTGAATTGTATCCACAGTATCGACCGAAATGATGCCAAGAGTTGTTTGCCCATTCATCTATATCGAGATAATCTTTAGAACAATTAACTGAGTTTTCAATATCGAAACGATTGACAAAAGTCAAGTTCAGTTGGGACATAGGATCGACTTCTAATACTTCTTCACAGTGTTGATTAGGCTTGTAAGGATTAGGATAGTTCGAATCAGGCGAATGCTTTTTGTAGCCAAAACAAGAAGGAATATAATTCTCATTCTTAATAGGTTTTATGTTTAACGAAAATCCTTTACTTGTTGTATCTCCATCACTTCTGAATACAATTGAGATTCCATTCTGAGTCTGAATGAACGGTGGTTTGTCCTTTGAACAATATCGACCGATTTTAGTCGTTTTTTTACTATTAAACTCATAAATCTCCACATAATCTTTTGAACAATCGTCTTCTAGTTCGAAATCTTCAAACACGAGTTCTACAACATGATTAGTCTCTTCAAGAACATCAGACGACCAGACACAAACAGTATCGATCGGATAATTTTCATTAGGCCAGCCTGGTGATGTTATATTACTTTCTTTCGCTTTCAATGTTCCACCACATTTACTGATATGATAAGTGGCCTCGAAACCGCGATAACCTCGAGTCCGATTGAAAGTAGCAGTTAAGAGAACAAAATATGCGATTGAAATCGGGGAAATAGCCGTTACCACTTCAGAACTGTTTCCACAAAATTCAAGATTCTCGATGGATATCATATGATGGTAAGGCGAAGCTGAAATTAAAGTTCTGTTTTACTAAATACTTAAAACTATTAATTAAGATGGAGAACCGACCTTTAGGAATTCCAAGTGTTATTTTTCCATCAGAACAAATTGAATCGTTTTCAGCTGATCCCAAGACCTCAATTTTCTCGAATGATATCCAAGGGGTACTTACTGTGGGCAAAGCACAAGTGAAAGTATTAGAAATAAATCGAAACGAAATCTCAATATTTTGTATTCGACCGTCCAAAAATTACCTTTTGAATCTATTATTATTTCGCTGTCAATATACCAAGCACATGAGATCCTCGAATCATCAATAGGCTGGGAAAAGTTTGCCGAAATTATTGAAGGTGAAGCTGCGTCAATTCTGCCACCACATTCTAAATTATTGAATAGATAAATTGATAATTAATGGAAAGGTCTGTGCTTTAGACAGTCGCGTAATATTACTTGTTTGTTTTTCTTTACTGTATTCAGCTCTGAAACCTTGACCGGCATCTAGGCCAGAATAAGTTTCGAAGTAAACAATTAATACGTTATTTGGAGATTCTATCACATAATTAGTAGACTTCGATTCACAAGGAAGTGTAATATTTTTTGGTGTCATTTCCAATCTGAAGAGCTCCTTTGAGTCCATCAGTATATTTGGATTATAATCAATCTGAAGTTTGTTTCGACATAAATTATCAGCTGATTTTAAGTTGTAATGTGTGAAGTTGAGACTGATGCTTTTGTCAGGGGTTTCCATGAAGATATAAGTACAACGGCGCGGACCTGGATAGGTGTTAGGGAATCGAGGAGACCTAATAACTCCTGTGTCTTCAGTGAGATATACATCACAGCCAACTTGATGATATCAGAAAAACAAACAAAAAGGAAAATAATTAGAATGCTGGAAACTAAAACGCAAGATAGCAATAAACTTACGTTCATCATAATAATCGAAAACAATTTCGAAACCTTTACCAGAGATCTCTGAATCTGACCTGAAAACCATGAATAGTTGATTGGTTTGTGGTTTTTTAATTTTTCTTGCAGAGTAGTAGTGAAAGTACACAAGATAGCGCAGTCATTCACCCCATGCGACACATCAATGAATAGATATTTTTTCAATGATTTAATCAGATCATTCAGTATCATCATGTGACACATCATTCGAATGGTAATTTAATGGAGAATTTTTTTAATTGATTGATTATTAATTTTAATTGATAGATTTTTTCCTTTTCACCTACACCTTTTTAATTAAGATATTTAATTAATCAAAATGAACATTAAAATTAATTTCGCTCCCAATATCTAACCAAATCATGATCATCATTATTTAAATTTCTGATATTTCGTATTTGACGAAAGTTTGCATAAATAACTCTTATTGGTAGAGTTATTCTTAACATTCGAGGAAAGTCGGCTGTTAATTCTACTAAATTAATGAAGAACCTTATGTACGACCCTGAATAACCCAACCGATGAACCATTTGATCTGTCCACGCTGTCCTGGTGGTATTTGATTGATTTCGATTTCTTCGAAGAAATTCTCCAAGCCTAACTCCCATTATAATTGATTGGCTTTCTCTTCGATTGTTCCTTAATTCAGTGCAAACTTGAGAAGCCTCAGCTAATGTCCTTATTGGAATAATAACAACAGGGTCAACATGATTGAGTATGGATTGTCGCATTCTCGAAAAGATCAATCTTCGTGACCCAATACGATTGGTTCCTCGATGATTATGGTTCACATCATCATCATTATCATCATCACCACTAGATGCTGAAGATCCAGCTTGAGGTAAAGGGTTAACTGGGTCATTGGTTGAAGACACTCTGTCATCTTGTATATCCCAATCCATCATAACTTCGTCGTCTGAACCATTTTGTCTTAAAGGAACTAACCTTTGCCCATTAGCTGCGTTCAAGAATAATCGTCTTTCGGCCATAGTGTCCTGTCCAAATCCATAAAACAACATAGCACACGTTTCAATGACCAATGACCTGGCCGCTTCCCGCTGATCGATTGCAACCATTAAAATTAAACGATAAAAAACAGAGGCGATACGGGCAGCGACAAATGGTGATAAATTGATGCGTGACATTTTTGAACTAGATAAAAGATTATTCACAAAGGTCAAATAACGGTAAATAAAACAGAACGATGTAAAATTTTCAAACTTTCTGACTCCACCCACATGCGTTTCAGAGTGCGCATTGAATCTGCCAACATGTCAGTTTTTGTATTCGTTATATACCGGTACTGGTTTGGGTCAAAAATTTTTTAAAATATACATGACGTTTATATACATTGTCTCTGTAAAAAAATTACATAGAGAAGCACTTTTTTTCTAACTTTGTCAAAATCGACATTTCTCATCCGATTTGAAAGTGTTGTATATGTCCTGACTCAGTTTTTTACGAGGATTCCAAAAATATCCTCCGCGTAAATTTATCTCATTCCGTTCGAAAGATATGAAAATTGACTATGGAGCACAAAGTCAACTTCGTCATTCTTGGTCCAATTGTGAAAAGAAGACTATCGTTGGATTCGTCTTGAAGAGACGAGTTCAAAAATGTATAAGATATCCATGTAACTCTAACCGTTCAAAAAATAGCAAAATTGACTTTTGATCACTAAAAATCACTCATTTTATCATTAATTGTTACCAATAGGTGGCAGCAGCTACTACAGCTAGTATGTGTAATATTAATATAATATTAAATCCTTTATTCCTTATCCGATTGAAAAACGGATTTCACCGTTGGATTTGTCTGCTGCTGACAAATCAGAATATGTACTCGATTTTTCTCTAGGAGCAAAAATAGCGTCGTTATCAAGATGGGTGAGTTTGCGACTGAGAAAACATTGTTAAATTTTTTTACACATGATCCAATGAAAGAAAAAATTGTTGTTTCATCGCACTATAACCAGTTTTTTATGCTCTTTTCAAAAATATATTGCACATTCAGATCTGACCATTTTTTTAAAGGGAAACCACGTGACCCATGTAAAACTTTGAAAAATTTTAGCCCCTAAACAATATGTGTTATACAATCGTGCAATAGCACATCTTAATAGGCGTAAAATTCTCTACAAGTAAATATATTTAATATTGGAGAAACACGTTACCTTCTATGTGTTATCAGCCGTTATTAGTTCTAACCGTTTTCAATTGATTTTGGCCCTTATTACTAGGAATATTGATGTTTCTCCGAAAAACACAGTGTGAACACATCAAACCCTTTATAGACTAACAATTGAACATGAAAAAAAAAATTGATAACGTTATCAATTTCCACGTGTAATAGGTTCCAATGCATGTAGATGTATACAACTTCATTACATTGTAGCATAGAGTTGATTCTAATAGTTATGATTGAACTTTATGTTTTATATGTGATAGACTACACTTACTGAGGAACAAGGAAAAGGTAGTTGACAAGTGTTAAAGACCGCGATGACCATTAACATCAATATTCCGTTAACATCAAGGAAAAACCACAAACAATTCACGTTTTTTAGCTTAAGGATATTTATGATTTATGATTGGTCAAAAGTTCAAAAAGTCAAGGATTATTTGATCATCAATCAAATAGTTCATCACGATTTCAATTAATTTAGTGGAGTAAAGGCTGTATTTTATTGCTCTCTTTTATTTAAACTTTCCTCAATCATAATCGTAGCTTTAACAATACTAACATTTTCAATTACTTCCTCAAACGAAAGTATAAAAACAAAGCAAGAAAGAGAGAAAATTATCAGTTCAGTTCCAGTCTTTCCACAATTCACTTCGACATCATTTGGCCATCTCATCATCATCAGTCTTATCTTCTGTTATATTTTTATTTACTGTTTTTTTTCTATTCACCCGTTGATTCATTCATTTTTATCAGTTTTCTTTTGTTCATTGGAATCTTGTTTGAATCTTGTTGGAATCTTGTTTAATCTCTTGGTCATCTTGGTTATCTTGGTCATCTTGGTCATCTTATCTTGGTCTAATTTCTTATCTTGTTTGCTCATTTGGATTTGTTGGTTCTCTTTCCTTTTGGTCATCTGGTACTTCATCGGCTTAATCATCCAATCTTGCCTTCGTTTTCCTTTGCCCCGTTACATATTAGATTTGCACTTTTATTCCATCCTTCTTTTTGCAGCTGTTTTCTTATTCTTTTCAAATTCTATTAATCATCTTTGTTCATTTTCATATAACACAGGTAAATAACATGTTTAAAGCTGTTCCAATGTCACCTCTTAAGTTGAAAATTGTAAAAGAATCAGATATTGATTCTGAAACAACTATGGAAGATCAGCAAGATGATGAACCAATCAATCTTGCTGATTTCCGTTTCAAAATAACAGACTTTTTTGCCATTTATATGCATTTCGATGCTGAATGGCAGAAAAAGCTGTTAAACACCATAACCTCTATTGATTATGAACGTTGGTTGTTCATAATCAATAATCGTTCATTTTACAACTTTTGTAATGAATATGATCCACTTTTTTATGATTATATTGACATTTCATATACAAAATATTATTAATGAATAAACTTACATTTGTTTTTATTTCCTTCTGTCTTTTTTCTTTTACTTCAGGTAAGATGAAGATTATTTCGGAAACGGTTTCTTCCACCCCTATGATTTCGGGTTCGAGAATTCCTTCAAAGGTTTCTTCATTTGAAAAAATACTTAAACGGGATAAACTTGAGTCTCAAATGAAGCGCTACCTTTCAATACCTAAGAACGATTGTTGTCCAACAGAGAACACAGGTTCTGTTTGTTTAGCTTCATCACTTGTTAAACTTTTGAAAAAGATACATAAAAGAATGGAGCTTAAAACAATTCATTGTAACCGATGCTCTAAGCACAAAATATTGTCTCTTGATGACAATAGAAAAATTCATTGTAAAATTAACCAGGAAAAATATGTCAACCTTTGTATATTTGCCTCAACTTTCAAGTGTCCAAGGGTCAGTCAAGCTGAATCTTGGTTAATCAAGTGTCGATATTTGAGACACAAAATGAAGAAATGTATTGATCATCGATTGTATACATTAAACCTGAAAAAAGAAATAGAATTGAAAAGAATTCTATTAAATAAAATTTTGTTATAACATTGATATTTTTTCTTTTTCATTTCAGGAAATAAAGGTAATGTTTTCACCAATATTTGAAGTTTGGGAGTGTCCTACCATGAAAGCTGCTCTTGAAAAATATCTTTTCATGAAACAGGAAAGAAATAGATACTTAACATGTCCATGGGCTCCAAGTAGATGGGTCACAGTTTTTCAAAATGGTTTTTTTATGAAGGAAGATTGTGTTCAATGTTTTGCATGTGGACTTGAGCTTGATCTGTCTATTTTGAGAGAAGACATTGCATACATACACAAGTTTTTCAGTCCAGAATGTTCTTTCTTGAATGGAAAAGAACCAAACTTGAAACTGAAAAAAGTTGGTTGTGTGAATTTATATTCATCGAAACCAATTCTTGATTCCACCTCCAACAAGGACTTACCTCCCAAATTGAAGGTTTCGCGGGTTGTTAGGACTCAAGATGATTTGTTACAAATTTTCTCTGAAGACGAGTTTGTCATCAACCCTGAGAAAGTTTTTAACCTGTTCAAGATAAGGATGAACCGTGTTTTCTCTTTCAACAATGCTCCTCCTCCGGTAGCTCATAAAAACTATTTCGTTGAAAGTGGATTCTTCTGGACCGGTTTTGAAAGGGTTGTACAATGTGCCTTCTGTAGAATCGCAATTGATGGGAAATTACCTGGGCATCCAATGGTGGCTCATAAGAAACTTTCACCTGAATGTCCTTTTATAGCAGAGTCGAGTTATGAGACGAATGAAAAGGATTCATGTTGTGTTTGTCTTGAAAAGGGACAAACAATGCTGTATTTACCTTGTGCTCATTTAGCAACATGTATTGATTGTGATGAAGTTTTGTTGAGAAACAAAAGTCCTTGTCCTATTTGTCGACAAACAATTACAAAGAGAATTAGTGTAATAAAACCTTAATTAATAAAATTTTATTTTTTCTTATATACATACTTTCAGATGGTTTCATCAATCTTATTCAACCAACGCGATTATGTCGAAACATTCATTAAGAATAAGGAGAAAGATGATATTGTGTTTTGGATTTCGAATACTAAGTATCGATTGTTGAAGCCAGTGTTCATACAGAGACTTAAAAAACATCACCCAACGATATCATTTACAAAATCTTTAACCTTGAAGTCGAAATTATTTGGTCCTTATATTCGAACCAACAAGTTTGAAATCAAAATGAGATGTACGATCAACCTATCCCTTCAAGAAACAAATCGTAACTAAAGCTTTTTTTCATTTAGGTAATGTTGATGACTGGTTGATAGATGTCGTTCTATACTTTCTTTGGTCCAACGAATTGGTTTTTCAACCATTAACCATCGGAGATAAAGTTCAACTACTTTATCTGTTGGATTATTTCGGCATTGACATAAATAAATACTCAGTTGCATCAGATTCAATGGAAAGATTTAGGTCAAATTTAATAACTTTATCAAGGATAAATGAGTCAGTTAACGCCCAACTATCTCACCTGATTTCAATATAAAACCAACAACTAACATGTACAGTTTATTAATCAATCATGTCTCGATCACTCTACTTTGTTAAAATGTTTCCTGATGTTCCTGTTCCATTTAAAGCTACACCAAGGTCTGTTGGATTTGATGTATCATCTTATGAAGATACCATTGTTCCTGCTCGAGGTCAAGTTATTATTAAAACTGGGTTAAAAGTGACTCCACCTAAAGGGACGTATATACGTTTAGCTTCAAGGTCTAGTTTGGCCTCAGAAGGAATAACAGTTCAAGGTGGAGTTATCGATCCTGACTATACTGGGGAAGTTAAGGTTATTCTGTCTAACAATACAAATGAACAGTTTATCATCACAAAAGGTATGCGTATCGCTCAAATGATATGTGAAAAAGCTACATTTGCTGTTCTTTATCAGAAAGAGGAGGTGGAGACAATCACTACTCGATGTGATTGTGGGTTTGGCTCTTCAGGTCGATAATTGTATAAAAGGAAGGATAGAAAAGAGAACTTCATCATTCAGTTTTGATTCATCAGTGAAACAACATCAAAATGTATTCCAGCAACTCCAATAATGTTCCAACTCAACAAAATTCTCCGCCAGCTGAAAGACCAAGATCGACCCGTTTCGAGGACAATTTTCAACAACTCATGACCTGTGAAATCGCTCCTCTTATCTGGATCTCCGTAAACAAATCAAAATCAATCGATTCAACATTTGTTGATATACGGAAGAAACGAGAAAAGATGGTCAATGGTGTGAAGATGTTTATCCCTACAAAATCTGGACTCTTCTTACGTCTGGAAGAGTATGAAAAGCTAAAGGATCGATTGGTATGTATTACTGAAGGTGAACAACGGAAGTTTGAGTTTACTATAGCTCCAGGACGAACTGTATCCGGTCATCTTCGAGTTGATGGATGTTGGCATTTTTCAATCAAAACTGAGGTGAAAGAATCTGTTCTTACTCTTACTGGTTCTGAGATAAGTAAGATTGCGGCTTATTCAATTCCAAACAGTGTCTTTGCTGCAATGGGGGAAATCATCTGGGGGTGAATTGAAACTTGATTCATTTATTAATCTTTTTATCTTTATCATTATTTACTAACATTTTGACTATATTTTATCCTATTTACTTTGTATCCGTTAAAATTCAATTTTAATAAAAAAAAACATGAGCTCAAATGATGACCTATTTAACTTATTTCGTGACTATAAAAAGAAACAAAGGAAGAATAATTACATGAATGATGGCTGTTTATTTCATTACTCTAGTACTTATTATACTCCTTCTGTTACTTGTTTTAAGAATATATCTATTAGATAGCTTAGAATATGATGGTATCAGGATATAGATACGCCTATTGACATGATTAAAACCTTATATAAATCGAATACAAAATCTGTTTACAATTCAGAGTATAACATGTTCAAGTGTAGCAAGTGTCAGGAAAGCTTTACCAAACATAAATCTTATCTTATACATAGAAGAGATTGTAGTTTCAAGTCTGTTAAATGTTCAACATGTGATAAAATTTTCAATAAAAATAGTCTATTCGTAGACCATCTACTACTCTGCAAAAATTTCAACAGAAATTTATCAACTTTAACCAGTGATTTCACCTACACCCTACACAAGAAAGCTTTCAAAAATGTTTTTGCCATCTATGTCAAAACAGGAAAATGGTCATCATTGGAAAGTTTATTTACAAATGAGCGTCAAAATATTGAAAATTTATTAGATTCAATTCTAAAAACAATAGGGTCACATAAAGTACAAGTCTGTGTTTTACTAAGATTTGTTAAACAAAAAATGGATGGTGATATTGATACAACTGAGATTTACAAAGTGACTCAAATGAGACCATTTACTCATATATCACAGTTCGATGAAACGATGTCAGCCTGGGCTCAACATCTCGATTCAGTTGTTGATCAATTTACTCAAAGAGGAAGTGGCTGGGTACTTAAATCGATAAGTACAATCGAAATAAGAATATGTAAATTGAAAGAAAATAGTGGTGGATGTTCATCAGTTAAATTACCACCAATGCTCTTGAAAAAGAAAAGTTTAATTTCACCAAACTGTCAAACCCATTGTTTTAAATGGGCTGTTTTAATATCCTTACATCCTCAGGTTAAGGATAGAAAAAGAGTATCAAAGTATAGGAACCTGACTAGTCTCTACGACTTTACTGGTATTGATCCGATTACACCGTTCTCCCAAATCGATAAATTCGAAAGGAGAAACAAGATTTCAATCAACATTTATACACTGACAATGGATAAACATCGAAAGATTGTTCCATTGAGGGTCAATAAAAACCCTTCGAGTAAACATGTAAACTTGTTTTTATATAATGACCATTATTACTGTATAAACAACTTCAATGCTTTTGTACGAAACAACAGGGCTTGGGAAAGGTTTTACTGTCCTTATTGTTTATCAGGATTCAGACAAGAGTATTTGTTATCGAACCATCAAACCTACTGTAAAGATGTCACCGCTCAACGTATATTACTACCAGGTCAAGGAAAAGTACCAAAGATTTGTGAGTTTTATCGTTTAGATAAAACAATAGCATATCCTTATGTTGTTTACGCTGATTTTGAGGCCCTGGTTGTTAAATCAGATAAAACTTTAGGTAATAATACCTTTGAATATCAAAAACACCAAGCTTGTTCATTTGGACTCGTGGCAGTTGATTGGAATAATCAAATTTTATCAAAGAAATTTTATCGAGGGGAAAAAGCTGCTGAAAAACTTATTGAAACTTTATTGGAGCTACAGATGTTCTTAAGAGAACACTTGGAAAGCAATAGTAAACCAGCAATACTTTCCAATGAGGAACGTGAAGCATTTGAACAAGCTTTAGAGTGTTATGTATGTAATGAGCCTTTAGTTAATGATAAGGTTTTAGATCATTGCCATTTAACTGGATCATATCGAGGGCCAGCTCATAACTCATGTAATCTTAAACTTAGACTACCACATAAACTACCTATTATTTTTCATAATCTCAAAGGTTACGATGCTCACCTTATAATCAGTGGGTTAAGATCAAATTTAGTTCAGAACATAGCCGTCATCCCTCAAAATACAGAAAAGTACATTGCTTTCTTTATGGATGACTTTATCTTTCTAGATAGTTTAGCTTTTCTCCTTTCAAGTTTAGATACATTGGCTAATAACTTGTCTACTGAATCTAAATCAACATACTTGTTACAAATGTTCAAAGAAGATGATCTACCTCACATACTTGGAAAAGGATCTCTACCTTATGAGTACATGGACTCTTGGGATAGATTCAATGAGCGCGCGCTACCACCAATCGAATGTTTCTACTCATCTCACGAAAAAATCAATCGATCAACAATCTTATGATCGATTGATTGATATGTGGAATCATTTTGGTTGTGAAACACTGGGTGAATTTCATGATATTTATTTGAAAATTGATGTGCTACTTTTGACTTGTATCTTTCAAAATTTCAGAGCTACAAGTATTAATCAGTTTGGCTTGGACCCATGTCATTACTTTTCAACACCAGGTTTAACATGGGACGCCGCTCTCAAGTCAACGAAAAATAAGTTGGATCTTCTCACTGATATTGATATGATTTTAATGATGGAAAAAGGTATCAGAGGTGGTATCTCGTGTGCAATGAAGAGACACGTCATTGCTAACAACCGAAACTCTGAGAATTATGATGAAACAAAACCCTCATCATACATCACATATTTGGATGTTAACAACTTGTATGGATTTGCACTGAACGATGTCCTTCCCATGAAGAACTTTTCTTGGGTGTCACCAGATTTGTTTGATTCTACAATTGAGACGATAAGAAATGGTAATTTGGATGGTGATACTGGTTATATTTTAGAAGTAGACTTGTTATATCCAAGTGAATTACATGACTATCATAATGACTATCCTTTAGCGCCTGAAAGATTATCAGTTAAAATTGAATGGATGAGTAAGTATCAAAAGGATTTGGTTGCTAAAATAGAAAGTCAAGGATTAAAACGTACTGAAACTGAAAAGCTCATCCCAAATTTGTTTGATAAACATCATTACGTCGTTCATGGTCGAAATTTACGTTTCTATCTTGACAAGGGATTAAAATTGAATAAAATCCATAGAATAATTAGTTTTCATCAATCAGCTTGGTTATCACCTTATATTCAAATGTGTACAAGTAACAGACAAAAAGCGGCAACTACCTTTGAAAAAGACTTTTGGAAACTCATGGTCAACTCATTGTATGGAAAAAGTATAGAAGATAAGAGGAAACATACTAAAGTCAAGGTGATACAGAATGGTAAACAAGCTCTTCAACAAATTCGTAAGCCAATGTTTGAACAGTTTTTCATCTTAGAAAATGATTTAGCCATTGTTAAATTACGAAAGTTTGAAGTCAAGCTCGATAAACCCATTTACTTGGGGTTCACTGTGTTGGAACTATCTAAGTTACACATGTACAAACTTCATTATGATTGTTTCCGGCCGAAATATGGTGAAAACTTATCACTTGTATATACCGACACTGACAGTTTCATATATCATATACAAACTCAAGATATTGTAGCTGATTTAAAAGAACTAGATTATATCATGGACTTTTCTGATTATCCAACATCACATATTCTCCATGATAATTCAAATAAGAAAAAACTAGGGTACCTTAAAGATGAGATGAATGGAGAAACCATTGATGAAGTTATTGCCCTGAAATCAAAACTTTATGCTATCAAATATGGAACCAGAAAAAAACTTACCGCCAAGGGAGTACAAAAGGCTGTGATTAAAAATGAAATCTCAATAGAAAACTACAGAGATTGTCTCTATGAAAACGCCATTTATCATCATATTAATCATAGATTACAATCTAAAAATCATCAAATTTCTTCTATAAGACTAAACAAAGTTTCATTATCACCAATGGATGATAAAAGATTTATACTTGACGATGGAGTATCTACACTAGCTCACGGACATTATAAAATTGTACACAAATAGTTGTTTTAATAAATATTTTTTATTATAAATTCATTAATTTCTGAATTACATTTAATTAATGGTAAATCCTTGTTTTCAAAACAAGACTCTAGAAAAAGAATACAATACAATCCACATTTTATTGATAAATCTCCTTGGTAGATGTAATGATTATATTTGAATCCATTGAATTTACAATTTCTTTCCAAAAAGGAAGTGATTAAATCCAATGGTCTATTACCAAATGAATCAAAATATAAACCTGGTCCATACTCTGGAATATAGATAGCTGTCCAATGGGACCCAGTTTTCCAACTTGGATCAAGGTTTATCACCATACCAAAAGGTTTAGCTAATATTTCAAAAGGTAATTTATCAAGAGGATAAACACCTTTGAACTGTGAGTATTTTTTCAATCTCGAATCAATATCGATTGTAGTTAATGCCATCAATAGTCTGTAATTATATTCCGCGATGAATCGATTTGTAGTACGTTGTCATGAACACCAAAAACTATCATGTGTAGACCTGTGGTTAAAGCGTCAGTAAATTGAATATCTATTCGAGCGCTACCTCGTTTAATCAATGATAGAGTCCCAGATTCATTGGTAAGAGTACCGTCATCACTTAAATCAAAAACAAACAAAGGGTGGTTCTTTGCATAGTCTTTGTACTTGATATTAATTTTAGGTATTCCATTCTCTTGGTTCATTGACCGGAACATGTTGTAGTATTCACGAACATAAATACTATTCTTGAAATCCGGTTTATAAGCAGAAGCTGGTATCTTTATTCCATTAACAACAAAAGCAATCTCTTTAATATTTCCGTGTTCAAATTTGAACGGATCAGTTTGTATCTCTCCGTTGAAAGACTTGTCAGATACAAATCCAATAATGACCCTTCGGGGTAGTTGACCATTATACACATTGTCAATGCTATTGGCAGCGAAGCCACTCACAAGGTGATATGATTTAACCTCATTACGCTGGAAATAGTATTTTACCATTGAGTTGGTCAAGTTTTTTTCAATTGTCATCTGAACGGGCATAAAAAGTTTCACTCGTCTTACGAAAAGTGAAAGCTGTTGAAATTTCAAATTGATTGGTCCTTGAGTGGAACAGGTCAATCCAAATGTATCTGGTGCCAATTTAAATCTTAATGTTATCGGTACACCATCGATCAAAAATTTTTCTTGTTGAAACATTGGGGCATGTATCGGAAGAATCAAATCAAAGTCCTTTTTAACACGCTCAACTCTTACATTTTCATCGTCATCAATCAGCTGACAAGCATCAATTGGTGACTCATGTTTGAAGAACAAGTCATCGAGATGTGATTGATAATGAAATAAACTATTACCTGGATTTAAATTGACACTACCAAGATAAACATCACATTGTTCAAACAATGAAGTAGCGTAGTTATTAACAGGAACAATTTTGTCACCATCTTTTATTGGATCTTTGTATTCAATTTTAATTTAGCATGTAAATATGTAGCTGAAAGATCAGTATAGTGTTCAGAAGGGAACTACAAATTCAAATATTTTGAATTGTCTAATGACCAACTGGACGATACTCTACATCATACATTGTCTCGATGACCGTTTGTGTTGGAGGAACACTAAATAAATCTAGTTCAGCTATTGTTGCTGGTGTCGAGGAGTTGTGAATAAATTCCATCTTAATTATTGAAAATGTCTCGTTTAGTTGTCTTTCTCTTTTTGATTACGCTCTTGGGTGAGCGTTTCTTCACTTTTCGTAAAGTTACTTTTGTGACAGTTTTCTTTCTTTTATATAATCTTTTGTTTCCACTACCGGTTTGTGACTTTGTTTTTATCTTTTCTAAACCTTTTGTGGCCAAATCAGAAACACTGTCTTTGAAAGCTTTCTGAATCTGTGGATCTTGTACAACACGCTTACCAAGAGTAACACCTTTATCTAAGGCTTCTTTTCCAATGTATTTCAAAATTGGCATGGCTAGTCTTGAGAAAAAACTTCCAAATCCATAACCTCTTTGATATCTAGGAGCACGTACAATTCTTATGTCATTGAACCCTGAACCACTTTGATTTGTGTAGTAGTGATTAAAATCACTATCTTTAGGACAATATGATTTACGGTACATGTTTAGATGACAAATAGTTGATATTTCTTCTTTATACAACTTTTGTCTTCTTTCTAAAATCTAAACTTAAAAACATTCTTCCACCAGATTCAAAGTATACCTGCTCTCCAGAGTCATGAGTAGCAAGCACTGATATTTCACCAATGTGGTTTTTTCGAACAGGGTAATATATTCGATGAGAGAACGTACAATATCCAGTATCTTTGTAGATACCACTTGTTAATGGTAAAGCACGTAACACAGGTGATTGAGTCCCACCTACTATATGATCTTGGATAATATCAGTATATAGATACATTAGAAATATCGCGTCATTTTTCTTGGCTTCAAGGTTAAATTTTTCTGTAGGATTAAGAAAAATCCTCGATTTATGAAAGTTGAGGTCTGAATCTTGGACATGATTCATTCCTAAATATTTTTTCACCTCTGTAGTGAAAAATGGAGCATAAATTAGACCGCTGTAAACCCACTGATATGGAGCTTTACCAAAAGCAAACTGCTTTGCTTTCGTATAATTACCATCAAGCCAAGTGTCAAGTAAAACTGTGTCTTTGTGTTCTGGGAGCACTTTTTCAATTATATGTGTTGATGATTCATTGTCAAAAATCATCCCCAAGCTCAATTGATTTTCACTTATTTCAAGATTCTGATTTATGACATCATTTCGGGGGGCAAAGGAAGGAGGTTTGAATGCTTCTTTAAAACTCTGATTTAACTTTTCAAACACTTTTTTACGGGGCTCTGATACAAAAAAACGAATCGTTTGTTCAGGAGAAGCATCAACCCATTCAGCATCCTGGAATAGGATTTGACGTCCTGTAGTCTGCTTGTAAAAGTATTTGGATTTTATTTTATATTTTATTTCAGCTTCTCCAGAGAACTTGAGAGGAAAATAAATTTCGGTTAATGCAACTTCCCAATCACCAGATAACTCTAAAGGAGGGTCAATTCGGTTTTGAAAAGAAGAAATTGTGTTGTTGGGATATATGTCCATTGACCCATTTGAAACTAAGTCAATTGTGAATGATGATTGTTCTGTCATTTCTTTTCAGATAAATTGTCCAGATCCCAGACCCAACTATCGAATTTCTTTGGCCATCCTTCCCATCTCACAAAGTACTTATATAATCTTTTTTCTCTATCGTAATCTTTTTTCAAGACCTTTGATACTCTAAATCTTGCATTAGGGTCAAATGAAACTTTTTGAAGCTCTTCTGGATAGAAAATTGATGATATTTTCTCTCCAGCTAGATCTTCAAGTTTATATACGAACTTGGTAGGTGTTTCTTTAACAGATTTCACTTTAAATACTTCATCTGTCCATCGTTGTGTTGTTCCTTTATCAGATGTCTCATTTAGAGGAATTTTAACTATATCGTTTACACTGAAACCTCTTTTTCTGTTCTTATCTGATTTCAATGATGATTGGATAGTTGTGACAATCGATTGTTGATTTTCTGTGTTGACAGAGCTAGGCGATGTTTTTATTGTTCTATGATATGAATCGTTGTAATTATCAACAATCAACTGTAAGTCATCAATATATCGCTGTGTATGCTTCCAATAAATATAACGATATATTCGTGAACGTAAAGTCCTAATCAATCTTTCAACAATAGCACACTTAACTGAATTGTCAGTCGTTGTAAAGTAATGGACTCCATTTGTTAAACAGAACTGGGTCAAAAATTTGTTTTTAAATTCTTTTCCTTGATCTGTCTGTAATTTCTCAGGTTTTCTTCCTTTGGAAAAAATTTTATTGAATGCTGTTATAATTGAATTGGCTGATTTATTGACCACAGGTTCTGTCCAAGCGTATCTACTAAGGACATCGATAACTACAAGAATGTATCTTTTACCATCATTCTCCGAACTCCAATAAGACATGTCCATTAAATCAGCTTGCCATTGCTCATCGACTCTATCAACCAAGATAGGTAATCGTAAAAACCTTTGTTTCTTGGCTCGAAAATTAGTGTATGTATCTTGACCTTTCAACCACTCCTTTACATCTTGAAGTTGTATACTTGAATCGGTTTGTTTAGCAACATTGAACAATCTATCAGCTCCACCAAAACTTCCTTTACTCTTGATATCATAGTAAACACTTTTCAAAAGATTTTGATATCGCTCCATTTAATGTTAGTTGAAGGAACCGGTTGTGATTTTTCCTTTTTTATTGACTTTCTTATGACCTTATTCTTTTTAAAGTTTTTAATTGCTTTGGATAATGAATCTTGATAATCTTTCAATACAGTTTTATCAATACTTGATTGTTTTTCTTGTTCAGCTGGTTCCGAGAGGTCTACTTTTATTTCATTGTTTCTAAGAATTTGATATTCCTTCTCTGGTATCAAAACCATTTTATTAAGTACATTCATTACATGTATCTATCTGCCAGTTTACCTCCGAGATAAGATAGTGCTGGCCAAAGTAAAGCAGGAAGAAAAGCTCCTCCTGATTGAATAATAATTTCTTTTCTCTCTTTCAAAGGAACACCAGATTTCTTGGAAAGTCTTCTCAATTGTTTTTTGTAGGGTAAAATCTTTATCTTCTGTTGTTGATCTATTGGAATATTCCCGTTTAATGTATTTTTACTTATCTCTGATATTGAATAATAGATACACGACTTTGCCTTTTTTAATATGATGTTTCTCTCTTTCTTTGTCTTTGCGTTAGCAAGTTTTCTTAATGTAGGAAGACACTTTTTAACGCCTTCGATAGACATATTGATTGATTGATAATTGATAATTTCTTTTATATAAATTCAAAGAGAATAAGCTATCATTGGATCATCATTCTCATTGAAAATATTGGTGATTAATCTTACTTTATCATCTGTGTCAGGTTTCAGATCAATGAATAAGTATGAATAAGGTTTAATTGTAGCGTTTTCAAAAATGTTTTGGAATTTTTTAATCTTTGATGGAAACATTTGCCTAGCAATGTTTGTTATCATAGATTTATCTCTTGGATTCTTGTAACAAACAACATACTGACTATTTAAGCTTATGTTCCGACTTTCCTTTCCTCTAACAAAAAAGTTTTGGGTTATGAGTATTACAGAGATATTTCTATGGTGTGAACCTCTTGTAAATAAATTACTTATCAATGTTTGGTTACTGGCTTCTAACATTAAGTCATCTATCACTATCCATTCAGGTTCATCCCCTCCTGCATTAGATAGATGTTCTTCTGATAGTCCCTCTATAAACTTTACATTAGGCATAGAATTAAACATTTTCTGATATTCACCATAGAAATATGTTATTTTCTTTGGTGCTGGATCACATATTTTACCAGCTGCATTTATCATATTACGTACAAAATAAGTTTTACCAGAGCCAGTTGGCCCTGATATGTACATTGTGAAAGGGTGTTTTAAATAAATTGAATAAGACATGATGATGATTTTCAAGTTTAGTTTATTTTTTATATTAAATTCTCATGATACAATTGAGGAAGGAGCTGAGCTTGTAGCACCATTATCTGAACTCTTGCCCGATCGAAACCTTGGAGTTGGAAGAAGATAACCAAGTGAAGATCCAAGTAAAGCTGTCCATAACGGTAGATTTCCAGTTTTTAAGACAATGTTAACAATAGCTGTTATCAACATTGATATCAATACAACTAATTGTACAGTGAAAAGAACTTTTTTACACCAAATTCTGTAGGTTTCGTTTGTATCCATGGTTTTTGAATAACTAGGTTATTTATAGCCCTGTCTCTCTTTATATTGATTCTGCTAAAGATTTAAACTTTTCAAAATATTTTGAAACATCATTATAATCTTTGATACCGGTTACTGTTATCCTTCCTGTTTTAAAAACGATAAAAATAACCTTGGTATCGTCCACTTTTATATGTGTTCCTGGAAATAACTCTGGCTCGTATGAGTACTTTGGAAACCTTTTGAGTATTGAATAATCAAAATTATCGGATAACCTTGAATGAGCCACGATGTTGACAACTTTGAAATTAATGTAATCAATTTTTGATGGATAATTGATACAAAAACGATTTATTAAATTGAAAGAGATTACACAGTTTTTAATTCCAGTTACAATAATTTTACCGGAGTCAAAAATTAATAAACACCCATCAACATACTTTAATATTCCCCCGGAGAATCGCCTGGGGTACCTTATTGATGGGTAATACATTTTTATTATACTTCGAGAAAGATTAGAGTTCAAAGTAAATGACATGACAACATTATTAACTGTAATGTTTTCACAAAGAGTCATCCTCGTTAAATGAAAGATTAATCAGTAAAAGCTAACCTTAATACTTTTCTGATTAGACGATCACATATCGGACATTTCGAGAGCTTGACAGTACAATTTGTACATGCTACTGCATGTTCACATGGATAGAAGATACATCCAACTTCCATCTCTTTACAAACTTTACAGTTGTATCGATCAATTTCGGTTCTTGATAGTTCAGCTAATGGTAACTCTCCTTTAAGATCATAGCACGTCTTAGCCAAGAACATTGTCCCACATTTTACGTATAGATAGTCACATTTGGAGTTATACTTCAAGTGCTCGATTAATGGATCGTCATCTGGCTGCCATTCATGTACGTTGAGGCCACAATGGAAACAAGATACTAAATCTCTTACACCCCTGTAGAAAAATCCAGCATCTACCAACTTTTTTATATCCAATTCTGGTTTAGGCCAATTGACATATGATTCCATTCGTTTCTGTGGAGTCCTATACTTTTCAGAGTAACATGTTTGATAACCAATACTTTCATAATAATCGATGGTATATTGCTCGAAATCAGCTTTAGCACCAAAACCACAAGCTTTACAAGATTCCATTTTGAAACTGAATGTTGATCGAAGTTTGACCACTCTTTTTATACTAATTGCTCACTCGGTTAGTAGGTCAAATTCAGATATAAATAGTTTTATTTGGAAATCAATAATCAATAATTATTCATAGATTTGTCAATAATTGATCTAATTAAAATGTCTAAAATGTTTGTCACATGGGGTGAATGACTGCGCTATCTTGTGTACTTTCACTACTACTTGCAGGTTTTTTTGTTCCACAAACTTTGGCAAGAAGGTTACCTGATTGGTTATATTCATGAATCGCTAGATAGTCACCAACAGTGCAATTGTCGTTTGAAGGTAAATCAAATGATTCAAATTCATAAGTCAACAGTTGCGATATTTTGTCTGAGTAAATGTTATAATAACAAGTCAAATTAAAATCATAAGGTTCGGGATAAAAAGGGCTTTTGATTTGGGTGTACTCAGTTATGACGAAATTACCACCACAAACATGAAGATTTACTGTTGCCTTAAATGAACTCGAACCAGCCCCTTCTTTGGTAACAAAATGAATGAACATACGATTATCTGATGTAACGACACTTGTTGTTCGAGCTATTGGACAGAATCGACCAAGTTTAGGTAGCAAATTCGATGGACCGTCATGAATGTCAACGTAAGTTGTATTCAAATCACACATTTTATCGTGATCTGGTATATCAAAGTCAATTCTTATAAATCTGTTGATTGGAGCTTTTATAACCCAATCACACTCAGAATATTCATCAGGTGGATTAGGGTATCCAGGAAGCTGAATTATGGCCGATGGATTTGATTCATTTAGTTCCACGGTGAACTCACATGGAGCTGATACTTGTCGATATGATAAAGAAAATTCCTGTGAAAGATAAAGCAGATTCGTGAAATGAACTATTCAGAGTTTAGGTTACTTACAAATTGTTCGGATGCAGGAACATAAGTTGATATAAAAAATTGATTCGAATCGGATATTATTTTTTTAGGTAAATTAGACCCACAATAGTGTCCAATGAATCGAGAGTTAGGCGAGTCATCATTGCGAATACTTAAATAACCATTAGAACAATGGTCATCATACGAACCCAAGTTAAAAGATTTAAATTTAAGTTCGACTCGTTGACCTTTTGGTACAACGATTTTCCATGAACAAGTTTCGAATGGTCCAAGTAAAGACGAATCGATATTACCCGTTGGTCCATAAAATGTACCACCACAAATCGGTCTCACTGTTATGTTGAACCCTTTTAGATTGGTTGATAAGTCACCGTAGTTGAAGAATGAGATCATCGATTGATTACCATGAAGAGTGAATAGTTTTTCTTTTGAATCGCAGACTATTCTATTTATTTTCCAAGCTTTTTCATGGTCAAAACTGTAATCGTAAAAAGAGACTCTATTCTTGGTACATTTTTCATCTGAGTGTAACTTAATATCCATCTCATTAATTTCGACTTGTAACTGAGTCCCCATAGGACTCGAAATGGTCCAACTACAATTCGTATCATTCGGATAAGAACTTGAAAGTAGAGTCAAGTTTTGATTAAGTTTAAGACTCGCAGTGTATTTACACAGATGATTAGGATCATCAATAAGCGGAAATGGAATATTCTTACTGACCGATGTCCAACTCAACAAGAATCTAGAAATGTAAAAGTTTGGCTTGAAATGGACAAAAGCAACTGACGAAGTTGTGTAAATTGGATTTTCACCAGCACGATAGCCACAAAACTGACCGAGAATCGAGCTGTTCACTGATAGACCATCATAAATTGTGATACTAGAATTGCTACATGAGCCGTTGAACGAATCATCAAGAATATCAATTGTTTCCAATTTAAACTTAATCTTATTCGAGTCACTGGTCTTAATTATCCAACTTTGATTGTTTTCCGATGAAAATAATCTTGGATAAGCGAACGATCCAATTTTACCAGAATCAGAGTTAATTTTCACATCTTTGATTGTTTTGTATGAAGCTTTGAATCCAGAAGCTGAACCATTAGCATGAGATTTAAATCTAATCCATAAACTTGGATAATATTGAGTCGATTTCAATTGAGGTAAATTTGATCCACAAAATCGTCCAATGAGTTTACCTGATTCATTTTCTTCACG
This sequence comes from Panonychus citri, assembly GCF_014898815.1. Classification (NCBI taxonomy): domain Eukaryota; kingdom Metazoa; phylum Arthropoda; class Arachnida; order Trombidiformes; family Tetranychidae; genus Panonychus; species Panonychus citri. The sequence goes on from NW_026515541.1 coordinate 2,243,196, forward strand.
AATCTCCAAATGATCCAAAGCACAGAATTGATCATATTTAACATCAAACGAATGAAACTTCAAAGAGATTAAATTACCTTGAGCAAGATTAATTTTCCAAACACAAGTTCGAGAAGGAGGATAATCATTCGGATATCCTGGTGAATTAAATGTTCCTTCCCAACTGTTGAAGACAAATGAACAATTATTCAAATTCCTAAGATACTCGAGCTTAAAGATAACATCACCTCTAGTTTGAATATGAAATGGTGCTCCATAAATACGAGGTAATGGGAGATCCGAGTCATTGTATCGAACTACGTGTGTTGAGCCATTCGATGTTTCTTCTTGTATCTCCAGGTAACTTTCCGAATTGGACTTAATTGCGAGATCAACAAAGTCAAAGTAAAATGTCAAACCAGACGATCGATGAGGTTCGAAAATGTTGTAATGATAGAAACACGAAGAGCTGTCACTTTTTATCGTTGGATAATCTAAGTTCGTAAATGTGGTTGACGTTATGTAGCTCGACAATAAACAATCCATGAGATAATTCAACTGAAACCCTCGTCCATGATGATAACTCTTAGAATAGTAGTCGATCAAAATGGTTTTACTAGAATTGAATCTGATTGGATAAGTTGGAAAAGAGTTACCACAAAATCGAGCAAGTTCCTCTTTCTGAGGAGTCAAAAATCTTAAATAATAATCAGTACAGTTGGTTGACCAAGGAATATCCAGATCTTCAATTATGATAGAAAAATAAGTTTCATAATTAACAAGTGACCATTGGCATGAGTTTGGTCCAACAAAACGGTTCGGATAACTGGGTGAAGCAATCGAGCCTTTGATTGTACGATAGCTACTTTCACATCGATTACTTCTTACGACTTTATAGTACAATCTGAATCCTTTTCCATTGAAATTTTCATCGACTTCCAGAAATATTGTTGCTTCATTTCTGGTCGTTAGAACTTCTAGTTGCTTATAAAGGCGACCTGAAAGGTTCAAAAGGCGATGTGACCTTGTATTCGGTCCGTCGAATATTTGTAAAGAGTCATTTCTCTCGATATGATATTCGTAAATGTACATTTCGATCTTGTGACCTGGTTTACCATGAATAGTCCAGAGACAATTGAGTCCATTTGGATAAGAATCTGGATAATTTGGAGAAACCAATTCACCTTCACTTTCAATAATTTCACCTCCACATCCAACTGGTTTCCACTCTAATCGGAAATAGAATTGATTATCTGGATAAAGATTAACAAAGTCAATTTGTACTTGATTATCAGAGATAAAAACTGGATCCAAATCTGTGACATCAACTGTTTGACAAAATGTTTTAGTTTTCTGATTACTGATGAATGATAAGTAACTTGTTGAACATGAAGATGAATCAGATGATTTAAACTTCTCAATGACCAAACTTATATTGTTTCCTTTTGGTACTTTAATTTTCCAAGAGCAATTAAGACTCTTTGAGCTCTGGTAGACTGGACTCTCTATTGATCCACTGATACCTTCAATGAAATTATTACAATCAGTTTCATAAGAAAATTTAAAACCTTTGACATAATCTGTTGATCCATTTGTGATCAACTTGATTGTCAACTCGTTGCCTCTTGAAGTAATCAAACTATTATCAAGTTGTTTCTGATTACAAGCAACTAATAGTTGAGAGTCTTGATCAGTTGGTCCATCGTAAATGATTAACACATTTTGAGAGCAATTAAGAGAAGAATCTAATTCCAAATCAATTAAATTAACAACCAAACGAGATCCATCTGATGTTTTGATCTTCCAAAGACATTCACCAGAGACATTTGGGGGATTAGGATAATTCGGCGAGGTCACAAGTCCGTTTGGTGAATTCAAAACTCCACCACATTGGACACTCCGTTTATCATCAGCAACAGTATCAGAATAAACTCGACTCGATTTGATTTTACGTTCATCGCGACAAGAAGATCCATCGAGACTGGAATCACATGAGTATAAATCATTTTTATAACTCTTAGTCTATTTAAAGAATATTTAATTTAACAAATTGAACTTAATTTAGAAAATAGTACTCACATTTTTTGTCTTAAGTTTCGATATCTCACGAAAAAACTCGAATGGGTTCGGACTATTCAGAAACCTAAATGTCGAGTTAGTCAAAGTTTCATCGCATCTTTCAATTTGTTTACACCTTAATCAGAAAAATGAAAAGTGAAATTAGAATATGACTGAGACGACCTAGAAAAAAGCATAAAATTTTCACTCACGTTAATTTTTTCAAATATGATGAAGACTGTACATGGAACAGGCAAAGCAAAAGCAGCACAGGAACTTGAATAAATCGCATTTTAATCTAATCTTATTGATTTGGAATAGCAACTTGATAAACTCTTCCAAGAAAGTTTTCCAAAAAAAAACATGAGCTTAAAACTCTCTCATAAAACTTGATTATTTTTTCAAGTTTCTAATAAAAAGTTCATTTTAATTTACTAATTGTTAACCTTGAAATTAAACTCAAGCGTAGTCAAGATCCTAGAATTATTTTAATCATCAACCCGTCAGTTTTTAACCATTAAAATCTTTATTGCTTTGAATTGAAAAAAGTGATTGAACTTAAAAAGTTACGTAACTTCTGAGTTTCGTTGAAACCTGTCAAGGAGATTTTTGTATTGATTAAAAAACTTTGATGGCACACGAATAACTTGTTTACTTCAATTTACTTTGATTTGAACAATTTCGGAAATGAGATGATTTCAAGATAGTATCGAGTAATCAAATTTTCGTTAAATATTCATGTTACCAAATTTATCGAATGACAAAAATCAGAATTTTTAAGTTTTTAGAATATAATGTTTTCATTTTTATTCATATTTTTTGCTATTTTAATTGACAATTTGATAATCGAAAGTGAATCCCCTTGAGTAACTGTCTTTGAATGCATTTGAAATTATTCTCAAATTTCCATGAGCTTCAATGCTTTTCGGTGGATTATCTCGACAATATCTTTCAATACGATTTTCTCCTGTTACTCTATTATCTTTTATTACTTCCATGTAAACTTCCTCACATGATCTTCCACTTATATCGAAATCGTTGAACTGAACAAAAATCTTATCATCAGGATCTTCTCCTTTAAATGTCCATTCACAGTAACCAATACTATAGAGAGCGAGATAATCAGGACTTTTAATAGTTCCATTTCCTCTTTTATCAATTGTTAATCGACAATATTTCGTTACATAGTAATCGAATCCATCTCCCCGACGATCATCTCCGTCTGAATGGAACATAAGTTTGGCTTTATTTTCCTTGAAGATGATCGACCCTGGTGAATTGTATCCACAGTATCGACCGAAATGATGCCAAGAGTTGTTTCTCCATTCATTGATATCGAGATAATCTTTAGAACAGTTAACTGAATCTTCGATTTCAAATCGCTTGACAAAAGTCAAATTAAGCCGATATGGCGGCTCAACTTCTAATAATGATTCACAATCTTGATTAGTCTTATATGGACCTTGAAATTCATGATATCTATTAGCACGTGAATTTTGATACTCTCCACAAGAACTTTGTGTCACTCTGTAGTTCAATGAGAATCCTTTACTTGTTTCATCACCATCACTTTTAAATACAATTGAGATTCCATCTTGATAAGTTTGAACGAACTGAGGCTTTTTCTTTGAACAATATTTACCAATCGAAGTTACTTCAAAATTATTGATTTCATAAATCTCTAAGTAATCCTTTGAACAGTCGGACTCTAAGTCGAACTCATTAAACTCAATTTGAATTTGTCTGTCCGTTTTTCTACGATCAGTGTTAAGAATAGTCCAAACACAAACAGTATCAATAGGATAATTCTCATGAGGCCACCCAGGAGTTGTTATTGTACCGTTAGATGATTTAATTGTTCCACCACATTGGCTAGTATGATAATGGGCTTTGAATCCACGATAGCCTAGAGTTCGAGTAAAATTCGCTGTGATATGGTAAAAGAATATAATCGAAACGGGAGAAATCACAGTGATTCTTTTCGAGCTCTGGCCACATAATATCCTATTATGACTGCTAAATATGCTGTGATAAGATTCTGATCCATCCCAAGCTGTAAAGAATATACATTAAATTATTCTTGAAATTCGGTTAACAAGTTAATTACTAACATTCTTGAAATGAAAGGGTTATCCTGCCATCAGAACAAATTGAATCGTTTTCAGCGGATCCCAAGACCTCAATCTGATCAAATGATATCCAAGGAGTGTAAGGTCCATATACTTTTATGAAGGGACAAAAAAAGAAGTGGTCAACACATCGTATACATGTAAGGAAATATAATTTACAAGGTATTTAGACAGTCTAATATGTACTCACCTCGACCAAAGTGATCACGATCTTTGGTACTGATGTTTTTCTCTGGGTCTCTAGTAATGATGTTCCAATAGCATGAGATCCTCGAACTACCGACAACAGGCTGTGAAAAGTTTGTCGAAATGATTGATCTCGAAATCGGATCGATTGAGCCTCCACATTCTTAATTATAAAAAGAGATCAGATTGGTTAGAATGAGAATAATATTAGGTGATTATCAATTGTTAATTTTACCTGTTGGTTGGTCAAAATGATATTCTGCTCTGAAACCTTGACCAGCTTCCAGACCAGAATAAGTTTCAAAGTAAACAGTTAATCTATTACTTGGTGATTGAATAACATAATTGTTGGAATTTAGTTCACAAGGAATTGTGATATTTTTTGTTGATATTTTTCGTAAGTTTTGTGAATTCGGTGTTTGTAGTATATCTTGATAGAACTCGATTCTAATTTTACCCACACAGTTTTCACCTGACTTGAGATTGTAACGAGTAAAGTTCAGTGTTACTCGTTTATGCATTGGCCCAGTAAATTTGTAGGTACAGTTCCGACCTACAGGATAAATTTTTGGGAATCGCGGAGATTCAATCATTCCTGGTTTATTTCCGTAGATATAGTCATTATAAATATCTGTTGAGAAAATAATTGTATTCATGTTAATGTAATTACAAATGTGATAATTCATTTGTACGACATCTTTTCTTACGAATTGACTTACTATCATTTTCGTAGTCGAACCAAATCTTGAAGCCTTTACCCGTAAGAGTTGAATCTGATTTGAATCTCATGAATAGTTTGTTGATCGAGCTATGAGCTTTTCCTTTCAAATTTTTCGTTCCACATTCTTTAGCTACGAACCATCTTGATAAAACGTATTTATGAAATTCTAAATAGTCACCTGAACTGCAATTCTCATTTGAAGGTAAATCAAGTGTAAGAAATTGAAAAGTCAACATTTTTGATATTTGTCCAGGATAAATTTTATAATTACAGGTCAGATTAACATCATACGGTTCGGGATAAGATGGACTTTTGACTGCTGTCTTTTCACGTATAACAAAAATACCACCGCAAACATGAAGATTCACTGTTGCCTTGAACGAACTAGAACCAGCCCCTCCTTTGGAAAGAAAGTGAATGAACATATGATTATCTGATGTAACGACACTTGTTGTTCGAGCTATTGGACAGAATTGACCAATTTTCGGTGAGAGCTGAGTAGAGCCTTCATAAATGTCAACGTGAGTAGAGTTTAAATCACATTTAATGTCATGATCTGGTATTTCGAAATCAATTCTTATAACTCTGTTGATTGGAGCTTTTATAACCCAATCACACTCAGAATATTCGTCAGGTGGATATGGGTATCCAGGAAGCTGAATTATGGCCGATGGAGTTGATTCATTTAGTTCCACGGTGAACTCACATGGAGCTGATACTTGTCGATATGATAAAGAAAATTCCTGTGAAAGATAAAGTAGATTCGTGAAATGAGCTATTCAGAGTTTAGGTTACTTACAAATTGTTCGGATACAGGAACATAAGTTGATATAAATAGTTTATTTGACTCTGATACTATTTTCGTAGGTAAATTACCTCCACAATAATGTCCAAGTAATCGTGAATCAGGCGAGTCACCATTATGAATACTTAAATAACCATTGGAACAATGATTATCAGACGAACCCAAGTTAAAAGATTTAAATTTAATTTCGACTCGTTGACCTTTTAGTACAACGATTTTCCATGAGCAAGTTTCGAATGGTCCAAGTAAAGACGAATCGATATTACCTGTTGGTCCATAAAATGTGCCACCACAAATCGGTCTCACTGTTATATTGAACCCTTTTAGTTCGGTTGATAAGCCGCCATAGTTGAAGAACGAGATCAACGATTGATTACCTTGGAGAGTGAATAGTTTTTCTTTTGAATCGCAGACTATTCTATTGATTTTCCAATCTTTTTCATGGTCAAAACTGTAATCGTAAAAAGAGACTCTATTTTTGTGACATTTTTCATCTGAGTGTAACTTAATATCCATCTCATTAATTTCAACTTGTAACTGAGTCCCCATAGGATTTGAAATGGTCCAACTACAACTCAAATCATTCGGATAAGAACTTGAGAGTAAAGTCAAGTTTTGATTAAGTTTAAGATTCGCAGTATATTTACACAGATGATTAGGATCATCAATAAGCGGAAATGGAATATTCTTACTGACCGATGTCCAACTCAACAAGAATCTAGAAATGTAAAAGTTTGGCTTGAAATGGACATAAGCGATTGAAGAAGTTGTATAAATTGGAAGGTAACCAGCACGATAACCACAAAACTGACCGAGAATCGAGCTGTTCACTGATGGACCATCATAAATTGTGATACTAGAATTGCTACATGAGCTGTCAAACGAATCATCAAGAATATCAATTGATTCCAATTTAAACTTAATCTTATTCGAGTTACTTGTCTTAATTGTCCAACTTTGATTGTTTTCCGATGAAAATATTCTTGGATAAGCAAACGATCCGATTTTACCAGAATCAGAGTTGATTTTCACATCTTTGATTGTTTTGTATGAAGCTTTGAATCCAGAAGCTGAACCATTAGCATGAGATTTAAATCTAATCCATAGACTTGGATAATATTGAGTCGAGTTTAATTGTGGTAAATTTGATCCACAAAATCGGCCAATGAGCTTACCTGATTCATTTTCTTCTCGAATCTCCAAATGATCCAAAGCACAGAATTGATCATATTGAACATCAAACGAATGAAACTTCAAAGAGATTAAATTACCTTGAGCAAGATTAATTTTCCAAACACAAGTTTGAGAAGGAGGATAATCATTCGGATATCCTGGTGAATTAAATGTTCCTTCCCAACTATTCAGTTCATATTTACATGAATCAAAATACTGTGAGTACAAAACTGTGAACAGAACTTGACCCTTAATGTGAAAATGAAATGATTTACCAAAAATCTGAGCTGTTGGAAGATGAGAAGAGCTATTGTATCGAGTAATGGCTGTCGGCTCATTTGACTCTCCATCTAGTAGATCAATGTAACTATCAGAATTTTGTTTGATCGCGAAATCAACAAAAGTCAATAGGGTTTGATTGAACTTTTTGTATGAGTTTAAGTGATATTGACACGAAGCTTGGCCACCACCAATTGGCAGATTATTAAAATTGCTCAACTCATATTGTTGGTTGTAAATCGTGCGCGTAGAATCACAAGTCGTTTGGTAAGTGACCATAAACCCTCGGCCATTATGTCGATACGATGAGAAGTAATAAATGACAATACTTTTGCTGGAATTAGATTTGATTGGAGTAGTTGGGAATTCATTACCACAAAGTCTGGTGAGTTCATCCCCTCTAGCAGTAAAGGAAAGATAATGGTCAGTACAATCTTCTGACCAGGGAATGTCCAGATCTTTGATTGTAACCTCAGTGTATCCCATATCATCATTAAGAATCCATTCATGTGTGATCGGGTTTTCATATCGATTTGGATAACCAGGAGAGGCTATTGAGCCAGTGACCAAATGAAAGCTACCATCGAATGGATGTTCATCATCATTCTCGGATCTGAACAAAAATTTGAATCCTTTTCCACCATAATAATTATCAACATTAAAAGAGATCGTTGCGTGATTTCTGGTTGTCTTAAGTCTCAAACGTTTCTTGAGACGACCAGAAAAGTTCACAAGACGATGTGACCTTGTGCTCGGTCCATCAAATATCTGCAATGAGTCACCTTCCTCAATATGATATTCATTTATGAAGATTTTAATGATATCACTTGGTTTACCATGAATAGTCCACAGACAATTAAGTCCATTTGGATAAGAGTCAGGATAATTTGGAGAAACCAATTCACCTTCACTTTCATGAATGTCACCTCCACATCCAACTAGTTTCCACTCTAATCGGAAATATGATTGATTATCTGGATAAAGATTAACAAAGATAACCTGTACTTGATTTTCAGTGATTAAAATTGGATCGAAATCTGTGTAATCAACTGATTGACAGAAGGTTTTAGTTGTCTGGTTACTGATGAATGATAAGTAACTTGTTGAACATGAAGATGAATCAGATGATTTAAACTTCTCAATAACCAAACTTATATTGTTTCCTTTTGGTACTTTAATTGTCCAAGAGCAATTAAGACTCTTTGAGCTCTGGTTGATTGGACTCTCTATTGATCCACTTATACCTTCAATGAAATTATTACAATCAGTTTCATAAGAAAATTTAAAACCTTTGATCTTATTTGTTGATCCATTTGTTATTAACTTGATTGTCAACTCGTTGCCTCTTGAAGTAACCAAATTATTATCAAGTTGTTTCTGATTGCAAGCAACTAATAGTTGAGAGTCTTGGTCAGTTGGTCCATCGTAAATGATTAACACATTTTGAGTACAATCAAGAGAAGCATCTAATTCCAAATCGATTAGATTAACAAACAAATGAGATCCATCTGATGTTTTAATCTTCCAAAGACATTCACCAGAGACATTGAATGGATTAGGATAATTCGGTGAGGTCACAATTCCATTTGCCGAATTCAAGACACCACCACACTGAACATTAGATTTATCATCAGTAACAGTATCAGAATAAATTTGACTTGATTTAATGCTACGTTTATCACGACAAGAAGATCCATCGAGGCTCGAATCGCATGAGCCATTTTTTACCTTCTTTTACATTTGTAAAATTGCAAACGAAATTTGTTGATTGAATTCAATTGTTGACAGTTTATTGATGTATTAATATATAAATTTATTTATTACTCACATTTTTTGTCTTAAGTTTACTCTCACGAAATAACTCGAACGGGTTTGGACTATTTAGAAACCTAAATGTCGAGTTAGTCAAACTTTCATCGCACCGTTCAATTTGTTTACACCTTAATCAGAGAAATAAAAAGTGAAATTAGAATATGTAACTCAAATGAGATGACCTAGAAAAGAGCATAAAATTTTCACTCACGTTAATTTTTGGAAATATGATGAAGACTGTACATGGAACAGGCAGAGTAAAAGTAGCACAGGAACTATTAAAATACCGCGAATTGTAGCCATGTGTTATGACAGTGGAATAGCAACTCGATCAATCCTTTTGAAAAAACTTTTCGGTAAACAAAAGTATCGATGAATAAATAAGTATATAAAAAGCTGAAACTCTTTCAAAAAACTTGATTATATTTTTTCCATTTCAATAAAAAATTCATTTGAGTTTAACCTTGAAATCAATCTGAATCTTATTCAAGGTTGGTTAAGATCCTAGAATTAACTTTCACCATCAATCACCAGTTGCTTATGCATCAGATTGATTTTTATATAAGTCAATCATCATAAATCTCTGGTTATTTTAGTTAAAAAAAGTGATTGAACTTAAAAAAGTTACGTAATTGGTAAGTTTCATGAGAATAATTGAAACATTCAAATCAATTTAATTTTTCCATCAGATTAATCAGCAATTAGCCAGTTCCATGGTTTATATTATATCGATTTTATTTTTAATTTAACTTTTAGGCTGATGAATAATTCTAAATAATCGTTTTATCATAACCACATATTAGTAATTCTAATAAACAAATCTTAAAAATACTAAATTCGTTCAGATGATTCATCCGTTCCAGGATAAATTAATGGACGAATATTCATTCGTACCAATCATCACCCTGACAGTTGCAAGAACAAGATTGTTGATAGATGAACAATAGATTATTATTTCTAAAAAGACAATCAATTGTTAACTAGTTAGAAATGGAAAAACAATAATTTCTATCATTACCGACACTAAGATTGACAGTGCCATTTATTCATGTCATTAAAAATCAATTGTAATTTGGGTACAATTTTGGAACATTATAGTGGGTGACAAAATTTTTCGTACACTGTTTTTTTGTCAAATTGCGATCCGATTAATTATTGATTAAAAGAGGGCAGTAGGTTTAGTTGATTAATTTGAGACAAATGTAAACAATAATTGATCAAAAATCACGTTTCTTTTTATAATTGTTGACTAATTGTGAAAATCGCTTGGGACAAAATTTTTCGTACACATCGACCAGATCAGTTTTCTTCAGAATTAGAACTAGGTAAGGTAATAATATTAATATTTTTCGATCAACAATTAAATTCTGGTCATTTTTTGTGATTTTTATTACCCTTTCTAGCCTCTAATATGCATTCAAGAGAGATGATAGAGAAGGTGAAATCACTTCATGAACTTGGTCAGGGATATCGAGAAATCACCAGAAACTTATAAATTACTGCTTCTTCTGTCCACTATATGGTTAACAATGAGTACAATCGAGAAAAAAATACCGTTGGTAGGCCGAAAATATTACAGCGGTGAGATACTTATAGAATAAAGAGAGAGTTCCGTATTCTTCGAGCTAATAATAATGTCAGCGCTCGAAAACTTAAAGAAAATCCCTATTTAGAATGTTCAAGTAGAACAATTAACCGAACACTAAGTGGATCTGGTGAAGAATACAAGAAAATAAAAAAAAATAAAAAATAACATTAACAATGAAACATAAGCAAGAACGTATTCGATTAGCAAAGTTATGGTTATCTCTGGTGGGAAAATAATCAATTAAATAATCGAAATGACAAACAATCAGTTCATAATATTCCCTGAATACACAAAGGAAAAGATCGAAGTGTATGAAAAATTTAGTCGCAAAGGTTTAAGCCGATTGTCGGAAAAATTGATCTTTCAATGAAAGTGGTTCTATTTTTTACTTCATCATGTTGCTATTTTGATAAATAGATAAAATTATCATTAATATTGTGACGGTATCGGGGTTCGAGTACCTTAGAGAAAGAGAGAGAAAGAGAGAGAAAGAGAGAGAAAGAGAGAGAAAGAGAGAGAAAGAGAGAGATAGAGAGAGAAAGAGAGAGAAAGAGAGAGAAAGAGAGAGAGAGAGAGAAAGAGAGAGAGAGAGAGAGAGAGAGAGAAAGAGAGAGAAAGAGAGAGAAAGAGAGAGAAAGAGAGAGAAAGAGAGAGAAAGAGAGAGAAAGAGAGAGAGGAGAGGGAAACTTTGAACAGCTTTTACAAAGTAAAAGCTAAGAAACCAAAGTTAGGGAGAGAGCGAGATGTAGACAAGAGAAGATCTAGCAAAGAGTAGAGTGAAAGAGAGAGCGGATTGAAGGGAAAATGTGTGTTGCATACAATAGGCACGAGAGTCACTACAATCGTTTTTCTCTTTCTTTTTCCCTTTCTTTTTTCATCTTTTTTCTTCTTTCTTTTCTCTTTCTTTCTTTTTCTTTTTCTCTTTCTTTTTCTCTTTCTTTTCTCGAACTTATAATTAAAGTAATTATTGAATAAAATTTGTTTCAATTGCTATTTTTATATTTTTTCCACTCAATTTTTCAATTAATTTGATATATTCGTTAAGAAATTAACAGAATTTTTAAATTAAATCAAAAAAAATTGTCAACTACAAGTCTCGAACCAAATCCATATAATTTCACATTATGCAGTTTCGTTCTATTTATTAAACGTGATAATACAAAATCGGATATTCAATAGCTGCATACTCAGCATATACCTTCCGCTTCCTCTCATTAGCCAACTGCCGCTGTTTAGCTCGTTGCGAGGGTCCAGGATTGTCCATATCAAGGCTTGAACGTGTGATCGTTGATTTGAAATACAAGTCTTTAATAATCGTGACACTGGAGACGGGGTATAAGGTTTCTATACAAAATTCATGCTAATCTTAATGTTATTTCATTGTGATAGTTTTTTTAATGAAGTAAAATCTAATTTGATCAATTTTCTGAAAAATAGTTAATTGCATAACCTTAAAAATTAATAAGACGAATTAAAAATAATAAATTTATTCAAAATAATAAAGAAAACCATCAAAATTAAAAATATTAATTATTAAAAAAAGAAACAGAAAGAGAGAAAAAGAAAGAAGAAAAAAGATGAAATAAGAAAGGGAAAAAGAAAGAGAAAGACGATAGTAGTGACTCTCGTGCCTATTGTATGCAACACATACTTTCCCTTTGGTCTGCAGTCTCTTCTTCTCTCCTCTTTGTCTCAAAGTAAACATAATTTAATTTCATTTTGTCTCTGCTTATATACAAAATTGAGAGTGAGTCTTTTCATCATCATCATCTTATCTTTGACCAATGGTCAGTTGGGTCAGGGTAAGGTGATGATGATGATTACAACACAATGTTGAGTAATCAACAATCATCATCAGTAGGGGCAAAGTATACTACTCTGGCACAATTTCTCTTTGTGCCTTCCCCCCTTTTACCCTTTCTTTTTCTACTCTTTCTCTTTCGTTCCAAATTTCTTTACCCCTTTCTCGCAAACTAATTCTTTTTATCTCTCTCCTTCTCACATTATTAACCTTATTTTTCTCCACCTTTTTTCAGGACAATTTAACACTAATGATCATTAATGTTTTTAATGATCTAATACAATCATTAGCCTTATTCGTCCTTGTACTAAGATCATTAAAATTATTATAGTAAAGAAAATAAGGTCATTATGATCATGATAATTATCTTCTTTTAAGATAACTATAAAAGGTGAATAATAAATGATTTCTTTGTCAATTTCATTCACCAAATCTTATTAAAAACAAGGTTTATTTCAATTGTTTACCTCATAAAGTTTGTTTAAAAGTTTTATTTCAAAAAGTGTACCTTTTAAAGTTTTGTTTTAAAGCTTCAGCTAAAGTTTTCTACGTTTCGTTTATTCGCAACGTCTGTTATAAACGTTTTGTTTTAAAAAGTTCTGTGCTATCATAAAGATTCATTCCAACGTCTCGTTCATTTTTATCCAAATTTCATTTTGATGATTCGATTGGACATTACCAATAGACAAAAGTTAAAATCTCCATCATCAATTTTAAAGAGAAGTATCTCACACCATTAACGAGTAAGTGAAATTCAATTACCTAAATGTTAACAAAAATTAGATGAAATACTAACTAAATTTATTGTAGCAGCTGATTGAATTATAGCTTTATGTTGATTCTTCTTTATGTTATGTTTGAACTCTTTCGTTGTGTATGACTATAGCTAGGATACTTTAACTATTATTTAAATTGATAAACGTGACTTTAGTTATTGTCTATCGTCATTGTTTTTCTCCATCAATTATGTTGAGGTCCAAATTCCACATTTAATGTACTTCTGTACTTTACTCATTTATGATAATGTTTTCTTTGAATTTTGATCATTTTGTACTTGTTTACACTCAACTTTTGCATACTCCCATTTCATACAACCACATTCTAATCCTTTACTCCTTAGCTAACGGTCTAAGCTGCCAGATGTTCATCATCTTTATCTTCCATTTATCTTCCATTTTACTTTCTATATTTAGTAATTTTCTCTTTTCTAAGGTCAGTTACGTACTTATGACCGAAGTGGCAACGTAAACTCTCTGGTGAAGTATTTAACTTTTACTTTTGTTTTAATAAAAACATAATTTGTAATTTTCCCTTTCCTTTTTAATTTACTTTTATTTTAACTTTTGGGAACGCAACAAATTATACTCTGATTAGACGAATCCAACATTTTTCAATGTAAATAGGCATCTATATCCATGTAATCTTCGCATGATAATGAAGCATTTCACATCCGTGCTTTATTTCACAAATTCTTGAGTGAGTAAATGGGTTCAACATTTTCCCCATGTTAATGAATTGGCTTTGATCTATTTATTCAATTTCAATCTTTTTTCATTTGATTGCTTCTTTTCCATCTTTTTCTTTAACAAATAGTGTCTCAATCAACTTCAAGATAAGTATGCCTTCACTTGATGAGTTAAATATTAATCAATCTCAAGCTTCTGCTGATCAACAGTCGTCTGCATCAACCAACGATCCTCAACCTTTTACCTCTACTATCAATCAACCCCAGCCTTCATCTGCTTCATCGACTGATACTCAACGCATCACCAGACTATCTTCACGAATGGATCCTAGTTCTAACACTGCAATTCGAACTCCTAATGAGCCTCCTGTTTTACAAGTTCAAGTTAGCGAAATGATGAACGAATGGAATAGTGAACTTGAAATGTGGTACGCAGAGGATGGTTTGGTACACTTCAATGTTGAAATGGGACAAAACTATAGTACCAGGCGAACGATTGATAAACTTCTCTGGCCCAGAAGAAACATAAGTTTCAAAAGAAGAATTCTGGCAAGCTGCTGAACGCAATGACGTTGAACGAATTGAGGACATGGAGAAAGAGCAGGCAAGAATTGTTAATGCAACTCCAATTTTATCGTCGTCTTTACTGTTTCCGGCTAAAAGATAAAGCTCGACAAGTAGCTGAACATGTTTGTTCAATAGCCAACTATGGTGGTGATCAAAAGAAAAAAATGAAACGTATGAATTATGCTGGTCGTCAAAAGGTGGGTTTTCCCGATAACCCATCAGGACGAATCGACGCTGATACCGAAGGTCATCAACGATGGCCATGGATGGAGATTATTGTCACAGATGGCGTTGAAATAAGTGATGCAGTATATGATAAAGCAAAAGGTTATTTCGATTTCATTCATTACCGGTATGAGCCTGTTGAATTTTGGGGAAAAAGAATAAATAATCATTCTTATCGCTCTTAAATACGCATGTCCATTGAATTTTTTTCGTTTCGCATGCGTCATTTTTTCTTTCGGTTATATAAACGGTTGTTGAGTGGAAAACCTTGCCAGTCTCGATTGGAGATAGGCTTTAGAATGGTAAGTTGAATGATGAGCATTTAAGATTTTAAAGCCGGACTTAGGATTAGATCCGCACGTGGTGTTTAAGTGCAGAGATGTTCAAGTGGTACTATCAAGTAATCTGTATATAATATGCTAAATATCATCATAGCTCTGTTAAAATGGATAATATCTAGCTAGTACCTTAAGGAAAAAGAGCTGGATTTAACTGACTGAACAAGTGTTGTTCAGCGGGTGCCTGTAAGCCCAATACCGAAGAATGGTGAGCAGGTTAAATTCCTTGATCATAAAGGCTGCAATGATAGCGATGAAAATTTGCACATACATTACAAATACAGAATTGTCAGTCCAGTGCCTTATTACAGCATATAAATGCACCGAATATGTGTGATTTGATAGTTTATTCTATTACAAAACTGCGTCAAAAAGTAAGTGCAAATAGATATTTGAATGACCTTGAAATGACTTTGAAATTATTGTGTGATCTTGTCTTGATGTTAAACCAAATTTAGTACTTCTATATACAATGGTTCATTAATTATAGTAAAAGATGAATAAAGTCTTATAAAGGACCCACAATAAGTACTCACCCGTGGTAGCTAGAGTCTTTATTTTTTTCATGATAGTGCTTCATATCATAAGGTATAACATATACAAAAATCAAGAGGTAAAAAGCATTAGTATGCATATAGGAAAACTTGATTTTTACCCATACAGCTCTATGGCAAAATCCAACTTTGAAGCTCTGTATCTCAGGAACTAGATCTTTCCGCATATACAAACTCGCAAATTATATGTAGTTTAACATGAGCTATATGTACAAAAAATTCCAGTTCTCTAAAAGTGCGGACCTAATCCGAAGTCTTACCTTTGACTGGTGTTAGAACAAATTGATTCAGTTTATATTTGATTAAGTAATTAGAAATTGGTGATTTGACTTATTTGCAATCGTTTGCCGTTGTTTTGGTTTGATGAAGAATTTCTCTCTTTTTTGAGATTAAATTGGATTTTTCGTTAATTGTAATTTATTTTTATGATTTCTCTTAGACGATTTAGATAAGAATATTGATTTCTTGGAGAGTAAATTAAGAGCGTAAATTACTTTATTACAATGATTTATTGTTGTCGTTGGAGTTTCAAACTTGTTGATGATTCATTCAACACTTTTTAGCAGGTAGTTTATAAGTAATGTTATGTTTAAGCAAAATTGTTTTGAGAGAATTTTATTATTGCTTTTTTTCACAGTTCGAACTCATTACGTGGTTCACTTTCGGATAATTCTCGATAGGGTTATATCCAGTTGAATTGGTTGAATTTTGAACAATTGAATAGTTTTCTTCTTGAACTTTACTTGTTTACTTATCACTTATTTATTACTTTGTTTCAAAGGTGGATTTATGACTCACTTTTGTTGATTTGTTCGAATTGAGATTGATGAGATTGAAAGTTTTCCCACGTTGAATATGTTATGTTTATTCTATTGCTATTTACAGGTAGAGGTGTTTGTCTCACAATTTTATTTTGTAACTTTTGTTAAAGTTGTTTTTTACTATTTGAAAGAAAACTTCAAATCTTTTATATCTTCAAGGACTAGCAGTCCTCATCGTGGGCTCCATTTAAAAGTTTATACAGTGTATTTTAAATTTATTTGTGATTTGATTCTTTCGTATGACTACAATTCGGATTAAAACTAAAAGGTAGAATTCGAATCGTTTTGAGAAAATTTTTTTATTCTCGGAATTCCCGATTGTGCGAATTTTCAAATCAAAAAATTGTTATTTTAGCCGAATTTGTAGAAATAAAGCTCGCTGGATGTATTCAAAATCCATATATTTGTGCGATGATTGTCACATGCTGCTGGCTTATCTTATGAGAAAGATCCATTTAATTGTAGCCCGAAACCTTTATTTGTTATTGCAATTAACAAGCTTTGTTCAAGTTTAAAACATTCAAGCTGAATATGGTCAAGAGAATTAAGCCTCAATGTGCCATCGGTGCCAATCCATCCAATTTAGACCATCATCAATTGGACGTGTATCGAATTCGAATTCAATTTTGCTGAAATTCAATGAACTCAAACGGTTTGAAAATTCGATGAATCGTGGCTACCCAAAAATGACCAAATTCTCCATTTTTAGATCAGTTAGAAAAAGCTAAAACACAAATTATGTTTTTCAGACCACAGCTTATTCACAAAAGTTTATGAAGATGCGAAAATTCAACAATTCGAAAATGATATCAAATTCAAGAAATTAAGAAAAATTTCTAGATTCTGTGGATTGAATTCGACTATTGGCAAATATTGGCAAATCGACATGTCAACAGTATTGATGCAGATCAATCTGGTGATTTACTTTCTATTTTAAGAAAAGATAGAATATTGTGAGATAAAGTTCTCTATGCTTGATTTCAAATTATCAATGGGTCAAGTTGTAAGGAGTTGATTTGCTCTCAGACATTTTTCTATCAACATTCTACAAGTCTGGTAAGTAATTTTTAGTTTTTTAGCATTGTATTAATAATAAATTATATACATCAATCATTAATTATTAACACTGGTTTTCTTTGTTTTGCAGAATTTCGAAAATCGCTTTGAATCATTAGATGATGAACCAAGACCATTCAAAAAGTTCAAACAACTGGTAGGTGGATTCAAATCAGTTCAACAATTGAGCTTATTCGAATTCAACAATTCATATATAATTCTAATTCTATTTTTCATCTTCTTTTGAATATTAATTTAATTCTATCCGCCTGGATCACTTTATGTATATCCGGATTCACAACCCATCAGTGTAGAGTTTGTTTATCCCCCTGATCCTTTTTGGATGTTTTTCACAATTCCAGGATTGGAACTATCACGAAAGAATATCCTGGAAAAAATCAACGAGATAAGAAATTTCAATATCTGTGATGAAATAAAATTAGTTATTGTTATCAAGTCCTTTTCAAGGATTAAAAACTATTCCTGATGGTCACCGTATCAAACGAGGAACAATTGAAAGATTACCATCATTTCCTAATGGTACCTATTGTGTTTCAGCTTCAGATTTTGGTTTGAAGATTAAAGTTAAAAATGACATATAAAATTCCAGAGAATTTGAATTCTAATCCGAGTACAGTTTTCAATGCTAGATTGATTGGAATTTCCCCAGTATCAAAATGCACATTTTTCAAAGTAACAAAACCCAATTCTGTTACTTATTGGTTTATATATTTAAAATTATTGTTATTTATATCATGTGCTCAATTAATGTAATAAAATATAAAAAAAGAATGTTCCAGAATTCATGAGTGTCCATTCTGTGCAAACTCGAAAGTCCATCGCTTATCATTTTGGTAAGCATATGTCAGCACTGAGAGCAAATTAGTTTTCAGAATGTAAATTTACATTACCGCATTTGCAATTACTCATTCGTCTATACTTTTGTGATTTTTTGTTAATTACTATTAGTGGCCCCAAAACCTATCTTCAAATTAATTAATCTAATAAATTCTTTTTTTATTAAAATCAAATGTTAAAGCTAAAGCTTTAAAATATCTACGCGGAAAAAGAGAAAAAAGTAATTAATTTTAATTAGTATTAATATTCTTTAAATAAATTTGTAACTTACTATTTTATCTTTTGTGAAATAATCCTGCTCAAATTATGATCTTTTTATTCACACATTAGATATTAAATTACTTTATAAAAACAATTTAAAATTCAAATAAATAAGAAAACAAATGTTGCTGGTAGTAGTATAAATATTACCTCTTCGGCATCAAAAATGACCTTGAACTAATTTTTTCTTCCTCATTCTTCCTACTATCACACAACTCATTCGCACAACTCTCCAGAGATTAAATCTATTGATTCCAATACAAACAAAGATGTCGTAATCTAATTAATCTATTTATTTTCCATTCAAGTTTAATATGAGCATTTTTTCAATGAATATTAATTTGAATCTTTGAATTTTCAATTACCCGAATAGTCAAATTGATTGGACTGTGAATGCTTTTTTTTCAATTAAGAACGATGCATTTCCAACTTAGTTTTCCAGAATTTAATGGTCTGAACCATTGGTTTGATTGATTCGACTAACTGGATCAACCACTACAGGGTATTTTTTAATGGACTCCGAGCGTTTGAATTTGAATTGTGCGCCAACTACTTGCTATTTTTTAAAAAAAAATTTTATTGCAAAGCTTAAGGTTGCACTTAAAGTTACAGTGTGTTTTCAAAGTGACTGCCTTCAAGCTGTTCTAGCATTTGGAGACGTTCAGTGAAGTTTTCCATAATGGCTTTTAAGGTATCATGATTTAATGTAGTGGTGAACTCTCTTATAGCATTTTTGAGTTCATTGAGGTTTGATGGACTTTTTTGATATACATAGTCCTTCATCATACCCCAGAGAGCAAAGTCACATGGATTGAGATCTGGAGAGTAGGGTGGCCACTCTATTTCTCTTCCATCTTCTGTGGCGTAGCCTAAACCGATTATTCTGTCCCGGAAATGGTTTCTAATGGTTGTTTTGACGTTCCCTTTGCGGTGTGGCAATGCGCCATCTTGTTGCCAATGAAAATCATACAGAAAACTTCGTTGTCGTAGCTCTGGAAAGTGTATGGTATGGTATGGGAAAGCATCTCATTGTATCGATCACCATTGATAGTGTCTTCGAAGAAATAAGGGCCTACAATTCCTTTTCCCGATATTCCCATCCAAACAGTTAGTAGGAGTCTCTACAAAGGCATGAGGGTTCTCTATTCCCCAAATTCGGTGGTTTTGTTTGTTCACATAGCCATGCAAATAAAAGTGCGCTTCGTCAGTAAACCATATTCTTTGTGGATCTATCTGCCCAAGTTCGATCTTTTCTGCCATTATACGAGAGAAGGCAAGTCTACGTTCCTTATCAAAGGGTTTAAGCAGTTGAAATTGTTGAATTTTGTATGCTTTGAATCTTAACTTCTCATGCAGAATTTTCCAAACAGAGCTTCGGGAAATTTGTAGCACCAGCACATGTGGTGATTGTTGGATTCTTTCTGTTCCTAAAGTTGGAAAGTAGAACTTCATGAAAGCACTAATGGTGGTTTAATGAGGGAACTACCAGGGGGAAATAATTGTTGATTTTTTCCATTCGAAGGTTTCGATGGTTGCACCATCATTTCTTGCATAGTAGCATCGTCAAAAACTAATGATGATTTTGACGATTGCAAATCAAAAATATCAACCAAATGAACACTTAATGGTTTACAACCAAACTTTTCGACAAGTTGTTCATCGGTTAATGAACACTTTGTTTTATTTTTTGATGAAACTTTTTTACTTTTCAAAGAAACTTTCTCTTTTTTGTTTTAGATATTTTTTCACGTAATTTAAAGTTATTCATTTAAAGGTTTGTTATGATCAAAAACTTAACAATCAATTAATGGGTTAATTAAGTGTTGATGAGATTTATTTATTTGAGCTTTAACCGTCAAAAAACTATTATGCAAAGGTTAAAGAAACAACTAGCTTTGATTAATCATAATAATAATTATCATATCATTGAAATGTCAAATTGATAAAAACTCTTTCCTTTGACTTTATTGACGAATGTTTTCTTGAATATTGGAAAAGGAAATACATGACATTTCACCATTTTTTGACATTTTTAGTTGCGGAGATATATCGGTTTTGATGCGGAATCCTTTTCATCCAACTTTCATTAATTTGCTCGTAACAAAAAGCGCTAGAGTCAAAAAACCTTTTTGATTTAGGCACATTTTGTTTAAATTTTAGTCGATTGTGACCACCACTTGATGAGTAATGCTCGAGATAAACTGTCCAAAGTTAACAGAGATGGTGTTTATAGTGTAATCTAACTGAGCAAATAGAATTATCAAAATTGATCAATTGTCTCTCAAGATAAAACAATTAAATCATGAGTTCCACTATTTATTAGCTACCCTTTAGTCTAGACTATGACCAGTTAGTCATAGCCAGAGAGTTCATCTTAATTTCAACGTTTAAATGGAGTCAATAAGTCTAGCCAGTCAGTCGCTAATCAATTTCAAAAAATTAGTCCAAAACATTACCAGTCATACCTTATAATCTACGAAAAAATCAAATCATTCTTGTTTCGTCGGATCATCTTTTCATCATCTTTAAACTAGATTTTCTTCAGTTAATAATTTTTAATTGTTAAAAACAGAATAGATTACATGACAAATTCGGAGATCAATGAGAGTGAAATTTTGTGCAGTCGATCGATAGTCCTTCGATAGTCCTAAGCCCTGGCCCATTTTCATGAATGAGTAAAAATTTAAGGAAAATTGTTCTCACCTTCATTTGCCTAATGTTGTTATCAAAAGAAGAAGGATTGTCGTATTTTCTAAAACAACCTGTAAATTTAAGAAGACAATCAATTTAGTCAAGCAAATCAACACATGAGGCTCATGATATAATCTTTTTGCTACTTCCATTTAAGCGTTTAAAGCTTGGAATTGCGAAAACTGTATTCATTGGACACAAATGCTCTCAACAGACTAAATTTTTTCCCCTTAGAGTCTCTTAACAGCCTTTGTAAGAAAAATGAATTTATTTATTGATAAATTCATGAGTAAGTGTAAATGCTGTACTGAATTCTAGATTTAAATCTAGAAAAATCAGAGAGATTAAAATAAGATAATAGGTTCCACTATTAATATACTCACGAGAAGAAAATGATGAATGGAATAGTTTAATGATCCAAATATACAGAAGAAATAACGATTTCCGATATGTTCAAAGTAGCTAATTAATTGGAGCTTAACTCGATTAGATGCTTTCAAGAAAAAGGCTTTTCGTAGTTGACTACAGTTTTGTTCAATCTTGAAAGTTAGAATAGTAAAAATTAACCTCATAATATAAATATGAATAAGTATAATTCATGCAGCGCATTTACCTTCCTTTGACCATAAGTCCCAAGAAAAAAATGCACAGACAATCCACCGATCCAATTGATAAAGCCTAAAAGAATCATCGCTAATCTCAGAAATTGGGGAATATCGATGAAAAAAATTAGATAAATTATTATGGATTGAGCAATGAATGTAGCTAAGAAAATTGATTGATTGAAATGGATCCAAAAATGGTGACCGTCAATCAACTCTCTCATTATGGATATGTTTGATTTGACTGAATGGTTGATGAGTGATGTCAATATTTTACTTGGATGATTATTCATTGTATAATTGAGACGGTCATGTAGATTATTCTTTAGGTCATTCATTTGCTTAGCGAAAATGTAAACTTGGAAAGCGTAAAGCGTCCCGAAGTTAGCGGCATAAGCAATAATCACGAAAGCGAGAATGATTGTGATGAGTGACCAGAGCCAGAGATATATGAAAAACTGTTGAGGATAAATGAAAAAAGAAGGAAGAACGAGCAGGGAAGCCGAGACACTAACAGAATAGAAGACACCAAGATTGAATCGTAT
The DNA here is from genome assembly GCF_014898815.1 of Panonychus citri. NCBI lineage: Eukaryota > Metazoa > Arthropoda > Arachnida > Trombidiformes > Tetranychidae > Panonychus > Panonychus citri. The sequence continues at coordinate 2,265,710 of NW_026515541.1, forward strand.
GAAAAGTCGATGTAGAATCGTGGGTAGCCCCGAGATCGGATGGCTCCTTGCCGATAAATGTTCAAAGACTACTCCAATATTGATCCATTTTTGTAGTCTTAGAGTGTACTGAGAACGATATAATGTCAAAATACACATGAATGTGGCACTTATCCAGCTAAAGAATATTAGAGTTAATTGTTTCTTTGTTTTTCCAGCGGGTATAGTAAAATCACCAATTACATAAGACAAATTATTTAAATCACTCTGGCACATTATGATTACTTGTTTGACATTATTGACAATAACTAAGACAAAGGCCAAAGTGAAACACCAACCAGAGCGATTTCTGTTTGGCTCATCTGGACTTAAATAGTCGAGATCGATAATTTGATGATTTAGGTACTGACGAAAATTTGAATAACCTGAACCCTTGATTTGATTCACTGCCATGACTTGTTCTAATTTACACTGGAATAAGATTTCACTAATTACTCTATTGGTATCTATTAATAAATGTACGAAGTTGATAGTAATACGATTGAAAAATAATGTTTTCTTTACATTGATTTTGATTAGATTAATGATGCTGATCTAATGAATGATAATGATTAATGGTTACATTTAATGAGATTAATAAGTAACGAACATGAACTCTGTTTTCATTTTGTGTGAATAATGAATATCTTAATTATCTTAATTTACATCAGCTTCAGTAACCTTCGATTAGTAATCATAATAAAAGAATTAAATAGCATGCAAACTATTAAAATATCGATAATTAATACTGATTTTGCTCTAATTTATCAGGTAACTCCGAGGTTTCTAGATGGACGATTTATACAGTCTATGATGGTTTATCATAAGCAAAGTTTTAATTGACTGAATCAAGGAATGAGATCAATCACAGGATGCCTTCATTTTAATCGATAAAAAGTTAAACTATTGATTAAATTAAGCAAATTTAATCGAAAATAGTAGTTGAGGGCAGAAGTCGATCAAGTCCTTCAGATAAACTCACCTACATTTTAACGAATTTATCGTTGCCAAATAGAACGTCAAAAATACCGATTCGGTTAAACATCAACAAATTAATTACTTAATATTAAAATATCTTAATCCCAAAGTTATGAATCTTATGAATTTCCGAATATCAGCAATAAACTAGTGTTCATTCCAAGTTATCTTTATCTTGATAGCAGTTTACAAGTTAAAATAACGATAGATTATTCAACTCGGACGATTCTTATTAAGATATTCTTGGCATTAGAATTCAATTTTCGAGGCAACTTTATCGCTTTACTGTCTACAAATTTCACTTGTCTAATAAATTGCGAGCTAATCATAATCATTAAGGTAAATCTGTTAATATTTCTAGAAAAGTTCAAGGCAATATTTTAAACAAATGGACTTTATTTACGTCAAATGATAAACGAACAATAGAATGTCATCGATTCCAATACGACAAAAGAATCTATAAAGGATAAATTTGTACAATGACTGAGACTTGTTAACTGGGTAATTTGTTAGAATAAAGGATTCGATAATCGAAAGTGAATCCTGATGAAGAAGTAAACTTTTTTGAATTTGAAATAATCCTTAGATTTCCTTGAGAAATTATTAATATATCTTTGAGTTGATCATCAGGACAATATCTTTGAAACTCATCTTCTCCTGTGAATCGGTTTATCTTGATAACTTCGAGATAATTGTTCTCACATGGCTCATAAATATTCAAGTCGAAATGCTTAAAATGCACATGGATCGTATCATTTGGTTCTTCTCCCTTAAAAGTCCATTCACAATAATTGATACCGTAGTAATTTGGATAATCAGGACTTTCGATAGTTCCATTTCCTCTTTTATCAATTGTCATTCGACAATATTTTGTAACAATATAATCGAATCCATCTCCCCGACGATCATCTCCGTCTGAATGGAATATAAGTTGACCTCTATTCTCCTTGAAGATGATCGATCCTGGTGAATTGTATCCACAGTATCGACCGAAATGATGCCAAGAGTTGTTTCTCCATTCATTGATATCGAGATAATCTTTAGAACAATCAACCGAATCTTCAATATCGAATCGATTGACAAAAGTCAAATTAAGTCGATACGGGGGGTCAACCTCTAATAACGATTCACAATATTGATTAGCCTTGTAAGAAAAGGGGATTTTAACAAATCTATTCACAATATTAGTCCTGAATTCACCACAAGTACTTTTTACCATTTTGAACTTCAACAAAAAACCTTTACTCGTTGTATCTCCATCACTTCTGAATACGATTGAAACTCGATTTCTATAAGCACGGATAAGTGGAGGCTTATTCTTACCACAATAACGACCAATTTCAGTCATTTTATAATCACTTATTTCATAAATTTCCACATAATCTTTTGAACAATCGACTTCGAGTTCAAATGTTTCAAACTCGATTTGTACATGTTGATCATTTATTTCATATGCTTCATTGAAAATGGTCCAAAGGCAAACGGTATCAACTGGATAATTAGCGAACGGCCAACCCGGTGTTTTTATAGTCCCATTAACATCATCGATGGTGTAACCACATTGACTCATGTGGTAAGTCGCTTTTAAACCACGATAACCGTGCGTCCGATTAAAACTAGCGCTTATGAGATTTGGAAATATACTCGAAAAGGGAGAAACCACTATCATATTCGAACTTTTTCCACAAAATATTTTCTTGTATTTGTCCATAAATACCGAATCTCTACCCCAAACTATCACAATAATTAGTACCAGATTTTGGTGATTTGTATTAATAATAAACAGAAAACAAACCTTCGTGAAATGCTATCGTTATCCTGCCATCAGAGCAAAGTGAATCATTTTCAACTGATCCCAAGACCTCAATTGTTTCAAATGATATCCAAGGTGTAAAAAGTCCAGAAACTGCCCAAAAAAAGTAAAATATTGATTACAAATTAAACAATTAGTTTGAATTTACCTAAACCAAGCTGATTGTAGGCGGATTTTCCATCACGAACTCCAGTTAGAATTTGCCAAGCGCATGAAATCCGAGAGTTCTCATGAATGGACTGTGAGAAATTGGTCGAGATAATTGACCTCGATCTCCAATCAATAAAACCACCACATTCTAAACCATTTAATCGATCGTTTTAATAATTAGCATTGAGTTACGATGTTGGTTCTTTCTATTTTTACCTGTTGGTTGATCACTTTCGACCTTTGCTTGAAATCCTTGGCCAGCATCCAGACCCGAAGAAGTCTCGAAATAAACGATTAATCTATTATTTGGAGATTGAATCACCAAGTTAGTGGAATTTGAATCACAGGGAAGATTAATATGATTCGGAGTCATTTCAAGTTTGGGGATTAACGTAGATCTCAGCATTAGATCTGGATGATGATAAATTATGATTTTATCGAGACATAAATTATCAGCTGATTTGAGATTATATTGAGTGAAGTTGAGAGTAATTCGAGTATCAATTGGTCCAGTTAGTGAATAAGTAATGTTTCGCCCAACAGGATATTTATCAGGATATCGAGGAGACTTGATTGTTTTTGGTTCACCCAAGATTATGTCATGATCATGAGCATCTAAGTGGTTCACATGAATGATTGAAAACATTATGAATACGGAAATTGTAAATTTTGAGTTAAAAGTTACTCACCATCTTGATCGTACCGAAACCAAATCCTGAAACCTTTGCCGAAAGTCGCTGAATCTGACTTGAAGACCATAAATAGAGAATTGATCCAAGTTTTTGAAAATCTGTACTCGAAATCTTTAGTCCCGCAAACTTTATTGAGTAGTTGGCCTGATGGACCGTATTCGTGGATTGCCAAATAGTCACCTGAGCTACAATTCTCATTTGAAGGTAGATCAATAGTAACTAGTCGATAAGTCAACATCTCAGACATTTTTGCTGAATAAATGCTGTAATTGCAGATCATGTTAGCTGCATAATGCTTGGGATAAGACGAGCTTTGGATTCCAGTTGTCCCATTGACAACAAAATTACCACCGCAAATATGAAGATTTACTGTTGCCTTGAACGAACTAGAACCAGTCCCTCCTTTAGAAAGAAAGTGAATGAACATCCGATTATCTGATGAAATGACACTTGTTGTTCGAGCTATTGGACAGAATCGACCAAGTTTAGGAGCAACTTGAGTAGAACCATCGTGAATATCAATATGAGTCGTATTTAAATTGCATCCAACATCGTGATCTGGTATTTCGAAATCAATTCTAATAACTCTGTTGATTGGAGCTTTAATGACCCAATCACACTCAGAATATTCGACAGGAGGGTGAGGGTATCCAGGGAGCTGAAGTATAGCCGATGGACTTGATTGGTTTAGTTCGACATAAAATTCACAAGGAGTTGAGACTTGTCGATAAGTCAAAGAAAATTCCTGAAAGAGATAAAATCGATTCATGAAATAATAAATTGTTATCAAGTACATAGTTTAGATTGTCGACTTACAAATTGTTCTGATGCAGGAACATAAGTAGATATGAAAAGTTGATTTGAAGCTGATATTATTTTCTTAGGTAAGTTAGACCCACAATAGTGTCCAATGAATCGAGAGTTAGGTGAGTCATCATTGCGAATACTTAAATAACCATTAGAACAATGGTCGTCATACGAACCCAAGTTAAAAGATTTGAATTTAATTTCAACTCGTTGACCTTTTGGTACAATGATTGCCCATGAACAAGTTTCGAATGGTGCAAGTAAAGATGAATCAATATTACCCGTTGGTCCATAAAATGTACCACCACAAATCGGTCTCACTGTTATGTTGAACCCTTTTAGGTTGGTTGATGAGCCGCTATAGTTGAAGAATGTGATCAACGATTGATTGCCCTGGAGAGTGAACAATTTATCTTTTGAATCGCAGACTATTCTATTGATTTTCCAAGCTTTTTGATGGTCGAAACTATAATCATAAAAAGAGACTCCGTTCTTATTAGTACAATTTTCATGTGACGAGGACTTAACGTCCATCTCATTAATTTCGACTTGTAATTGAGTTCCAATGGGACTTGAAATGGTCCAACTACAATTGACACCATCTGGATAAAAACTTGAAAGTAACGATGTATTTTGGTTCATTTTAAGATTCGCAGTGTATTTACATGGGTGATTAAAATCAGCAATAAGTGGAGGTGCAATGTCACTTTGGAACGATGTCCAGCTCAACAAGAACCTAGAAATGTAAAAGTTCGGCTTGAAATGTACATATGCGATTGAAGAAGTTGTATAAATTGGAAGGTCACCAGTACGATAACCACAAAACTGACCGAGAATCGAGCTGTTCACTGATGGACCATCATAAATTGTGACACTTGAATTAGTACATGAGCTGTCGAACGAATCATCAAGAATATCAATTGATTCCAATTTAAACTTAATCTTATTAAAGTTACTGGTCTTAATTATCCAACTTTGATTGTTTTCCGATGAAAATAATCTCGGATAAGCAAATGATCCAATTTTACCAGAATAAGAGTTAATTTTCACATCTTTGATTGTTTTGTATGAAGCTTTGAATCCAGAAGCTGAACCATTAGCATGAGATTTAAATCTAATCCATAAACTTGGATAATATTGAGTCGAGTTTAATTGAGGTAAATTTGATCCACAAAATCGTCCAATGAGTTTACCTGATTCATTTTCTTCTCGAATCTCCAAATGATCCAAAGCACAGAATTGATCATATTGAATATCAAATGAATGAAACTTCAATGAGATAAAATTACCTGGAGCAAGATTAATTTTCCAAACACAAGTTCTAGAAGGAGGATAATCGTTTGGATATTCTGGTGAACTAAATGTTCCTTCCCAACTGTTTAGTTCATATGAACATGAATCAACATACTGAGAGTACAAAACTTTGAACAAAACATGACCTCTAACAGAGACCTTAAATGATTTACCTAAAATGTGAGATGGTAACACAGAAGAAGAGCTATTGTATCGAATGGTTCTTGTTGGATAATTCGAGCCTTCGTCTTTCAACTCTATGTAACTTCCAGATTGCGATTTTATAGCAAAATCGACAAACGTTAAAAGGCTCTTGTTGAACGAGCCAATGGAAACAAAGTCATAGATACACAAAAAGTTTTCATCATTTTCTGATTTCGGTTGATGAGCAGAATGACTCAGTTCCGTTAAAGAACCATAAATGTACTCTTTTGAGTGCCAGATTGGCTGAATATTGGCCTTAAAACCTCGTCCTTTGTGCCAGCTTTTTGAAAAGTATACAATTTTTATTGCATTATCGAAAATAGATCTAAATGAAGTATTTGATAATGAGTTACCACAGAATCGATCAAGTTCCAAACCTCGCATATTCAAAAGACTCACATAGTGTTCAGTACAATTGACTGACCAGGGTATATCGAGATCTTCAAACGTAATTTGGATGAATGTATTCCTGAAATCGTCTTGTGGATACCAATTACAATTGATCGGTCCAGAAAATCGATTCGGATAACTAGGTGATGAAATTGAACTCTCAGTTGACGGATAGATAATATGACAGTCATTTGTTGTAGTCGAAAAAAATAATCTAAGTCCTTTTCCATTGAACATATCATCGACTTGAAAAAATATCGTAACTTGATTTCTGATTGACGTGATTTTCAATCTCTTTAGGAGACGACCAGCTAAGTAAACAAGGCGATGTGACCTTGTGCTCGGTCCATCAAATATCTGCAATGAGTCACCTTCCTCAATATGATATTCATTTATGAAGATTTTGATGATATCACTTGGTTTACCATGAATAGTCCACAGACAATTAAGTCCATTTGGATAAGAATCTGGATAATTTGGAGAGAACAATTCACCTTCACTTTCATGAATGTCACCTCCACATCCAACTAGTTTCCACTCTAATCGGAAATATGATTGATTATCAGGATTAAGATTAACAAAGTTAACCTGTACTTGATTTTCAGTGATTAAAATTGGACCGAAATCTGTGTAATCAACTGATTGACAGAATGTTTTAGTTGATTGATTACCAATAAATGATAAGTAACTTGATGAACATGATGAATCAACTGATTTAAACTTTTCAATAACCAAACTTATATTGTTTCCTTTTGGTACATTAATTGTCCAAGAGCAATTAAGACTCTTTGAGCTCTGGTTGATTGGACTCTCTATCGATCCACTGATACCTTCGATGAAATTATTACAATCAGTTTGATAAGAAAATTTAAAACCTTTGACATAACTTGTTGATTCATTTGTGATCAACTTGATTGTCAACTCGTTGCCTCTTGAAGTAATTAAATTATTATCAAGCTGTTTCTGATTGCAAGCAACTAATAGTTGAGAGTCTTGATCAGTTGGTCCATCGTAAATGATTAACACATTTTGAGTACAATTAAGAGAAGAATCTAATTCCAAATCAGTTAGATTAACAACCAAACGAGATCCATCTGATGTTTTAATCTTCCAAAGACATTCACCAGGAACATTGAATGGATTAGGATAATTCGGCGAGGTCACAATTCCGTTTGGTGAATTCAAAACACCACCACACTTGCCATTAGATTTACCATCAGCAATATTAGCATCAGAATAAAACCGACCTGATTCAACTTTACGTTCATCACGACAAGAAGATCCACTGAGGCCCGAATTGCATGATTGTGTATCATTTTTCGATTTCTTTATCAAAAAATGAAAGCGAAACATTTAAGTTCTGTTTATTTAACATAGTGGAAAACTTTTCTATTACTTACATTTATGGATTCGGGTTTCGACGTCTTTTGCAATTTCGGGTTTAATAAATCAAATGGATTGGTTCTTTGTAGAAACCTCAACTTAGTAATGTTCAAACTTTGATCGCAGTTTTCAATTGATTGTTTAGCACTGGATAAGAAAAAATTGTATAATTATTGATTAGATACTATTTTTCAATGAAAATAGGATTTCGAAACTCAGATGAGATAAAATCATATCTTTCACTTACTCGAGTTTTTTTGAACATGATAAAGACTGTATATGGTTTAGGTAGAGTAAATTCAGCGACAGAAGAATAAAGCAATTACGAATTGAAGCCATCACTTCTGTGATCAGAGAATAGTGACCAAGTTAAGAGAATAAACTTTACCGGCAAGTCGAAATTCTCTTCAAAAACTTGATTTCAAGTTTCAGGTTCCAAAAAAAAGTTTTCTCATCACTAAACTTGAAATTAAACTCGATCCTTTCCAAGGTTACACAAGGTGTAAGATAATTTCTATACTGTTAATTTTAGTTAATAATAAGATGACTGGATCAAAAATTTTCGAAGAATCTTTTTGGCGCAAAAATTTCGAAAGTCTTATTAATTAAACTGAATGAATGTTTCGACCATTAATGATTCAATTTGATACTTTCACACAAATTTAAGGCCTCGAGGGTTTCCATTAAACTTTTTAGTATCTACAGAAAAAGAAAATTCGGTAAGGACCAAGATGTTGTGGTAAAGAAGGCAAGGAGGCTTCCTTTTCCCCTTCCCCCTTACCAACTAGAATATAAAAAAATTCAAAAATATAAGTGAAGGTAAATCAACACTGACTAAAATGATAATTTATTAATTAATGAACAAGTCGTATTTGAACTTAGTGGTAGTGATTGTGATTAGTTTGTTGATTGTTATGGTTATGAAGATGATTAAATGATTAAGTTTAATTAAAACTTAGTGATTAAGATGATCAAATTGATGATTAAGTTAATTTTCACTATAACTAATAATTACTGCGATGAATCTGTAGATGATGATTGAGATGAAGACAAAGATGAAGATGGAGAATAGGGTTGAGAACAGAACTGGCCATGCTACCATGTAGAAATTAAGTTAAATATCTTGATAAACTTTTCGGTGATATTGAGACCTCGCAAATAGTTGATTCGATAAATTTCTTCGAAAAAATGATCAACTCGCATCTTTCCATTGGCTGATTTAGAAACAATATCTTTAATTAATTTCCAAAGATTCTCAACTCATTGTTTATGAACTCCTTTCCTTATTGGGTCAACGTAATTTTTTTTATGATTGACAACACAGTGTTCGTAACCTAATGAGGCTAAATCGTTGTATCCTCTCCATCCATCCGTGCTTATTGATGTTTCTTTTTCGACCCACTGTTTGATTATTGGATTTAGTTGAACTTTGCTTCTCTTTTTGTAAGAACTACAAATAATTTCTTAGTGCTCCTTTGAATACCTCCAACGAACCGAATTTATTCCTTTTCGGTACATGATAAACGACCCTTGTGATATTTTCAGGTGTAAAGATGCGTCTCTTCATCCTCAATCGTTTCAACAACACCGGTTTTTTCACCACTATTGACAACAGCATCAAAACACACCTTACAAATAGAATCAAAATAACAACAGTATTTTCACTTAGAATTTATACTTGTTTGACACCGAAATGAAAACACCAATAGAAAATTAAAATTAAACAATCAATTAAACCTGATTTTTTTTCCTTCGAACCAAGTTTTGTGTGTCGAAGATAAACTTTTTCGACATTTATTACACCGAAAAGAGTATCCGAGTTTCATTTGTTTGGATTTAGTTGGTACCATTTTACCTTCACATTCAAAACAACTTTCTGATAAAAAGCAGCACCATCGAAATTTTCACCCTCGGTACTAATTTTTGAGGCTAAATTTGTAGGTTCGAGGTCGACAATTTGAATTAACATAATTGAAAGGGTTGAACTTGATTGTTACGATAACTAAACAAAAAATTGATTGAAATTTTTTGAATATTAACACTTAATCTCTTTATTCTTATCATTTAATATTTTTCCATCTAAATTTGTAAAGTTCTTAATGAACTTAATTATCTTCATCTTCGTCTCCATCTGCATCTTCATCTTCATCTCCATTGTTATTGTAAATTCATAAAGTATAAAATTAACTTCTATCACTAATTTAATCATCATAGTAATCAATTAAGTTTAATTCGGACTTTTATCATTTTATTGAAAATTGACTTTCTTTCACCGAGTATCAACTACACTCATATTTTTGAATTTTTTATATTCTATTTGCTAAGGGGGAGAAAAGGAAGAGGCTCTTCCTTTACCACAACATCTTGGACCTTACCAAAATTCATTTTCTAATCCCATGTATAACCCAATTAAGAAAAAAAGCTAGAGTGATTGTCTCACCCGAAAGAACTGTCAACTAGCGACAAAAGAGACCCAAAGATTATGGCTTGTGTTTTTTGGTCAGCAGATGGTAAAATCACTACTTTTTGTCTTCCTCAAGGTACAACAGTTAATGTTGTACCTAACCTAACCTAACTGCGGAACCAGAAACCAATTTTTTCCAAGGCAATGAGAAATTCCATAAAGCCAAGGCTACGATGGAGTTTATCAAGGAATTAGGCTGGTTTGCAATTGAACGAGCTAGAAGCACTTGCTTCTCGCTAGCTTAAGTGTATACCGAATGTTGTAATATTATACAACATCAATTGATTGCTAAAATCTCAACAGAAAAAACAAACCTCTTCAATTGGATTCCACTAGCGATAATTTCATTTTCCTTTATAAAACCATAGATTTTGTTAATTAGTGGTTGTAGTTAGTTATATCAGTGAAGATCAACTAATGACTTTGGTTTCGATTAGTGAAGATCAACCAAAGTCAAATCTTTACCGCTTTCATCAATATTGTTTTATTTTTCAATTTTCTAGTTATTAAGTTAATTAAATAATTTTAAACAACATATGATAAACTGTGTATAAAGTTCAGTGAAGACCTTATAATTGTTAGTCTAACTTGTCCCAGTCAAACAAAGAGCCAGTGAATACCTTATTTGACCCGTTACATAGAACTAAATAGCCAATGGTTACGTCTTGTGTTTTAATCGAATAGTCAGTGAAGACTAAGGGTTGCATTATAACTTTAAAGATTAACTAATTAATATACAAATTGTGCTTTTAACGAAAAGAATTCAACCCCTTTTAATTTACATGTGTAACAAAACTGGTCTTACAACCAGTTCTCTTTGTTTAACCAGGTACCACCTCTCACGTGGTACCTGGTTAATCTGATTGGATGATTTTTTGTTGAAGATGAAGGAGATGAGGGAGAAGAAAATCTCCTTCATCACCAATATAATGGCCGTTTTTTGGCCATTTTCCTTATGGAAAAGCGGGGTAAGGTTGAGTAACCTAGGTAACCCAAGTTGTTTTTATTAAAAGTTCATTTAATTTTTGTTACATCGTTCCATCATTGGCACCCTTACGGGGATCAAATAAGCAACTTTAAATTAGTGAAATTGTAATAAATAATCAGTAATATTTGTCATTTATGAAGTGTTGTGAAATATGTGGTAAAATTCTGTTACCTTATGTTCTAATCTATTAAAAATTATTAAAAAGATATTTGAAGCCTTTGGAAAAGGTGAAGTGAACCTTTCTATTATCTATTGGAAATAGGTATAAGTGAATTCATTTAAATTGTGTTAAGCTGAAGGTAAAGGCAATCATCTCCTACCTGATTTTATAAACAATACAAGGAAAGGAATCCAAAGTTACCCACTCGCTTGGACTCATTGGTCATATAAAAGATAAAGATAAGTATTCAAAGATTAATCTCAATTATATTTAAATCATATTATGCCAGAGTTTGACCAAAAAACACTAAGTAAATTCCAATCCAGGTAAGATCAATTTTACTCTGAATAAAGATTAAATTGATTATCCTCAATTAAAATAAAGTTAAAATAACCTTTAAATATGAATAATGAGTCAACTCTCAATCAAATTTTTATCCAGGAACGAAATAAACTTATTACTTCAATTTGAATTAGGTTAACTCATTTTTTATCTTGATAAAGATTGACTCAATCATCGTAACTGAAAATTCATTTAAAATAAATTAACTGATAAACTAATTTCAGAATTAAGACAATTAATCTATAATCAGATGATTACAAACAAACCATTCATAAAATAAAAGGGCGAATAAAAGAAACCATTGTTGCTGCAATTTTTATAATTGAATAACCTCAATCGTATTAAAATTTACGTTCAATACATTCAATTTAAATTGACCTAAATTCAATAAAAAGACCCAAATAAAGTTCAATGGATTAATGTTCCAACCCTGATTTGGATTTCAATTAAACACTTAAATAATTTTAACGGGTTGACTAAATAAATGTCCCAATTTTGATTTCAGTTGAATAAAGCTAAACAAATGAATGTTCTACTTTAGGTTTTGTCTGAATAAAATGACCTTAAGTACAGCCTTAACCATTTTATCCATAATTCTATTTTGTTTATCTATGAATGACTTGAATCTTAGGTCACATGAATGAACATTCATCCCACATTCGAATAGAGATCTACAGGAAAACCTTGGTTCATTAATTTCTTGAATTAACTTAAAAACATTGTTTATTAATATAAATCCCTAATTAATGATAAAAAGTGATTCAGCGTTAGTATAGAATATAACTAGATTATAATTAGAATACAAATCATTTCACCTACATAAATACTAAATAGATAACAATAGATAACAATAGAAATTATTCAACCGTAATTAAAGTGTACTTATTGAACCTTGGATAACAATAGAAATTATTTACTCGTAATTAAAGTGTACTTATTGAACCTTGGATAACAATAGAAACTATTCAACTATAATCAAGGTATAATTACTTAAACAATTGAATTGGATTGAATCTAATTGAATTGAACTTCTAACAATTGAGCGCACTCAATCATAATTAAAGGTAAAACCATTGAACCTTTTGAACTTAATTGCATTTAATAACAATTGAAAGCACTCAACCATAATTAAAGGTAACATTATTGAACTTTTAAATTTAATTGTACTTGATAACAATTGAAAGCACTCAACCATAACTAAGGTAAAATCATTGTGTTTTACGAATTAACCATTATCTATTAATTACAATTAAAAACGTACTTAATTAAATATAATCATCACTGTTCTAAATTGAAGATTGTAACTTCTTTATTAATCAAATACAATTAACTCAATTGAAGTACTAATATCTTAAGTCTCTTTCTTCTCTCTCTCTCGATTTTAAATCTCTTTCTTTTAATTTTAAGTATCTTTCTTCTTTCTCTTTAATCTTAAGTCTCTCTCTCTTCTTTCAAATCTCTTTCTTTTAATTTTAAGTATCTTTCTTTTCTCTCTCTCGATTTTAAGTCTTTTTCTTTTAATCATAATTCTCGTTCTTCTCTCTATTTAAAATTTAAGTCCCTCTCTATTAATCTTAAGTCTCTTTCTTCTCTCTGTTTAAAATTTAAGTCCCTCTCTATTAATCTTAAGTTTCTTATTTCTCTCTATTGGAAGTCTAAGTCTTTCTCTTTCAGTATTAAGTCTCTTTTTTTTCTTTACTTTCTGTCTATGTTAAGTCATTGTGTCCCTTTAATTAATTCTAATTATGTGTAAAACATTTTGTTTATTTTTTTGTTTAATTATTATCTTTTGGTAATATGAACAATACTGATCATTATTTTAATATAGAGGAACAAGAAGAGATACAATTAATATTCGGAATTCAGTTTAGAGAATCTACAATCAAAATAATACAACTATTAAGTTGTCTTTCTCCATTTATTATATTACTAATTTGGTTTATCTTTAAATTATAATAATATTCCTAAAACTTTTGAAGATTTGAAAGTCAAATCGGTTTCAGATTTAGCTCCTTCAGGTTACCGAAAAAATTTAATTAAAGAGTTAAATAATAAGAAACAACGTTCAGATCAATCAGCTATTTCTTACTCTTACGAGGTTCGAGATTTATGTAGAAGAGTTAACCCAGACATGCAAGAATAATTAGTAAATAGCTTCATCGACAGAGGTTTAAAATCAAACATTCGGACTAGATTAGATTTACTGACAGCTGATTCTACCTCTGACTTTATTACTAAAGCAACATTAGCTGAACGATCAACATTATCAAAAAATGATGATTTAACTGAATCCGAAGAGAATGAACAGTTAAAAAATACAATAACGTCATTATTGCAACATTTATAAAAATATTGATCTAATTTTCCTAAGGAAAATTCTCTCTTTTATATCCATTTTACAAAGGATATTATTAATAACTAATTACCATTGGTTAATTGTTACAATTTAAGGGGAGAGAGACTTTTGGTAAATTGAGATTACGGTTGACTTTTAATTAATGGTGGTTAATACATATGAATTAAAATTGACCGTACCTGTCTTGAATTATCACGTGAGATACAACAAGAAGAAATGAATGCCTCCACCTCAGGTCAGAAAACGGAACCCGCTGAGGAAATAAAAGAAGGATCAGAAGGAAGTTCAATTGGAAGTGGTCAATTCTCAGGACTCAGTCCATTATTGGTCGAAACGTTAGTGGATCAAATGAACAATCCGGATGAATTTTGGAACTTGGCAATAAGTGATATTACCGCAGAACCGGAAATCAATCAACAAGGAAAGCCAATGGAGGAAACTAAAGATCGGGATTAGATAATAACGTTTGAAACCCTGAGTCTCATTTACTTTAACTGTTTCCAGTTTGAGAGGGGGAAATGTGGTGAAGTGAAATTTCAACTCACTCTCCAAAACAGTTAATTATCTAATCACTAGAGGGAAAGACAAGATTAGTTATTTCATCATCTCTCATAACCAAAGATGAGAAACTAATCAGAAAGTTATTTTCAAAAGGAAATAACCAATTAATTAATATCAACTTAATTAACTATTCTTAATTAATTTTTAATTTTAATTCATATGTATTAACCACCATTAATTAATAGTCAACCGTAATCTTAATTTACCAAATGAGTAATTGGGTCTCTCTCCCCTTAAATTGTAACAATTAACCAATGGTAATTAGTTATTAATAATATCCTTTGTAAAATGGATATAAAAGAGAGAATTTTCCTTAGGAAAATTAGATCAATATTTTTATTAATCTAAGATTAATTTGTGTTAAATTTCTCTTAGAGAAATTATTGTATCTCATGATAACCTTGTCTTAATTAATTAATTCCAATTAAGTTACCTTGTTTTTTTTGTGTTCCCATTTGTGTTCCCCATATTTACTCTTATGTTTAATCACCTTCATATTTACCGTTTTCAGACTCGCAGTTAATTTGGTTTTGTCAGTTCAAGAGGTAGTCATTTAATCACAATAAATATTTGATTTTTAGTTATGAATTATAAATTGTCATTTGGTTATTTTTATCAATCTTAAGGCAACGGGAAGTAACATCCTGAGAATTGTTGAGGAATATTCAAACTCGAACGGTTTCAAACATCCGAATATTAAAGTGAATGACCAAGTGTTCTCAGTCTCTCATTTTAATCTACGACAATACAATTAAAATTAAGCTCCGGTGCTGGGGCATTTTTGCGATTTTCTCCGGTGATGGAGATAAAATTACTAATGATAATTCACTCGGTGATGGGAATACAATTAACTAAATAAAAATGTTCTTTTCACCCGGTGATTGGGTTTTCAAAGTTCTAATGATGAAATTTTAATTAACCCGGTGATGGGTAATTTAATACTTATTATTTAAAACTCCTTTGATTTGGGGTAGATGAATAATTGAAGTTTTCTTCTTTCTTTTCTTTATTTTACAATTAGGATGGAAGAAGACGATTGGAATGCAACAAATGCTCCTCCAGATCCAAAGCTAATCGCTTTCCAAAAGAAAATGGAAAATTTACAACTAAAAAATACAGGTCCAGGGTTTTTCATCTCATCAAAACAACGCAATAAAAACAATCAAGATCATTACAGTCAACTTAAACCAATTTCACCAAGTTCAGTATTTAGAAAATGTTATTTGATTCTGTCAATTTTTGCCACTAAATACACTCATTACTATGGCCATGTTTGGAGGCCGAAGTTAGTATCAGCCGACTATGACATATGTGGTACCCCAAAGGAGATGAACAAATTCACAAAATTAACGGTTACAGCGAATCACCCAGATAAGTTGCAAACTGCTCATCAAAATTTACAAATTATAAATTTACAATGTTACAATTTTTATAAAACTTTCAATTATTAGAATAACATTTTCCGGTAATAACCAATAATTTTTATTACAGTAAAACTCTTAAGTTTTATCTTATCACCATCCTTTGTATTCTGACGGGCAAAAAAGAGAAATACATTATCTGTAGTTAGTAAGCTACTCTCACCTAACAGGTGAAAATTGTTTTATTGGTAAATTTATGTGCCAAAAGCAAATAAAGTATTGGAATTGAAAAACTATTCAACATTTGTAGGCCTGTGTGAGGGTCAAAAGTGAACCGGCTCAACAATTTAGTGGTTACTTAATAGTAACAATTACGACATTTGGAGACTGTGATTAACAGCGATTTGCTTTCTTGTTATCACCAAGACGAGTAATTCCAAAAGTTGTCCTGGGTTTTCTTAACAATTGGTGTTAGAAATTTTCGTAATTGGTATTCGATTTTGGACATTTAACCTCCTTAACCAAATGATTATTAACTTTTTCTCTCAAATTCTTGATAAAATCAATATTATTTCTAGGTGTTACCAACCAGATATCCAACACGATTGAAATACAAATAGTGATTAGGAATTTTGCCTTTCACCTTAATCTTAGTGATAAAATTGTTGAATTCGAGTCAGTGAAGACTCATTCACCTTCCTTCACCTTCCCCTTAGCACTTACCCAGCTTATTTATCAGTGTACAATCAATAGATTGAGTCAGTGAAGACTTGTCTTGGTTGAGTTAACCCCAAGTCATAATTTCCAAAACAAGGTCATCCAATCGAACTAATTCAGAAATTGTCCAACTCATCTCGTCTCTTTTACGTTCAATTTGATATATTCCTTGTTTTTCGTATTTCATAAGAGTATTCAAGTGAATCGATTCAAATTTCATCATTTTGTTTATCATCATCTTTCTCCTTAGAAGTTATATTAAGATATTATTAAGAGATTATTAACACGAAGACGAAGTTCGTAACTCTGAGTCAGTGGAGACGCGCATGCCGTTTGACTACCTTAATCTATAAGTTATAAATAGAAGGTCATTCAGGAGCCAGTGAAGACATGTTTACTAATACTGTTGTTAATAGAGAAACAGTAATATTGATTCAATCAGTTAAGACTTATAATAGAGTTTATTTTCGACAAATTCAATTTTCAATTTGACCTTCAATTGCTATTCAATCTCTAAGCTTGTTATTTCTTATTTAAAACAAATTTTTTTCTATCTCTCCATAAAAAATGTAAGTAATGTCATTTGATTATGACATGTATTCATTTCACCATGTTCGAGATGTATAGTATTATATTATATCATGAGTTATGGTTAAATATCATATATTGACCGTAAAATGACCTTGAAATTGTGATTGATCAACTAATCAGTGAGGTTTAATGATAGGCGAGGATACGGGAAAAACAAAATCTTAATATGACTATAATAATTGATAAACTCATCTTCTATAGCTTGTTCGGTTTAATGATAGACTAGCATACGGTGAAAAAGAAAAATGTTTGAGATCTTTCAGGGAGCAATTTCGCTGATCGAATTTGCACTATCTCTTGTCATTTTATTTCTAGCTATCGTTGTGACTGGATCAATATTGTCAAGCAAAAATTTACAGCTCACAAATGTACAGCCTTCAATGTAATGAGCCTTGTAAAGGAGCTAATGCAAGCGCCTCCAGCAAAAAAACGAGCTGAGAAGATAGCGCGCTACAACAATCTAATGCAAGGAATTGTTCCGGAGGGGCAGAATGTTATCGAAATAGATGGCAAGCTTGAAGAGAAGGATGCAGAGAAAGAGCAGGGTATGCACGAGGACGGAGTATGACGCGCTGTGCGAGCTCAGCCTAATCCTAAGATGATCGGGATTGAAATATTTTCCTAGAGTCGTTAACAAACCATGTTGATGACTCAGAAATAGAAGATATTCCATTAGCAGATGTGAATAGCGGGCTACTCTTAGCTATAGCTAGCATTGCACCTGCAACTGTCGCAAAGTCGCTGATTTCTTAAAGCTTTTAGTCTTAGAAGAGGTTGAACGCCAATTAGATAATGAAGATGAACTTTCGCAAGTCGGACTGAGGATAGCTGCTGTACATTCATATTTGAGTTGTCGGCAGTTCTGTCGGATGTGACCAGGCTCTTTGCAGAAGTAACATACACATGTATAATTTTAAGTTCTTTGCTTGGTTCGTTCTTCGGTTGGAGAGGAGTGTTGAGATGGCTAGCGGTCTCATCCAGTGTACTTGCTTTGTCCAAAATCACTTCAATAGTAGCAGATCCAGACGCACCTTTTGCTCGTAGTGCTTTTACAATGTTATGGCAAATTTTATCGGGTGAAACCGAGAAAGGAGATTTGGGTTTATCCAGAAGTTCACTATTTCGATCGTTGTTGGTTATTGGAGTAAAGTCTTTGATCAATCTTTCTTTAGCTTCTGACCAACTGTGCGGAAAGTCATATTCGTAAGAATACTCTTCTTTGATCAAAAGTTGCGCAACTCCAGTTAAAAAATAGGGAAAACCAACGAGACGATCTTCATCGGGCCAACCAATAATATTTGTGATTTGTTCGTAGTCACTTATCCAATCTTCCATCGGTGGTTCGAATCCATTGAAGGTTGGAACTTTAACATTAATAGTTAATATTTTGCTGAGACTCATGGTAAATCGTTTGGTTAGAGATGAACGAAAACTAGGTTAAATTATTATATTAAATAGATGATCACAAATGAATTTGATTCGATGTAAAATTGATGTTAAATTGTTTAAAGTTGAACTGATTGATGTTAACTGGACTGTAGATTCAGGCTGAGTGAAGATTTTAACTGAGAATTGGTTGTTTCATACAGAAATTAGCTTGAAGGAGATAGAAAAGACTTCTGTGAGGATTAATACATATAATACATATAATAATATCAATGGAATCCTAATATGGACCAACGGACCAATGATTTCTAAATTTTGTATGTAAGAAATTACCGGGATGATGATATTAATATGAAGTAGATGGAGCTCGTGGGAAAAATATGGTAAATCAAAACAATCCAGTAAACTGTTTTCTTTTTTGTTATTATTTCATTTTTTATTTGTGTTTGCAGAAATATTTTTAATTAACTTTTTACATACAGTGGGTCACTTACTTATTTTGTATTCACTTATTTTGTGAAGTTGACTTAAGTCGCCATCTATTGATCAATAATTAATTAGATTACATAAGATTAATCAGAAGTCTATGGGTAACATGTTGATTAGTTCATCAATCAGACAACAATGCCTTCAACAATTAGTGATAAATTGAATGTTTTAAATCAAATCGGAAATGAATCTCAGGAAGTAATCGCAACAAGATTCGGTGTTAGTCAACAGTGTGTCTCTTATATAAAAAACATAAGGAAAATCTACTCGATCTGAAAGATCAAGTTCATCTACATTCGAGGAAAAGGTGGTTAAACCAGAACGAGTTTGGTATGTTAGATAACCTTTTGGTGACTTTTTGTGACTCAATGGCCTCAAAAGCAGTACCTTTATCAGGTAATCTAATCAAAGCGAAGGCAAAAAAACTAGCAAATGAATTAGGTATCGAAATTAGGTATTTCTTTGCGAGTAAAGGTTGCTTGACAAAGTTCAACAAGAGACATAATTTGGTGTTCAAGATGTTTCATGGAGAGAGCAATGGTGTTGATGAGGATCAAGTAATTGAGTGGTTGGAGAAATTACCTAACCTTATTAATGGTTATGCAGATGAAGACATTTACAATGCAGATGAAGCCGGATTCAATTGGAAAGCTCAACCTCGATACTCGTTTGTTAGGAAAGGGTTAGATTCTCATGGTAACAAAATTGATAAGATTAAATTAAGTATCTTAGTTTGTGTCAATAAGTCGGGTTGGAAACAACCCCTTCTCGTAATTGGTAAGAGTAAAAAACCAAGGTGGTTGAAAACTTGCATAATCGATTTAAAATCACTGAACATTGAATATGTTTGTTCTGGTCATGGATGGATGGAGACAGAAATTTTCAATAGATGGTTAGCTGAATGGAATGAAAAATTGAAGTCTGAAAACAGAAAAATAATTTTGTTTGTTGGCCAGTGTCCATCTCATAAGCTTACATCTGAATATGAGCAAATAAGTGTAATTAAGTTGCCAAAAAATACTACATCAAGACTCCAACCTGCTGACGCTGGTATTATCGCTAATCTCAAACGCAACTATCGAGAGCTTCTAATGTCCAAAATACTGCCACAAGTCGAAGGAGACTCAACATTTGATGAAGCTATTAAAACAATCACTTTACCGGAAGCGCTGAAAATGTTGTCGCAATCATATGAAAATATCAAAATGGGAACAATAACAAATTGCTTTCTAAAAGCTGGTTTTTGTGATCAAGAAAATGTAAACAATGAAAACATTGAGTAACTAAAATGAATAAAATAGATGGCGACAGCGATTTTCTTCACAAAATAAGTGTGTGACCCACTGTATTTGCATTGTACTTAGCATGACGATTAAAATAATGGTTTATTTTACATGGCTCTTGTAATCGCTTCAGGTGAGTGTTTTTAATTTTTCGTTATTTTGTGCATTTGTTCTTGATAGCCCCTATCTAGCTCCCTAAAAACTTTTTGGCACATTTTTGTAAAATTCAGACAAAAAAATTTTTTATTAGAGGTATTTCTTGATGGATTCCGTGCCGCCACCTATCGTTTCGGATATAAATTATTTTTAAATAAGCATAAATTTTAAATTTTCTTTATTTTCTGTTTTTTTCTGCGAAAGGTGTCGAACGAAGACAACAGGTAAAGCAGATAATACGCTGGGTTTGATGAGTGATTCTGATTCGGACAGTAGTTATGAATTGAGCTGAATCTCCGGGAGTAGTACGTAGTAGGAGTAGTAATGCGAGCGCTCATGTTTTCTCGTGAATTCTGATTATGATGGAAGCACTTAAGAGGGATTTGGATCTAATCGTAATGGTAATAGGGGATCTTGGAGTTCTAGTGGTAATAATCGTAATGGTGGTGATGATAATGATGGTGAAAATGGAAGCGATAGTCGCAGTGGTGAAGTTGCAACTCATAGTGATACTTCTATTTATGAGGAATCAACACTACCAATCGTATCAGGTATGAAGCGAAAAGGAAAAAACAGAAACGAAATTCGGAAACTGTACGGTACAACAACGAGTAGAGGTAGACGATGTTCTAATGCACAGTTGTCATGTGGATACACCGAATTATGTCCGTTTTCCAGATGGACGAATAAGGAGAGGGATAGAATATGGTCGGCCAGCTGCGTTTGAGAATAGGTTAAAAATTGTAAAAATTTAGATGATATACTAGAGATGACACTAGATGAGCAAAATGCTTGGATCAAGGAATCGTCAGCCAACAAGCAAGGTTTAACTTTGACTGAACAGGAGAAGGAAGCTCAAGAGTATACGGATCCCTCACCCGGTTTTATTCCGATATGTTTATTGTGGAACGAGGGACGAGTATTTAAAATATCTCAAACAACATGTATTTCGTCGTAGGAGATTTGCGCAAGATAAGTTTAGAAAAAACGCTTGTGGAGGGTCTAAATCCAACCGCAGTCGCTGTTACGCGTTACCAGAAAAGATTCCCTTGGGCTGCTATGGATTGACGAAACACAAATGTTGTAATTCCGTGAGCCCACTTTTACGATTCCGAGCGCAATTCAAGCATCTTGGGATGAAAGAATGGTTGACAAAAGTGAGTTAGATTAGACCCAAAAACATAAAGGAAGGCCTAAAACTTCCACATATGCTCCTCGTAAATAGCGATTTTTGCTCCTTTTTGAGCTGTCAGCACGCACGGGCGCCAACAGAAAGAGGATTTTGGAACATGATCTCGGATACCATTGTTTTGCGATCTGGAATGTTGGGGGTGATTTCCGGGGATTTCCAAAATGAAGGGGGTGGAGTTTTTAGCCATTTTGGATTATCTTTCTTTTCAAAATCTTTGTATTTTAGAATTTTGTAATCCTTAATTAACTCTTTTTCTCATAGCTTTTAATCAATTTTTATATTGTAATACTTATTGTAATCGCTAATTATTTTTATTGTATCCACTTTTTTATTCCTTAATTAATACTTGGTGATAATATACTTCCTACGGAAATGTTTAAAAAAATTATTTCCCGGAAACATTATAATTTTATTATACTTTTTATTGTTTGACTAATCGGAAATCATGGAGATGGCTTTTTATGCAAGAATGATGATGTTGATGATGATGATTAAAACTTGAATAAGATAACTGGTTTTTTATCGGTTATTTTTGTTCTCATCTCTTAATTACAATGCATTCTAGACCTGAACCTTTGGATTCTTCGACCAATAATAATCAGTTCAATCAATCAAATCAACCAAATCAAATTAATCCATCAATTATGATCAAACCTGCTGAAAATCACGTGACGATTGAGCCTTTCAAAGGTGGCAATGAAGATGTAATTGGCTGGTTATTAAAATTCGAATTAGCATCTCAAACTTGAGGATTAAGTGCTGAGTAAATGTCATTTGCTATTTTATTCGGTGGGCGAAGACATCGGCTGATTTAGAGGAATGTGAAATTGAAGTGGTAAATGTCTAACCACTGTTTGGAGGTTCTGAACTATCGAATTTGGTGCATTTTTACATTCCATCTTCACTTCATCTTCATTAAAAAGAGATGACGATAATCCAATGAATCGCCACAACCCTGCTCCCGATGCTTGTTTTACTAATAAACTCGATTTTCACATGTTTTTTTGTTGAGTCAACATCGTTTTTTTCACATTTTTTCTGTGATGATTGAGTTATTTTCATTAGTTTTTTGTGTTTAATTTGATTGATTATGCCCAAACGCTCACCTTCGTGGGACTTTTTTGATGCTAAGGATGGAAAAGTGATTTGTAAAGTGTATCATTGTGAAGTTAAAACTTCTGGTAATACCGCAAATATGCTACATCATATAGATAAGCATCATCCTGATATATGTTTAGCTCATTTTAAAGGTAGAAAGGGTAAGCAACAGCAAATAGACTTATTATTAAAGAAGGTCATTTTGACTCAAGGTAAGTTATTAAATTGTTATAATAGTGATTGTAAACCTAATGTGATCTTATTTTTATTATTTTTTCAAGGTGGTGATATCAAAACATTGATAGATGAGAAGTTGCTATGGTGGATTATCGATGATGTTAGACCATTCAATATATGTGAAAGCAATAGTTTTAAGGACTGTGTTAAATATCTCAATGCTAATTACACTCCACCCGGAAGGAAAGCTATTACTCAAAGAATGAATAAACTTTATGAGACTAAAAGATCACAGCAGTCAACTCACATTAGTAGGGGCAAAGCATCCGCCTCTGGCCCAAATCAACTTTGTCCCTTCCCCCCTTTTACCTTTCCTTTCTCTTTCTTTCCCTCATCTCACCTATTCCCTTCCCCCTTTTCTTAATTTTGTTTTTTTCATTTTTTCCTCTCTTTCCATCCCAACCTTATTTTCAATTATTTTTCTCTCTCTCTTACCCAACCTCATTTTCCTCTCCATCCTCTCTCTTTCCCATTCATTGATTGTTTTATTTTAAGCATAATTATCTTTCTCTCTCTTTAATCATTAAAAATTTTGTTCATCCTTACGATAATTATATTTAATGATTGTTTATAAAATAATTATCTTCCCTCTTCATGATGAACAAATTTTTTTAATTATCAAAGAGAGAGAAAGAGAGAAAGAGAGAGAAAGAAATAAACTTGATGAGTATAAAAACAAAAATGTTTTCTCTTTACCAAACAACATTCACTGTTGATTTGGTAAACAAAACATTTTTGTTGTATACTCATCAAGTTTATTTCTTAAGGAAAATTTCTTTATATATTGTTTGTATATTTGATTTATTTTAAATAAACATCAATATATGTGTTTTTGCATTGTGCATTAATATTTTTTGTGCATTTTGTTAAGTGTATTTGTACATTGTTTTAAGAATTTGATTTATGAAATTAAAGAACACACAACACACAACACACAACACACAACACACAACACACAACACACAACACACAACACACAACACACAACAACAGTAAGATTATTTTGTTTTTATCTCTGTCTCTTACTCTATCTCTCTCTTTCTTTCTCTCTCTTTGCTTTCTCTCTCTTTGATAATTAAAAAAAATTGTTCATCATGAAGAGGGAAGATAATTATTTTATAAACAATCATTAAATATAATTATCCTAAGAATGAACAAAATTTTTAATGATTAAAGAGAGAGAA
The DNA here is from genome assembly GCF_014898815.1 of Panonychus citri. Lineage (NCBI taxonomy): Eukaryota > Metazoa > Arthropoda > Arachnida > Trombidiformes > Tetranychidae > Panonychus > Panonychus citri. The sequence goes on from NW_026515541.1 coordinate 2,290,003, forward strand.
AGATAATTATGCTTAAAGAGAGAGAAATATAAGGATGGAAAAGAGAGAGGATGGAGAGAAAAATGAGGTTGGGTAAGAGAGAGGGAAAAATAATTCAAACAAGGTTGAGAGAGAGAGGAAAATCAACAAAATTAAGAAAAGGGTGAAGGGGAAGGGGGAAGGGAATAGGTGAGATGAGGGAAAGAAAGAGAAAGGAAAGGTAAAAGGGGGGAAGGTACAAAGTTGATTTGGGCTAGAGGCGGATGCTTTGCCCCTACTCACATTGAAACAAGATATGCAAACAAGGTGGAATTCCACATTCATCATGATCGAAAGGTTTCTTCTCTTACATGATTACTTTTCAATCGCCTTAAGAAAGTGTTCTCATGAGGATCTTAATTACAAGGAAGTTGATGTTCTGAATGAGATTAAACTTATTCTCAGACCTTTTTACCAGATGACATTAGATATTAGCGGCGGAAATTATGTCACTATTTCTCGGGTTATACCATTGGTTACGATGATCAACAATCTATTATCTAATATCAACGTCAATACTAAGAGAGCAAAGGATTTGAAGGTTTATCTGGCACAACTTTCCTATCCGGAGGAGCTACAGTACTTCCCCTGCAGTTACCAATTTTGAATCGTTAGCACCATAGTGTTTCAATAAATTGCTCTAAGTGAAATCACAACTGTAAATTGAAAGAGAGACGTATTACATAAATGATTTAAAGATTAAGGGTAGGTCCCTATTTGTCAGGTCACATTTTTACTAGACTTTTTTCAAGCTCTTCTGAGTGGTTGAGAGGCCGAGGCACCACTACTGACATCGATACTTCGAGAGTCCAGATCCTTCTAAAATGTTATATGTAACGTTATTTAGCTTGTTTCTTCTAGTAAATTTAGTGTGTAAGAACTTTAAAAGAACTATATTCACAGATTTTTATTCTAATAACTGTCAAATTTATTAGATAGATAGCAAAGTTGAATTATTGAGATTGAATTATTCGATAATCGAAGGTAAATCCCTTCGACAAACTAGCCTTATTTGACATCGAAATAATCTTTAAACTTCCTTTAGACGATATATGTTTAGGGGAGTTCTTAGAACAATATCTCCGAACCAGATTTCCTTTAACTGTGGCACTTTTCTTCACCAGCTCTAGATAATTACCATCACAGGACTCTTCAGAATCAATGTCGAAATGCTTAAAATGCACATGGATCGTATCATTTGGTTCTTCTCCCTTAAAAGTCCATTCGCAATAATTGATACCGTAGTAATTTGGATAATCAGGACTTTCAATTGTCCCATTTCCTCTTTTATCAATGGTTAATTGACAATATTTTGTAACAATATAATCGAATCCATCTCCCCGACGATCATCTCCGTCTGAATGGAATATAAGTTGACCTCTATTCTCCTTGAAGATGATCGATCCTGGTGAATTGTACCCACAATATCGACCGAAATGATGCCAAGAGTTGTTTCTCCATTCATTAATATCGAGATAATCTTTAGAACAATTAACTGAGTCTTCGATTTCGAATCGATTGACAAAAGTCAAATTAAGTTGGGACATGGGATCGACTTCTAATATTGATTCACAATGTTGATCAGCTTTGTAAGGGGAAAGAGCTCGTGCGTAGTTTTCGTGACCACTTGTTCTGTATCCACCACAAGTGCTTTTTATCGTTTTTATGTTAAACATGAACCCTTTTCTTGGTGTGTCTTTGTCACTCTTGAATACGATTGAAATGCCACTTTTATATGTCCATATGAATGGTGGTTTGTTTTTGGAACAATATCGACCGAGTTTATTCAATCCTCGTGCATCAAACTCATAGATTTCTAAATAATCTTTCGAGCAGTCGTCTTCAAGTTCAAATGATCTAAAGTCGAGCTGTATTTGTGTATTAGTTTCACCATAATCTTGATTGATAAGAGTCCAAACGCAAACTGTATCAATCGGATAGTTTTCATCAGGCCAACCTGGTGATGTTACATTACTTTCACCTGAACTCAAGGATCCACCACATTTACTCATGTGATAAGTGGCTTCGAACCCGCGATAACCTCGAGTACGATTGAAAGAGGCACTGAGGAGATTATAGTATGAAAATGAAACAGGATAAATAGCTGTTATCACCTCAGAACTGTTTCCACACAATTCAAGATTTGCGATTGGTAAAAGTGAACCTGAAATTAAAGTATTATTGTAATAAAAATTAGTAAATATTGATTTCGATTGAAAACAAACCTTGAGCAAATCCAAGTGTAATTTTTCCATCAGAGCAAATTGAATCATTTTCAGCTGATCCCAATACCTCAATCTTCTCAAATGTTATCCAAGGTGTAACTTTATCGTTTGCTGGTATCAGAATAGAAACAAGTTCATTGGAATCCAATTAAAGGTTCGAATCTTCATATGTATTAATACTTACAGCCTAAATTCTCATCTGTTGCAGCTTCAATAAACCAAACACATGAAATTCTAGAATCATCAATGGGCTGGGAAAAGTTTTTCGAAATGATCGAAGTTGAATCGGAGTTAATTATTCCACCACATTCTATATCATTGAATATAACGATTCGATAATTTCATTATAAGGCTCTTATATTAGACCTTCGAGTAACTTTACCTGTTGGTCTATCTTTACTGTATTCAGCTCTAAAACCTTGACCAGAATCTAGACCAGAATGAGTTTCAAAGTAAACTACAAGTACGTTGTTTGGAGATTCAATTACATAATTAGTGGGTTTTGATTCACAAGGAAGTGTAAAATTGTTTGATGTCATTGCCAAGCTGAAAAATGACTTGGATTTTATCAATATATCAGGATTGTAATCAATTAGTATTTTATCAAGACATAAACTATCAGCTGATTTTAGATTGTAATTTGTAAAGTTGAGAGTGATTCTTTTATCAGGTTGACCGATGAAAGCAAATGTGCAATTTCTAGGACCTGGATAGATGCCAGGGAATCGAGGAGAGCTAATAACTCCTGAGTCTTCTGACCAAAATACATCACAGTCCGCTGATAATATCAGAAAATAAAGACAATAACGGGATTAGGAAATGGAGCAGTTCTGATATTAATAAACTTACCATCCACAGTATAATCGAACCAAACCCAAAAACCTTTACCAGCAATCACGGAATCTGATTTGAAGACCATGAATAGTTGATTGACATTAGGTCTCATGATATCTCCCTCAGATTCTTGTGTACCACATACTTTACTGAGAAGTTTACCCGATGGGTCAAATTCCTGAATTGCCAAGTAATCACCTGAGCTACAGTTCTCATTTGAAGGTAAATCGAATGTTTCAAATTGATAAGTCAACATTTCAGACATTTTTGCTGAGTAAATGTAATAATTACATGTTAGGTTGGAATCATATGGCTTAGGATAAGATAAACTTTGGATTGTGCTTATCTCATGAACAACAAAATTACCACCGCAAACATGAAGATTCACTGTTGCCTTGAACGAACTAGAGCCAGCCCCTCCTTTGGAAAGAAAGTGAATGAACATCCGATTATCTGATGAAACGACACTTGTTGTTCGAGCTATTGGACAGAATCGACCAAGTTTAGGAGCAACTTGAGTAGAACCATCGTGAATATCAATATGAGTTGTATTTAAATTGCATCCAACATCGTGATCTGGTATTTCGAAATCAATTCTAATAACTCTGTTGATTGGTGCTTTAATGACCCAATAACACTCAGAATATTCGACAGGAGGGTGAGGGTATCCAGGGAGCTGAAGTATAGCCGATGGACTTGATTGGTTTAGTTCGACGTAAAGTTCACATGGAGTTGAGACTTGTCGATAAGACAAAGAAAATTCCTGCAAGAGATAAAATCGATTCATGAAACAAATTGTTATTAAGTATTCAGATTGTGGACTTACAAATTGTTCTGATGCAGGAACATAAGTTGATATGAAAAGTTGATTCGAAGCTGATATTATTTTCTTAGGTAAGTTAGACCCACAATAGTGTCCAATGAATCGAGAGTTAGGTGAGTCACCATTGCGAATACTTAAATAACCATTAGAACAATGGTCGTCATACGAACCCAAGTTAAAAGATTTGAATTTAATTTCAACTCGTTGACCTTTTGGTACAACGATTTTCCATGAACAAGTTTCGAATGGTCCAAGTAAAGATGAATCAATATTACCAGTTGGTTCATAAAATGTACCACCACAAATCGGTCTCACTGTAATGTTGAACCCTTTTAGTTCGGTTGATAAGCCGCCATAGTTGAAGAATGTGATCAACGATTGATTACCATGGAGAGTGAATAGTTTTTCTTTTGAATCGCAAACTATTCTATTGATTTTCCAAGCTTTTTGATGGTCGAAACTATAATCATAAAAAGAGACTCCGTTCTTATTAGTACATTTTTCATGTGACGAGGACTTAACATCCATCTCATTGATTTCGACTTGTAATTGAGTTCCAATGGGACTTGAAATGGCCCAACTACAATTGACACCATCTGGATAAAAACTTGAGAGTAACGTTGTATTTTGGTTCATTTTAAGACTCGCAGTGTATTTACATGGGTGATTAAAATCAGCAATAAGTGGAGGTGCAATGTCACTTTGGAACGATGTCCAGCTCAATAAGAATCTAGAAATGTAAAAGTTTGGCTTGAAATGGACATAGGCGATTGAAGGAGTTGTGTAAATTGGATTGTCATCAGCACGATAACCACAAAACTGACCGAGAATCGAGCTGTTCTCTGATGGACCATCATAAATTGTGACACTTGAATTAGTACATGAGCCGTTGAACGAATCGTCAAGAATATCAATTGATTCCAATTTAAACTTAATCTTATTAAAGTCACTGGTCTTAATTGTCCAACTTTGATTGTTTTCTGATGAAAATAATCTTGGATAAGCAAATGACCCAATTTTACCAGAGTCCGAGTTAATTTTCACATCTTTGATTGTTTTGTATGAAGCTTTGAATCCAGAAGCTGAACCATTAGCATGAGATTTAAATCTAATCCATAGACTTGGATAATATTGAGTCGAGTTTAATTGAGGTAAATTTGATCCACAAAATCGGCCAATGAGTTTACCTGATTCATTTTCTTCTCGAATCTCCAAATGATCCAAAGCACAGAATTGATCATATTGAATATCAAATGAATGAAACTTCAATGAGATTAGATTGCCTGGAGCAAGATTAATTTTCCAAACACAAGTTCGAGAGGGAGGATAATCGTTTGGATATTCTGGTGAACTAATTGTTCCTTCCCAACTGTTTAGTTCATATGAACATGAATCAACATACTGAGAGTACAAAACTTTGAACAAAACATGACCTCTAACAGAGACCTTAAATGATTTACCTAAAATGTGAGATGGTAACACAGAAGAAGAGCTATTGTATCGAATGGTTCTTGTTGGATAATTCGAGCCTTCGTCTTGCAACTCTATGTAACTTCCAGATTGCGATTTTATAGCAAAATCGACAAACGTTAAAAGGCTCTTGTTGAACGAGCCAATGGAAACAAAGTCATAGATACACAAAAAGTTTTCATTATTTTCTGATTTCGGTTGATGAGCAGAATGACTCAGTTCCGTTAAAGAACCATAAATGTACTCTTTTGAGCGACAGATTGGCTGAATATTGGCCTTAAAACCTCGTCCTTTGTGCCAGCTTTTTGAAAAGTATACAATTTTTATTGCATTATCGAAAATAGATCTAAATGAAGTATTTGGTAATGAGTTACCACAGAATCGACCAAGTTCCAAACCTCGCATATTCAAAAGACTCACATAGTGTTCGGTACAATTGACTGACCAGGGTATATCGAGATCTTCAAACGTAATTTTGATGAATGTATTCCTGAAATCGTCTTGTGGATACCAATTACAATTGATCGGTCCAGAAAATCGATTCGGATAACTAGGTGATGAAATTGAACTCTCAGTTGACGGATAGATAATATGACAATCATTTGTTGTAGTCGAAAAAAATAATCTAAGTCCTTTTCCATTGAACATATCATCGACTTGAAAAAATATCGTAACTTGATTTCTGATTGACGTGATTTTCAATCTCTTTAGGAGACGACCAGCTAAGTAAACAAGGCGATGTGACCTTGTGCTCGGTCCATCAAATATCTGCAATGAGTCACCTTCCTCAATATGATATTCATTTATGAAGATTTTGATGATATCACTTGGTTTACCATGAATAGTCCACAGACAATTAAGTCCGTTTGGATAAGAATCAGGATAATTTGGAGAGAACAATTCACCTTCACTTTCATGAATGTCACCTCCACATCCAACTAGTTTCCACTCTAATCGGAAATATGATTGATTATCAGGATTAAGATTAACAAAGTTAACCTGTACTTGATTTTCAGTGATTAAAATTGGGTCGCAATCTGTGTAATCAACTGATTGACAGAAGGTTTTGGTTGATTGATTACCAATAAATGATAAGTAACTTGATGAACATGATGAATCAACTGATTTAAACTTTTCAATAACCAAACTTATATTGTTTCCTTTTGGTACTTTAATTGTCCAAGAGCAATTAAGAACCTTTGAGCTCTGGTTGATTGGACTCTCTATTGATCCACTTATACCTTCAATGAAATTATTACAATCAATTTGATAAGAAAATTTAAAACCTTTGACATAACTTGTTGATTCATTTGTGATCAACTTGATTGTCAACTCGTTGCCTCTTGAAGTAATTAAATTATTATCAAGCTGTTTCTGATTGCAAGCAACTAATAGTTGAGAGTCTTGATCAGTTGGTCCATCGTAAATGATTAACACATTTTGAGTACAATTAAGAGAAGAATCTAATTCCAAATCAGTTAGATTAACAACCAAACGAGATCCATCCGATGTTTTAATCTTCCAAAGACATTCACCAGGAACATTGAATGGATTAGGATAATTCGGCGAGGTCACAATTCCGTTTGGTGAATTCAAAACACCACCACACTTGCCATTAGATTTACCATCAGCAATATTAGCATCAGAATAGAACCGACTTGATTTAACTTTACGTTCATCACGACAAGAAGATCCACTGAGGCCCGAATTACATGATTGTGTATCATTTTTCGATTTCTTCATCAAAAAATGAAAGCGAAACATTTAAGTTCTGTTTATTTAACATAGTGGAAAACTTATCTATTACTTACATTTATGGATTCGGGTTTCGACGTCTTTTGCAATTTCGGGTTTAATAAATCAAATGGATTGGTTCTTTGTAGAAACCTCAACTTAGTAATGTTCAAACTTTGATCGCAGTTTTCAATTGATTGTTTAGCACTGGATAAGAAAAAATTGTATAATTATTGATTAGATACTATTTTTCAATGAAAAAATAGGATTTCGAAACTCAGATGAGATAAAATCATATCTTTCACTTACTCGAGTTTTTTTGAACATGATAAAGACTTTGTATGGTTTAGGTAGAGTAAATTTAACGATAGAAGAATAAAGCAATTGCGAATTGAAGCCATCACTTCTATGATCAGAGAATAGTGACCAAGTTAATTTAAGAAAATAAACTTTACCGGCAAGTCGAAATTCTCTTCAAAAACTTGATTTCAAGTTTCAGGTTCCACAAAAAAGTTTTCTCATCACTAACCATGAAATTAAACTCGATCCTTTCCAAGGTTACACAAGGTGTAAGATAATTTCTATACTATTAATAGTAGTTAATAATAAGATGACTGGATCAAAAATTTTCAGAGAATCTTTTTGGCGCGAAAATTTTGAAAGTCTAATTAATTAAATTTTATGAATGTTTTGATCATTAATGATTTAATTTGATACTTTGCACACAAATTTAAGGCCTCGAGGGCTTCCATTAAACTTTTCAGTATCTACAGAAAAAGAAAATTCGGTAAGGACCAAGATGTTGTGTTAAAGGAGGAGCCTCTTCCTTTTCCCCTTCCCCCTTAGCAACGGGAATATAAAAAAATTCAAAAATATAAGTGAAGGTAAATCAACACTGACTAAAATGATAATTTATTAATTGTGAATTAGATGAACAAGTCGTATTCATCTAATAATTATTTGTTATGGTGATGAAGATGATTAAATGATTTTAGTTTAATTAAAACTTGGTGATTAAGATGATGATCAAATTGATGATTAAGTTGTGACAAAAATTAGGTAAGGTTCAATTGATAATCTTGCAGCAATGTTTAAGGTATCATATGGTACAATGCATCATATTGTTAAGGACTTGTTAGGCATGAGAAAGTTGACCTAAAGGAAAGTACCTCATGATTTGTCCCAAAAAGTCCAAAAAGCAAACGTGTTGAGCTGGAAGGTTAGGTTCTGTGCTATCCCCTGAATCGAGAACTGATTCCCTAGAGTGAGTGTCTGACCCGAAAGAACTATCCGAATGGTCAACTAGCGATAAAAGACACCCAAAGATTATGGCTAGTATTTTTTGGTCAGCAGATGGTATAATCACTACTTTTTGTCTTTTTCAAGGTACAACAGTTAATGCTGAACTATATAGAAGTCAATTGTAAGAAGTCGAACCACTGGTCAGACTCCCGCGGGGAAAGAAACCACTTTTCTTCCAAGACAATGCGAAATCCTATAAAGTCAAGGCTACGATGGATTTTATCAAGGAATTAGGCTGGTTTACAATTAGAAAACCCCCCATATTCACCTGACCGAGCCCCATCTCATGTTTGTTCAAAAATTTGAAAAATTCCTACGCGGGAAACGCTATCAATCGGTTGAGGCCGTCAGGACGGCTGTAACTAAGCTTTTTCATTCTTGGTTTAATGCGGGGCTAGAAGTACTTGCTTCTCGCTAACAAAAATGTATGCCTAATGCGCTTAAGTAGCAATTATTTTTTCATCCATTGAAGATTGCAGGAAGTTGTTCTTACGCAAGCGTACTTACTGCTGAACAAAAACTCAACCTGTTCACCATTTGGTACCGGGCTTACAGGCACTCTGTGAACAATACTTGGGCATTCAGTGAAATCCAGCTCTTTCGTATTCTGGGTCTAACTAGATATTACCCAATCTAACGAATCTATGATATTTAGCAAACAGTCAATTACATCTTCATTGCCACGTTGAAAGGCTCAATGGTCACGTGGTTTTTCAGCAGGTTTGATCATAATTGATGGATTGCTTTGATTTAGTTGATTTGATTGAACTGATTATTATTGGCATTAGAATCCAAAGGTTCAGGTCTAGAATGCATCGTAATTAAGAGATGGAACAAAAATAACCAATAAAAACCAGTTATCTTATTGAAGTTTGAATCACCATTATCAACATCATCATTCTTGCAGCAATAGTTATCTACATCATTTCCGATTAGTCAAACAATAAAAAGTATAATAAAATTATAATGTTTCCGAGGAATAATTGTTTTAAACATTTCTGTAGGAAGCATATAATCAACAAGTATTAATTAGTGCATAAAATAAAAATTATTAGGGATTACAATAAGTATTACAATACAGGGCAATTCAGCTATCTTTACCGATGTTTTTTGCGATTATTAACAAGACAATGACAGCTTATTGGTAGTGTATTAAGAAGCTACCAATAAGCTGCCATATCAGCATTATTTACAAGTCCAATGGCAGCTTATTGGTAATGATAACTGGCCGACAATTTAGGTTAAAAGGTGATTACCCTGTTAGTTCATCGTCTCGAATTAAGAAAATCAATAAGAATCAAGTTAACAAAATCGAATTTATTCAACTTAATAGTTGGAACAGTTGAAAGAATTGAATAAGGTAATAGAATAAATGAAGATAATTGAAAACAGAGGCACAAAAATTAATTGTCAAAATTGTCGGCGATGTAAGTTTTTGCAGTAACCACGCGTTCATCAAATAAGGTTCCTTCCAGGCGTTTTTTTCTTTCCAACGATCTGGCTAATTTTCTCCTTGTTTGGGTGATGGTGAAAGTAGCATGGAGAGGGATGTGGTCGGACGGCAGCAGGGGAAGTGTCAAATCTGGTTCAATTTGGGTTATGTTGTCCGAAAAACTGAAGAAGCACTGGGCACATATGTTGGCTTATCATGAATAGGTTTTAAACCGAAATCCCTTAACATGAAGTTCAAACGCTTCGAATTCGGAGCACCATCTTCACTAAAAAATGTATTCTCAATATTGAAGTCGCCGACCAAAATCAAACCATTCACTGGTTTGATATCGAGGTTTCTTTGGTCGTAACCTCCAAAGGTCAATAAATCGAGACCTGCGTGAACTTTTGGTAGCCATTCATACCATGGAAGGTCTATGGTAAGTATTTATGTAGCCTAATTTAAATTTACCAAGAGTAAAAATTGCAGCGTTATAAAAACACTTCGGCCCAATATCAACTTTTTGAGGAGACAAGGTTGACAAGGCATTTTGCTACAAATAAGAGTATGGGAAGCAATCACGCGAATCTTTGGATATTCATTGAGATAATAATTCAACACCAAAACATTTTTGAAACTAATCTTTTTATGGCCTCGTTCGGTGCAACAATTAACGTTACTGAGCGGAAAACTCTGAACATAAATCGTCGAATTCAAAACTTGACCGCAGAGTATTCTTTAGGCCATTTGACTCCGTTCGAATTCATTGATAAGATAAAATACTACACAAAATTATCAGATTCTAATCGAATTTCAATTGTCGATTAAGGCCAAAGTTTCTGAAGCGGAAAAAAAGGGTGCGCGTTGTTTATACTTGTGCGCAGAAGATACTTTTATATCCTAATTTATCATGAATTATAATAAAGTACCATTTTCATCTCTGTAATTAAACTACTATAGTATCCCTATGAGTTTTTCCATGTTAATTTGATTGAGATCGAAGCGCCCTCAATTTTGCTCAATTGATTTTTGCGCAGGTGTCATTTGCTCAGTTGACTTATTGCTCACCAGTCTTTTGCTTAGCTGATACCAGATCTGTTGAATCGTTAGCACCATGATGTTTCAATAAATTGCTCAAAGTGAAATCACAACTGTAAATTGAAAGAGAGACGTATTACATAAATGATTTAAAGATTAAGGGTAGGTTCTATTTGTCAGGTCACATTTTTACTAGACTTTTTTCAAATTCTTCTGAGTGGTTGAGAGGCCGAGGCACCACTACTGACATCGATACTTCGAAAGTCCAGATCCTTCTAAAATGTTATATGTAACATTATTAGCTTGTTTCTTCTAGTAAATTTAGTGTGTAAGAACTTTAAAAGAACTATATTCACAGATTTTTATGCTAATAACTGTCAAATTTATTAGATAGATAGCAAAGTTGAATTATTGAGATTGAATTATTCGATAATCGAAGGTAAATCCCTTCGACAAACTAGCCTTATTTGACATCGAAATAATCTTTAAACTTCCTTTAGACGATATATGTTTAGGGGAGTTCTTAGAACAATATCTCCGAACCAGATTTCCTTTAACTGTGGCACTTTTCTTCACCAGCTCTAGATAATTACCATCACAGGACTCTTCAGAATCAATGTCGAAATGCTTAAAATGCACATGGATCGTATCATTTGGTTCTTCTCCCTTAAAAGTCCATTCGCAATAATTGATACCGTAGTAATTTGGATAATCAGGACTTTCGATAGTTCCATTTCCTCTTTTATCAATGGTTAATTGACAATATTTCGTTACATAGTAATCGAATCCATCTCCCCGACGATCATCTCCGTCTGAATGGAATATAAGTTGACCTCTATTCTCCTTGAAGATGATCGACCCTGGTGAATTGTACCCACAATATCGACCGAAATGATGCCAAGAGTTGTTTCTCCATTCATTGATATCGAGATAATCTTTAGAACAATTAACTGAGTCTTCGATTTCAAATCGATTGACAAAAGTCAAATTAAGTTGGGACATGGGATCGACTTCTAATATTGATTCACAATGTTGATCAGCTTTGTAAGGGGAAAGAGCTCGTGCGTAGTTTTCGTGACCACTTGTTCTGTATCCACCACAAGTGCTTTTTATCGTTTTTATGTTAAACATGAACCCTTTTCTTGGTGTGTCTTTGTCACTCTTGAATACGATTGAAATGCCACTTTTATATGTCCATATGAATGGTGGTTTGTTTTTGGAACAATATCGACCGAGTTTATTCAATCCTCGTGCATCAAACTCATAGATTTCTAAATAATCTTTCGAGCAGTCGTCTTCAAGTTCAAATGATCTAAAGTCGAGCTGTATTTGTGTATTAGTTTCACCATAATCTTGATTGATAAGAGTCCAAACGCAAACTGTATCAAGCGGATAGTTTTCATCAGGCCAACCTGGTGATGTTACATTACTTTCACCTGAACTCAAGGATCCACCACATTTACTCATGTGATAAGTGGCTTCGAACCCGCGATAACCTCGAGTACGATTGAAAGAGGCACTGAGGAGATTATAGTATGAAAATGAAACAGGATAAATAGCTGTTATCACCTCAGAACTGTTTCCACACAATTCAAGATTTGCGATTGGTAAAAGTGAACCTGAAATTAAAGTATTATTGTAATAAAAATTAGTAAATATTGATTTCGATTGAAAACAAACCTTGAGCAAATCCAAGTGTAATTTTTCCATCAGAGCAAATTGAATCATTTTCAGCTGATCCCAATACCTCAATCTTCTCAAATGTTATCCAAGGTGTAACTTTATCGTTTGCTGGTATCAGAATAGAAACAAGTTCATTGGAATCCAATTAAAGGTTCGAATCTTCATATGTATTAATACTTACAGCCTAAATTCTCATCTGTTGCAGCTTCAATAAACCAAACACATGAAATTCTAGAATCATCAATGGCTGGGAAAAGTTTTCGAAATGATCGAAGTTGAATCGGAGTTAATTATTCCACCACATTCTATATCATTGAATATAACGATTCGATAATTTCATTATAAGGCTCTTATGTTAGACCTTCGAGTAACTTTACCTGTTGGTCTATCTTTACTGTATTCAGCTCTAAAACCTTGACCAGAATCTAGACCAGAATGAGTTTCAAAGTAAACTACAAGTACGTTGTTTGGAGATTCAATTACATAATTAGTGGGCTTTGATTCACAAGGAAGTGTAAAATTGTTTGGTGTCATTGCCAAGCTGAAAAATGACTTGGATTTTATCAATATATCAGGATTGTAATCGATTAGTATTTTATCAAGGCATAAGTTATCAGCTGATTTTAGATTGTAATTTGTAAAGTTGAGAGTGATTCTTTTATCAGGTTGACCGATGAAAGCAAATGTGCAATTTCTAGGACCTGGATAGATGCCAGGGAATCGAGGAGAGCTAATAACTCCTGAGTCTTCTGACCAAAATACATCACAATCCGCTGATAATATCAGAAAATAAAGACAATAACGGGATTAGAAAATGGAGTAATTCTGATATTAATAAACTTACCATCCACAGTATAATCGAACCAAACCCAGAAACCTTTACCAGCGATCACGGAATCTGATTTGAAGACCATGAATAGTTGATTGACATTAGGTCTCATGATATCTCCCTCAGATTCTTGTGTACCACATACTTTACTGAGAAGTTTACCCGATGAGTCAAATTCATGAATTGCTAAGTAATCACCTGAGCTACAGTTCTCATTTGAAGGTAAATCGAATGTTTCAAATTGATAAGTCAACATTTCCGACATTTTTGCTGAGTAAATATAATAATTACATGTTAGGTTAGAATCATATGGCTTAGGATAAGATAAACTTTGGATTACGCTTATCTCATGAACAACAAAACTACCACCACAAATATGAAGATTAACTGTTGCCTTGAACGAACTTGAACCAGCCCCTCCTTTAGAAAGAAAGTGAATGAACATCCGATTATCTGATGAAATGACACTTGTTGTTCGAGCTATTGGACAGAATCGACCAAGTTTAGGAGCAACTTGAGTATAACCATCGTGAATATCAATATGAGTCGTATTCAAATTGCATCCAACATCGTGATCTGGTATTTCGAAATCAATTCTAATAACTCTGTTGATTGGTGCTTTAATGACCCAATAACACTCAGAATATTCGACAGGAGGGTGAGGGTATCCAGGGAGCTGAAGTATAGCCGATGGACTTGATTGGTTTAGTTCGACGTAAAGTTCACATGGAGTTGAGACTTGTCGATAAGACAAAGAAAATTCCTGCAAGAGATAAAATCGATTCATGAAACAAATTGTTATTAAGTATTCAGATTGTGGACTTACAAATTGTTCTGATGCAGGAACATAAGTTGATATGAAAAGTTGATTCGAAGCTGATATTATTTTCTTAGGTAAGTTAGACCCACAATAGTGTCCAATGAATCGAGAGTTAGGTGAGTCACCATTGCGAATACTTAAATAACCATTAGAACAATGGTCGTCATACGAACCCAAGTTAAAAGATTTGAATTTAATTTCAACTCGTTGACCTTTTGGTACAACGATTTTCCATGAACAAGTTTCGAATGGTCCAAGTAAAGACGAATCGATATTACCTGTTGGTCCATAAAATGTACCACCACAAATCGGTCTCACTGTTATGTTGAACCCTTTTAGTTCGGTTGATGAGCCGCTATAGTTGAAGAATGTGATCAACGATTGATTGCCCTGGAGAGTGAATAGTTTTTCTTTTGAATCGCAGACTATTCTATTGATTTTCATAACTTTTTGATGGTCGAAACAATAATCATAAAAAGAGACTCCGTTCTTATTAGTACATTTTTCATGTGACGGGGACTTAATATCCATCTCATTGATTTCGACTTGTAATTGAGTTCCAATAGGACTCGAAATGGTCCAACTACAATTGACACCATCTGGATAAAAACTTGAGAGTAACGTTGTATTTTGGTTCATTTTAAGACTCGCAGTGTATTTACATGGGTGATTAAAATCAGCAATAAGTGGAGGTGCAATGTCACTTTGGAACGATGTCCAGCTCAACAAGAACCTAGAAATTTGAAAGTTTGGCTTGAAATGGACATAAGCAACTGAAGAAGTTGTGTAAATTGGATTGTCATCAGCACGATAACCACAAAACTGACCGAGAATCGAGCTGTTCTCTGATGGACCATCATAAATTGTGACACTTGAATTAGTACATGAGCTGTCAAACGAATCATCGAGAATATCAATTGATTCCAATTTAAACTTAATCTTATTCAAGTCACTGGTCTTAATTGTCCAACTTTGATTGTTTTCCGATGAAAATAATCTTGGATAAGCAAATGATCCAATTTTACCAGAATCCGAGCTAATTTTCACATCTTTGATTGTTTTGTATGAAGCTTTGAATCCAGAAGCTGAACCATTAGCATGAGATTTAAATCTAATCCATAGACTTGGATAATATTGAGTCGAGTTTAATTGAGGTAAATTTGATCCACAAAATCGGCCAATGAGTTTACCTGATTCATTTTCTTCTCGAATCTCCAAATGATCCAAAGCACAGAATTGATCATATTGAATATCAAATGAATGAAACTTCAAAGAAATAAAATTACCTGGAGCAAGATTAATTTTCCAAACACAAGTTCGAGAAGGAGGATAATCATTCGGATATCCTGGTGAATTTAATGTGCCTTCCCAACTATTCAGTTCATATGAACATTTGTTTAAATCTTTATCGTATTTGAAATTGAACATAACTTGACCTTTAGTATGGATATGAAACGGTGCTCCATAAGTCCGAGGCAACGGAAGAGAAGAGTTATTGTATCGAATTACCTGTAATGAATCATTCGATGTTTGTTCTTGTATCTCAAGGTAACTTCCAGAATTTGAATTGATGGAAAAATCAACAAATTGTATTCGCGTTTGAGCCGATGGATCGTCAGATACAAAATGATAACTACATGAAGAGCCAACAACATTTGCTGGGTAATATAAGTTTTCGAATTCATGATCAAAGTTGAATATGTAACGGGTCAAATCACAGTTTATTCCGTAATTGAACTTGAATCCTCGTCCGTTATGTTGACTCTTCGAATAGTAATCAATTAAAATTGTGTAGCTTGAATTGTACATGATTGGATAATTAGGGAATGAATTACCACAAAATCGAGCAAGTTCCGTTTTCTGAGGAGTTATGAACTTCAAATAATGATCAGTACAGTTGAGTGACCAGGGAATGTCCAGATCTTCGATTGTGATCACAGGGTAACTTTTTATTGTGTCAATCGACCATTTACATGAATTCTCTTTAACAAAACGATTCGGGTAACTTGGCGAAGAAATTGAACCTTTGATTGAATGGTGGTCATTGTCACATCGGTAACTTCTTTTTATTTTGTATGATAATCTAAATCCTTTTCCATTGAAATGCTCATCAACTTCAAAAAATATTGTTACTTGATTTTTGGTTGTTACGATTTTGTTTGGTTCATAGAGACGATCGAAAAAATTTAAAATTCGAGGTGATCTTGTATTCGGTCCATCAAATATCTGCAAAGAGTCATTTCTCTCAATATGATATTCGTAAATGTAGATTTCGACCTTATGACTTGGTTTACCATGAATAGTCCACAGACAATTGAGTCCGTTTGGATAAGAATCAGGATAACTTGGAGAAACCAATTCACCTTCACTTTCATGAATGTCACCTCCACATCCAACTAGTTTCCACTCTAATCGGAAATATGATTGATTATCAGGATTAAGATTAACAAAGTTAACCTGTACTTGATTTTCAGTGATTAAAATTTGATCGAAATCTGTGTAATCAACTGATTGACAGAAGGTTTTGGTTGATTGATTACCAATAAATGATAAGTAACTTGATGAACATGATGAATCAACTGATTTAAAATTTTCAATAACCAAACTTATATTGTTTCCTTTTGGTACTTTAATTGTCCAAGAGCAATTAAGACTCTTTGAGCTCTGGTTGATTGGACTCTTTATTGATCCACTGATGCCCTCAATGAAATTATTACAATCAATTTGATAAGAAAATTTAAAACCTTTGACATAACTTGTTGATTCATTTGTGATTAACTTGATTGTCAACTCGTTGCCTCTTGAAGTAATCAAATTATTATCAAGTTGTTTCTGATTACAAGCAACTAATAGTTGAGAGTCTTGATCAGTTGGTCCATCGTAAATGATTAACACATTTTGAGTACAATTAAGAGAAGAATCTAATTCCAAATCAATTAGATTAACAACCAAACGAGATCCATCTGATGTTCTAATCTTCCAAAGACATTCACCAGGAACATTGAATGGATTAGGATAATTCGGCGAGGTCACAATTCCGTTTGGTGAATTCAAAACACCACCACACTTGCCATTAGATTTATCATCAGCAACAATATCAGAATAAACTCGACTTGATTTAACTTTACGTTCATCACGACAAGAAGATCCACTGAGGCCCGAATTACATGATTGTGTATCATTTTTCGATTTCTTTATCAAAAAATGAAAGCGAAACATTTAAGTTCTGTTTATTTAATATGGTGGAAAACTTATCTATTACTTACATTTATGGATTCGGGTTTCGACGTCTTTTGCAATTTCGGGTTTAATAAATCAAATGGATTGGTTCTTTGTAGAAACCTCAACTTAGTAATGTTCAAACTTTGATCACAGTTTTCAATTGATTGTTTAGCACTGGATAAGAAAAAATTGTATAATTATGGATTAGATACTATTTTTCAATAAAAATCTGTGATTTCGAAACTCAGATGAGATAAAATCATATCTTTCACTTACTCGAGTTTTTTTGAACATGATAAAGACTGTATATGGTTTAGGTAGAGTAAATTCAACGATAGAAGAATAAAGCAATTGCGAATTGAAGCCATCACTTCTGTGATCAGAGAATAGTGACCAAGTTAATTTAAGAAAATAAACTTTACCGGCAAGTCGAAATTCTCTTCAAAAACTTGATTTCAAGTTTCAGGTTCCAAAAAAAAGTTTTCTCATCACTAACCTTGAAATTAAACTCGATCCTTTCCAAGGTTGATTAAGGTGTATGATAATCTATTCCATAGTTACATGTAACTATCAATAAGAAATCGGTCATAAATCTCTAGTTATTTTGATAGAAATTCAAAGTGATTGAACTCTGGAAATTACGTAACTAATACTCTGCAGGATCGGCTGAAACCATTTTGTTTTTTTCTTTCAAATTCATATCAATAGTTTAATCGTTAGTTAATCATTTTGATTTGAGGTACATTGTGGATCAGTAGTTTCTTTTGTTTCTTCGCCAGTTTTTACCTTGCGATTACAATGAGATCGTAAACACACATAGTTATTATTACTTTGTAACGTTCCATAAATCGAAAATCCGAACCAAACCCCTGAAATACTGCTGACGTAAATCAACAGTTCGCTTAAAGTCAATTTAGGGTAAACAAGAATCTCCAGGTCAGGATCTAATGTCGGCTCGACGCAAATGAGTGAACCATTTCCTCCCTCGACTGAATACTGTTGAGTAAAAGTTTCATATTTGATACTATAGCACTCAGGTACTTTTATTAATTGTTGACATTTTATCGCCATTTGTTCAAATAATTTACTATTATCAAAGTAATTGGTAAATCGATATTCAGATTGATGGTACTCTCCAAAGGGTAAGACTGCATCGGTATAAACACTATTGTGATCAGCTAATTGTTTATTCATACAGCTCATGAAGACTGAAGATCGATTATGATGAACACATCGTGTTGACCAAGGCCAAGGTAAAAGAGTACTGATCGATCTACGAAAATGGGAATGAATCATGTGTTGAGTTGGTTCAACAATTTTGTATTTACTTCCACGACTTTCGATATTACTATTGGCAGGAGATAATCTAAAGCCAAATCGTCGATTTATGTTATGGGTAAAACACATGATCGGATTGTTCCCCATAAAGTTTCTTGTAGAACTTATAACAATTGGTTTAGTTTGATTGCGACAAGAAATTCTCAAGAAATAACTGTAACCATTGAAGTGTTTTCCAACCGAGCAATATTTGTGCTTCTCCGTCATTTCATCGGAACCCTGGACCGATATTGAGGTAATATTTGAACTCAGATCCACTAGAGTTGCTTCAACATCTCCGATGGTCAATATTTGTGATAAATGGACAGTTAATACATCGGGAGAAACTTTAATTTCATGGAGACATTTTTGATTAAATTCTTGTAATGAATTCAATTCAAGTTTCGGCGTTTTCAATATCTCTCGACACAATTTCCTTAACTTTTCGGGAACTCGATTGTAAAGTTTACTCATATTGATAAGTGGACTAAGGGTCATCGAAATGTCCACTTCGGGTAACTCAACCTCATCGGGATGAACATAGATCACTTCATGACGAACCTTAAACTTAAGGTATTCATAGACAACATCGGTCAGTTGTAAGGAGAAACCAATAAAACAGATCAAGATGACCATTGGTCGAGAGGATAAAAATTTCAACATCTTACTTGGTAAAAGATTCAATCGATTGTAATTCATTTATGATTCTGAGTAACAATTAAATGTAACAATTAAATGTAACAAATAATTGATTGATAAATAAACAACAGTTTATTGATCATTATGGTCAGTTGACCGATTGACCAATTTTACTTTATCATTTAATCAATATTATGGAATTGAAAACTTTCCAATTGTTAGTTAATTATTACAATCTAACTGTTTCAATCTAATAACTTTTCCAATGAAAACATGTCATCTTACAATCAACTGTAACTCAATTAGTTAATCAGATTAGAATTTGAATAAAAAAAATTAAACGAAATTAAATTAGATTGCTAATTGTCAATGTTATATATTTCCGGTGACTTTGTACTATTTGATTAACAAATGATACTGATTACAATTGAGATTGAGAATGAGAGGTTTAATTGCAAACGATTTAATTGTTCATTTGAAAGTTGATTATTATCTAAATGCACTGATTGTTGTCATTGAAATCGTAACAGTATTTACATTTAATCAAATCTAAATAATCACAAGATGTAAATGGTTAGCCAAACAATTAAATGGATGAAGAGATTAATTCAATCGACCTGATAATTTGAAGATGAGGAAATAACAATTAAAATAAGAAGATAAGTTAACTGTAAATTGGCTTCATTTGATTAGATTATTTTATCGTGACAACTTGAATCAACTAATCACAATTAACCAGCAACGTTAGAGTATCCTAATGATATCGCTATCAAATCTCATCTCAATAGTTAATCAGGTAAGAAATTGTTGATTGTGACTGTTAATTTTACTAATTGTGCTTTTTTCATTGCTCTCTGTTAATAGCTGATATTACCAAAAGCTATTCTCATCAGTGTTACTCTGTTAATTGGTTATACTAATTGTACTCAAGGGATTCTGTCAACCGAAGTTACTACCAATGGTCATCAGAATGGACCTTTCATACCAGAATCACCGGTGCAATACTTGATTGATCCAAGTTTATTAACTCAATCAACGTCCATCAATTCATTGGCTCCAATTGATTTATCGAATGTTGGAAATTTATTTCAATCCGGTGATAATCAAAGACCACAGTTTATCCCGTTAGACGGTGATATCGGCAGTTCGATTGCTAGACAGGTATTACATTCGTTTGGTATACATGATGGACAATCAGAAAATCTTAATGATGGCGGAGAGATAGTTAAAGTTATCAAGAGTAAAAAGAATCAAGGATCAACAATTGTTGATGGTAAATTAGGTCAACAATTACCTAAAGGAGCAGTTCTGATATATCGTGATGGCGATGAAGGTGACGAAAGTGACGAAGGTGAGACAACCTTTTCAACTCTTAAAAGTGGAAATGTTGAAGCCGAAGAGGAACCTGAAGGTGATGATTCTGATTCTGATTCTGATTCCGATAAAGAAAAGACTACTGTTGTTAGAAGTAAAAAACCAGGTAGATTGATTGTCAAGAGAATTGTTAGAAACAAAGATGGTGAACTAACTGCTATCGATTGGGTTGAAGACAAAGGTCATAAGAAACATGGATGGAAAAATTTATACCATAAAGAGGAATGGGGAGATACTCAGGAGAAACATGATCTACTTCGGGATAAAGGCTGGAAGAAACGATTCAAGGATGATCATGGAGAAGATTCGAAATCAATTGCTGGTCAATTATTGGCGAAAAGGCGAAAGTCAAAGAAAAGTTTAAAGAAAAAGAAGAAAAAAAATCGAAATGATTCGGATGAAGAAAATTCTGAGAAAAATGATCAACATCAATTATCTAATGGTTATCGTATTCCTCAGATCTTATGGAATTATTTGTCTCGTCAAAATGGCCAAGAATCTCCAATCGAAGAGCTTAAAATATCTAAAGTAGCCTAAACTGCTTTCTTAATTATCCGTTGAGTTAATTTCTAACTTTTCAATTTTTTATTATTTCCAACAATCAGCTGGTTTGATTAATTATTTCTTATTGTCATCTTTCAACTTTATCCGAACAAAACAACAATCAAATCTCTACCTCTTCTTAATTATCGAGATTCAATTCTTAACATGATCAATCAAGGTAATTTTGACGTTTAAATTGTCAAACTTTTGTAACAATTGTGTAGATTCAATTTGAACTCTATCTCTGATCATTCAATCATAAAATGATGATTAAACTTGTTCTTAAACTTATTCACCTGAAATTTATTGATTGTTTACAAAAACCGATCGTGGTCAACATGATATCAGCAATTAACCAATATGTTATTCATAACAGCAATCAGATCTTCTGAGAATCAATTATTATTATATTCAACCTTGATATTGGAATTAGTTGAACCATAATTCTTTGTAGTGTAAATTATATTGATAAAATTATGGATCATCTGTATGATAGAAACTTGATTAGCGAAAGTATTTTTTCAAAGACTAAAGTGATCAGAATTGTACTTTTATCGTTAACTTTTGGACTGTTACCGTTTATCGTGATGTTTTCATCGAAAATAATGTTCGATTGTTACTATGAAGAAAAATTGATAAAGTTCCGTTGTTATTTGATGATTTCTACCGTTGTTGCGATCGCTGCGAAAGCTTGGATAGTTTATTCATTTTCATGGGAATACATGAAGAAATTCATTGAGATTTTCGGAAATCTACGATTAGAAGAAGATGAAGGACTTGCGAATTATGTTCGAAAAAGAATAAAGTTCAAAACATTTTTCCTTGCAATTCTGTATATTTCATTAGTAGTGTTCTTCAATCATTTTAGATTTACCCAATCAATTACCATGGAAATTGAGTTTCCTTCATTATTAGTATTCTTTGGTAATATTGTTTTGCCCATGATTTTCTATTGAATAGTTTCCTTATTGAGATGAGCATTTACCTACAAGGAGCTTTCATGTTGTTCAATAATAGAATACCTGATTTGAGCCGATTAGATGAAGTTCTTTTTTATAATGAGCTGGAAAAATGGCGTAAAATGTACAGTTCATTGATTCGCATGACACAACTTGTTGAAAAGTTTTTTCGAAAATATCTGATACTATTTTATATCCAATTTGTCATTCAAGGTTTCGGTGATGCAATTAAAATCTTTATATTGGCCGGTAAAATTCAAATCGAAATGTTCTATTTAGCATTCAATATAATTGTAGTTCTTTACATTACAAACAATTTAATTGCGGTTAACAAGCTTTCGTATGAGCGATTAGAGGATTTAAATGATTATTCATACAAATGTCAAAGTGAATTGGTCAAGAAAAAGGTAAATAAAAATAATAATTTGTTAATACACTAATCTAATTGATTACTAATCTTTTCATTGTTCATCTCCAGGTTAATCTATTCATTTATCGTATGTCCAAACAGGACATCGGATTTACTTTGCAGGTCTATTCGTTATCACACCGAACTTCATCACATCAATATTCACGTTCATACTAACACTAATTGTATCTCTACCCACATTAATAGATTTGAAATCGAAATCGTAAACATAATTGTCAACATTAAAAGTATCTAATCAAGCACAGGGTCCAATAAATTGATTTTAAACTAATCAGAATTTTCAAAATTTGTAATTTCTTTCAAGTTACCTATTACCTTTCAAGTGTCTTTTTTGCTTCAGTCGTGTTTTTGATTAGAGAAAAGTGGATTTGAATGTCGAAACAGGTACTTGGCTTAAGCGAATCGCCTGACGCAAAAAAATCTTAAGATCTGTTTAATTTCATGTCATTTAACTATTGATTATTGTAGTCCTATCAAATAGATGCATCTACGGTTAAGGTCGTAAAAGTAAAATATTATAAAGTAATTGATTAAGTAATCAAGGATTGATTATGATGGACAATCTTTAAATCTAGAAGGTGTTGCAGTTAGAAATGGTAAATTATCTTACCTTAAATTGTGGTAAGGAGATGACGATTTAATTAAATTGCTTACACTTTTTATTTTAATTCTCACTAGGAGCCTTAATTTTAAATTTTAATCTACGTGGAGAAAATCTGATGATTGATTAAAATTGACTGCGATTCTGCCATCAATCAAATAGCAGCCTTTGAAATTGAACAATCATACAGAGATATTGATGATAATCATGCGACTGGACGAGAATTAAACGAAAATATATCAATTAATAGTTCCCAAAGAAATGAAATCTCCCTGAATCAGATCAATTGGTTTGAATGAAAGAAAATTCAAATCATTTTATTATCTTTGAGTTTGAGGTGAAAATGCTGCGTTTAAATGAACGACAGCCAATCATCAATAAGAGTATCATATCAAAGCCAAAAGTAATTAAAACCATCGTTACAATATTATCGTTCGGGGCGTTTATTTATTCTGGAAGTCTAATATTCAGAGTGATTTTCAATTGTTATCAAGCGATTAAGTTGTCTCGAGCTGGATGCATCTTCTTAGTTTTCTTTATTGTTGTCAACACATTTCATGCATTGATGCTTTGTTCATTTCCATGGAAAATGCTCATTAATTTCAATGAAATTCTAAGGATACTAAGACTAGAGAACAAAGAAGATATCGTTAATCTCATCGACAGAAGGCGAAAAAATAGATCGATAGTCATAGCACTAATGTACTTGTTCTGGTCTTTACTGTTAACCTTTGGCTTCTTGAGATCACAGTGGATGAGTCAAGATTGGATATACGTTGTTCTTGGTAATATCGTTATAATTGCTGAGTATTTAGTACTTTATATAGCCATTGAAATGAGCATCTATCTCCAAGCGGGTTTCATCTTGTTCAATTCTCGAATGAGTAGCCTGGATATATCGAACGAGAATCTATTCCACGATGAACTGGAAAAATGTCGAAGGTTTTACAGCATATTGATTCGAGCGGTAAAGTTCAGCGAAAGGTTCCTTCGACGATATTTGACCTTCTGGTTTCTATCTTATACTCTTTATGTTGTCGCTGATTCGCTTAAAATATTAATCGCAAAAGAAAATGTCACTGTGGAAATAATTTATCTGAGTGTTAATTCAGTGCTCATTTTTACGTAGCAATTAACTTGATTGTGGTTAATAAGCTTTCGTATGAGCGATTAGAGGATTTAAATGATTATTCATACAAATGTCAAAGTGAATTGGTCAAGAAAAAGGTAAATAAAAATAACAATTTGTTAATACACTAATCTAATTGATTACTAATCTTTTCATCGCCCATCTTCAGGTTAATCTATTCATTTATCGTATGTCCAAACAGGACATCGGATTTACTTTCGCAGGTCTGTTCGTTATTACTCCGAACTTCATAACGTCAATATCTACATTCGCACTCACACTAATTGTGTCTCTACCCACGCTAATGGATTTGAAATCGAAATTTCAAACATAATCATCAAAAGCACGTTTCAAAAGTTTCGTAATTTAATCAATATTTTCTGCACCATTTAAGTTAATCGAACATGTATCCAAGTAATTGTATGAAATGGTCAATCATTTAATCTCTGACAATCAATCATTTACTTTATTCAAAATAAAAAATATTCATAAAAGTGTTAAAATTGATTGAATCCTTTAACTTTCTTTTTGATTTCCAATAGATTTATTCATCAATGGAAGTAAGAAGTTGTGCAATTAACTAATTTTTAACATTACAAAGATAACGAAGCCTTCTAATTATAATCATCCACAAAATCAGCGGTAGATTTTTAGAAACTTCAATGGAGATAGAGTCGAGTTTCAGTTGGTCCAGTTGTAACGTTAATTCATTGAGACAATCTCGAAGTGAAAATGTAATAAATAATTTACAACCACATTAAGTTAATTATCCAAGCAGAATGTCTTTGATAATTTATTATCGTCATCTATTGTAATCAGTCAGGGTATTCATGAACATGTATCTTGATAATATCGAGTAAACTTTTCGAAACCAGACCATTTGACTTTCATGGGCATAAAGAGCTCGAACCAACTTGAGATACTTTGAAGGTGTTAGGCCGAAAAACCATTTCCTCTGATTGGGATATTTGTGGTTCGATAGCCAATCATTAATTTCAATATCGATTAATGAAATTGGAATATCCAAAAATGATAAATATTTCCTATGAAGGGAAACACTTTCAAGGAGAAAAAATTTAACTGAGGTCGCAAGTTGACCTGACGATGAAGAGAAAACCTTAATAAATGAATGTGTATCTCTGTGATTAGGATGATGACTAACTCCAAATTCATCGAATGTAATTACATGAGTAATGTTATGATTTCTAATCTTCTCTTCCACAATCAAAGAGATTAAACTTGAATTCCAATGTTGATCAAAACCATCTCTAAATTGGTCAGTCAAGAAAAGGTTAACTTTTGGTAGACCGATTTGCTGGACAGCAGTAATCAACTCTATTGAACGGATAGCACCTAGACCATAGAAATCACCAGAGGTCAAGCACAAGATGAATATCTTATCAGGACTATTTGAGATCAGACTGACCAGTAATGGACCAAAAAACATTGTCTCATCGTCAGGATGAGCGATAACAATTAGAGTTGAAGATTCAAACCAACCTTTTGTTTCATCTTCACCAACTTTCACATCCCAATGAAGAACCAACAGGAGACCACAGAGAAAAACATAAATAACATAAGCAAAATAAAAATTCATCTAATCAGTTAATTAACAAAACAAAAAGACAACAGCAATTAAAGACAATTAAACAAAAAGTAAACAAAAACATTGGAAAAAAAATTCAAAAAAGTAAACACATGATTTTGGTTACCTAGCAACGGAATCATATGATTTTCACTCACGTTGAGTTTTTGTTTTGGTTTCAATCAAATTGTTACATTTAATTTCTTGATCAATTTGTGAATTAATTTAGTTTTGTTTAGTATTTTGTATCTGTTAATTGTCAAGGGTAAGTTTCGTATCTTTTTGTGTACTAATTGTGTACTGATTGTTGTTTTGTTTTCCTTTGTTTTAGGTTTTGTTGGATTATCACATTGAAATGGGCCGAAAGCAGAAACGTTTTAAATCTCAGGCAATTTATCTTCCGTGAATCCAAGGATGGCCTCACTTCGAGATGGTATTGACCAAGATAATGAAACAATTAGAAAATTGGAGAAAAAATTAGGATTCAAGAAGAAGAAAAATGCTACCGCTCGGTGTTTTGATGAATTCGGTTTAAGTGATGTTTGGTCGATTATTGATCAAGTTGAGAAAAAGGAACCAGAAGAAAAAGGATCAGAGGATCGTTCAAAGAAGAGAAAGAAGTTTCAAAAAGAACCAGTGGAAGAAGATGATTTCTCTGAGGAAGATGAAGAAAAAATGGACAGTGATGATGGAATGGACTCTATGGAAGAGGAAGAAAGTCAAGATGAAGAAAAAAGTGAAGAGGAAAGTAATGAACTGAAAGAAGATATTTATGGAAGATTAAAAGATAGAAAAGGAAACATCATCAAAATGGAAAAGCCGAAAATAAAATTCGAAACGTTTTCCAATGAGGAGATCGATGAAAGAGCAATGAAAAGAGTCCGTGGCCTTTTGAATCGTTTATCATCTTCTAATTTGATGACAATCTCTTCAAGTATTGAAGAAATACTCAAAGATTATAGTTTATTTCAGGTCACATTATGTTTAACGAAATGTATCAACAATCAACTAATCCAAGAAGCCTTTCTAACCCCTCAGAGATTAATCAGTGAATATGCCATGTTAATCGCTGTTCTCAATACTAATGTTGGCGATGAAATCGGTGGACATATAATCCATCAATTTATCAAACAATTGGACATCATGTTAAACCAATTAACTGATAGTAAGGAAGATGAAGAATCTAAAATAATTGATAATTTGGTTGCCTTCCTTTGCTATTTACATGCAACTGGTATTATCGATTCAAACCTTATATATGATATCATGGAAAAACTGACCAACCGATTCAATGCTAAATGTATCCAAGTAATTTTGACCACTCTGAAAATGATCGGGTTTATCCTTCGTCGAGGTGATCCAGTTAAATTGAAGAAAATGATTCTCGATATTCAATCTCATGCAGCTCAATATGAAACTCAAGACAAGCGAATTGTTTTCATGCTTGAAGCATTAGCAGCAATTAAGAATAACAATGTAAACAAATTGAACAGTTTAAACGAAGATAATCCAATTTCTTCAATTGACACTACAACCCTTCGTACCACAATTAAGAATGGATTAAGAACCAAGACTTCGGTCTCTTGTATTCCTGGAAGATACAATGAAGTAATTCAAGGTAATCGTTGGTGGATTAATGGTGGATTACTATTGGAATCATCTTCAAAGTCTGAAATCGACAAAGAATCACAATCATCATCAACATCGAAAGTAACTCAATCAACACCTTCAACACAAGAAAGTCAAGAATCAGATGGAAAATCCTCCGAACCCGATTTATGTGAAAAGTTATGTTCCAAGCTACGATTAGTTACACCTCTTCGTAAATTAATTCTTAAATCGTTGCTTAATTGTGAAGATTACATTGAATGTACCCATAGATTGGTGAAAGTTGGAGGTAAACAATTTTCCGAAGTAATCAACGTTTGTCTCCTTGTCGCTTTGAAGGAGAAAAAGTTTAATCCATTTTACATTTACCTGTTCAAACAATTAACCTGTTGTGATCGTAAATTTAAATTATCTTTACTCTATTCACTTCGAGATCGTCTCAATGAACTGGACCGTTTATCGTCCATTGAGAAAAGTAACTTATCAAAGTTAATCGTTGAACTATTGAAACTTGACGCTATTCCAATTACCGTTTTAAAAACCTTCCAATTCAGTGATTTGAGTGAAGAATCAGTTGAATTGCTTAAATCAATTTTAATTCCTGTTTTCACCTCAGATGAATCGGTTACAAGTAAAATTTTATCTAAAATGAAACCGAAAGATCCTTTCGCAATTGCGTTGAAATTGTTCATCTCATGTTTCATGGATTCAAGATACAAGGAGAAAATGTTATTTTTGAAAAGATAATTAAACTAATCAATCAATAGAGTTACATTTTCATACCAATGTACAATTAACTCAATCGTTCTGTACAATAAAGACTCATGGAGGAGAAGAAAAATTGAATCATTTCCAGAATCTGATCTGAATATGAACCTGAAAATCGGTGACATTTTCCTTAACCAAAATTCAACATGATTTGAGAAATAATCGTTTGTTAATTACAATTGTAATCAGTAATCGACTAATGATTGATCACCACAAATTGAAGGTGAATGTTACTTTTAATTGGTGAAAAGGGTTCGTTAATAATAATTAATTGTAACCAAGAATGATACTTGGCTTGAAATGATTTAAGATTATAACGGTTGGTTGTTTATTTTAGTTTTATCTTTAATTCAATTCAAAGTCAAACAATCAATCAATCAATCAATCAATCAGCAAGATTCACAGAAATCATTGAGAATCAACGTTTCTGGTTTAATGATATTCAATAATGGATATTAACTCATCTATTGGCAATCAAACAATTTGATTTACTTTAAGAAAAGGCCAGAGGTCATTTCAGAAATCAAAGTATCGATTTCAGAAAAAAAAGAGTTGATGAATTAGGATTTTAATTTGATTCTTTGGGATTTAGCTGCATTTTTGGTTACTTTTAGATGAGACTAATTAACTTTAATTGTGTTGCTCATCTTCATTTACATGTGCCTTGAATTACCAAAGTTCTGTCCACTTTGATTGGCACCTTTGTTTGAACCATATTGCAAACTAATGATTCCATCACTGGCACGGAGTTGCTCTTCACTGAAGTCCCGTTTGCACTCTTCCGAGGGCTTAGGTCCTAAATAAGGTCCATTGAAGTCGGAGTGAAGGTAACACTATGAGAAGAGATGGAAAATCAGTAAACGATCAAATTATCTTCGAACTATTTTTTTGGACCAAAGTTAAAACTTACAGTTCTTCCTAAAGCTAAAAGACATTGGGTGACTTGAGGGATGTTTCGCTTCTCAAACAAATCGACAGTTTGGAAAACATCGATCTCGGGTACTCCATAGTTTCGAGCTGCTGTTTGAAAGGTATTGATGTTTTCCATCAATTTGAAACTTGGTCCAGAAGTTGCGATTTTCTTACATGATCCTGGTGCAAGTTTGTTCATCAATCTATTAGATAGAAAAAAAATCGACAATCAATAAACACAATCATAGAAATCGATCAAAAATAAACAACAAACATCGACAGCAAATTGGCAACTAATGAATAATAAAATACGAGCCAAGAATCATCATCTTTTAATAGACGGAAAAAAACATTCAATTAACTCGAATGGCAGAGATTTAACTACGATGTTGATAGTCTACTATAAGCTAATTACTAACATGATCAATTAATTGTGACAATTTACTACTTACTTGCAAAGGATGATTCCGTCTTTGAGTACATCCTCGAATGACCCAGCGGGAAGAGGTTCGCCAACAATGGCCGCGATCCATTGAAGGATTTCTGATTCCAATTGGGTATCTCGTTTACCAGCGAGCTGTTGATTCAATTAAACAATTAAACCGAGAAAAAGTTAATCCAATGATTAAACTAATCGATGATTAGTTGAAGCATCACAACTAAAAAAGTTTTTACAAAGGCAATAGAACAATTAAAATCGCTCAATCGAAATTAGGATTAAGATTAAGATGGAGAAAAACTTTACGATGATAATGAAGACTAAGAATGATGATGATGATGATGTGATTGTAGGTTGGAACTTAAATGATTATCATGATGACAATTAGTTGTCGTGTGCAATTAAACTAACAGACCCTGAACAATACAAACAATTAAATCAACACGGATACGTTGATTAGATTAGATAATGGAACGTTTTTTTTGTCAAATTTGATTAACTTACCTTAGCGGAGACTTGAGCAGCAAGAGACATTTTCAATAACTAAATTGAGATACGATTAAGATGATTAACAACAATTGACTGTGTGTGTTGAATAGCTAATTTCAAACTGATTGTGATAAGTTGATTTGATTTAATGAACAACAATCAAGACACAGAGAAAAGTTAATATGAGCCACTTTGAGTTAACTTGGAGTAAAAAAACTCAGTCGTAACTTGTTTAATCTTGATTATCATGACTCGTCCCTCCCACCAAAGTTTACCCACCATACACATACACATACACATACACACTGTCTCTGTGGTGGTTGGGGCGAGGGTGGGATATTTTTGGCTGAAAATATCATTTACATGGGTTAATATTAACTAACTGCTACTGATTTCAAATAGTAACAGCAATTAGGTTACAAGCCAATATCTTAACAAGTGACATGATTTCACTTCCAAAACAAGATTAACCCAACCTTAATATATGTTAATCATAATCAGTGGTAATTGTAAATTCTGTAAATAAATTTACGCCTCAAAATCATCATGAATCCGCTTTGATTTTAATTGTACATAAACATTGAACTTTTTTTCCCTCATCATCGAAAGCTAATGTTAATATACACCAGTTTAATTGTAATATAAAGTTGATGGCAATCAATGAATGAAAAATCATTAGGAATTGAGAAATTGATTCAACTCATCTATTGATGGTTTTCAACTTTGATGGGACAATTTGATGATAGATTAACATTGAACTGATTGTTGATTCAATTGATCATCATGGAGTCATTTTAGTTGATCATCAATAGTTGAATTATAACTTGAATTGGTAAAAAATTGGTGGCAAATTTTTGGCATACTAATGAATATATTCATCGTAACCATGATGATAATGATGATAGAAATCTGAATAAATCTGAATCTTTCATCACTCAGATTTCATATTCATCAAGACCACAACTAAATTAGTAACAGTAACCAAATTTTGTGGGATGAAAAACAACAACAAAAAATGGGTCACCAAGATTCTGGGTTCTTCTGATTGTAATTAAGTTTAAAATATTCAGTTAGTAGTTATTAATAATTTAGTAAATGAATTAGTTGAGGTGCTCATTGGCTAAATATACAAGGAACCAGAAATCAATCCCTTTAAGTTTATTATAAGTTGATGTGTATGGTTGAAATGATTTGCGAGCTCAGGATAATCAACATGAATTTAGAAAATTTTTCCTTGATTATCAACAAGAAAACATAATTTGGCTGATTTCCAATAAACACAATCATCAAATTCATCATTAAAATCAACACAATCAACTCTAAATATCAGTAACACCATCGATAACCCAACGATGTGTTCAATTTTTTTTTCTCGCGAAAAAAAGTTAATCTTTTGGTTCGATGTTTAACTTTTAATTACAATTAATTGGTTGATACAATATCACATTGATACAGAAAGTTAATTGTTGAGGTTATGAGAAATAATTTAACTCTTTTTTCACAATTATACAGCCAAAGACTTTGAGTTTGCAACCACTTTCTAAATCATTAACGCAGTTGAATATAATCAATGAGAGATACAGTTAACCCAAAGATATGATGATAAGTCTGTCCACTAATTTAATTGGTGTAGTCTTAAAATGGTCAACTGATTGGATATCAAAAGTTATCTTTATTTGCATATCATTGACTTCGTGGATGATTTAAAAAGTGGTTGCAAACTCAAAGTCTTTGGCTGTATTATGATTACAATGAAATGAGAAAAGGAAAAAAGTTAATTGTGTCATTACATGTGTCGGAAATTACCAAAATTTAGACCTTGTTGAGTAGCACCTTTATTGGAACCATACTGTAGGTTGATAACAGTTTTACCGGCGTTAATTGTTTCCTCACTGAACTCTCTTCGAGACTCCTCAGCGGGTTTAGGTCCTAAATAGGGTCCTCGAAACTCGGGGTGTAGGTAACCCTGTAAAGAAAATGTAACACGAAAAGAGGAAAATGTCGATTATTTGTTTGATTTGTTTGTTCGGTTGTTGCTTGGATACTTACACATCGACCTAAGGCCATGATGCACTGAACCACACAGGGAATATTCCGTTTCTCTACTAAGTCAACCGATTGGAAAAGGTCAATTTCGGCTACTCCATATTTACGAGCTGCTCTCAGAAAGTGGTCAATGTTTTCCATTATTTTAAATGGAGCATTGGTCACATTGATTTTAGTACATGTACTTGGATCTAATCGGTTCATTAGTCTAAATTTTGAATGAGAAAAATTTTCCAAATCAGTTAATTGTAACAATCAATCTGGTCAAAGAAATTTACTTGCAAAGATAAACACCATTACGAAGGACATCACCAATTTCACCCTGAGGTAAAGGTTCACCAATTATATCGGACATCCACATGAGAATTTCTGATTCCAGTTCATTATCACGTTTATTGGTCAACTAATTGTAAAGAAAATCAAATTTACCAAATGATTGATCATAATCCACAAACACTAGAGAAAATTAATAACAATCTAAATTGTGATTAGCTCGGCACTTACTTTACATTGAACTTGAGCAGCAGATCCATAGCAAGCACCTCGATTAGCCATAATGAAGATGATTAGATAATCACAGTTAAAGTAACAATTAACTTAATTTAAATTCAGTAGAGTTTAGTCAACAATCAAATTCAATCAACTGATACGATGTTATTAAATTTCCAAGCTTATATACTGAATTAATGTAAGAGACTAAAAGTTTGACGCAACTTAAACACAACAACAAATGACAATTAAAATTAACTTTGGTGATTAATTTTCTCTGATTTTCTGAAGCTAAATTAGTCCAAATTGTTATCATCTTGGAAATTATAATATTTTGTTTACCACTGAGATGGAAACAAAAACAAAATAACCTGAACCTCATCTCGATTATCATAAATCCGAGTTGACGCCTTAATCCTCCTTCATAATCTAGATAATCCTTAACACCTTTGGCAAGATTAAGATGAAGATGATTCATTAACTCTCTGGATGAATAATCATTGAGGGTGGTAGAAGTGATTAAACCTTATGGAATGATTAGTAAATTGTTATTTTTAGATTAACAATTTCATTCTAGTACATTAATCACCATTTCAACCCTGATCTAAATCTCACAAGTGAATAATATGTATTCAGATTAATACAAAGATTCCAAGGACAATTGAGGCTCATATGTTTTATTTTTAATTCTTATAACAATTAAGAATTCAGTTTATTTGAAATGATAATATTTCACCTCCATAAGAGCAATTGATGAGTAAAATTAATTGTAACAATTAGCGAGTTGTTTGTTCATTGTTTTTGTATCAATATGAATTCCTTAATATGTTTTGGCAACTTTACTCACAAGTTTCATGGTGATTGGATTTTCTCATCTTCCATGAAATCAATTGAAATGAAATTCACAATTTAGATTTTAATCAAAAGAGAGCATTTAAATGCAATTTATTTTCAATTTTTTCTTGATTGTTTGAGATATTTTCTTAATCTAATTGTGTATTAAATAACAATCGTGGTTTTTGACTAATAAACATAAAATTTTTCTTGTGAAAAATGGGATTTAACTATAATCAAGGATAATGATTTAATTAGATTTCATGATAAACGGTTGATGATAAATGATGATTGTGATTAACGGAATTGGTGATGAACATGAACAAAAAAAGTTTATCATTTTAAAGCATTTTTTTATCATAACAATTTAAAGAGGTTTTCATTTGGTTTCATCAAATTTACAAAAAAAACGATGAAATTTTCAGCACTTTCATGGGATTTAAGCTTTGAATGATCATAGGAAAGTTATTAATTTACAATGGGAAGAAAATAGTTGATTAATTATGACAATGATATGAATCGAGTTGATTATGATGGTTGAGCTCATTTCTTTTGATTTTTTGTCCATTAATGACTTCGAAGGTGATTGTACATTTTAGTATCTTTTCCTTGGACTAGTTGATTGTAGTTCGAAATTAAGTTTATTAAACTCTCGTACTTCGTGATAGTGAGTTGACACTTCGTAAACTTGATCGAATGTTGTTTATTTCCGATGGATTCTCGCGACGAGGTAAACCACGACTTGTAGAAGAGACCTATTAGTTGGGAAGAGAAAGAAAAACCAATCGGTTAGATTCTGTTTTTCGAGTTTGTACATTTCGATAATTTAACTTACATCATGTGCCAATGGTGGTTTAACGGTTGGACCAAGAGTGCTACTATTAGCTCGTCGATATGGCAATGCTGATGCTCCATCAGTTCTGGATGTTAACGATCGCAGGCCAGAAACGGGCTCGTTCTCGTGTGTTGAATCTTTAGATTCTTTGGTTAAACTTGAACTGCTTCGGCTTAAAGTTTTCTTCAATGTTTTCGATATCTTGGACCTAAGACTGGACTCTTTCTTATCCCGACTTTCTCGCCCAGCGTCACTTGTGGAACCTGTTGCTGTATTATCAATGGAGTGGGTTTTCTTGAGTAATCCAAAGATCGATTTCTTTGGTCGACTTGAGTTAGAAGTGATCACTGCCGGAGCGGACACATCAGATCCATAGCTTCCTTCTCGCGTCCATCGAGAAGAATCTGGACCATAAGATGATTCGGATTCATATCCAGAGATTGAACTACATCCATTTCTGTGAGCGTAAAAGGCCACACTCGGATATCGAAGGTTAGTCATACTAGAACCTGGAGTAGTGTTCAAACTCTCATCTCCCGAATCCCATATTCTTTCCTGTGACCCATTGGCACCCATCGTTTGGTCAAGGGATAAACTTTTCTTGGCTAGAGCCTTGGGTCGAGGGGGAGCTCGAACAACTGAGGTAGAAGACAGACCACGAACTGCATATGGATTAAGATCTGGATTCATGTCGGAAGAGGACATGGCTCGACGGAAAGAGATTGTTCGGTGGAAAGGATCACCTTCACGGAAAACGGTTATTTTACTCAGTTCGTCGATTTTTGTCTTGAAATCTTCTAACGCTTTTCTAAGCTCCTCCATATTCACCTCAATAGGTCGCTTTCTGGATCGTCTTCTTTGAAGCCCAATGGCACTCGATGTCTCAGTTGTCGAGGTGGTCGATCCATCGTTGTTGCTCGTCGCTTTCTCCTCAGATTCATTTAATGGATCAGTCGGTGGTAACATTTTCATTATCGCCCCATAAGCGTGACAAAGATCATTAACTTTGTTTTCAATCGAAATTGCGGTGAACATTCTTAGCTTGTATTCTTCTCGTTCCTTTTCCAGAGCTAAACGTTCACGTTTCAATCGGTCATTTTGAGATCTCATTCGAGCGTGAGAATCCCGAAGGTCAATCAGATCTAATTGAAGCTCACCAATTCTCTTCTGTGTATCTTCTTGCTCTTTATCCATGATAACTTTCATCTCTTTCAATTGTTCCCTTGCTTCGGTTCTTTCCTTTTCTCTGGCGATTTCCAAAGCGATCACTCGTTTTCTCATATCTTCAACTAATCGCTGAGTATCATTGAGTAATTTCTGATTCTCTTGTCTCTCTTTCCCAGGCCAATTCCAATCTAGTTTTTGCATAATTTCGAGTTGAACCCCGACTCATTTCCATGAGACTTTGTTCATCAGCCTGATTGAGACGAGTCTTCAGTTCAGCCAATTGAATTTGCCAAGAAGATTTTTCAGCCGCATGTTCAATCTTGAGGTTACGATTCTCAAGTAAAGCTTGTTCCAAGTGCGATCTGAGTGTTTCCATCGAAGCTCTCATGTCTTCCATCTCGTCTTTGTGAGCGGACGAACCACCAAGAAAAGCTCTTGCTCTTAATTGGTCTCGTTCACTCAATAAGAGCGTTATTTCATCTCTCATCAACTTCATTCGAGCCTCGTATTCAGCTCTGAGAGCAGCGACTTCCCCACGATGTGAGGTCTCCGCATGATCCATCTTATTTTTCATGGCTTGAACCTCCTTCGATATTTTGGTTCGATTAACTAGACCAGTTGAACCTCTTCTTGATTCTGATTCGCTTGGTTCAGTTAACTGTTCTTTCAGTCGTTGATTTTCTTTGTTCAATTCTTTCTCTTTCTTCATGTATTCGTCTAATTGTTTTTCTTTTTCATTCAATGTGACTCGTAATTTCGATCTCTCCGAATCACCATCAGTTCCCTTTCTCATTCTCAATTCTAATTCTGATAATTTCTCTTGATAGTTAAGCTTCTCTTTGATCCAATCCTCTTGTTTCGAGTTCATCGAATCCTTGAATGCTTTCAGTTCACTCGATTTATCCTCAAATGAACGCTTAATACTGTTCAATGTGTCCATTAAATTGTCCTTCTCATTGAGAAGTTTAGATTTCATGGAAACAAATTCTTGCTCCAGAACTTCATATCTTGAGGTTAAATCGTCATATTCTTGTTTGGCCTTGACCACTTCACGATTTAAATTGGAAATTTTTATCTCGTTATCTCGTCTTTCTTGTTCCGACAGAATTTCCATTCGTTTAAGTTCCCGCTCAAGACGATAGATCCTCTCACGAGCTTGTAGGAGATTTTCCTCTTTATTTTTGAGCATTAAATCATTTTCTTTTTCGACCTTTTCTCTTCTCCTCTGTTCCAATCTTAATTGTGATTCTTGATCAGATAATCTTGACATGAGATCATCTTTCTCCTTCTTACTCGATATCAATAATTTACGATGTTTCTCTGAAGATTCTTTCCCTTCGTCCGTTAACTTTTCGATCTGTTGATTGAGTTGATGGACCTTCGATTTAAGGTTAACATTTTCACTTTTGATTGATTCCAATTCTTCCTTGGCGTGTTTACACTCTTCATTTAGAGAATCAATTTGCTTGTCCAATTCTTTACGAATCGACGATTCCTTGGCTCGAGTCTCTCTGATTAACCTTTCCAAATCTCTTTCTAAAGTCGAGTTCTTTGATTCTAAATCAGCGATATGTTTGATTAGACCTTCAGATTCACTCGATTCTTTCGTTGGTTTAGTAGCTTTCGGTTTTAGTGATACAGTGAAACTGGTACTTCGTCTCTCCTCGTCCAGCTATGGAATTGAACACAAAGACAATTAGAAAATCGATTTTTGATCAAAATTGTTCTCGAACTTACCTGTTCTTTTAGCTGATCAGCTTCATCTTTCACTCTAACAAATTGTTCTTGTTTAGTTTCTAATTGTTTCACTAATCCATTCAATTCCTTTTGAACTTGATTTAATTTGTTCTTTACGTCAACCAATTCTTTTTCAATCTTTTTCTTTTCCTCTTCCAATTTTCTTCCATTTTCAAGAGCTTCTCTTTTCTCTCTGGTAATAGTAGACAATTTATCCTTCGATTCGTTTGATTTACTCTTTTCTTTCAAAAGTTCTGATTCAATGTTACATATATTCTTGAGTAATTGTTTCTTTTCTCCTTCCAGAGACTGTACTTTGTTCACAAATGTAACATCCGATTTATTCTTAGAAAGTAAATCTAACTTTTCTTCAAGATTCTTCACCTTCTCCCTTTCCTTTTCCAGTTCGTCCGTTAATTGGGCTGATGATTCTTCCGATTGTGTCAATGTCGACGAATACCTATTCTCTTTGGATCGTAATTCGATCTGTGCCATCTCAAGACTCTTCTTAATCTCCGCCAGTTCCTCTTCAAGATTCTCATTAATCTTTTCCTTTGAATTAAGTGTCACCTGAAGTTTACTAATTTCGTCTTCCATTTGTCTACAGATCTCTTTCAATTCGAGTCGAGTCGCTGATTCTTTAACTACTCTCATTGGTGTTTTCTTATAATTAAGAAGCTCCTTAACCTTACGATTGTCCATTGTCAATTTGGAAACTTCGGTCTCGAGAGTTGCGATTTTACGCTTCAATTGAACCTCTTCGTCCTCCTTGGCGGTTATTTGCTTCCTCAGTCCAGCGATAATGTCCTTCTCAGCCGATGCAATATCTTTCAATGGTTTCTTAAAGTCTTGAATGATTGTCGCCAAATTAGTTGATGATTTAGAGGCCACTAGTTCACCTTTAAAGGAATCACATCGTTTCTCAAGTTCCGATATTCTGGTTTTCAATTCAATATTTTCGATCTGCAATTGGTCAACTGGACTTGGCGGTGGTCTTCTAGATACTCTCAACTGTAACCTCTTATTTTCTCCGGACAATTTTTCATTCTCACCTTCCAAGGTGATGATTTTCTGTCTTAAAATGGAAGCTTCTTGTTCGACTAACTGTAATTGTCGTTTCAAATCAACTGCGGCCTCAGATTCAAGGGAACGACTTCTGACCATTACCTTGGATGCTTTTCGTCGATGAACCTCAACTTCTGTCCTCAAATTGTCAACCTCTTTTTCCCTGTCAACCAGTTTCTTCCTCAATTCTCTGGCTTCGGTTTCAAGTATACGAATCTTATGCTCATAAATTACATTCGGAGGTGAACCCGGCGGAATCTCGGGTATTTCGACTTTGGTTAACGGCTGAGAGACCAACTTCTCTTGTAGATATTTAACTTCTTGACTTAGATTATCATTCTCTTGAACAATCTCATCACTTTTCTTCCTCAGAATTGCAATCTCTTGTTCATAAAATTCTAACTGTAATTTCATCTCATCCACATTCAATTCATCACTGTCATCATCACCTGAACCTCTACCACCTTCGTTTCCTTTGTCTTTACAGCCACCAGATCTTTGTTTATTTGCCATTCGCTTAATTTGTGCCATCAATATATCATTTTCTTGCTCTAAATTGGATAATTTTTTCCTAATTGTTCTATTCTCTTCTTCAGCAAATTTCAATTGTTCCTGTAAATCTTTCTCCCTTTCCATGGTATCACATAAACTACGAACAGCTTCCTCATAGTCTTTAGCTGATGTTGAACTTGTTCCTTGAGTTGATGGTGAAGACGATTGAATAGATGAAGATCCATTTCGAGCCTCATTCAAAGCCGATTCAAGTCGATTCTTTTCACTTTTAACATCATTAATTTCACAATGAAGTTTAAGCGAAACCTCTTTGGCGATCGAAAGCTCATTCTCCAAATCTCTCATTCGCTGTTTATCAAATGAAACCTTGGAAGTTTCTAAAAGATCATTGATCTTTTTCTCTAGAACCGTTTTATCGGCCATCAATTGTTCATTGAGTCTCTCTGATTTCTTCAATTTAAATTGTAAAACTCGGCAATTCTTGGTTGTTGCCTCCAATTCTCGTTTAACATCTCGAAATTCAGAGACTTGATCTTCTCGAAAGGTATCATGAAGCTCTTCCAATTCTTGTGCCAATATTTTCACTTCCTTTTTGATCTCTTGATTTTCTTGTGTTAATTCAGTTACCAATTTCTCTGAGGCTTTTAATTTAGCTTTAAGAGATAAACTTGTTCCCTCACCTCGATCCATAGTTCTTTGTGCTTTCTTTTTAATTGTTGAACCAGATCACAAAAGATATTTTCGAAGGCACAGAAAAAAAAACGAGATGAGAACAAAATAACAACAAGAAATAAAGTGTCACAAGCCAGAAATTGGATGAAGAGAAGAGTAACTGAAAGGAGGACACTGAAGATGAAAAATTCTCAAGATAATGATGATAATGATGAAGATGATGAAGATAATCCTATGGAGAAGATTAAGATTTGCTGCCGAGAAAGGATAAGTACTTGAGTCGAGTTTTTTTCGTTGGATAACAATGTCGTTTATTAGATCGTTCAGATTTTCTTGAGGGAAAACAAAAAGAAACGTGAAAACAATTAATGAATGAAAACTGTTGATTATTATTATCAATCAATTGATGATAACAATTCTCATTTGTGTAAGAGACTTTTAATTGTGAGCAAATTGTAAACAAGATGATAAAACCAGCTCACATTTAGACAATTTATCATCACAATTTAATCTTCCTCATTGTCAATCGATTCAAACTTCACCGCTATCATTGGGAATTTGTGTTTAATTGCTAATCAAAAGTTGTACATTTTCACATTCTTATTAAATCTAATCAGTTACATGTGAATTTATGGTAATTGATTATTGGTTGATCAACATTAAATCACGTTCACTGATCAGCAATCAACACTCATTTCTTGTGCACATAAATGTAATAAAAGACAATCAAATATTGTTGATAAGTTAATGTATCAAAGAAACAATAAAATACATAAGCAAGATGATAATCAGCAATTAGGTTAATCAGTAATTGATTTGGTATCGAGACATTTTCAATTAGTTTCATATTGATAGTTTACTGAACGGGCAAACGCTATTTGTTGATTTGGTTTTAATTTCTGTGAGAGATTGTGTTGATTTATTTTCAATTGATTGAGATCAATGAAACAATTAAAATTCTTCATCGATAATCGTTATAGCTTTTTTAAAACAATTTCCGTTTATTTGACCTACTTTTCGATCGGATGTGTTTCAGCTCTACTTGGTTCGAGTCTTTTGGACTTACAGATACTTGCGAATACTGATTTCGCGAAAATATCGTTACTTGTAACGTTCAGAAGTGTTGGTCATGTGTCTGGGTCACTAATTGGTAACGATGTTTATCTAATTGTTTTTTTTTGTTCGATATGAGTACTAACTTAATTGAATTTTCGCTCATTTCCTAAGCTGGAATCATTGGATCGAAGTTTAAATTGTCTCTGGTTTTGGCGATTACCAACTTTTTCTCAGGACTATTTATCGGCCTTGTACCTTTTCTGGTCAAATTTGAATACATGTCAATTTGTATCTTAATTGCTGGTATTAATTATGGGATAGCCGATATACGTAAGTGACCTGATTGTCTCTCAAATAATGGGCTTTGTGATTAATTGATTCAATATGTTAAGTGAGTGCGAGTTCAATCACAATCATTTGGAAGGATAAATGTGCCAACTTTATACAAGTGCTTTTCCTATTCGGTGGTATTGGAGCTTTAATTTCACCCGTTATTACGAGGCCATTTTTGTTACCATCGAATGACGAAAAGACAAGTTTCAATATGAACAGTTCGATGGTCAATTCAATTGATGTTCAATCAACCTTTTCGAAGCAAAATTATGAATCAGCTGATGTTACTGTTCATTATGCGTTTTTAATTTGTGGCCTAATTGGGATCATTATATCGATACCGTTCATGTACTTTTATTTGAATGAACGGAAAAAAAGTCTTGAAATTCAAGTTAAACGAAACGACCAATTAGCTAACGCAAACCCTCAACAGACAAATGACCTAACCTGGAAATCATATATCGCCGTTGCTTTGGTAGCCATCGTTGGTCACTCAGCTTATAGCTTGGAAACTGTTGTCAGTAAGTTTACCTCGAGTCTTTGAATGAACATCAATTTGAACATTTAACTTAATTATATCAATAGATTCATTGGCTACTTCGTTTTCGGTAAAATCTGACCTTCACATGGACAAAAAATCGGGTGTCTTACTGGCGACCGTTTTCTGGTCATGTTTCTCATTTTATCGGCTCATTTTTATTCCACTAACTTTCATTATTTCAGAGTCTAAATTGTTAGCGACTAGTTTAACCATCTCGCTGACTGGCCTTTTAATTACCGTTCCTTGGGCGAATAACAATGAAATTTGTATCTGGATTGGGTTCACACTCATTGGAATCGGTATCTCACCGATATTTGCCGCTTCTTTTGGTGTTCTAAATTCTTATATCATAATAACACCCAGAATAGTCTCGATAATCTTATCGATTACGCTAATCGGTGAGTCGATTCACCCTGCGATCGCTGCATTTCTTATGACCAAAAAAATGATTGTATTTTTATACTATTTGGGTGCTTTAGGAATCAGTTATATCCTCTCATTGATGATACTAATTGTCTACTGTAAGAAAGCACTTGAATACTAATCAATCAAATGATAAACAATCAGATTAAAATGATCAAACAAATAAGCAAAACATTTCGACACATTTTTTTGAAACAAACAATTCGAATGTCAGAATCAAGGTACTTACTCGAAAAGGACGAAACCGTTTCCATGTACATCCTTCGAGTCTCCGCTCCACCAGGAAGCTTTTCATCAGCAATAATCTTAATCCATTGATTAACACACGATAAACGATATAAACCTGAGCAATTGGTTAGAACCACGAACCTTGAATCTTTGATTATGATGATGAAAGTGGTTGAGGTTTTAATCCAATGAAGATGGCACAAAATTGATGAACAATTTAAACATCACAATAAATAATCAATTCAACGATAGTGGAAGGAAAAATTGAAACTTAAATCAAAACAAAAAACAAAATTGAACAATTGAAAGTCATTAAAATGACTCAAAATAACAATAATACTGGTGAAAAGATTAGGATGTTGGTGCATTTACCATGGGGATGAGAGATGATGATGCAGA
The DNA here is from genome assembly GCF_014898815.1 of Panonychus citri. Taxonomy (NCBI): domain Eukaryota; kingdom Metazoa; phylum Arthropoda; class Arachnida; order Trombidiformes; family Tetranychidae; genus Panonychus; species Panonychus citri. The sequence continues at coordinate 2,332,564 of NW_026515541.1, forward strand.
CGCAGATGATGAGGATGAGGATGACAAAGATGATGACGATGATGAGAGGATGATGATGAGTGAAAATAAGAAACAAATATCATCCCCATGCAGATCTCATGGTATCCGTGGTGATATTTTTGGCTGAAAATATCATTTACATTAAAATGAACAGATGAAGTGAACGTTCATTTCAAATAGTAACAGCAATTAGGTTACAAGCCAATATCTTAACAAGTGACATGATTTCACATCCAAAACTGGATTAACCCAACCTTAATTATGTTAATCGTAATGGTGATTAAATAAATTCTGTAAATAAATTCACAAAGTAATCAAATGAAACCGTCAAATTGAACGAAAATTGATTGAAAATCTTTGTCAACTTTTATTACCTTGACCAGGTAAAAGAAAATACGAAAAGATAATCAAATGATTTAAATTGTTAAACTAATTTTCTGTTGACATTTTGATTGTTGGGAACAACAATTAGTATTTAGGGTTGAAAAAAAAATGATCAATCTATTAATATGAGATTAACATTTAAAGTGATGAAATTTTGTTGATGGTTTAATCTGTTGGTTGGATCAGTTAATCGTTAATTAAATTGGGTCATCAACATTGAATCTTGGAAAATTGTTGGATTAATTTTAATCGTGATTAAGGTGATTTAAAATTTGCACCAATCAACTGCACTTGAATAACTATTAATACCCTGATCATGGTTGAATTTTCATTGGCTTTATTTTTGTCTAAACAAAATCAATCCCATGTTTATAAGTTTGTTATTAATATGGTTCAACTGAATTGCGAGCTCATGATAACTGGATTTATAAATTGAAAGAAACATAATTTGGCTGATTGCCAATCAACAAAACGATCAAGCCAACAATCTGGTAACTTTGAATGAAAATTGTTTTCTTCCACTCATTTGATTGTAAGTTACTACAATTAATATGATTGGTTGATAAAGTGATTTAGTTGCAGTTTAATTAAAAGATTTACATTCAAATAATTATAATCATGATGGTGATGAGAAAAGTAAATTGTTCCAATATTTACAATGATGTTTTCTTTCACTTTTGTGCTTATGTGAGCAAATCAAATCAAGGTAATAAATAAGCCGATAATTAATCATCACAATCATATACAAATTAAACATAGAAAATGATGATCATAATTGTAGCAATTATCATGATTTAACAAGATGATTAATGACTAACATTTTCCGTCAATACGTTTAATCTCTTCATCGGCAATTTGAAATAATATGTTAAAATCAAGGTTAACATGAGCTCTCCAGAATTGGTAAGCTTTGCCCCAAATTTCAGCGGGAAATCTTGGACTGGAAATTCCCTGAAGGATTCGTGCCACTGCTCTGGGAGTCCAATTGTATTCATGGTGCATATTGAGTAGATGTCTAATATCCCGATGAATTTGATCAATGTCACAAGGTTGTAATTTCTCCGTTGGTTTAATTTGATTGGAATTAGTTGGATTTAAGATTGTCTTCAAATTGAAAACACAATCGCCTTCTTGGAATCCATGGGAAAAGTATTTGTTCAGCGTTTCCTTGAGTTGGTTACTTTTTTTCAGATCAATTTTATCGATACAAGTTGGAAGTGAAAATTTGGTAAAAGTATCATAGATAAAATCTAATCGGTTAATTTCAATACGCTCTTGTGAGGAGACATAATTGTAAAGAAATTGAATGATTGACTCGAGTTCAAATTGTTTCAAATTACCGGGAACTTTTACTCTAATAGACAATTTAGTTAATTCTATTCTTGCTTTTCCACGAGTTTTTCGACCATCAGAAAGTTGAATCCATTCCAATGATCGCAACTGCCGGCGAACCTCACTTGATGGAATACCCAACATTGAGGCAATTTCAATGTAATTAAATTCTAATAAATTTGTCTCTTCACTTTTATTTGGTCGTAATGCCATGGCAACAGCGACTGGTGGACATTGGCGACTCATCTCATTTAAACCCTTGAAACCATCAACGTAAGAGAGTAATTTACAATGTGAGTAAGATGATGGTAAAAGAGTCATTTGTTTCTCTGGATAATTAAGCTCAATGAAAGAGATCAACGTGAGAATATTTTCTTCCTTCATGTCAAGATCCATAGTTAAATCGTCAATTGGAATTGCTACTTCGTGTCCTGGACAATTGACCTTTGAGCTTGAATTTAAATTTTCTTTGTCCATATTTTCATCACAATCAGCTTCGTTTATCGAATCGTCGTCATCTTCTTCTTCTTGGTTACCTATTGTGTCACATTTACACTTTTTAAATAGTCGCTGGACCAATTTCTCGACACTAGTTCGTTCACAACTATTGGAGAAAATGTATCGCTTCAATTCAAATAAATCTTTTTTCAATGGATCCAAGAAAAGGTGACAATATGCCAAAGAATCATCTCGACCTGCACGACCGATTTCTTGAACATAACTTTCAAAGCTTTTCGGTAAATTGTAGTGAATTATTGCTCGCACATTTGATTTATTAATTCCCATTCCAAAAGCAATTGTGGCCACTACAACTCGAACTTTTCCTTTGATAAAACCATTTTGAACTCGATTCTTCTCATCGGGTGGTAAACCGGCATGATAAGGTCTAGCGTCCCAACCATCAGATTTTTTGTCACATTTAATGTTTTGCATACTAGTACGAATATATTGTGCCAATCGAACGGTATCATCTCGTCGAGTGCAATAGACGATAATTGATTCCAAATTTCGCATTTTTTTACTCTTCAAAAGCTCTATCAGTGCAGTATCTTTGTCAGTGTCTCTTGAAACAGAGAGGATAAGATTTGGAGGGATTTTGGTTATACCAAGAATATCATTCCTTGTGATACCAAGATTTTTCGTGATCTGTACACACGTTTCATAAGTTGCTGTTGCTGTCAATGCCAAGAAGGTTTTTATGTTAAGTTTATCAACGAGAGCTCGATACAGTTGAAGGTATGAAGGTCTGAAATTGTGAGACCATTCGGATAAACAATGAGCTTCATCGATACAAGCAAATCCTATTAGTGGAAGGGTTGCAAGGTCACGGAAATTTGAACCACCAGTGATAAACTCTGGGCTGATGAACAAAACTTGAGCGGTTCCTTTTCTTAAAGCATTTAGATTACTCTCTTTTTTATCCATTTTAAGTCCACTATGGAGACAAACTGCCGACATTGGTTTGGGTAAATTAACAAGTTGATCTTCCATCAAAGAGATTAATGGTGAGACAACCAGAGTAATATATTTCTTGTGTTTCCATTGAACATAAGCGGGCAATTGGTAGCACAATGATTTACCCGATCCAGTACTGGAGATTAACAATGTTGACTGACCACGTAAAATCCTTTCAATTGTTTTACGTTGATAGTGTCTAAATTGTTCAAATCCAAATTCTGCCAAAGCTTCGTCAATAATTTCAGTATAATCACCATCTTCTGGTAGAATGGGTGAAACAATGGGTAACACCATTGAAGCAAAATCTAAATCATCGTCCAAAATACCATCCAATTCATCGGGATCATTACTCAAGGGCTGGTGAGCGGATAGAGCATCTCTCATTTGATCCTTATTCGGACAAGCATTAGCCCAATGTCCTTCTCCACCGCAAAGATAACAAACATTGGTTTTACCTTTGAACTTTTGTTTCCAAGCTGTTCTCTTAAATTGCCTTACATTGGTTTTCTTAAAACCTCTGGAACAAAATACCTTTTTCTTTAGGTTAATCTTGCGAAAATTTTCAGAACCAGATTTTCCCATGATGGAAATAGATTGAACAATGGATTTAAAACAAATGTAAAAATAGAAAAACAATTAAAAACACCATCAACAATTTAAAAACAATTTTCAGGTTAACAATTCATTTTGGTAATAAAGAGAGAAACAAATTTCCATCAAATTCCCGCCGAGTTCATTGTTACGTTTCCATAGCAACAGTTGATTATTCACCAAAAACAATTTTCCAATCAAATTAACAATCACTAAGAACCAATAATTAAAGTTAAATCCATTTCAACCCAAAAGCTAATTGTGTTCAATTAAAATAAGTTAAAACAAATTCAATGAAAAGAAAATGAACTTTAAATCAATTTGAATGAAAAAAGAAAATTCGACAAAAAGAAAAAATTTTTGTTCTCCAAAGAGATTAAATTGTTGGCCCATAGATGGCGATGAATTGGTGAGATAAACAAACCTGAGGAAGAAAAGAAAACAAAATTTTGGATTTTAATTGTAATCATAATTTTCTCTTAGTTTATTAATTGTTTAATTAAAATGTTCACGTAGAGAATTTATTGTGAAACTTGAGTTGAGATTTTCTAAGAATAAATCTAGTGAATTAAAGTTGAACGAAGAACCTTTTTTGCCCTGAGAGTTAAACAGGGAAAAGGTTTTGATTGACTAAAGAAAATCAAAAATGAGATGATTGATGTGATTTGATTTTAAATCGCCACTGATTTTATACTTAATTGTTCATTTGATTGCCATACAATAATTTACACAGTCTACTCTTTAAAACCATCGTTCATTTAATTCAGGTAAGTTTTGTTCCTTTTCTCTAAACTATTACAATAAGAGTCTGTTTTCTCTATGTGACAAAATTTAATCTCCTATGTTGATCAGTTCTTTTTGTATTCCATTTATTCAATATCATAGAATAAGGGAAAACTTGAAGGTCGATGTTTACATTTACTTGTTATTGACACTTTTCTTTTATATTTAGAATATAAGAAATTCTCTTATAATTTTAATAGATTAAATTCTCATAATTAAATTTCCTAAACCAGACTAACGTCCATTGGATGATGTTCAATATTCACTTTAGTTGAAATGTCCAATTTTTGAGTTTCTTTTTTCCTTAACATTCAAAGATTGATTTATTATCTTTCTCTATGTGTATTCAGCTATTGTTTCATCTCTATATTAATTATTTTAATCAAGTATATTGGACTAATCGCAGTACTCTCAGTTTAAACTCGTACACTCTCATCTAAATCAGACTGTTAATTGCTGAGTGTTTAACTTGTTCTATTATTTTTACCTATCAAGACTTTCAGACTTTATGTTGTTGTGTTTTCTCAAATTCATTATTTTCCTTTGATTCCATGTTAATCACCAATTGAGTTCTGTTTTATCTTTAATCTTCCAATCTAATTAACTTGATCATTTTTGACATTGATTTGTTTTCATTTATTACCTACAGAGATCCAGTCAATTATCATTCTTCTGGTTTGATTTTCATCAAAAGCTGAATCGCTCTTGCCATTTATTATCATTGACACAATTAATTCTTAACCATTTTATATCTTCACTGTGATCACTTTTGCAATAACCATTGGTCTCAAAATTAAAGATGATACAAGAAAATCAATCATCTGTTGGTCAGTCAAGTTCACATTCCATTCAAAATGAAGCCAAAAAGGTTTGTTATCAATTCAATATTCAAGATTCTAATCAAATTGTGTATATTTCACAATATCTCATGAAACAATTGACAATTAGTAACTTTATCTGATAATAATAAAGTGTTAGTTGTTCAAGTGTCTCCCATCAATAAAGTTCTGATCCAAGGGTCAACCTTTATTTTAAACAATTGAATTTACCCAATTCTAATTATGAATTTTGATTTGTTTTTTCTTGGTTTAGATTATGTTGACCAGTGGACAAGAGGAAATATCAAATTCATCAAAAGTTGTCACATCGTTGATCGCCGGTGCAGTCGCTGGTGGATTAGCTAAAACAATTATTGCTCCACTTGACAGGACAAAGATTAACTTTCAGATTAAAAATATACCATTTAGTTTTCATGAAGCTTATAAGTTTATTGTGATATCTTACAAAGAGTCCGGATTAACCAGTCTATGGAGGGGAAATTCAGCCACCATGGCTCGGGTTCTGCCTTATGCTGCCATTCAATATACATCACATGAACAATTAAAGCGATTACTTGGAGTTGAGACAAATGAAGATAAGTGAGTAGCTTTATCAAAATTAGGTAAACCACCATTTCCTTAATCAACAGATATTTACAGTCATTGAATGTCAATTATTTCTCTTTAACGTGAAAATGTTACCATTAAGATTGTATTGATATTGTTTGTATCATGTTAATTACTAGACTAATTATTGGAGAAACTTAATGATATTTTTGTTTTTCATATTTTCTAGACGAAAACATCCTATCCGGAGTTATATCGCTGGATCTCTTGCTGGAGTAATTTCAACTTCTTTAACTTATCCACTAGATTTGGCCAGAGCTCGAATGGCTGTTACTCATAGAGAAAAATATAATTCACTTGGTGCCGTATTTCGTAAGACAATTAAACGCGAAGGATTGACCGCTGTTTACAAAGGTTATTTTCCAACCTTATTTGGAGTTATACCTTATGCTGGAACGAGTTTTTTCACTTACGAAACTTTAAAGAGGTTACATCATGGTAAGTAATTCCTTTGATTATTTTCCATTAGCAAAATTAATTGAGCTAAATTAATCTTAATTTTCTTAGATTACTATGGACCAGCTGATCCACATCCATTGGAGCGTTTAGTGTTTGGTGCAATCGCTGGTTTACTTGGACAATCGGCTTCATATCCTTTGGACATTGTTAGAAGACGAATGCAAACTCAACCCGGTTCGATGACAATTTTCGGTGTACTTAATAAGGTTTTCGTTGAAGAAGGGATAATCCATGGATTATACAAAGGTCTCAGTTTAAATTGGGTTAAAGGTCCAATAGCTGTTGGAGTTAGTTTTACAACCTTCGATTTGGTTACTAAATTTTTAAGAGATTTATCCTTTTTTACTGGATTCTAAGGAATAGACAGTAACGATCAAGTGTTTGAATTGATCATCGATGGAAAAGACAAGATTAATTACCGACAATAGTTGAAATGGGAAATGAAACTTCAAACATTATTACCATAATATCATCAAAATTATTATCGCCTTTTTCTTGTCTTTCCTTTACTACCTAAGACTAATCATTAATAACTTGTAAGATTTACATGAACGTTATCCTTCAATCTGAAACCAATTGTTATTATATTCATTATATTTTGATGATTCACAAATTATACATTTGGCAAAATCCTTTGTTGATATTGTTGACTTAAGTTTCTCCTGTTTCACCCTTGATGGAATCGATTGAATTTTGAAATCATTCTTTGTAAATTAATGATCAATTTGAAATGCAGAGTAATTAAAATATACACCTTAAAATGATCATCTCTATTGGGACAACCACAAAAGTTGACCCTAGTTATCCGTTTTAATTAAACGAATCAGAATTGAAAAAATCAGAAATCAACTTTTAAATTACTTCGTAGCTTGAAGACGCTGATGTACATAATTAACAGAATCAGTGAATGATTTCCAATTTCAATTCTTGATTGATGGATGAAAAACAGACTATAGTAACAAGTTAATTTCCTTAATTCAATGAAACTTACAGAGTAATAAAATTTGTATTTGAAATGAAAGGTTGGAAAAAATTATCTTTCAATGAATTCATATAATCGCGTGGCTACATCTTTGTACATCAGGATTGAGGCCAATAATCACATAAACGGTAATGTCATTGGTTGGGAATTTTGAACATAAGACATTACAACAGCTGAGATAGATAACATGAAGCTACTTAATATCTGTTTGGTATCATCGTTAACCCGAGAATTAGCAAAGCTGATGCTTGAACAAAACAGAGCGATCCATGAGCACCATTTTAATTTCATCATTAATCCAAACATACTGAAGATCATTGATAAAACATTCATATAATCAGGGGTTGGATCTTCACCACCATTATTCAAGGGACTGTGAATACTTGGTTTGTATCTGTAAACAAATGAGAAATGAAATAAGGTTAATTGTTCATTTCAATAATATTCTAATACTCACTTGACTATTTTATCAGGTCTTCTAGGATCGTTACTATTTACTGTTGTTGACATCGCTGTATGAAGATTTTTGTAATCCAAAATTAAAATAAAAAGATTAGCAATTTGGTGATTTCAATTAGCAATTGATTGAGGAAATTAAATTAAAGAAATTTGGAAAAATCCAGATGAGCCGCAAGGTGGAAATATAATGTAACCAATGGTAATCCAGCGACGCGAAATTTGAATTGAATCAATTGTCAATTTTTTTCTAAATTGTGATTGTGATTTTCAAACAATTAATCAGCAATATATAATAGAATTTATCTCAGCTCGTATTTTTTTATAATCTGGATTGAAAGAAAAAGCAATTAGAAAATTGAATCAAAAGGATCAAATCACAAGGCCAAGATGATTTAGAATTTAAAATTACGTTTAAATGAATTGGAAAGGTAAACATTGTCATCGATGTAACACTTGGACGACACTATGAAGGTGAATGCAAAAAACAAAAGGTGAACTCGCGATTAATTGTGAGTCGAGATAAATTCCAGTTAATCAGGTAATCAGCGCCAACATTTGTTCTACAACCAATGATTGAAACTAAATTAAATGGGATTAAATTTTATGTTCATCCGACAGAAACGATTCCAAACAGAAAAAAAAACTAAAAGAAAAACAAAAGACATTGAATTAGTGAGGAAAAAAATAGACAAAAGTTGAAAAACTAAGCAAATAGAAGAGAATGAAAAAAATGACAATCAAATTAAACGGTAATTATGCGACCTAAATGATTAGGATGGTGAAATTTTGTGAATAGCGAAAGTATCGATAGGGATTCACTTGACCTGAATGAATTACCAATAAAAGTGCTTCGACAAGTGTTGATGAGACACTAGTTGAGAAAACAGTTTAGATTCGTGAGCATGAGGTTAACAGTTACAATTTGTTTTATATTAAATTTACATCTAATAAGTCACAAAGTGTCCGCTGGTTATAGTGACATGGTACTTAATGGTCCTTTACCTAAGCTAGAGGATTATAGTGACGGCGGTGACGGAGGGACAGACAAGGAGCAGAAAAGTGATTACGGTGACGGTGAAAATGGACAGCGATCGGTTCATGCGACCAACAGAAATGGCGATTTTAGAAGTTCACATGATGTCCAGGAAGAAGGAAAAACTTCGGTTCGACAAAGAAAAGCTAAATCAGCTGGAGCTGAGGGACAAGTTGTTTTTGGCCGTAAAAGACATGGACGATTTGAATACGAAGATGGTGAAAGGTATGAAGAGTCCGGTGATTCGGGCGATGGTCGTGAACGCAATTGGTTTGTAGGTAAAGGTGATGGTAATGGTGAGGTTGATGAAAGTGAACAACCCAATCAACGGCATCATGGAACCAATTATGAGCACAGGAGACGTAAAAATTATTCACAGTTACAACGAAGTAAAAAATTGACCGGAAACAAAGTTGACGTTGGAGGTAAGTCTTTTGTTTAGCCTTCTATTGATTGGTCCAGTTGTAATTTTCCATCAATAATCTTGGATTATTTTCTCCGATATTTTATCTTTATGATTGTAGATTTAAGTCGATTCAAAAAGATTCACAAGAAACATTTCGGTGGTGGTGGTGGTGAGGGTAACGAAGGAAAATCGACTGGTAATGGGAAACCGAAATTCAATCAAAACTACAATAATCAGAGAAGAGTAAAAAAATTGAGATTAGAAGAGGAAAGTGAATCAATAGATGAGTAAAAAGATTAGTTCAAGAAATTGAATGAAATAGAAATTGAAACATAAATTTAATTTAACCTAATCTTTTTTTCATCTAATTTTTAGTTGAATTTTTAAAATCAATGTTTTAAAATTATCTTTGAATTTAACAAACGGGTTTATTCATTAACTTATTGAATTGTAAATTATTGAATTAAACAAAAAAGATTATTAGAAATTGGAAAAATTAAACACACAAACAATTAAATTTGTGTAAACAAAACCCAAATCAATTGATTTCTCAACAATTTATCTTGTACATTAGATGATAGAGATGCAATTTAATCAGATATAATTGGACTAAACATCGTATCCATATTAAAACAACTGTGAGAACAATTTTAAAACAAAAGCAATTAGAGTAATTAGAGTAATTAAGCAGAAAAGAAAAGAATAAAAAAATTCTATCAACTCACCAGAGTAGAAACTCAATCAAATTAAACCGTTGAGAACCATTTAAGTCAGAATTTGATAGCTTTTTTAATCGTAATCAACACAACACAATTAATTAGTGGTTTAAATTACGCATCCAAACAATTAAACCGGGAAAAATTTAACCACCATATTGACTTTGATGCACAGAAAAAAAGCTTTTACATAATCACAATTAGATACCGATACCAGATACACAATATCTTTGGCAGAAAATTAGATTAAATTTGATCGATTGTCTCTTAATTTGATTCTAATTGCTAAATTACGGCGATAAACATTCACAGGAACAACAGAAAAGGTCAACAATTAAGATTGAAAATATGATTAACATTGAAGAGATTAAAAATATTAGAGAATCGAATCAAATTGAGAAGAGAAAATACTTTGGTCACGTGACCTTTTTTCTTTTCTCTTTATATTTCTGTTCACTTCAACTTCGCGCTCATTTGGTCTTCTTTCCTCTCACTTAGCAAGTCAACATTTCATCATTCTTTTTGTTAATTGTTTCAATTAAAGTTGATTGTTAATCTTTGATTGTTTCAAATTTTTAAATTGGTTAAATCATTTTCTCTAAATTGATATTAAATTCAAATCAATTAGAGTTTTTTTTCTCTCTTGTAATCCTTCATTTTTGTGACGATCTTTCATTTTCTTTTTTTTCTCTTGTCTTCATCCCTCAATTTTTTTCTTTTCTATTCTCTGTCTCTTTTCCTTGTCTTTTTTTCTTCTCTTCTGGTTTGACTTTTTGTTTTCTTATTTGGGAAAATTATCCTTCTTTCTTTTGTTTATTGTTTTTCTGTGAAATTTATTCTCTTTGTAATGGCTTCTACTCCAAGATTAACTGAAGGTGCTCTTGGAACAATCCTTTCTGGTGGTTTTGTTGAACGTCCAATCGTCCAAATTTTGGCTCAAAAAAATGTCTCCGCTGATAGTGTTCAAAGGTATCGTTTCTTACTCTCTGATGGTAAATTTTCTTATCAATGTTGTATCATGGTTGGTGCTATGGCTCAAAGAGTTGAAGCTGGTGAATTTGAAAGGTATACTGTTATACGGTTAAATAAATATGTTTGTAATCCAGCCGCTGGAGGAAGCAACAAAAAGATTCTTCTCATCTCTGAGCCTGAAGTAATTACTCCTGGGGCTAATATCGGACGGAAGATTGGTAATCCCACACCTTTTGAAGGTTCTTCTATAGCCAATGATTCCCTTTCATCCACATTTGCAAATGGTGTCTCAAGTACCTCAGGGGGGTCAACAAATGGTGGCTACAATGGATTTAAATCTGGAGCTAAAGCTTTCAGTAGTGTTCCCAATCAAGCTGATATAAGCATGAGTGATACCTCTATTAGAGAAGAGGCTATTTTCCCAATTAATCAGATCACTCCTTACCAGAATAAATGGGCTATTCGAGGTCGTGTTACCAATAAAGGAACTCTCAAAAGTTGGAATAACGCCAAGGGCGAAGGTACTTTGTTCTCATTTAATTTACAAGATGAATCAGGGGAGATTCGAATTACAGCCTTTCGTACCGAGTGTGATAAATACTTTGATATGATTCAAGTCGGAAAAATCTACACTTTAGCAAAGGCTTCTGTTAAACCTGCCAACAAAAAATGGTCTGATGTTGACCATGAGTATGAGTTGACTCTTCATTCAGACTCAATTATTATCCCTTCAGATGATGATACCAGTTGTCCTCAAATTAATTTTCATTTTGTCAAAATTGGTCAACTTGAAGCTGTTCCTGCTAATTCAACTGTTGACATTCTTGGTGTATGTCGAGATCCTGGTGAGATGACAACCATCATGTCAAAAAATTTGGGCAAGGAATTAAGAAAGAGAGACATTTCATTGGTCGACGATTCTGAGACTGAAATTCGTTTAACAATTTGGAATAATGATGCTGAAACCTTCAATGCCCAATGTGGATCTGTTATCGTCGCCAAGAAAGCTCGTCTAACTGATTATCAAGGTAAAAGTCTATCAACCATTGGATCAACACTTATCCAAGTTGACCCTGATTTACCTGAAGCTAACGAACTTCGAGGATGGTACCAACGGCGAGGAATTAACATTGAACCCAATGTACTTTCCCAAAAATCAGGATCTGCTGATATGGGTGATAGTCAATACCTTAACGCCATCACAAAGGACAACGTTGTCGCGGCCGTGAATGCCACTTTAACGACAACTTGTAAAGCAACAGTTACTCAAACTGGAAAAACTCAAATCTACATGGCCTGTCCTGATGGATGTAAAAAGAAACTCGTCGAGATGAATAATGGTTTCTACAAATGCGATAAATGTAATAAAGATGTGATGCACGGAGATCATCGGCTGATATTGAATCTATTGATTTCGGATTGTACCAATTCTGTTTGGGTGACCGCATTTCATGAAGAAGCCGAAAAACTTTTGGGAATGAGTGCTAAAGATTTGGCCGATATGAAAAGCCAAAATGACGAGGAATTCCTAGAATATGTCGCAACCCTAAATTTCAGAACCTTCCAATTCCGAATTCGAGCAAAGATTGATAATTATAAAGAAGAATCTAGAATCCGAAGTAACCTTGTCTCTGTTAATCCAATCAACACTGTTGATTATTGTCGAAAACTGATCAAAGAAATCAATGAAATGATTGTTTAAAGAAAATTTTTTTCAGAAAAATTTTCTTCCTGAGTCAAGTTTTCTCAAGCTTACAAATGCTTAATTTTTCCTGTTCATCAAAAAACAAAAGAAACAAATCAATTTATAATTTTCTCCCTTTCAACTACTATAATCTTCTTGTCCATTCAATTTATATTTATTATTAATGTCAATTGTATCTTTTTAGATTGTGTCATAACCAATCTATTAATCATTTATCACTTTCTTAATCTTTGAGAAATTAAATTGCCACCATTAAAACCCATAAAAATGAATCGATAACCAATCAACAGAAAATAATAACCGATAAACAATAAGAACTCGAGTCAAGTTCAAAAGGCGCGCAGAAGACTAACCCTTTTTGTCTTTGTCGAGTTAATTTACAATTGGAATTTCAGAAAAATCTTCTCATCAACACTGGACATCTTTCAATTATGAACAATTTAATTGTATCGTTCAAATGGGATGGCAACTATTTCCGTTCTGCTGATTAACCGTTTCTCCCAATCAACTAACAGTAAACAACGAGAGTTATTTACAGTTACGATTTTATTGATTTTCGATAACTTTGATCTTTGAGTTTTCCTCATTTTAGACCAATGGTCAAGCGGAGAGTTTAATTATTGGTTTAAATTGTTGATTGGAAATCACGAGTTTGGAGGAAAAGGTTAATAGATGGAAGAATATTGAAGAGGACAGAAAAGAAAGAGAGAAAAGAAAGAGAAGATAAAGAAGAGAAAGGGAAAAACAGTGGGAGAGGAAAAGAGAAAGTGAAAATATTCCTTGTGGAACATTGAATGTTTACTATTCTATTCTAGACTTTAATTGTTTATTGTTTTCTTTTTCTTCCATTTTACAATTAATTGGGTGAAATCGGTGAATGTACAAACATTGCGAACAATTATCTTTGATTAGCTGAGGTTTGTTTCGATTGGTGTTTCGGTTAATTTCCAATTATCCCGAGGGAGAAATAGATTATTGTTGATGCAGAAATACGAGAAATTGGAGAAAATCGGTGAAGGGACCTATGGAACCGTCTTCAAGGGTAAAAATCGTGAAACTTCCGAGATTGTGGCCTTAAAACGCGTTCGACTGGACGATGATGACGAAGGTGTACCAAGTTCCGCTCTAAGAGAAATCTGTTTGCTCAAAGAGCTTCGACATCGTAACATCGTGAGGTGAATTATTGTTTTTCTTTTCTCTTGTTCATTGGTCTGTTTTCTATCACCAATTGATTGGCTTTATTTTAAATTCTATTCTTTTCTATTTTCTTTTTATTCTCACGATTTAGATTGTGTGATGTTCTTCATAGTGAAAAAAAGTTGACCCTCGTCTTTGAACATTGTGACCAAGATTTGAAGAAATATTTTGATAGTCTTAATGGTGAGATCGATCCTGATGTTGTTAGATCGTTTTTCTATCAACTCCTTCGGGGCCTAGAATTTTGTCACAAGAATAATGTTCTTCATCGTGATTTGAAACCACAAAATTTATTAATCAACAAAAATGGTGAACTTAAATTAGCCGATTTCGGTTTAGCCCGAGCTTTTGGTATTCCAGTTAGGTGTTACTCGGCTGAAGTGGTTACCCTTTGGTATCGTCCTCCTGATGTCCTTTTCGGAGCTAAACTTTATACCACTTCCATTGATATGTGGTCAGCGGGTTGTATTTTCGCCGAACTGGCCAATGCTGGTCGACCTTTATTCCCTGGTTCCGATGTGGAAGATCAATTGAAAAGAATATTCAAAGTAATTCATTTCTCTTTTCTCTTTTACCTTTTCTCATCTAATTCTTTTGACATTATTTCTTGATACTTTCCAGCTTCTTGGTACTCCGACCGAAGAAACTTGGCCTGGTGTAGCTACTCTTCCCGATTTCAAGCCATTCCCCATGTACCATCCAACCACGAGTTTCACCTCGGTGGTTCCAAAGCTCAACTCAAAAGGTCGTGATTTATTACAAAAACTATTAATCTGCAATCCATCACAACGATTAGCCGCTGATGAGGCGATGGTACATCCATTTTTTAGTGATCTTAATCCTGCGGTTAAAAACTTACCTTAATCATGGTGAATCATTTTGATTCTCAATTCTGGTCTATTAACCATATTCACATTTACATACATTACCTACACACTGGATACTCAATCTAATTTTAATCATCGATCTGCAACAACAAATGGCAACTACAACAATCATATCATCAACTAAATTCAATCTCTTTCCTTTCTCTGTTTACAAATAATTACTAATTGTATCTTAATTATGCTTCTAACTTCAAAGTCTACCATTTTTTCACATTATTTTCTGTTCAAATTTACATTTACTATCAAATTATAAACAATCACGAACCTACAATTAGGCACCGAGAAATTACTATGCTAATATTTTACAATAATGTGCCAAAAGTTGTTACGATTTAATTTTACTCTTAATCTGATCAGCAATTGTTTCTTGTTTAATCCAATCATAATTCATTCTTTGCAATCATTAACAGTTTTTCTCTCTCTTTTATGTTAATCTAATGATTTGGAAAAAAAAATTAACTCACTCAAAATACTAATAAATGATTCCTTTAAAATGTCAATTACATTATGTTCAATTTTAATTGACACTCTAAGAACCAAAGTTTCAACTAGTAACGTATTTCTTTACAATTGTAATAGAGGAATTTGATTGTTAATTTATCTGTATAAATGATCGGCTTGAATGTTGGCCGCTATTTCGGGTTCCCATTGGTCACCATTATTCAACAATTTCTCCTTATTGTATAATAGCTCTTCGTGTGTCTCGGTGGCATATTCAAAGTTAGGGCCTTCGACAATTGCATCAACTGGACAAGCTTCTTGACAGAATCCACAGTAGATACATTTGGTCATGTCAATGTCGTAACGAGTGGTTCGCCGACTACCGTCAGGCCTTTCTTCCGCTTCAATTGTAATCGCTTGGGCTGGACAAATGGCTTCACATAGTTTACAGGCGATGCATCTTTCCTCACCTGAAGGGTATCTTCTCAATGCATGTTCACCTCTAAATCTTGGGCTTAAAGGTCCCTTTTCAAAGGGATAATTAATTGTACAAGATTCACGAAAAATTGTACCAAGTAAAGTCGATCCAGCAGCTAAGAAATCTCCTACCATGGTTTTACTTGTTTCTGATCTAAACCTATCTTCCCATTGAGGTTCATCAAGACCTTTATGGACATACTGGTAACACATATTTGAATTTGTTGTACTCAAATTTCGTGATAAAGATGAACCAATAACAGGTACTAATCCATTACGTAAAGGTGTAAGGATTGAAGGTCGAGCAAAAGAAGTCAACATTATCGAAACCTCTGCAATTAGAGAATAGAAAACACATCAGTATAATACAGAATCGTTCATTAAACAATCAAATAGGTCAAAAAAAATCACAATATACTAACCAAAATTGCCAAAAGAAATTAAATTGAACCCAAAAAATTAAAAACAATCAAGAAAAAAAAATCAAAACAAAGATTTGGGGACCGCATACTAATAAAATTTTGGAAAATGCAAAGAAAATTGAATTGATGAAATTTAAATTGATTAACAACAATTAATGGTCTAATCAAATTAGAGTCAGTTATTGATGAAAAGTAATTAAATTAAATTAAGTTGATTACTAAAAAAGATCTTGAATCATCATCTTAGAAATGGAATTCGTTTAGATGAATGGAAATCAAGTTTTGCTAATTAACTTTTTTCTTTAATTAATTTGAGTTAAAATTGATTAGTTAATTGATTCCCTTGAATTAATTGCTAGTATGATCATGGAAATGTCCATAGATTAAGATTTAATTGCAATTGTTGAATTTGAATCCAATTGTTCAGCAATGAAAAGTTTTTAAATAAATAATTTTTAGCAAATTTTTAATTGTTCCAGTTTATCAATTAGATTTGATTGTTTTCATTTTTATTATTAGAAAAATTTGATTCATTAGTTGTGTTTTACAAATTAATTGTTTAGTGTTAATTGTTTCCATCTTTACATATTAGACTTTCATTGGGATTTTAATTTTTACAATCAATAAATTGTTTACGTTAATTGTTGATGATCAAGAAATTTTAACAGTTTCTCCAGATTCCTTTGATTGATTAACTTTTCTTGGTTCACTGTTAAAAAAGAAAAATAAACAATTAGTTAACTAACCAATTCAATTAAAGTCCAATTTAAATTGTGTCCTAAAGACTAATTCAGCTTCTCCATTAACAATTATCATTACCATGATCAAAAACAATCAGCTATTAAAACTGATTAACTTAATATACTTACAATTAACTTTTACTTGTGACAAAAAAAAAATGATTGCTAATTAACCTTAAATTTAAATGATTAACTATTAATCAATCAGTTTGTTTTAAAGCAAATCAATCAATCCAAGTCATCAGCAGTTTAGTTTTACCTTTGATTAAAGTAATTCCTCCTTTTGATTAGCAACAATTAACGTTGATTAAGATTTTTCATTTTCTAACTTTACAAAAAATTTAAAATATATAAAATTCATTCCATTGAATAATTTGAGGACCAGTTTAAGACTGATTGTAATTTAGATTAAGTCCTAACTGCCCAATAGATTAATAATTGATGAAATTAAGTATCAGTTAAGCAACTGAATTAGTGACAAATGAACTGATTTAGCTAATCACTGGGTTCGGGATTCAGGAAGGGAAAATGTCCCATACCTCTTAGGTGCTAGTGACCAGTATTTACGATTGACAACCAGATTTTCTGATTCTTCAATGGTTTGAGGTAGAATACGATTTCTGGTCTCAGGTAACATGGTGCTAAAAGCGGCAGCGGTCAAATCAATGGTGCCCATGATAATAAGAGGAATGTGACTTCCATATTTACCAAGGTGAATTATATAAGGAATGAAAATGGAGCCCGCTGAAAGTACAAAAAAGGAAGCCGATAAACCTTGATTTCGGATAACGGTGGGTAACATTTCAGAGCCATGAAGACCGACCACCATGTAGGAAATGGTCGCTCCCATTTTACCCATCATTGAGAAAACGGCAACTTTAACCAGGTCACTTGAAGGTATCATTGAACAAATGGTTAGATTAATTCCAGCCCAGGCGAGGCACAACGAAGCGGTCCACCTTCGACCTAGTCGACTGTCCATCAACAAATAGCCGATAACATAGGCGACCGGTTCAACCGAAACCAAAAGGAAATAGTTGAGAAATTCATTTCCCTTGAAGTTCCTGATATTATAATGAAGACCAGTATAAGCGACTTCCGAGGCCAATAATGAGATAGCGTTTAAGGCCAAAATGAATAGAATCGAACGATTCGAAAATTGTTGACACAGAATTTTAACCTCATGGGTCTCGTTTTTGGAATCTTTTTCGAACTTTTTTCCAACTTCCTGAAAATCGAAAAGAAAATGAAAATATTTTAATTTCGCTTTGAAATCAAAGAATCTGAAAATTAACCTTATTACCCTAATATCGAGGATTAAACTCTCGTCAACTTTGACCCCGTTTGTTTTAGCGATTTTCGTGAGTATACTATAAGCTTTACCGTACTGTTGGACTGAGATTAACCATCTCGGTGATTCTGGAATTAATCTTTAAGATTAACGAAAAAATGTTAGACTTTCCATCCATGGTATTATCTTTCGAATAGATCAGATTAAGGTTAAGATTTTCTTTCGATTACCTTGACATGATTAAAGCAAATGAGATAACAATGGAAGCAATTAAACTCATATAGAACCAATGAGCCGTTAAATAAGCCGCTAACGGAAGTGTCGCTAATCCAAAGGCAAAAGAAAAACTCGAGATGAGAGACATTTTCGTTCGTCCTCTTGGTCCCATAATTTCAACCGCTAATCAATAAGAAAATGAGAATTCCAATTAAACTCAAAGAATTGGATTATTTTCTCAGATCAAAATATAATTACCAAGAACCAAAGGCATTTGATAACAGGTATTGGTCGCTAATCCATGGACAAAACGTAATCCGATGAAGGGGATAATCCCTTTGGTGAATGTTGGTGAAAAAGTTGATATGAAGCTTAAGATGATTCCAATCATGTAAGCGATTTTCCTGCCAAATCTAATCAGAATTGAAGCAAAAAGATTAATGAACATTTTAACCTCAAGTAATTAGACAATTCAATTTGATTCTAATATTTACCGATCTGCAATGAAGCCCAAAGTCGGGGTTCCAACCAATTGACCTAAACTAATGACCGCCAACGCCGTTCCCACCCAATGGTCATTATCACAAACTAAATTATTCTGCAATTAAGAAAAACAATTAAGTTAATTACTTATTTTCACATGTTTCGAATTGTTATCAATCATAAATCAATCGATTTCTACTCCTAGACGATTGATTGTTTCTAATTTCCCTCTAATTGAGTAATTTTCCAATCAACTTATTCAGCAATTAAATTGTCTCATCAAACAGAATCTCAAGTATCCTGTCAATGTGTCTTCAAATCAACTTAATTGTCTATTAAAAGTTAATTAACTCTCTGAGCTTCTTCAGAGAAAACACTAAATTGTTTGATTAAACACTTAATTAAAGGCTTAACGATTTTTACCAAACCCCTTGAGTGTTAATCTAATTGAGATTTTGTGATAAATTGCTATCAATGATTAGTCCATTGTCGTAATTAATTGGTCATTTATGTAACAACACTGAGTTGGAACAATTTGTGACACTTTGATCATCACAATCAAATTAAAGACAGAATAATATTCCGCAATCTAGCAATTAGTTAGTCATTGAGCTTTAAATTATTATTTCCAAATTATTCGCATTAATTGTTATCAATTGTCTCATCGAGTCTTGAGATAATCAACCAGGATGCTGACAATCAATTGAACATTTGATTAATTAACACTCTCCAATTAAATCAATACTTAGACGTTTTTCCAACGCTATCGCATTGAAAATTGCTGATTTAACTAAATCAATTGACTAATTGTTGACGTTAATTTTTTCCTATGATTTCTCATAATTTGTACGATTACAATTAACAACTCGATTGGTAACATTTTTCCAATCAACAATTAACTTTCGAGTTGATTTACTCGTTTTCTCAATTATTATCATTCAATTCTGTTAATTGTTAACCGGAAAAATTATTCTGGGAAATCACTTTGATGTGTTTGAGTGTGAACCCTTTAAATTTAATTCACAATTAAGATGAAATCAATTTGATTGATCAATGAAAATCTTGGTTAATTGTCCAGAGGAAGGAAATTGACAAGGACAGTAATTGGAATTCAATGAGATTAATTAACTTAAATGAGCTGATATGTCGATAAACTCAGGTTGATTAAAACTCTAATCACAATCAGCAATTAAAAATAGTCAACAAATGTTGATGAAAAAGTAAACTGATCAATCAGTTAATCAGTTAACTTAATGACCATTCAATCAAATTTGACCAATGCCATGTGGGTGTGTATTGATTGACATTATTTACTTTACTTAATTGTCTTCCAAAGTAATTTAACTAACAATTGATTTCAAATTTTCACTCATTTTTGAGCAATTAACTTGAGCAATCAACACGTCAGTCAGTTAAATCAGTTACATCTCAATTGAATCAAACCTACAGGTAAACTCAATGAATTGCCAACTCATTAATCAATTAAATTTAATGATCAATTTAACCTTCGAACTAATCACAATTATCATTAATCAATCAATTAATCACTAATATCACATTTCTCAGTCAAAATCATTAATTTTTCCTAAGGAAAATTGTTGTCAATTAATAATCATTCCTATTATATTAATTGTGTACCAATTGATTAATAAAATATTGACATACACATCAATGGATTAACTAATTACCTTTTGGTAATTGATCATTGGAATCAACCTGGACAATTTAACTTGATTTGATTAGACAAAAAAATCAAACCAATCTAAATCTGCCAACAGGTAATATACAAGAACGAGTTAATTGTAACCAAATACTGCGAACAACAATCAACTGATTAATTGAATTTTCTTTTAAAGTTAAAAATATTTGATTAGCTTAAATGTTAATTGTTCTGATAATAAATTAACCTTTCAATAGTATATTCATTGTACAGTGAACACTGAATCAGTGATTAATTGTATTATGAGATGGAAAAATAAACAATCCAAATTAACAACAAATGTAAATTAAATCAATAAAACGAATTAGAAAAGTTAATTAAAAAGTTATTATAATTACATGAGTCACAAAAGTTTCATCATAATTTGTATTATCAAATATCCAATGGTCACATTTATTATCCAATAATATTGATGAGTTAACTTGATTAGTTGAGTTAATTGTTGAGGTGAAACACTTTTGGGTATCAGTAAAATTACCCTGATCAAAGAGTAACTTTAATTGTTGATCAGAGTAATTACCTTGATGAACATAATTTGAACACACATGATTAGGACTCGAAACCATGAAAATCGTGGTCATGGTCAACCAGGGAGTTAAAAACGCGGCAGGAACCAGAAAAAAGTAAACAAAAAGTTTCTGGTATCTTCCATATTCACCAACCTTAACCAGAATATCTTCAAACTCCATGATTGAAACAGTTAATTATCACAATCAAATTAAAAAGAGAACAAGTAAAAAAACCTAAAAAACACAACGATTGCTGAGAGAATCGTAATCAAAATAAACTTATTTGCTGATCAAACTTCATATCAAAGTGTAAATGATTTAGAAAAGTCTAACAGCAATTAACAAGCAAAATAAACTAATCAACCAAATAAACAAAAGATGCTGATAGCAACAGTTAACAATCAATTGATGATAATCACTCTTATAATGGACACAATTAAAATACTATGATAACAACAACAAAAAAAACAAGACACAAATACACTTACACACACACAATCCCAGTGACTCTTTTTTTTTTGGACAATCAACTAATTGTGAGGAATCAATTGTAATTCAACAAAATGAAAGGTTTGCCAAAGATACACAATAGATTTCCTTATTACTATTAGATGAAAACAGTTGCAATCAATCATCGACCTTCAAATAATTAACAATGATAATAATATATATTTACTAATCGTGAACAGTTAAATTGTTACGATGGAAAAGTGAATCAACAAATTTAATACAGACTCGAAACCCGTTACACTTCAACTGATTAATATAATGACGATTATGGTGTTGATCATGATGATGATTGTTGATGATAGTTAATTGTAAATAGTTAAAGTCACAAGTGTATTAAGTTGTTATGAGTTGAACCTTCTTCCTCTTGATTAGTTAATCAACTAACCTCTTTTTTCTTGAATACTCACAAATTTACAACTCTCAACGTAATAATCTAATTGTTCAATTAAATTTAATTCTCTTGTAACATTTTTTTCTCTCTCTCTCTTGGATATACTGATTGTTATCATTTTCTTCATCATCATGAGTATAACAATTTAACTGTTTAAATTGGACAAAATTCAATTCCTCTGATGGTTGATGATCATGATTAACCATGAATATAACATTTAATTGTGTTTATTTCTCATCTTAATTGTTGATCATCATTTGTACTCGACAAAATTGTCAATCTATTTTTTTTATCTTTAACTTTTTCTCCTCATCTCTTAACTATAATACACTTAATTGTTGTCTGTTGATTGTTGAGATCTGATAACATACAAGAATATCAATTAATTTTGAAAAGCAAATTCAATTGTATATCAATTCATATACACCTTAGACTAATTGTGCAATTAGGAGTAAATTGTAATTTAAAGTGTTCAATTAATTAGCAAGACTGATTTTATTCAAGATCATTTGGTAATCTGTTAAACAAACAATTAAAATTAATCTTATCGGGATTTAAATTGTTCGGATTGGAGATTAATCAATTTTGTAATAAACTTTTCTTCGTCCAACTTAATTGTTGAAAAAAAAATTAATTCTAATTGTGATTCGATTAAGTTGATCGATGGAATTTTTGAAAAGCCAAAATTGGCGCCATTCGCTTTTTCCAAATGTTTCTGCTCATTTGTTACTCGCACGTTGATCTCTGGTTGTTGTTAATTGTTTTCTTTTAATTATGTTGATAATTTTAACAATTAATTGTTTTACTAGTGAGACTTAATTGAATATGTGTTAGTTTGTTTACTGTTCAACCTGTGAGCTTACATGAAACTGTAATTTAATTTGGAAAGTGTTGAGTTTCATGTTTACATTTTCAATGTGTTTCCCTTAGTAGTTATTTTTTTTTTTGCTTTATCAATTTTCATTATCTAACATGAAGATTATCGTATTTTTATATTTTATATAATTGAACAAAATTATTCTAATCTAAGGATAATGGATCAACTTGATAAACCGTTAACATTTGCTATTGGATTGGCTTTGGGTATTGCGGCTTCATCTATTACTCTTTACATTCTAAGTAAGGAAACAGAAGAGGAAATAAATTTCCTTTCTGCTTCCAGGGAAAGCAGAGGAACTCAGACTATTCCAGCAATCGAACCAAAAGTAAGTGTAATTTGTATTCTAAAATTTGGTCAATATTCTGCCTACAGATCATATTTCTAATTGTTGTTCTTTTATTCTATAGCTTTCTTTTGATTTAACTCTTGGCGCTTTTCCTCAACCCGATGGAGCTGATGATGAAAATGACGCTGCTACCCTTCGGTCACCTTCACCTACCAACACTTTCTGTTCAACAGCCACTTATCCCTCTGCCTATTATGATGCCGATGATTCTGTCTCCTTTTATCGTTTGTACACTGAAGCCTTGGATAATCTTAAATCAGTTCAACCACCTCGGGTGATTCGATGTAAACAAATGTACTGCTCAAGTAATTCAGAATTCATAGCCAAAGTTCACTGCCTTCGATTGGCTTTCGCTGCTATTCTAGATGATAACAAGAATCGAACCTATTTCAATAGTATTGGAAGAGATATTTTAGAAATGATTTCAGCTGGAAGATCTTTCGATGTTACCGATTGTCTTAAAGCCTATGATACCTTAATCGAATATGTTACCCATTCTGATAATCATGAAGATATTCGTCGAGAATTGGAAGCTCGAGGTATTCCTTGTCTATCTTTCTATGATATTGTTCTTGATTATATTATATTGGATTCTTTTGATGATCTGGAAGATCCTCCATCAACTATACTTAGTGTGGCACAAAATTCATGGATTTCATCGGGATTTAGAGAGACTGCTCTTCGAACTGCCGTGATGACACTTCTCAAAATGAAAAGATCAAAATTAATGTATGAGAAAGGATTTTTCGCCAATTTCTACAATATTCTAGATTATATTCTTCCCGTTTTGATTTGGGGATTTCTTGGTAGTGATCAGAATTTAAATTTCAAGTGTACCCTAATTAAGACAACCCTGTTGAACGCTGTTAAAGATTATTTCAATTTTGATTGTACCCGTTACACCAATTTAAAGGATCTCAGTAGTGATATTTTGAGGATTACCAATGACTATTATGAGCAGTTAAAAGATAAACTAATTGACATTGATTAGAGTGTTAAATTATTACAACCAGATTAAAGCCAAACCAACAACAACAACACAATTACATCGTCACAAAGAAAATTCATTGACACAATTAATCCATAATTAATCTCCTTCGATCATTAATGTTTTGACCTTTTTCTCGTTTAATAGAAAACTTAAATTGTCTTTTTACATTTGATTGTTACATATAAGAAAATGATTCTCTTTTCCTTCCTTAAATTTCACTTTCATCGAAGAAAAAAAAATTAAACTAGTCTTTCTAATTGTTTACAATTTATAATATCAATTTTTTTCTTATTAATATCACAGGTCAGTTGTTTGTTGTCACAGATTGTGACAGTTGTCCAATTGTAAAGGAATCAAGTTGGGGAAACAATTAAGAGGAAATTGGTTGGAATACAAGGTCAGATTATTAGCATTCGAGTTAAGAATCAGGTCACTTTTTGCTTTTGGATGATTTAGATGACGATGGTTTGATTTGATCACATTCGATTTTGGATCGATATGGGGCTAGAACTTTTTCGATTCTAAGTTGATTTGGTTTATCGAGAACACAATTAGTCAATTGAAGAACTCGGTTCAAGTTTTTTTTGATTTTTTCTTCGCTACAATGACCGATCTTTGTTAAAATTGTTTCTAAAAATTTAGTGGAACACGATTTAGATGCAACAAGGTAACACGAAAGTGAGATCATATTGTCCAATTTTAGTGATGAGTCTCTGGGATTTTTCTTGACCTTTTCTAAAGTTTCATCTAAATCGCCCATGAAATGAACTAGAATATGCAACGGAGTTGTTGGACCAATCGATCGATGTAAAGAACCGATAAGCGTCGATATCATCACTCGTGTTTTGGGTTCGGTGATTGTGGTATCCTGAAGGCCGAGTTTATGGATTAACTCGTACAAAAAGATTCCAGTCTCAGCTAATCCGCTTTTAACGATACAAAAATCAATCTTCTGACAAATTGTTACCAATTCATATGAAGTCATTTTCCTGACCAATTCCTCGATGTCTGATTTTATCACTGGATCTAAATTGTCCGATGTTAAACCAGAAAACTCTCGTTTCACTTGACCCATGGTGATGGTCATTCTTTCATCGGTTAACCAAGTTGCGATATTTTCTCCAGATTGTTCATCTTGATCAACTGGTTGATCGTCGTTTCCATTAGATGGTTGAACAATACGACGTTGAAATGAGTGTTTCTCGATTGCGGTCCGAATATCGTTGAGCCATTTTTCAATTCGATTCGCGACAGCGTTTGTATCTAATTTTCCATTCCCTGGCATCCTGTCTGAGGAATAACAAGAACTTGAGCTTTTCATGAAAGAAGAAGGAGAATATTCTGAATCCCTGATAGAATCTCTTTCAGATGAAGTACATTCCGTATCCGAATTGCATGAACATGAATCACATTCTGTTTCTGATTGATAATTTGATTCTAATTCTGAACCTGATGAATTATTAGAACATGAATCGGACACAGAATCAGATAGAGTAAAATCAGAATTAGAATGAGATGAACTAGCAGCAGATTCAGAACCAGAATAAGATAATAATGAAGATTGTGAATGAGATTTTGATTGTAAATTAGTTGGAGGCGAGGGCGATGATAATGATGAACTAATTGAGGAAGGTGATTGGTTAGATCGAGTTGAATCAAAGGATAAATCACTAGGATGATTAGTTACATCATCTAAACATGATGTTGAACATGACACTTCTCGTGATGATTGGTAATCATTGACACTAATTGGGTGAGACATTGGCGTTAATTGTGGTTAATTGATGAGGAAATTGACAAATTAATTGTTAAAATGTTTCAAATTTAAAAGTAACTTGCCTTTGATAGTTGACAACAATTCACTTTAACTATAAAATACAATTAGATGAATAAAATTAGATTCTTAACCGTAATCAATGAATTAAGTGTTAAAAGTCAACTAAAATTGAACTTAATTGTGACTAAATTGTTTGTCAACTGAAATTTTTCCCCATTCAAATTGAGCTTTAAATGTAACCGGGTTTCCAATTGGAACCATATGATTGACTGTTGCTTGGTAACGAATCTGATAAATTGTTTGGTTTAATTAATTGTTTAACTTTCACTTAAATCGCAGATTTCTAATTGTTTTTGTTCCCTTAATTCTGTTTAAATTGTATCTAATTCGTTGATTATTTTCTTTCTATCTTTAACTTGATTAGTGATTAAAAAGAGTCGAAAACAATCAACTTATTTAAACCTGTTCTTTGTTATTGTTATCTTCAATTTTTTACTCGTTCGTTGATTGTTATTGATTTGGCTACTTAAGCTTCATTAATCCGTTAATCGTTTGTAATGGATTACAGTTTCTATTGAATTAATTACTATTACAAACAAGTGAGACTATCTGATCATTTTGGTTGATTAATTTGCAGATTGAAATGTCTGGTTGTTTTCAATTTTTCTCGAAGGATTCAGATGAATCAAATTCAACCGATGAGATTATCAAATTGTTCAATTGTTTAATTGTTCGTGATGGTCAACTCAAATCGGAGGATCTCTGGTTAAGAGGAGGTAAAATAATCAATCCCGAGCCCGTTTTTTACGATGAAAAATGTAAACCCGATGCTGTGATTAATTGCCAAGGAAATATAATCGCTCCAGGATATATCGATCTCCAAATTAATGGTAATCATTTTGTTACCGAGAAAATTTGTCTCAATCAGATTATTGATCAACTCTTTTGAAACGACAATTTAGTTGATTGTGAAAATTTCCATCACATTGGTTTTATAATCTAAGTGATTAACAGGAAAGTTGCTTTAGCCTAATCACTTGAAAGTCTTTGATTGTTATTGTCTAATGAAAAGATGATCTCATTTGATTGATTGACATCAATTAATTTATTTCCCTTTTTAATTGTGCTTTTTTTTAGGTGGTTATGGTTACGATTTTTCCGATGATAAGATTGACATCGACTCAGCAATTAACAGTGTTGCTCGTGGAATCCTTGAATCCGGTGTTACCTCTTTCTGTCCCACTTTGATTACCCAATCAATTGATTCGTATCGGAAAATAGTTCCCAAAATTAAACGGAGACATGGAAGTGTCACCAATGGAGCCAATGTTTTGGGTAATTAGTGGAATGATTAACTTTATGGAAATCGAATTAACTTTTTATCTTAACCCTTTCCATTCACTTAGGTATTCACTTGGAAGGACCTTTTATCAATTTAAAGAAACGAGGAGCTCACCCTGAACATTTGGTTCGAGGTGAAACTATTCAATCATTTTCCGAGCTAATCAATGTTTATGGTTCTCTTGATAATGTTTCGATTATAACATTAGCTCCTGAACTCGATAAAGGATCGGTAATTAAGGGTCTAGTCGCTAATGGAATAACGGTTTCCATGGGACATTCAGTTGCGACTCTTGATGA
The DNA here is from genome assembly GCF_014898815.1 of Panonychus citri. Taxonomy (NCBI): domain Eukaryota; kingdom Metazoa; phylum Arthropoda; class Arachnida; order Trombidiformes; family Tetranychidae; genus Panonychus; species Panonychus citri. Next base: position 2,360,208 of record NW_026515541.1, read on the forward strand.
AGGTTACACTGGACTTTCCAATGGTGCTAATTTTATCACTCACCTTTTAACGCTATGTTACCATTTCATCATCGGGATCCTGGTCTGGTTGGGCTATTGGCCTCCGATCCTAAGTCATTGTCGCCATCATCTGATAATGTCAACATTTATTATGGGATAATTGCTGATGGTATTCATACTCATGATGCTGCTCTGAAAATCGCTTATCGTACTCATCCAAATGGCCTTGTTTGCGTTACCGATGCGATTTCGGCTCTTGGCTTGGAATCTGGAAAGAAACACAAATTAGGTCACCAATTTGTTGAAATTCACGGTTCTAAAGTTACCGTTGCCGGGACTGATACACTTTGTGGCTCGATTGCAACAATGTCCCAATGTGTACGTAATTTAAATTCAGTCACTAATTGTGGGATAGTTAAAGCAATTGACTGTGCCACTCTGCATCCAGCCAAAGTATTGGGTTTAACTGATATAAAGGGAACTCTTAATTTCGGTTCAGATGCTGATTTTATCATCCTTGATAATCAATTAAACGTCCTAGCCACTTATATTGCTAGTCAACAAGTTTGGGTTAATCAAAAATTAACTTTCCGAAGCAATATCAAAATTAACAATTTACATATAAATTTATGTATTTTCTTAACAATTTGCAATATTCATTTTCCTCGATCAATCCAATCAACAAGTTACAATTAAGTAACTCTTGTGATACTAATTGTAAATATCTACAAACAATGTACTCTTGTCAAATAACAATAAATTGTTTTAATTGTAAAGATTTCAACTATTTATAATTGTATGATTTGATTTTGTCTATTCAAGTTTCATATAATCAATAATTGTCCTAGATTTACACTGATTGCAATTAACTAACTAAGGGATCTAATTGTGATCACTCTGCCATCGTGTGCTCTCAAAAAACAACAACAATCAGTGGTAATTAGTAAATTGTTACCATTTAAACATAACCAGTTAGTCTCTGATCGGCTAATAACAATTGTCAATCTCACAATCATAATGAGCAGACATTTGATTGAAGGTTTACTTGACTCTTTTAATAGTAAGTTGATTACTGGTTAATTGTCAACAATTAAAAGTAATTTGTGTTAATTGTTTGTTTCTTTTTATTCCAATTTTAGAAAAAATTATGGTTCTACTCAGTGACAATCGGACATTGTTCGGAATTTTACAAACCATCGATCAAAAAGGTAATTTAGTTAGTCACTAACAATTAGAACAATCAGTTAATTGTTTGACCTTCTTTCAGCTAATTTAGTTTTGAACAGAACCGTTGAAAAGATTTACTCTGGAAATAAATACGCTGAGATTGATTTAGGAACCATAATCATCCGAGGTGAAAACATAGTGATCATTGGAGAGACTGTAAGTATTAGATCAAATTGTGAATACAATTAAATTGTTAATCATTTGAAATTAAATCAGAATTTAGAGAATGATGAAAATTCAGAGAAATTGGAAAAAGTTTCAATGGAGGAAATTTTATCAACCAATGAATCGTCACCCGATAAACTGATTGTCCAAAAAGAAAGAAAAAAAATTAAAGAACTAATTACATTCATCGATTTTTATGATCCTAATCATTTATAATTACTCTTAATTGTCATCACAGTTTACTCATATTTCTTAATTATTGTCAATCACAATTCAAACATTTAACCAAATTCATTTCATCAAATTTCAATAAAAGACTAAAATTTTCACATAAACTTTTATGATTATCACACAACCGGATTTGATTATAGCAATTTACTCATAGAAAATCAATTAAAATCTATACTTATTAATTATTAATAATAAGTTTAGATTGAAATTTCATTTGCCTTGATTATTGACAATAATCAAGTCCAACAATTAGATTGAGTAAACATGATTCATGAGAACTGAGATTGATTAATAATAATAATAGATTTTATTTATTTATAACAAAATTTAATTTAATTTGTGATTAAAAAAATAGAGATTGATTGTTGGTTGATCACATAATTAGAAGTCCATGGATTTGGCTGATTGTTGATGATACAAGTGATTAGTAGTAATGATGATGATGATTGTGAGTATAAATTGTTCATCATTAATTTGTAATAATTAAGGCTTTGATTGTGAGACGATTACTTAGCAAATAAAAACAAAAAAATCTAATATTGCACTTTAATTAACAACAATTAAAGGAGATCCATTGGAAACTTCAAAATCTCAGTGAACCGGATAAAATTTGTGAGTAAATCTTTTCATCAAGTTTAAGGTATTGGCAACTTTTAACATCATAGTAATACAGTGGATCGGACACTTGGGTCGGATTGTAGGCTTGATTTCTAAGGGTCACTTTGGGCAGTTTGAAGGTGCCCGTTTGGGTGAAGCTTTGACATTTACGGACAAATATGGGTATCGAATAGTTTGGTAATACTTTTCTCATTTCGATCAATAATTGGGACAAGTTGATCTTATCTTCTGGATCATGAATCGCTGCCATACCTGCTCTACCCTCGCAGCCCGGTATTTCCACCCCGTAGACAACACAATCAACATGTTCTAAGTGATTACCAATAACCGCTTCGACCTCAGTGGTTGATACATTTTCACCCTTCCATCGGAATGTGTCCCCGGTACGATCTTTGAAAAAAACGTAGCCCAACTCGTCCAGAGTAACCAAATCACCGGAGGCAAAATAAGCATCACCTTGACGGAAAACATTTCGTAAAACCTTTTTATCGGAAGCCTCTTGATTAGCATACCCATCAAAAGCTCTGGATGGATCATTGGTAATTATTTTACCAACAAATTCACCTGAGTCACCGGCTCGACATCTAATACAAAGTCCATTAGCCGATCTAATCGGATCTCCGGTAATTTCATCGACCTTTATAATGGAAACAGGATAAAAGAGGTCAGTCAAAACTCCCGGTAAAATTTGCGATATAAATCCACAAGCTCCAGCTTTATGATCAACGTTAACTATTAATACAATTAAGAGAATAACAATCCAATTAAAATGGAATCAAGTGAGGAAATAATCAGCTAATTGTCGTTAATTTACTTACCAACATGAGCATTGCCCTCAGTTGCACCATAAAATTCAAGAACTCGTTCAATGTTGAACCTTTTCACAAAATCTTTCCAAATATTTAATCTCAATCCATTTCCAAACATTGACCTAACATTATGAGCCCGATCAACGGCTGATTCGGGTTGACAGAGTAAATATCGACATATCTCACCGATATACTGAGCGGAAGTACATCGATATTTAATACAATCGGTCCAAAAATTTTTCGCTGAAAATTTGTGTCTAATGGCCATTGAGTTTCCCTTTAGAAGACACTGGCCTGATCCAATGATACCACCCGATAGATGATAAAGAGGAATACAAGTGTAGATTATTTCATTCGAACCAAATCCCATCGAATTTCCGATTCCAGTGGCAACGAAAATGAATCGACAGTTCTTGATGACCGCCGCTTTAGGAAGTCCCGTCGTGCCCGAAGTGTAAATGTACAAAATTTTATCTTTCGAAAGGTGAAAAGAGATGCAAAAGAAAATGAAAGATTAATTTAAATTCAATTCTAAAGTTAACCAACTGATCATCTTGATCATCATTTCGACCTAATTAACTAATTAATTAATTCTAGAGGTTCTTTCTAGAATCAACTTAATCCAGTTAAATATTATCCAATTATCACTGGAGCCTCAAAGAGACCTTACTGATTTGATTATAAATTAAGATGATTTAAATTGCTAATTGAACCTCTGAACTAGATTAGCTTATAATTAAATGAGAATTGATGATAATCCATCATTAAGATTGAACCAAATCAAATCTATTAACAATTAAAAAGGTAAATCCATTTAAAAATAATTTCTCGTAACAATTTGTCCCCAAATCAAATTAACCTTTTTCCCTTTTGATCAACCAAACAATTTAAATTTAGTATCACTATCAAAGTGTTGACCGTTAACCATTGTAATATTTTTAGATTGAAATTAGTTAATTGTGATCAATGTACATCCCGTTTCCGTTGAAAAGGCCAAAAAAACTGCTCATCATGAAAACAGAAACACACAATTACGGTTCGATGATCTTTTGATTGTAATGATTACAATTTAATCAACAAAATTATGATCCATAACCATGATAATAATAATGGTGAAAAAAATGTTAGACAATTGAAATTGTATGTTGATTCACTTGGAATCATTTGACCTAACGTAACAATTAATACAATTAACCATCACTATTAACACATAAGATTTTGTAATAATCAAGAGGAAGATTAATCAAAAAAAGTTCATTATTTTCAAATCTATTCAATTGGCTTTATTATTAAAGTTAAACATGAACAAAATTTAATTGTTAACTTGATTCACTTATCATGTTCCCTTAATTGTTTACACTTTGCCATTGACATTGATAACCAATAGTTAAACCCTAAATAGTGCAATTAGTTTGTTGCAATTGAGTTGAAGAGGAAAGAGGATTGAACAATTTGAATCGAGAAATTAAATTTGATTGTAACAGTTTTACTACACAACAATCAAGATACAAGACACACAAATTGTCATCTCAGTTATATAACAATTTTCTTGTTTCAAATCAACAAATCTCACAATTAACGCGTTAATTGTTTTTACTAAGTAAAAAAAAGTCAATCCAATCAATCATCAATTTCAATATTGATTATTATCAATATCATTGTGAATTAGTTAATTGTTGTTCTAAGTGATTCTTTGTTTGGTGTTCAAATAAATTGGAGATTCAATCAAAATGACTGGTTTAACAATCAGTCGATGGCTAATTCTGGTCACTCTTCTGAATCCTGGTTTGGTATTACCTTCATTTGGACAGGTCATTTCATTTGGAATGAGGAAATTAGCTTATTCAACTAATCAATTTGGATTTGATCTACTTCGAGCAATGGATAAATCTGAATCATCAACGGCATTCTGTCCCATTTGTATCTCATCTTCATTGACCATGATGCTCATGGGTTCACAGGGACACTCATCGACCTCACTTCGACACGCACTTTACTTGTGGGGTATGCAAACAAGTGAAATCAACCTTGCTTATCATGATATGATGACCCATCTTGGAGTTAATATTCCAGTGGCCAGTGTTCATTATCGTAATCTTAATCCATATGGACAATCATCATCAACAGATTATCGGGTTTCCCTTGCCGATAATGAGGTAAATTCGGGCAATGATGTTGCATTTTTGTCCCAAGTTTACGTTCAACGAGACTTTGGAATCAATTATTCGTATCATATGTTACTCCAAAGGTTTTACAAGACGGCGATTCATCCCTTGGACTTTATCGATAATGGTGAAGAGACTCGACAACATATCAACGCGATAGTAGAAAAGGAGACATCCGGTAAAATTAAGGATATACTTCCGGATAGACAATCGCCCACAACTCAATTGCTATTGTTGAGTGCACTTTACTTCAAGGGATCACTAGATCTTAATATAACTTCATCTAGGAAACGTAATTATATCTCACCTTCATCTTCATCATCTCCATCGACATACAAACAATTAAATTCTGCATCAAATATATTTGGTGTTTTCTCTGATGATACAATCATCTTGGAAGCTCGAAATGTCCGAATTCGTTATGCTTTCAATCGTTTCCTTAATTGTACAACAATTGAGATGCCTTTTAAAGGAGGACTAATCACTTTGGTCGCAATGATGCCCACTGATCCATACGGATTAGACACTTTATTAACCAGATTATCGGCTCAAGTTTTATCCGATGTAATCAACTCATTAGAAGTGAAAAGAGTTGATGTCAAGGTAAGATAAATGTATATTAGATATAAAAACAATTGACAACAATTAGGAAACTAATCAATATCCTAATTTTCCAGATCCCTAGATTACACTTTGAAACAAGTGATCGTAATTTAAGTCTATCATTAGCTAATCTGGGATTAGCTTACATATTTAAACCAGGATATGCACAATTATATGATATCAGTGATTATAAATGGCTTCATGTTTCTGATATAATTCATAAAACTTATCTTGAAATTTGGGAGACCCCGAAAACATTTACCAATACAAATATCAATAATATCAATACAAATGGCGGAGGGACAACAATTAATCCATCTACTAATCCAAATGCTAAATCACAATATCAACAATCAAGTAATAACATTGAAGTTGTTTTTGATAAACCTTTCCTTTTTTTCATCATGGACAATATAAGTGGACTCATTCTGGCCATGGGAAAACATGGACGAGAACCCGTTAATTACAGGTTACCAATTTAAATTTGATTAATCAATCGACAATCATCAAGTGTCATATAGAATCAGTTAGAGGAACAGTTGATTAATTTCAAATTAATCATTAAAGGTTTACAATTGAAATTGATTGAAAAATATCAAAGATCATCATTGAGATCAACAATCAATGTAAATATTGAAATTGACAAAACTTGTCTGATTTTAATTGTTACACTAAAATTCAATCAATGAATCAACAATTTAAATGGAAAATGAAACCATTAAATTGTTTAATTATCTTGACAATTATTTTTTTGATTCTATTACAATTAATTATCACTAATTAAATTGAAATTTTGTATATTAACTTTGTAACGGTAAACTTTTCATTCCGGATAATTAAACTTTTTTTTTTACTTTTTTCTGATTGATAATGATAATGATTTGAAGTTTAATTATCCATTGATTCAAATGGAACAGACTTGAATCAAATTAAACTGAATTAAGATAATCAAGTTGTGTCTTTCATTAGAGTTAATAAACTTAATGATGTTAATTGAATTCGTTTCGTTCTTAATCAACATTAATTCATCTCGATAAAGATCAAATCAGTTAGTCTATTAATTTAACTTTTCAATTTTCTCCCATAGACTTAATATGAGACTTATAATATAAGTCTAATTGTTAGAAACACTGATTAGCTAATTGTTGGAGGAAAATATTGATTCAGAGTGACTTTGCAGAGATTGTGTATTACAACATAACTCACGATCTATTGGAACAATTAACAAACTTAATTAAAGATGCATGAATGATGAACCAACAAACTGATGAAAGTAAATAAGATAATCAAATCTAAATTGTCACGCAATCAAATAACTAAACAGTTTCAACGTTCTTGATGTTTACAGGAGGTGAAAAAGTTTCGAGTGTGAAAAAAACGGTTCATGTAAAAAAGTAAAGTTTTACATGTGATCGTATTACAACAATTAAAACAACAATTAACAATTGAATGGGTATTGATGTGTGTCGATACCTGATTTACAATCAACAAATTCAAGTGTAACGATGACAACAAATGGTAACTAAAAGTCAACAATTAAAAACAGTAAATTAAGATTGTGTGAGTGTAACTTTTTTTTGTTATTACTAATCATTTTCACTAAATTAAACTTATATTGGTGATAATTTAGGAAAAAATTGATCATCGAACAATTCAAATTGCTTTTAATTTGTTTTTCCACACTTTCACTACTTTTAATCTTCTTCAATTGTCAACAATCAATCAATTTTAAGCCTTAATTAACGGGGAGAAAAAAGGTTGGGTAAAATTGGCAACAATTAACAAAATTTAAAAAACTAAGTTGATTACCAACTGCCCCTGATCAGATTATATAAGTTGATAAATTGTTTTACTTAATCACTTTGACAGGTATTCACATTGGTGATCAATTATTATTAATCGAATTATTTTTTTTTTCTTCTTCTGAAATTCAAATAATTATCTCTGAGTTGATTGTCTTTGCAACGATTCAAATGATAAGAACTGAATTAGTGCCTATTGTTGATGAGGAAAAAAATGTCTATTGATTTCTCATGACGTTAAACTGGTAATAAGAAATGATTTGGAAAATCTTACAATCGGTAATTGTCATGATTTGACGTTGAATTCATGATGAAAGAAACTGAAAAGCCTTAAGGATAAATTTTCTATCAGGTAGAAATAAAGTAAACATGAGATGGACTTACCTTCATAGTTACCAGAATTAATGTTAATCGGATCAGCATCTGATGCCTCTTTTAACAATTCGTTGAGATCATGATGAGGAAAATTAGATTTAACTTGATTACCATAGGAAAAGAATTTCAAATCTCGGCGAGATTTGAGAATTGGATGAATTTCATCAATAGCATCGATCAATTCTGTACCAAAAATAACCGCTTTTGAATCAATGGTAAGTATTGAATGAATTAAGGATTCTTTCCGTTGATTGGTGTTGATTAACGCGGTTACAATTCCCATTTTAGCCAATCCAAGCCAGATACCAATGTATTCAGGCCTTGATTCCATGAAAAGAGCAACCTCATCTCCATGATTGAATCCTAATTCAGTGAATATGTTGGCCACTTTATTGGAAAACGAGTCCAACCTTTTAAAAGTCCAAACCTCATCTTGATAAAAGAAAATCGCTTTATCACCTTGTTCAGCTACTGTTTTCTTAAACAATTTAGCTACAGTCATGTTACGTCGACGATGAAGAGCCATTGTGATCTTTGTCTTGGTCAAATAGTATAAACCTCTGGTCAGTGGGAAACAAAAAAAGAAAAACAAAAGTGTAAACAAAACGGAAAAGATGATTGAAACGTTTGAGCCAGAAAATGACTCAACACACATGACACACATTCAGTTGAGCAGCGAAAAAGGTAGCAACTTACCTGAGATCCCGGTGGATGGTCAACACGATGACCCTAAGCCACATCGCCAATTTAACAGCAGCATAAATACCAACAAGGGAAAGGGTCACCTTAGAGACCGTTTTGGTCAACGAATTGTTGAAAATTTTGAACAATCGTTCCTCTTGTAAAATGTAGCCCAACATGTTGCGATTTATCCAATGGTACATGTGAGTATTTCTATTTACACACAGGTAGACAAGTAAAGGTTGCTGATTGTTTCTCAATACATACACACAATTAAATTAAGGAAAAGGTAACAAATGAAATAGAAAGAAAATCTTTCAGTGATCAATTAATTGTTCAACAAGTTGAAAAGGGAAAATGAATCGTTCGAAAAGCGCCACCTGGTGACACAACCCAATTTTCTAATTAAACTTTCTATTTATAACTATTGACGTTTCAACGATATAAGAACTTTTTTTTCTTCTCTTCTCTTCTGTTCGATTAAATCGAATTCCGGTTTTTTTGAATGACTTTGAACCGGTTCGAAGTGTTGGTTTACAGGTATATGATGGCGAAGAAGGAAGAGAGTGAGAAAGGAAATGAGGAGGATGATGTGAAAGTGAAAACGGAAGAGAAGATGAAGAAAGAAAAAAGTTGAAAAATTTTCTCCATTTATTGTAATCGAAATAATCATTTTGATTGTATTGTTATCGAATCATTATTGATTTTGATTTTCTGATCAATTGAGAAACATTTTTGCGAGGGTGATCATTATTATTGAATTGAAAGTGGAAATTTGATTGTTACAGTGAGAAAATTCATTTTTAATACAATCATTATATTTATTTAGGTGTAAATGGTATTAAATTAATTTGTTTGATTTACAATCAAGGAACAATTTTCATGTTGATTTCATCAATTTTAAATCATTTCATGATTTTCAAGCTCGTTTAAATTTACTTACTTATTGACTAATCATTATTAACATTAATGATTATAACAAATAAGCTTACATTTTGTGACATTGATTAGATATTAAGAATCAATTTTGATGTTAAAATTGTTAAAATTTATCAATCATGTTCATTAATTAGATTAATATTCAAAATTGACGGCAAATGATTGTCGAGGATAAAAGTTATCGTTAAAATCAATAGAGATTGAAGATTTATCTTGATTGTATTTATTGGTTGTAATGTATTGACCATTCAAGGACACTTTCTTAGGTTGGTCACTCAGTCCAGCGATCATAACTCCTCCTATTGCGAAATCGTCAATTTCAGCGATATTTAAATAGCTGCAAACTAATCCAGACTGTTTAAAATCAAACAAAAATAATGATTGTAATTAGTCGAAGCATTAATTTGTTTACAATGTTTATCAACTTACAGTATTTGCTTTACATTTTCCATGGATATAATTACCAGAAGTGACACTGTCTAATGATTTACCATCGTCATGATAAATTTCACCAACAGCATTACCAGAATTGTCAAGATAAGCGTTTAGATAATATTTTTGTTTTCGTAGATCATGAGTTGTCTTTGCTGACGATTTGTATGTTGGTATTATACCTCCACCTCTTACAAAAAGACCAATCTTATCGTCATCAATGGTCAAGGTTTCACTTTGACCGCTACTGTTAAAGGCAAGTTTAGAATCGGCAAAATTGTACCAACTTCCAGCGGGGAAATAAGCAGTTACTTGATTGGTACTTGGTTCAAGAATAGGAACAATATATAACCATGATCCCCAAAGAAAAGCAGTTTCAATAGAGTAAGTGTTTGAATCAAGAGGGAACTCGAAAAACAATGGACGTACAACTGTCTCAGCATTGGAATGAGCATTGAAAAATAAGCCATAAAGATAAGGTAACAGTTTATATCGAGCATCGAGTGAATATTTAGCTGCAGCGACGACCTTTTCTCCCAAAATGGCTGGATCTTGTTCCATTGCATTTCTATCATTATGATTACGAGAAAAGGGATAAAAGGCACCTACAAGATAATAAATAAAAAGACAAACAATTAAGACAATTTCGATCAGTGTTAATCGATTATCTTACCTAATGCTGACCATCTCATGCAAAGTTCAACTTGAGTACTGCCAGCAAAACCACAGATATCACTTCCGATCATTGGAATACCATAAATATTGAACTCGAACATGTCTATTCAAAAACAGAAGTATTAATAGTGAACAATTAGTATTTCTGTTAAAAGATTAGCAAAGTTGACTTACTTGAGATTGAATATTTCATATGATCCCATGATGATTGAATATCTCCCGACCAATGAGATGCAAAGTGGCCTTGTGATGGGAAAGTAGATCGAGATAAGATGAAAGGCCGAGTTCCAAAAATATCAACAGCAGCACTGAAAACAAGGGGAAACACACAAAATAAAAACTAATGCAATTATGGATTTAAAGGTAAACTATTAATACATGTATAATTGGGATGTCGACTTACGAGTGAGTGGCGACGTTTTCATATAAACCATAAAGATTATGAACATCGTAATGAGAACCAAGATGTTGTTTACATGTCATGCAGAGTGTTTTTGTCGTTAAACCAGTTCCACCGGGTGCATATGGTGGATTCTCAAGTGAGCTTTGTGGACAACCTCCAGTTTTCTGACCATTGAAAAAGTTTGAAGGCTCATTCATGTCAATCCATATTCCATCAAATTCAACCTTCTCTCTCAAGTGAAGAAGTTGATTCTTCCAGTAGTTTGATGCATTTGGATGAGTAAAATCAGGGAAAACAGTTGTATCAAGATTCCATACTTTTCCAACGAAAATGGTTCCATCACTATTTTTGACGAAAATATCATCAACAACTCCTTCATCATATGGTGGATAAGTACCTTTAGGCTCAGAAGCACTGACACCAGGATCCTAAAGTAGATACAAAAAGTTTAGAACAACTTTCCATTTTCAAAAGGAAGAAAAAGTTCTTACAAGAATTATTGAATAATACATGTTCTTTGCATGTAAATCTTTTGCGAATTCAGCTAGACCAGCAAAATTAACGGAGTCGACAGTGAAATCGTTGTAACGATCCATGTAATCAATATCATTCCATTGAGATTCGATGGGGATTCCAGCGGCTAAGTTTCTTTCCATTGTTTCTTTAGTTTTCGCCAAACTATCGTAACCATATCGGCAAAGGTGAAATCCAAAAGACCAATAAGGTTGGAGAACTGGTTTACCGATGAGATTGATGTTTTGTTTGGTCACATCAGCGGGAGTTGGTCCAAAGAAGATGAAAAAGTCAAGGATACCGCCGATGGTCCTCCAAGTAACCGCTGGAGCGGCTTGAGTTAAAACATCCATTCCATTACTATTGAGTAAAAATACTCCATGGGAGTTCATTTGGTCATCATTCTCTGGCATAATGTAGAACGGATATGACCCATAAAGGTTAACATTCTCAGTTGGACCAATGTCACGGGCGAACATTGTGTATCGATGCCAACCAGTCAATTCTTTCCTGAAACTTGCTTTATGCTCACCAAGACCATACAAAACTTTGGACGGAACTTGAACCGATAACTGAATAAATTGATCTGAATAAATCATCTTGGAAAGATCGGCAACAAAAACCTCAGTTCCAGTTGATAATCGGCTTATTGTTAACTTTCCATCGTCATTAACTTTTATCTTGTAAAGAGGTGAATCAATTGTCTCTGATCGACTTAGATTGAAAAAAGGCATTGGAACTTCAAAACGATCTTTATCTGCATCCAAGAATCTTATTCGAAGCCGTTCATTGTCAAGTCCAATTACTTGAATGTCGATATTGTCAATGTCCATTGGATAACCAGAGTCATTTAATCTTGTCAATTTAATTGTCGCATTATTATCACCTTGTTGAACATCGGCAACTTTATAAGTTTTATAATCAGTTGGATAAAAACAATAGGGTATATTCAATGGAGGGATATTTCGTTTACCTAATTAGTGGAAAGAGAATTAAAAAAAACTAATTACAATATAAAGTTTCGAGATAAATTCAGTAATTAATTGAAAATGGACCAATAGTTTCAATCGTAATTTGGATTCCCCATGATAATAATTGATCTTTGATCATCTCTCATTGTTAAACTAATTAACTAATCAAGTTAATCATTTGATATAATGAGTTGGATAATCAAACTTATCAATTGTTATGTATTAAATACAATCGCTTTTAGGATTTGTTCCAAAAGATAATTTTTAGCTATAAAAACAAGGAAATATGGTTAATTGTTATGAACGATCAAGTGATTAAATTAGTATTTTTTTTTGTATGAGAAAAAAATAATCAATTAAAGAGGGAAAAGTAAACAAATTAGATTGAAGTTCAATAGTTAATTGAATGTTCCGTGAATGATTTTCTGTGTTAAGGTGAACACAATTTAGATTCACCAATGATTTATGATTAGAGTTTCTAATGATCGTTATAAGTTTGATTCTGACGAAATAAGTTAATTAAATTACTTACTTCGAGTAGCTGGAACCCAACAACATCCTCTGGATTCACAACGCTCTTGATTAACTGGATCATCAGGATTACAATCAAATTTAGATTCATCAGGAAGGGAACATTGTTGAGAATTTGATTTTGACGATTCCAATGGTGATTGAAAGGTCGCAGTTAAATGTGATTTAGAAAATGAAATCTTGGTTAAAGATGAATCCTGTTTCTCCCAATCGACAAAAGGTTGATTAATTGATTTCTCGAGAAGCCAAACATTGTACAAAATGTAACCAGTTACAAATGAGATGGCGATAAAATTTAACAAGGTAACAATTAAGATAAAACGTCTAAATGTAATTACACGAGATGAAATTAAATTAGTTTCGTTTTCAATTTTTTCACTTTTACTTGTTGGATATAAATAGATTGAAGAATCATTTAAATTGGTCGAACAGTTTAATTTACTATCCATAGTTAAGGGTAAACAATTAGTGTTTAAATTGTTAGATGTTGGTTTCATTGTGTTTAAATTACTTGCATCCCACAAGAAGGTGGATTAAATTAATTCACCTGAGTTTTTATATTTGTTTACTTTTTATCAACAGAGAAAAAGATTATCTCTTGTTATCGCAAAGAGAAAACTAGATGGCGCTTTTTTCGAGCGATCTGATTGGTCGATTTCATCTTCGAAATCAACTTATCGTTTCCATGGAAACAGAATCACATTTACTTTTGTTTTGATTGTTTTGGTTTCAGAAGATTTTACAATTTGATTAATTGTTGTTTACTGATTAATATTTAATCGTTTTGTTTGGAATTTTCACCATGTCTAAATCTATTGTCAAAAGAGCTTTACAATTAACCGATTCTGATGATGAATCTCAGCCAAAATCAACAGGTGAGTCAATAGTTTTTTGTATCTCTCTTTTTTTTCATTCAATTGAATTGTTTTGAATTATATTTTAATTGTTGTCTTTTTTTCTTGTCTTTTTTCTGTTTAGCTAAGAAATCAACTCTAGAGGAATATAGGAAGAAACAAAGTAAAAAGGTTGATGAAAATGCGGTTAAACAATTGGAGAAATTGAGATCGATTAAGGTTGACCGTTCGTTAACCGATAAAATATTGAAAAAGAGAAAAGAATTACATGGGAAAAAAGATCCTGAGAAAAAACCACAACCAGAGAAATCGTTTTTCACCGAAGATGATTTTAAACGTTACATCAGGAGTATCTTTTAATTTGGATAAAATGGTTATCAATCTAATTGAAGCAAAATTCTAGTGTTAATTAAATGACTGATCTAGATTGTGTTTACCTTGCCACAGAAAATCAGTTGGGACATTCAATAGACTATTGAACTTCAATATATATTTTGTTTACTTTTCCCTCTTGGATTGGTTATTTTTTTTCACCAAAAATACTGATTTAATCACTTGATCAATCATAATTAACCATATTTCCTTGTTGTTATAGCTAAAAATGATCTTTTTTGATAAAAACTTGGAAAATGGTTGGATAACAATGATTTTCTTTCTATTATTACGTAGAAACGATTGTATTTAATATAATAGTTGATAAGTTCAATTATCCAACTTATATTATTAAGTTAATACAATTAAACAATGAGAGATGATTAATTATCATCATGGGGAATCCAAATTACGATTGAAAATATTGGTTTATATCCAATTAATCACTGAATTTATCTCGAAACTTGGTCGAGGTTAGTTAGCACCTACAGACTATATTTACCTTTTTCCGGATCGTGATTATGACTTTTCTTTAAATTCTCTAAGAAAATAATATGCCCAATTTTGCTGATTCTAAACTTGCCTTTAACAGTAGCGGTCAAAGTGAACCCTTGACCATCGATGACGATAAAATTGGTCTTTTTGTAAGAGATGGAGGTATAATACCAACATACAAATCGTCAGCAAAGACAACTCATGATCTACGAAAACAATTATCACAATGATGGTAAATCAATAGGCAGTATCACTTTTGGTAATTGTATCCATGGAAAATATAAAGCAAATACTGTAAGTTGATAAAAACTGTAAACAAATTAACGCCCCAACTAATTACAATCATTGTCTTTTTTAATAGTTATTCTTATTGATATTTCGCTTCTATTGGAAAGCTGGATTGTTCACATTAGTTTGACGATCAATCTTCCGGTAATCATAAGAGGACAATTCGGCCTCTCTAAACTTCCATTATGAGTCCTCAATCTAACTAATGAATTAAATTCTGGTATCAACTTTCGGGATGCAATTTAATTCTAGTGCCTCAGAATTCACGAGGTACACAGGTACTCTAAAGCATTTGAGATGCTTCGATTCATAATTTCCACTGACTTAATGGATTCGGTCAACTTTTAATGGAAAATTGAATAATTAAATTTCCTCAAAGTCCAGTTGATATTAAGAGAGAACTTTTTTACGACCTTGTGAAAAGAGAATGGCAAAAGAAAACCTCTGAGAAGGAGGAAATTTTCTCATAAATTCAAGAGAAAAACTCAAAGCTCAGTTCTAAAAATCGATGTACCATCAAGAAGAAAACATCGATATATTTATTTAAATACTAATAATAACTCATAGAGAGTTCCAATTGGTTAAAAATCTAAATTTGAAATCGATTGAAGTTCTTGACCATCGGCTAAACGAAAATCTCATTCTAATGAATTAGTAAATGTTGTATGAGAATCTCCTAGAAATCTTAATCAATCTTTACAAGAATCGAGTTGAATTTCAAGGTTAACAATAAGTAAACTCAGATGAACTTTTCTTCCAGAACCTGAAAGTTTATAATCAAGTTTTATGAGAGAGTTTCAACTCATCAATGATATTTTTTTTCCCAGAAAAAGTTCTAATGAATTAATCTTAATGTTATTTCATGACTTAAGTTATGGCTTCAATTTCAAATATTATTGTGCTTCTTGCTTTCAATTTGCTCTACTCGAACCTCGTTCAATCGTCAACGTACTCGAAGAAACTTATGTAAGTCGAAAAAAAAGATTCTTAAATTAATTGCTGATTCTGTTCACTTCTAATTCTGATTGTTTCTCGTTTATTTCACGATTTCATATTCAGTTTTCAACAATATAATGAAAATCCTCATTCGAGACAAACTAATGTCACATCGAAGCTTTCGCAAAAAGTGGACTTATTTAGAGATAGTGTTGGTAGATTTTCTAGAACGCAATCAATTAATGTGAGTAAATGGAGATTAAAATTGGATTTAAAATAATTAATTAGTTCAATTGGTTGATTCTCATTTGTTCTTAAAGAAATTAGAACAGGATTCATGTTCATGTAATTCGTGTCTCAATGGACCTTCTTGTCGTGTTGAAAATAAAATTAGATCAAGTCGAGTTTATTCTGATGAAGATACTGAGGATGATCAATCGAATGTTCAATGTGGGGAAGTCTTGAATTCGCCGAACGGAATTGTGACCTCACCGAATTATCCTAATCCATTCAATGTCTCTGGTGAATGTCTTTGGAAGATTAAAACATCAGATGGATCTCGATTGGTTGTTAATCTAATTGATTTGGAATTAGATTCTTCTCTTAATTGTACTCGAAATGTGCTAATCGTTTACGATGGACCAACTGATCAAGACTCTCAACTATTAGTTGCTTGTAATCAGAAGCAACTGGCTGATAGTTTGATTACTTCAAGAGGCAATGAGTTGACAATCAAGTTAATCACAAACGGATCAATGAATTATTTCAAAGGTTTTAAATTTTATTATGAAACTGATTGTAATAATTTCATTGAAGACATAAGTGGATCAATAGAGAGTCCAGTCTATCAGAACTCAAAGAGTCTTAATTGCTCTTGGACAATTAAAGTACCAAAAGGAAACAATATAAGTTTGGTCATTGAGAAGTTTAAATCAGCTGATTCTTCATGTTCATCGAGTTACTTATCATTCATTGGCAATCAATCAACCAAAACCTTCTGTCAATCAGTTGATTACACAGATTTCGACCCAATTTTAATCGCTGATAATCAAGTACAAATCAATTTTGTCCATCTTAATCCTGGTAATCAATCATATTTCCGATTAGAGTGGAAACTAGTTGGATGTGGAGGTGAAATTATTGAAAGTGAAGGTGAATTGGTTTCTCCAAATTATCCTGATTCTTATCCAAATGGATTAAATTGTCTCTGGAGACTCACAGGTAGACCTAATCAGGCGATTAAAATCTCCATAGACGAATATCATATCGAGAGAAATGACTCGTTGCAGATATTTGATGGACCGAACACAAGATCACATCGACTTTTGAACCTTTCAGGTCGCCTACATGAACCAATTAGTTTAATGACCATAAGGAATCAAGCAACAATATCTTTCGGAGTTGATGAACGTTTCAATGGAAAAGGATTCAAATTATCTTATCAAATCCATAATAATAATTATGGTTGCGTGAATACCTTTCGTACAATGAAAGGTTCATTTGCTTCCCCTGGTTACCCGAATCGTTTTGCTAGACCGAGTTCATGTGAATATTTCCCGAATATGAAAACAGATACGTTTCAGTTACAATTGAAGATCTGGATATTCCTTGGTCAGTTAATTGTACTGACCATTATGTAAGCTTTTCGGATCAATGGGGAACTGAATCTGCTCGATTCTGTGGCGATTCATTTCCAACCACTCCATTCAAATCTCAATTCAATAAACACATTAGAGTTTCTTACTTTTCCAAGAATTTACATAATGGACGAGGATTTAAGGCCAGTTATCAAACGACTTTTGACTCAATGTTATATGTTTATGACACTTCAAATGAATTGAGTAATTTTAATTATCCACCGATATCAACGGATGATGAAGCTTCGTTCCATTATCATTTCGATGCTATAGATAGACGCAAACAGACAGTTCTGGTTTTCGTCGATCTTGCCATCAAATCGAACTCTAAAAGCTACATTGAATTACGAGATGGAAAATCAAATGATACAACAAAAATCGTCCAATATAATAACTCATCTCTCCCTCTGCCTCACATTTTTGGTAATTCGTTTCATTTCTATGTTAAAGGTCAAGTTCTGTTCAAAGTTTTGTACTCACAGTATTCTGATTCATGTAAATATGAACTGAATAGTTGGGAAGGAACATTTAGTTCACCAGGATATCCAAATGATTATCCTCCTTCTCGAACTTGTGTTTGGAAAATTAATCTTGCCCCAGGTAATTTAATCTCTTTGAAGTTTCATTCATTTGATATTCAATATGATCAATTCTGTGCCTTGGATCATTTGGAGATTCGAGAAGAAAATGAATCCGGTAAACTCATTGGCCGATTTTGTGGATCAAATTTACCTCAATTAAACTCGACTCAATATTATCCAAGTTTATGGATTAGATTTAAATCTCATGCTAATGGTTCAGCTTCTGGATTCAAAGCTTCATACAAAACAATCAAAGATCTAAAAATTAACTCTGATTCTGGTAAAATTGGATCGTTTGCTTATCCAAGATTATTTTCATCGGAAAACAATCAAAGTTGGACAATCAAAACCAGTGATTCGTACAAGATTAAGTTTAAATTGGAAAAAATTGATATTCTCGATGATTCGTTCAACGGCTCATGTGCTAATTCAAGTGTCACAATTTATGATGGTCCATCGGTGAACAGCTCGATTCTCGGTCAGTTTTGTGGTTATCGTGCTGATGGCCTTCCAATTTATACAACTTCTTCAGTTGCTTATGTCCATTTCAAGCCAAACTTCCACTTATCTAGATTCTTATTAAGTTGGACATCGGTCAATAGTGACATTTCACTCCCATTTAGTGCTGATCCTAATCATCTATGTAAATACACTGCGAATCTCAAACTGAACCAAAACGCAACTTTGTTTTCAAGTTCTTATTCAAATGATGTAAATTGTAGTTGGTCCATTTCGAGTCCCATTGGAACTCAGTTACGAGTCGAAATCAATGAGATGGACATTAAGTCCCAATCAGATGAAAAATGTACCAAGAATAGAGTCTCTTTTTACGATTACAGTTTTGATCATAAAAAAACTTGGAATATCAATCGAGTCCTTTGTGAAAACAAAGATAAATTGTTCATTCTCGAAGGTAATCAATCGTTGATCTCATTCTTCAACTATGGTGGCTCATCAACCAAACTAAAAGGGTTCAATATAACAGTGAGACCGATTTGTGGTGGTACATTTTATGAACCAACGGGTAATATTGATTCATCTTTACTTGGACCATTCGAAACCTGTTCATGGAAAATCATTGTTCCAAAAGGTCGTAAAGTCGAACTTAAATTCCGATCTTTTAACTTGGGCTCGTATAACAACTACTGTTCTAATGGTTATTTGAGTATTCGTGGCGGTGCATCTCCTAACTCTCGATTTATTGGACATTATTGTGGATCAAATTTACCTACGAAAATAATATCCAATTCGAATCAACTTTTTATTTCAACTTATGTTCCTTCATCAGAACAATTCGTAAGTCATTAGTTTAATCATTGAACGACAATTGATGTAGATTTTTCTCTTGACAGGAATTTTCTTTGTCTTACCGACAAGTTTCAACTCCATGCGAATTTCAAGTTGAACTCGACCAATCAAATCCATCGGCCATAATTCAGCTTCCTCAATATCCTTATTCTCCTGTTCAATACTCTGAGTGTGATTGGGTCATCAAAGCTCCAATCGACAGAGTTATAAGAATCGACTTTGAAATACCAGATGATGATGTTAAATGTGATCTGAATACGACTTATATTGACATTTACGAAGGTTCCACTCAACTATCGCCTAAAATTGGTCGATTCTGTCCAATAGCTCGGACAACAAGTGTCGTTACTTCAGATAATCGGATGCTCATCCATTTTGTTACCAAAGGAGGGACTGGGTCGAGTTCGTTCAAGGCAACAGTAAATCTTCACGTTTGTGGTGGCAATTATATCATCAAAAAAAGCACCTCGATTAAGAGTCCATCTTATCCCAAACCGTACGATGTTAACCTAACCTGTAGTTATAACATTTACTCAACAAAAAAGAGCGACATGTTGACTTATCGATTCGACACAATCGACTTACCTTGCAAAGACAATAGTAGTTCAGGTGATTACTTAGCAATCTATGAAAATGATCACTCAGGTAAACTCGTAAGTAAGGTTTGTGGGGCACAAGAATACGAGTACAGATTCATAGAAACTCATACCAATCAACTATTCATGATCTTCAGATCAGATTCAGTGATTGCTGGTAAAGGTTTTCAGGTTTGGTTCGAGCATCATGATCGTTGTAAGTTTATCGTTATTCTAAATGTTTGATTTGTCAAATTATCTTGATTCTTAATTTTTCATCTAATCAGCTCTTGATAGCAGGATATTCATGGGCAGTGGATCTGGATTTATTGAAACTCCTCGATTCCCAGATATCTATCCTGCTGGTGGAAATTGCTCTTGGTTTTTTATCGCACCAATTGAAAATCGAGTCACTCTTAACTTTACTCATTACAATCTTAAACCAGTCGATAAAGTTATAATTGATTATTATCCAATGCAATCAATTGGCGAATTTGGCTCAGATGCTTATACAATATCACCAGAAAATTTTACTCTCCCCTGTAAAAGAAATACCAGTAGCTGTGTAATTCAGTCACCGAATAATAAATTAGCTGTTTACTTTGAAACTCATTCGGGTCTGGATGCTGGTCAAGGCTTTAGAGCTGATTTTCGTGTTGACCAACCAACAGGTAAATTCACTAACTAACAATCAAATACTCGATAATCTCTAAGTAATATCAATCTAACTAATACAAATCTCATCGATTCAATCATTAAGAATGTGGTGGTTTTATCAATGCAACTTCCAGATCAATTATTTCGACTAATTTTTCGCGCCCAATCGATGGTTTGAGGATCTCATGTGCTTGGGAAATCGTATCCGAAACCCAAGGTAACGAAACGACGTCTAAAACATAATACACAAAGTTCATAATTTTCTTTGTTATTTATGTTCATTGTGGCAAAAATTGAGTAATTCTGACTACTATTTTCGTCTTTCTCTGATAGAATCCGAACAGATCACACCCTGGATATCGTTTGAAACAATCGAAGTCTTTGGATCGGCTGAAAATGATTCGATTTGCTCTATTGGGAACATAACTCTTTCATTCTCTGAAGGTTTGTATCTGAAAGCAAAAATTCCAAATATCGATATTGACTATTGTGTATTCCCCTTTCAGTTTCTGTTCTAAATAATCGAGCACTTGATGGACATAACATAGTACTATGTGGAAAGAGTTCGAAAGTGATTACAGTCAATTCTCCAATCTCAACAGTATTCTTTCGCCAAATGAACGCTAGTTTTAATCGAACTCGAGGTTATCGTGGTTTTAAGGCCACTTATCACCTTAGCCAATGTGGGGGAACAATAGAAGAATCCAAAGGTACAATAAAAACACCAGGTTGGCCGGGTAACAACTATCCAATTGACACTGTTTGTGTTTGGACAATTGTGAATCTTGGCTTTGAATTGCAACTGGAGTTCGAAGCATTTGAATTGGAAGATGATTGTTCCAAGGATAATTTGCTTATCAACGAAATCGATGATCTAAAGATAACTTCACTTGGTCGTTACTGCTCAAAGAATAAGCCACCACTCATACGATCCTACAAGAGCGGAATCTCAATCATATTCAAAAGTGATGGGAACACAACAGGAAAAGGGTTCGTATTGACCTACAAGGCAATAAAAAGTTCTTGTAATGAATACAGAACTTCAGTCACTAGTTATTACGACCGAGAGCTTTCCCCTTACAAAGCTAATCAAGACTGCGAATCAATATTAGAAGTCGATCCAATGTATCAACTTAACTTGACTTTTGTAAATCGATTTGATATCGAAGATTCAGTTAATTGTTCTAAAGATTATCTAGATATCAATGAGTGGAGAAACAATTCTTACAATCATATTGGTCGATACTGTGGATACAATTCACCAGGATCGATAATTTTCAAAGAGAATAAAGGTAAACTTGTATTCCATTCCGATGGAGATGATCGTCGTGGAGATGGATTCGATTACTATGTCACGAAATATTGTCGAATGACTATCGATAAAAGAGGAAATGGAACAATTAAAAGCCCTGATTATCCGTATCTCTATGGAATTAACTATTGTGAGTGGAGTTTCAAGGGACAGGAACCAAATGATACGATATTCGTTCATTTTAACGACTTCGACTTGGGTGCTGAAGAACCATGTGAAGACAACTACCTCGAAGTGATAGAGAAGAATCTAGTTACAGGTCATGATTCAGTTCGAAGGTACTGTGCTAAGAATTCAGTTGAAGATATAAAATCTCATGGAAATCTGAAGATAATATCAAACTCGAAGAAATTTGGTTCATCGCGAGGATTCAACTTTGACTATCAAATTTTTCCAACTAATTAATTAATCCAATTGTTCATTTATCGTGTTATTATTTAATAATAAACATAATGCAATATGCGTTTTAATCAATTGCTCATTATTTTTCCTCGCGATTGTTGGGTAATTGAGGTGATGAAGATATTGATTTGTTAATCAATTGAAATAAACTAGTTTCATTAATCTTCAGAATTTAATTGCTACAAGTACAAAAAAACTAGAGAAATTGTGAACAAACAGTTTGATTAGAAACAGGATTAAATTGAATTTAGTTTTAATGGCAGAAAAATAATCAATCATATTATTTGACTTGTGTCCGAATGGTCAATCAATATTCTCGTTTTCGATAAAGTTTTGCAAATCAACTTTGAATTTATATCAGAATTGATTCGATCGGACAATCAGAATGTTAATCTTCCGATGCTTTCAATCACTGGTGATCCTTGTTTGTATCATTGGTTTCACTTTCCAATTGGCCGATGTAATTATTGATTTTCTTAAATTTGAAGTTCTGTTTGAATCAACCTTTCAATTTCCTGAGAGTATTGAAATACCAAATATCGATATTATTTTTCCTTTGAGTTCGGTTATTAATATCAGCTCATTGTACCTGAGAAAACCAAGTGAATTGGGTGAAATTTGTCGAGTTCATACAAAAAGACGGAATATTAATACGAATACATTGATAGAGTACCGGAAGAACTGTGCTCAGTTGAACCCATCACCTTTCATATTCGAAAGATATTTGGCAGAAATTATGACCATTGGCGATGTTCAAAGCTCGCTAATTGATATTAGACCCAAAATATTGGCAATAATATACCGAAAACTGGATTTTCTAAGGCTGGGCTATTGCAAAATCGATCATTATTTCACTGGTTATAGTTATATCATGCGAATCAAATGCCAAAATGAGTCCAGGCCATTTGTTGATCGATTAACTAAAAATCTAATGGGGAACAGTAACATTCTATGTTTCACTCACCAGTTATTTCAAATATTTGGAATTCGTTTGTCTGATCCTAATAGTAACATCGAAACACGATTCAGTAAATATCGACCGATCCATCCGAAGAAGAATAAATTATTTTATGTAAATTTGGACTTTAATCGAAACATAATTGAAAGTTTACCTTGGCCACAATCGTCGAGATGCTTACATTACGATAGATCATCAATTCTAATAAAATGTTTGAATAAACATTTAGCTCTCAACAATTATGTCCACGTCGACACAGTTATGGAGTTTGACGGAAAATATCCACTCAATTATCGATTTGCTACTAATTCTTTATATGAGAACCTCATAGAGAATATAACTGACCAGTGTCTCGATTATATCAAATCGCCACAATGTCGATATATTGAATACCAAACAAGGCACGACTTTTACTCATTCGATGAAACCACGGAACAGGCAACAATTTGTCTCGATCCACCTCTTCACGCCGATCTGTACATTCGAGGTTATCCCAAATCAAACATCGCCGAACTGCTCATCTACATCAGCAGCATTTCTGGAGTTTGGTTTGGATTCTCAGTCTATGGACAATTAAAATCGCGAGATTGGAAACTAATCAAAAACTGTTTCAAACGACCGATCACCGATGCTAACAATCAGAATCACGATTAATTGTATTACAATCAAATGAATAATAAAATGATCTCATTCTAATCTAGTGAGTTGTTGATTGATCACAATTGTAATTTCGGTACAGAAAACGCTATTTAATATACAGTAATTTAATCATTTCGTTTGAGATTAATTGTTACAATGGTTTCTTTTTTATATAAAATTGGATAACAATTGATGATAATGTTATACTTCCCATGGAATAGTAATTAATTTAGATCATTAAATCACCAATGGAAGAGAGTTGATTACAATTTAGTGTTTGTTGTTAATACTTTTGTGAGAAGAATCAAATTGAAGTCGTAAAATTAACTGTGGTGATTAAGTTTTCGTTTGGTTTGTTGGGTCTTCCACTTTTAGGCAACTCAGTGAAATTTTGAATTAGAAAAAAAAGAAAACAATTAAAATGGTTGATTATGAAAATGATTAGATTGGAATAGTTTCTCAAGATTGGATTACATTAATTAATCGCAAGTAAATTATCAATCAAATTAATTATTTCCAAGGTACAAAATTAAAATCAGTTATAAGCACATTGGTAAAAACGATATAAAGTATAATTCTGATTCCTTTTGGATACAATTGTTGTGACAATTAAGGTCGATATCTAATCTATGATAACAATTAAGATGATAACAGTGGAAATTTTTTCAATCCTGTCAATATATATAAGTATATTTTTTATCCCAGTAAATTGTTGGTGATTTTTTCGTTGATTTAAAGTTGATTCCAAGTGTAAATCTAATTGGATACAATTAAGGAACCAAATTGATCAAGAATATGATTAACCAAAGTATCTACAGCTGATGATTGTTGTGATAAAAGTGATGATGTGGATGATGATGATGATGATGATAATTTGATTTAGTAAACAAAATTTGTTTTAATTCAGTTGATCTTGAACAAGTTAAAGTGTCCATTTGGAGATGACGTTAATTGTGATGATGGTGAAAAAAATGATTATTAATTTTTGTCTATTTACAACAGTCTTGGATGACGAATCCCATTTTTCACTGTACAACAATTAACTAATTGTTTACATGTGATGATCGGCTTGTAAAACTTTCATGATTAAATCAAACTGGTCCAATAAATCAGAATGAAATAACAATAAAGTTTAGTGTTGGTGATGATTAAGATGATTACGAGATTAAATCAATTGTGAATTTGCTCTTTACGAGGATGTTGACCATTTTGGTCAATCTGTCAGTCTCTTGATATAAATGTCTTTTCAATAAAAACAATAATGATTAAAGAGATAATAATCAAAAATTGATCACATTTCAATTACAATTGTTGAATTGCGATTGAAATTAGATTTGTACATGAAAAATTGTGATCGGCGAAATTTAATTGACGATTGATAATGAAGTCAATTGTCAATTTAGTTCATCTTGTTGATTGCCAAGTGTTACAATTGTATCCTCGTGGAGTTGATTAGTTGATTCTCTTGATTGATTACTTGTTATGATATAGTTAATTAACATGCAACGATAAAAATGCCAACTTCTTTTGTAATTATTGGATAACGAGATGATGGTAATACGATATTCAAACTTTTCCTTGGATTTGACCTCAAATGTCCAAAAAAATTTTTCTTTTTCATCTTAACCATAATCAGCTGAAAAAGGCGATGATTCAGTCGAAATTCAGGAGATTTTAACCTGGAAAATCATGGATAACATAGATTGGAAAGGAGAAAGGAAGCCAATAGGATTTTCTTTGTGCAAAGAATTGAAAACTATCCAGAATGAAGAAGTGAATATGTAAATACATGGAGAGAGAAAAAAGGATAAGACATGATTCGGTGGCAAGAGAAAGTTGAACAGAAAATGAATATTGCATGGATAAAGAGAATAGAAAAGTAGATTAAGGAAATTAACAGGTAACAACAAGGTGACAATGATGATGAGGGAAAAAAATTCGAAAAGAAAAATGAGAAAGCTATGTTGCTTTAAATACGATTATGTTGAATGTTGATTGTGTTTGGAATGGAAAAAATTAACTTTTTGTGCTTTTTGTTTTACTGTGGAAACAATTTAGACTTTACTTGGATTTTTATATCAATCCAATTGGATGTGCTCTCCATCCTGTAGCATTTGGACCAAATTTATATACCAATCGTCGGCCGAAAACGGGTAACAATACTTGACTCTTATAATAGTACCTAAGGTAAGAAAGGTTGAAGGGTAAATGAGAGAGAAATTTTAGTAAACGATGGATTTCGATTGGTGGTACAATAATTTACCTCATTGCTCGACTTAATTTCTCATAAGTCATTCGAGGATTTTGTTTCCTTTGGCCCCAAAGTTTGGCAACTTTATCTGATTGGACGAACTTGAAAACGCCGTCTTCTCGTCTTTCCCATCTAATCAAACTTGGATTTGTAGCTGAGTCTAAAAGTAGATCTCGAATGAATTCCCAAAGTTTACCATTTCCTTTTCCTTTTAGAAGAAGAATAAAAAAAAACAATGAATATCGTTAACTTCAGGAGGAATAAGTCACTGTTGATTTATGTCAATTACCTTGTCTATTTCTTGATTTAGCATCTTTCTTAGGGGGTCGACCTCTTCTGCCAACCTTTTTAACGGGGACAGTTAATGGTGTAGTCAAGGTTGGTATTGATTTACCGGGTAAACCAGTAACTGGATCAACAATTGTATGGCCTGGGATAGCAGATACCAAATTAGGATCAGTGTTTTCAACGGCTGCCAATAAATGGGCTGATTGTCTTTCATTAACGGTTGTCATAGAGCTACTAGTTGATTCTCTATCAGATTCTGAAAAAAAAGATAGAGAGTAATAGAAAAGAGAAACAAAATTAGCATTAATAACCCATTTAAAGAATTCCAATTACAAGCCAATTTTGAATCGACAAATGTATGACTAATATTATCATCAGAAAGATATAAAGTCAGGTTTAAATGTCAACAAAAATTGAATAGTAATTAATATCAGGTAATTTACCACTTCCTGACGATGATGGACTACTTCCTTGACCATCAAGATCTAAACAAGAGCTTCGAAGAAGATCAAAACTTGGTAAATTTGGGAAACAATTGTAATCACCAGTTCCAGGGCTGTTAAGTGTTGTTACATTTCCTGTTAATAAACAAAAAAAAAGAGCAAAAGAGAAATTAAAATTATGTAAATAAAGTGAAAGAAAATTAATATTCAAATAGTAAAATTTAGTTAACCAACATCACAATAGCTAAAAGATGTTTAAATAATCAACTGGTGGTTACAAATAACAAAGGTAACAATTAAATCGGTGTGTCAACAATTGGGACGAAAAAAAAATACAAGAAAAACAAACAATTAACCAAAAAAAATTCATGTTTAGTTAATTAGATTTGAGAGAAAAGAACAAAAAAAATTTGGAAAAATTTGATTACCGAAAATGAAAATTACCAAAGTAACGGTTACGAAAATAAATCGAACCGGAAACGGATAAGTGACCAATCGGTTAACCGGTTAATTTAATAATCGAATTAATTTGTTTGTTTGTTTTTCTCTTAAAATTTGTAACTTGTGATGATTCTTACAATTAAAACTAATTACATGTAAATTAATTTCTTAAATTAAGTATTTCCTTGTTCTCTTTTCAATTTATCAATTTTCTTCTTCGTTTAATTAATCATCTTGCTTTCTATTGGAAACCTTTTAATTGTCTCTTTCTCTTTGTCTCAATGAGGGGAGAAAAAGATTCTTTTTCTAAAATAATTTAGTCGATTTTTCCTATATCAAAGTCTCATGAGAAAATATTGATGACACAATTTAAAGATAATTGGACAATTAACACGATTGATATTCTAAAGGTTTAAATTTGTAACTTTTAGAATAAATCAATCAACAAGATTCGCATTGCTGATCCGAAGTAAACTTTCATGTTCTCTGTGATAATCTTTTTGTTATTGATTATTAATTTTTGTTTTTCTCTTTTTTTACTGATTTTCTATTTTAGGTGTGCACTTTACATGGTCTGATTTCCAATGTGTCAATACACAACTTCCGTGGAGGATTAAGATCTACTGTTCGGACTGAGAATTAACCATAAGATGATTTGGAGAATCAAGAATATGGCCTAGAAAGATGATTAAAATGTGTCTCTCTCCCTTGTGACATCTTGGATCGGATTAAACTTGTCATTTATTATTCAGTTGTAACTCATGATGACTACTAAAGATGACGATTATTCCTGAGGATTGTTTGGTTCTGTTTTTAGGTTATTTCAATGTTACTCAGGCTCTCTCTCTCTCTCTCTCTCTCTCTGGTACATTTATGTTACTTCTTACACCTTGTTGGCCTTAATCATCTAATCAAATGGTGTGTATCATTTACTCATGTACCCAGAAACTTTGATTGTCATTACAATTTATTGATTCACAAGAAAGTGATGGTAAGTTTTTCATCAATTGAGAAAAATATATATAATATATTCAAAGTAACATGTATCATCTTACTGAGAAAGAGAAAAGATTTGAACGGGAAAATCCTGAATCAATGAGAAATATTTTAATATCTTGACATATATCCGACAAAATACAGAATTAGTGAGATTTTAAATTCTCTTGATTCTAAAGCTTGGATTATAATCATAATTATAAGATAATCTTCTCATTCATTCATAATATAGTAATACTTTTCTCTTCCTTTCTCTATATGATCTTCATCGTAGTTTCATTTTTCTAATAATTTTTCTATTATTTTACTTATCTAGATTTGTAATCAACAAAGAAACACCAACGAAACCGTATATCCATTAGTGTTTGAAGGCATCAGAGAAGAAGAAAAGTTTCAAGACATAAATTCTCATGTGAAATCACGAAATATCATTTGGTATATTCCAAATAACATGTTCGTCAACATCAATAATGATGATGATGATGAGGATAATTCATCTTATGGGCCAGAAAGAAAATGACCAAGAAAGAATCAAACTTTGAGTTGTAAGTGTGAATGGAAAAACTTTCCCCAGTAAACATGGTCATCTAACATTCACCTACGTGTAGATCATCATCATCATCATCATCATCTTTTAGTCAAATCTGCTTATCAAATACAATAACAATGATGATGATGATGATGATAAACAACATTACAGGTAAGAAAAAACCTTGTTAAGTATTAAAATGGTGTCGATCAAGACAAACTTGTCTAATGATCTGTTGTCTATTTTTTGTTACATGTTTTCTTAATCTCTCTCTCTCATATATGAATTATTTTCCCCTAATATCTCAGGTAACAGGACAATAATTATCATCTTAAACAATAATAACAACCTTAATCTCTGTGGTTAATAAGGATAGGTGTTGATCCATCATCTTGTTAATGGGAAAAACTGAAACAATGTCCTTAACGATCCTAAATTGTTTTAATTCTGTACCCTTGTTGTTGTTAATCATTTTGTCTCTTATTAACATTTAATCAGATTTGGTTTCAATGTTAATCAACAGTAAGTTTTAAACTCATGGTAAATTTAACCAGATTTTACACTAACCATGTTCATGCAATCAGATCATGGGTGATAATTTGTTGTAACATCTCTAGTATCAATTGTAATTCTAGTTGCATAGTTTCTGGTCATGATTAATTAACTACAATTAGCTAATAATCCAATGGTATCCTATTACTTAATTGTTGTTAATTTATCAGGATTTGGTAACTCAATTGAATTACAAATAAAAAGACAGCTAACAATTACATGTATCTCTATGATGGTGAATAATTTAAATCAAATTCAAATGAAACAATCAAACTTTTTTCTTCTATCTTATCTGTTATTAACTGAATTAATCTTTTCCTCTTTCTATCCTTAAGGTTAATCACTAATTCACATTCACACTGATTTACATTCATCATTATGAATTAAAATTATTGATGGCTGATGATTAAAACAAAGAATGACGAATGATATCTAATTGTATTTGAAACCATTAATCGATTACAGACTAATAAGGAAAAATGATGTTGGAAAATCAACCAATTGGTTGATTAAACTCTAAATAACTGTTAACTCTTTTCATTGTGATTGACCTTTGACGACCTTTAAATCAGCTGGTTATTATCGGTTGATGATACATTGTGCTGATCGTTGATCTGATTTAATTGACTAGCTTGTTGATTAGTTGTTGATTTATCCATTACAATTACAATTATAGTTATACAATCAATTGGATTCAACTAGGAGATATTCAACTTTTATTATATCATATGGACTAGTCAATTTATTGATTATCAGTTAATTATTTGACTAATTAGCCTTAGGCAACAATGATCAATATAAAGTTGTCATCAAACTTGATTTTAGTGATCATTTAACTTTCACTTTTGATTAACTGTTTTGTTTATATTTCCAATTTATTGATTAATCTCATTCTAATTAATACATTTCCTTATGTAGTTAACTGTAATATTATTAATAGTTATTATGATTAACTGATAAACAACAAATCAAATCAACTCTTTTCACAATCAACAATCAACTAACCAAAAAATGTTTCTGATTAACTTTTCTTTCTCATTTCAGATTATAATTATTCAACAATTAACCTTTACTACGAAAAGTAATTGAACTTGATCAATAAACTGGTAACAATTTAATAATCAACCAGGAGGATCAATCATCATCATATAATCAAAGTTAATCAACTACAATTTAACTTTGATTATTGTTATTTATACTGTCACCTTTAATGGAGCAATTGACTTTTAATTTTAATCCAAAAAAATTAAATCCCAAACTAATTATGGATTAAAAAGAGAAAGAGAAAGTTAATCACATTTAGATTAAGGATTAAGGATTAAGACAGAAAGGTTGAAATTATATTTGATGATTTAAATTAATATTCAAAAATTGATGTGTTATTATCAACGTAACAATTTAAATGTTTTCATCATCATCATCATGACCTTAAGCATGTTAAGGTTATGAGGACAAATCTTAATTCATCTTGATTAAGTTAATTCAGTTGTGGAGACCGTGAAAATTAAAAATTCATGTAGGTGAATGGTTAAGATTACGTGGTAATGAAAACTGTTCAGTTAAGGTAAAAGTTAATTGTAATTAAGGTGAAAGGACAACAATTTAAACAGCTGAAAAGTTAAACTTATCATGATTATATTATCCCAACAATTAAATGATGATTTTGTTAATTGTTTGTTATTATTGTTAGGCCTTAGATAATTTATCAATTACCATTGAAATGATAGCAATTAATGAAGAAATTAATTTATTACATTCAATGATAATTAACTAATTGTTTGTTTGTTTGTTTTTTCAGTTAGTATCTTGATAAGATGATGCAACAATTAATTGTCACATTTAATATTGTCCAGACTTTGACCTGGTCATTTAATTGTTATCATGTTCATTTAAAGTTGATCCTCAACTTTTATCATTTGTTTTTCTGTCACAATTAAAATTGATTGTTGAATGATAATGAAGAAAATATCACTTTAAGATGTTAAATGATAGTTACAATTAGTTAACTGTTTTATTTCCCTCTTCTTTGTTTTTTTATTACTTTCAATCAATTTTAATTGTTTGTTTACTTTTGTTTTATCAGTTAATCAGTTAAACATTTAGCAACAATTAACCAATATTTAACTATGGGAAATTAGCAAAACTTTTAAGTGGCAATTTCAACACCAAGTTAACTGATTTAAACAATTTTCAATTGTGATGATTGAAAATGATGATGATGTTCAATTGATAATAATAATAATTGATTGTTGTGATGACAATTTAACAAATTTTCCGATTGGTGAAATTGTTTAACCATCAATTTCACAATTCATCACTTTAATCATGATAACAATCATATTGATTAATCAACGATAGATTAACATTGATTAATAAGGTTGTAATAATAAAAAAACGTGCAAGGTCAACATTTAATTGTTGGAAATTTAATTTTTCTAATGATAAAACTAAATGATCATCAATTTTTAATCATTATCAACAATCATAATCATCATTTTATTGACCCAAACTTAACATTTCACAATTTAGGTCACAATTAATTCTTGTCGTTTATTATCAATGGTCATCTTTAACTGACCACCAACAATTTAAATGACCAAATTTTGACGATCCTTTGAAAGTTAATTGTTATGATTTACTTATCTTGACAATCAAAGGTTTACCAAAAACTAATCATAATAATTAATCAATTTGTACATTCAAAAATAGAGCAATCAGTTAATTGTTGAAGATTAAGCAAAAATCACAACTCGATTAAACAAATTGTCATCATTTAAATCAACTAAACTGCCAATTGTTTGTTTGATTAACTTGCAATTCAGGTTTAATTGATTGATTTTCTCGTCACCATCAAATGCATATATTTAGATGATTAATAGACAATTGACCTTGATTGCAATCAAAGGTTCACATTGTGAATTAAGAAGAAAAAAAAATTAGTAAATTGCTGGAAGCAAATCAAGTTGTAAATACTAATCATCATCATTAACACCACCATAGGACTTGATTATCAACAATCGTTAATCATTATGATGATCACAATCAATAAGATTCTTGATAATTGAATTTAGCAGCGACAATTAATAAAAACAAAGAGTAAAAAGTTAATTGTATTGGTTAATCTGATATACTAAATTACTGGAGGTCAGGTCAATGGTGATGATGATTAAGTAAATTGTTATCGTTATTAAAGTTTAATAATGTTCTGATAATAATGGTAATCAAGTTATTATTATTATTTAGTATAAATGATTGGTTATAATAGGAAAAAAAATTAGTTAATCATGAAAGAAATGATCAACCAGAGAAGAGGCCAAGAAGAATATTGTTAATCATTATTGATTGTTGATCATTAGTTAATCATAAACAATCTCATTATAAATCGATTCACTTGATTTAGGCCTTTTGATTACGAACAATTCAAGGTCAAGTAATCAAAAAACTTGGGGTCAAAACTTGCTGGTTAATTTAATAATAGATTTGATTGATTAAATCAATAATCAAAGGGTTTACGAAGCTTAATTGTTATTGGTCAATTTAAATTGTTGCTGATTCTTTCATCATCATCATCAATATCTTATTGAGTGATTTACTCAAATTGTTTACAATTCAACTAAATTTAAATGATCATGGTTATGGTGATGACTACGTGCCAATATTTGGGTGCAATTAAAACTAATTGTTTCCTAATTGTCACAATCAAGGCTGTCAGGTTTTACTTTTTTTTTTAAATTGTGTACAATTTAAGCTGATCCCCTTTACAATTGGCTCTAATACTGTCAAGGTAATGATGATAATTTAATAATGATTATTAATTGTGAATATACATTTTGTTTCAGGAGGGATTTAATTTATTTATAGGAAAACGACAATTAACAAATGACAATTAACTTTGATCAACCATTTAAATGATAATCTATTATGTTTGATCACCATGAAAAACACCAATTGATTAGCATTATAATTTTACAGATTAATTTCAACTTCATTATTGTATTTTTGGGTTGATTGTTAATCGCTTTTAATTCAGTTAAATCAACTCATTTAACTGATCACCATAGGAATTGATATATAATTTGATAGCCTGAGGCATTTTTGCAATTTACTTAATTTGGTTTCATTTTTTTTTTCTTTGTCTGTTTAATTGTTCAAGGATTTGATTTTCCTTTATTATTTGATTGTTGTTGTTTCTGATGATGATTATGATTAATCAAATGTTGACAATCAGGAAGAAATCAAAGGACAATTATGAATTAAATTGTGATTATCATTCAGGTATTGGTCAAATATGAACAACAAGTGATTAGATTAATTTTTTACTCTCTCCAATCCTAATTATCTTAATGATTTAATAATGATGATTGTTAATGTTAACAACAATTAACCCTATTAGTTGATTATCTTGATTTACCTTTTTCAATTGTGGTTAATGTGACAAGGATCATTACAACAATTTAATTCAATAGGTGGTTAACTGTTGAGTTTAAATTTAATTCTTGTCGCAAATTGTTGGGAAAACAAAAAAAAAGTGACCATTGTAATTGATTCACAAACTTTTTAATTAGTAATCAATCAATTTATCAATGGACAATCAAATAGTAACACTGATTAACCTTAATTATTGACCCAATGATCATGAACTTGAGTTAACAATTAATTGTAACTTCAAGTTGTATTATATAAATCAAATGTCACTATTCACATGATTAATTGTTGTTGATATTGTTAAATTGTTTCCAGGTCAATTGTAATCTAATCATTGAATTATAATTATTTAATTGTAAATCATCAGCTCTCATCATCATTAACTAATAATAATCATTCAAATATAAATTATGTTAAATAATAATCCTAATAATGTTTAATTAGTTATAATTACAACAATAACTTGTTAACAATGATAATATGTACAAGGAAAAAAAAACTCAACCAATTTAATCAATAAACAAGGTTATTGATTATCAACTGATTGTAATCAACATAATTTACATTCAAAAAAATTAGTAAATTGTCAATTTGAATAATTACAATTTTTCAAATAGTTCACCTTCAGTATTGATAAGTAATTGTAATGACGATAACAATCATTATCATGTTAATCATGTAATTGTTGTGATAATAATCATAGTTTGGGTTAACAATCAATTCAATTAATAGCATTTTCTAATTATAATTAGATTGTGACTTTCCAATTTTTACCTTAGAGGGTTTTAAACTGACCATTCGGATAGTAATTAAACTAATTGTTCAGCAAAAACTTTTTCGTTTTGTTTTTCTCTAACGATTAAGCAATCAACTTATAGATTGATTTTTTATTTTCTCGTTGATTGTGATTGATCAAGTTTTGAGAATCATTGATTTGTATGATTGAATTTGTATGTATTGGGAAACTGAGGTAAATTAATCAAATTAACGGTAAGCTTTTGGTGTTTAATTGTCACTGAAAAAATTTATTACCATCCAATTGGTTGATTATTATGTATAATATTGGGTGAATCAGTTAACTATTCATGATTGTTAGTCAACTGTGGTCAATTGTGGTTGGTCAGTTTTTTTTGTATTGTATTTTCTGGTGGCAAAGTTATATTAATGTTGATTGTTTTGTTGATTGTTTTGGTGAGGTCAATTTTAGCCACTGGTGGAGATGATGGTTGTATCCGTCGTTACTTTGATGGTCAAGATTCATTTGTCTGTGTTTGCAGTTTGAATCAATGTCCAGCAATTGAGTCTATCCAACCAGTTCCAAAAGATTTTATTTATCAGTGGACATCATCACGTGACATTTATCGTTTTCATAAGTCCAAAATACAGATAAATAATTTACTACCTTTGACTGACGAGTTGAAATCTTTGAGGACTATTGAAATTACTCTGAATCCTAATGACCAGCGACAGAAAATTATCGGCTTTGGTTCATCTTTCAATGATGGAGCTGGATTCAATTTAGAGAAGCTCTCAATTGATCTTCGAGAGCAGATAATGGTCGATTATTTTTCTAAATCTGGCCTCGATTTTTCCTTAGTTCGGATTCCTATTGGTGGGACCGATTTCTCGTTCGACCTTATTCTTATGACGATAATCATGATGATGACTTTGACCTTGAAGATTTTCAACTTGCACCTGAAGATATAAGTCTAAAGGTGAGTTACTGAATTAAGCAAAACTCAGGATTGAATCTTATGCATGAAAACTTCACTCAGATTCCAATGATTAAACAGGCAATAGAATTGCGAGCCAATAGTCATCTTAAGCTTCTCGCAAGCTGCTGGTCACCTCCTGGCTGGATGAAAACTAACGACAGTATCGTTGGAGGTTATATCAAGGGTTCTCCGGGGGGAAAATATTATAAAACTTATGCTAAATACCATGTTAAGTAGGTGAATAATTTAGATAATTTGATTGTTCAGAAAATTTAAATATTCTTTTCATCAGATTTCTCGATTCTTATAAATCGGAAGGAATCAACTTCTGGGGTATCACCACAACCAATGAACCTTTCAATGTGGTCAAGAATGCTCCTTATATCTTCAACAATGTTGGACTGACCCCTGAAATGTTACGAGATTTCATTAAGCTCGATCTTGGTCCAATTCTCCAAGAATCAGACTATGGAGTTGATAAACTCAACGTTCTAATCTTAGACGACAAGAAACAATATCTTCCCCAATATACTGAGGTCATTTTAACCGATCCAGAAACGGCTAAATTCGTGACCGGTATCGCAGTCCATTGGTATGATGATGGTGAAGATCCTTACGAATATCTATCTCCAACTCATGATAAGTTTCCAAACTATTTCATCATGTCAACAGAAGCAACTGCTGGCTACAAGAAGGATGCTCCAAACACAGGTAAACCCCATTGAATTTGCTCTCAGGTTTTCCTTAACCAAAATACCAACGAATCTCATTCAAAGGTCAACTGGGAAACTGGACACGAGCGGAAGAGTATGCATATGACATGATTCAAGATTTTCAACGATATGTCACCGGCTGGATAGACTGGACATTTGTTTCGGACAGTTTAACCGGAGGCCCTTCATGGAACCATGGCAAGTTTGATTCATCGATACTGGTTGACCCAAAGATGGACACTTATTATCGTAATCCAATGTTTTATGCACTTGGACACTTTTCAAAATTCATCCCTCCCAATTCAGTTTATATCGGTCATAATATCCAGGGTAATTCAATGGGCATCTCTTGTGCCACTTTCATTGACCCCTCCCAGCAATTGGTCATCGTCCTTTTAAACACCAATGACCATCAAGTTAATCTGATTGTTAACAATTTTACCTCAATTGCAATTCCAATATCATTAGATTCACATTCAATCACCACACTGGTCACTCCTTCAAGTTTACCTTGAATTTGAAACTGACCCAAAGTAAATTTTAACCCAATTACAAACTGGACATCAATCAATTAAAATCTAGAATCTGCTCTAATTTGACCATGAAGATGAAACAATTAAATAATTATCATTATGAAATTGTAAAGATAACAATGAAAATGGAAACAGCAACAAACAACAAAAAATTAATGATGACAATTAACTTGTAAAAATGACTTTGATTTGATTGTCAAATGGACTTAAATTATGACAGAAATAAATTCAATTGTTATTAACTAATCAAATAATGGATAAAAAAAAAGGTTGACAATATTTAATTGCTTGACCAACCTTGATCAAATCTTGACCAAAACAATCAACAGCAAAAATTGACTCGATTGTAGATTCATATATTAGATTTGATTGTAATCATTTAGTAAATTGTTGACATTTCTGTTTGATTGTAATTTAAGACAATCACTGATTAATATCATTAGGTCAAACATTATCACAATTAATTAATCAATTGGTAAATTACCTATGGTAATTTAATATCAAGTAGCAGTAGTTTTATTATCATTATTTATCAACAATCAGTAAATTGTATCCTTTTTTAGTCTCTTAATTGTCCGTTAATTGATATATTCCTCTGACAAGATTAAAGTTGATTGTTGATTAGTTGTCATTGTTATCATCATCATCATCATCATCATCATCAACATGATCATCATCACAATCATTATTATCCAAGGTGAATTGTACTCAAGGGTAAAACAATCTTAATATTTGATTGTGATTAACTTTTTTTCCCTTCATCAAATTAATAACAATCAACTAACTAACTTAAATACAACAACAACAACAACAACAATAATCTGGACACACAAAATGATTACGATTGTTATTATAATTATATATTAACTATAATTTAATATTATAAGTAATTCACTGAAAAGTAAAATTAAAATTAAAATCGTAATTGTTGAAAAATTAAAACTAATTGTAGATTCTGATTGAAATGATTGTTTTGTTAAATTGTATTCAAAGTTACAAATGGTAAAGAAAATCATTAAATCAACAATCAATTCCGTATCAAATTGTTGTTATATTATGTGTGTTTTGTTGTTGATTGTTGATAGTTAATCAGATTAGATTGTGTTTTGTTTATGTCTAATGATTAAGTTAATTTGTTTATTAAGTACTTCTCTAAGACAATTTAATCCGTATAAATTAAAAATAGAAACAATTGACAACAATTAACTTGTCAGTTTAGTGTAAGTTAATCATTTACAATCTCGCTTTGGTAAATTACCAACTAATCAATTGTTAATCGTTGAAACTATTTTAAGATATTGGACAATCAAATTGTCTAATTGTAGATATTAAATTAATACATTATTTCTCATATCGAATCAGATCAAATAAGAAGATTAAATTGTTTTGTTTTTTTCGTGACAATTTAATTAGATTGTGAAGGTTAATTGTATTGACGTGTCAATGATAAACAATTTCATCGATGTTGATCAAAAGTAATTAAAACCCTATGACGTTTGTTATTATTAATTTAGATCACAATTTCTAATAAATATCGTAACTAAATTAAAGTAATTAAAGTATTTTAAATTTACGAGTTTGATTATTGCGAAAATTAAACCGTTAATTGTAAAATTAGATGTAATTGTAGAAGACAAAAGTAATCAAAAATACGAGACAAGGATTAATCATTTTATTGAGATTAATTGAATTAGCTAAATATACTATGTTAATCAAAGAGCAATTTGTTAATTGTCGATATAAAAATTGACTAAGTGACGACAATACAGTTAACGGTTTTATCCTTCAATTGGTTGTATTACTTTTCCCAATCATCAATCGTTGATTAATTGTCAATATGATTAAGTGTCTTCATTAAGGTTATTACAAAACCCGGAAACATAATTAGTTTTGATCTAATTGATTACTATTGATATTCTTAATCAACTAGGAAGTAAATTTATCAAATTATACTTGAAACGAAATCCCAACGATTTTGACGTCAGAACGAAATTTAAATTTTGCCTCGAAAAACAACAAAAAAATCAAGTTAATTAAAAGTTTATGTTTCCAATTGAATTAAATGTGAATTTAATTCATTGTTGATCATTAAACTTAAATTCAACGCAAGGTTAATTACACTGATTAGTAAATTGTTGTTGATCCAAATCATTTTTCCTTTTGCTCTTCATTCTGATTATCATAATATTAATCAATTAGAAAGAAATTAGTTAATCAATTTTGATTCTTGAATTTTTTTTTCTTCTCTTTCCAAC
Organism: Panonychus citri; assembly: GCF_014898815.1. Classification (NCBI taxonomy): domain Eukaryota; kingdom Metazoa; phylum Arthropoda; class Arachnida; order Trombidiformes; family Tetranychidae; genus Panonychus; species Panonychus citri. The sequence continues at coordinate 2,399,503 of NW_026515541.1, forward strand.
TCATAATTAGTTAATTGTTCAGAGTTAACAGTTAACTACAATCAATGGTTAACAATTAAACGTTGACTATCACTGCTATCACAAGTTTCTTACTAACAACAATTAACTTGAGGCATTTTAATTTCAACTTGATTAGGATGATATTTATTATCACAATTAGCATATTTATTGATTAAGATAAACTAATTGTTGACTAATTAATTTGCAATTTGTGAGCCAACAATTGGAAACAATTTGGTTCAACTCCAAAGACGGAATCACAGTTAATCATGTTAATTTAAACTAATCATCACAATCGTTAATATAAATAAATCATTGATCATAATCAACTAACTTTAATCAATTTAATTTACATTCAAACGATATTGATAAAATCAAATGATCATATTGATTGTTTAACTAATGATCATCTGAGGTTAATAATTGTCACACAAATCACAATTGATAACAATCAACTAAATTGCTATAACTATATTAAGATTAACCCATAAACTAATT